>NC_064619.1:585569926-586194926 GCF_023898315.1 Schistocerca nitens | reverse complement strand
TTCTTGGTGTAGCAATTTTAATGGCCAGTAGTGTAAGCACCGACACGTAGGCAAGGGATCACTGTGGCATTCATGTCTTTCCGACATTCGTGTGGTGAATACGGAAACGTGAACTACAGCAACGTTACTACCAAATGCATTCATACATGACCAATGTGCTGATATCCATTTCTTGGCTACCGAAGGACAAACACCAGAGGAAACCCACCGGAGAATTAAGAATGTGCATGGCACAGCACGTCTGTTGAACACTGACGTTGTGGAATGGAAACTGCGTCAAGAGGTGTTTCTGCTTCGGGATAACACACGTTCCCATACCGCAAATATAAGGCCTAAGTTACGCCAACTCAGGCGGCAGACATTCGAGCACCTGCCCTATAATCCTGATGTCACCCTATGTGATTATCACGTCTTCGGTCATTTAATAATGGCCTTGAAGGGTCGACGATCTCTGTCGGACGAGGATGTTCAGCAAGCAGTTACGGACTTCTTCGCGCAGCAGGACGCAGTGTGCCACCAAAACGGCTATCTTCAACCTGCTCCGTCGACGGGATGATTGCCTCAATGCACACGGCGATTTTGCCCGTTTGGCATACCGATTTAGAACTGTACTGCCTTCGGACGGAAACTTTTTGATGGTCCCTTATAGACGTCCTGTTTGACTGGACTACTTGAGGAGAAACACATTAGAACTAGTGTTCCACGTTTCCTGCGAAGGCAGACTTAAGAACGTCCCCTCACTGATGCCAGTACACATTCAAAAATTTCAGGTGTGTTCTAAATGTATTGACAATCATCCACAATGCATTCCTGGAGTTCATCGGTCGACACTACCAACAGGGCTGGAATACACTGAAAAAAAAGCACTCCGTCTTCAGGCCATGAGTGGCCTACCGGGACCATCCGACCGCCGTGTCATCCTCGGTGGAGGATGCGGATAGGAGGGGCGTGGGGCAGCACACCGCTCTCCCGGTCGTTATTATGGTATTCTTTGCCGAAGCCGCTACTATTCGGTCGAGTAGCTCCTCAATTGGCATCAGGAGGCTGAGTGCAGCCCGATAAATGCAACAGCGCATGGCGGCCTGGATGCTCACGCATCCAAGTGCCGACCACGCCCGACAGCGCTTAACTTCGCCTTACTCACGGGGACCGGTGTATCCACTGCGGCAAGGCCGGTGCCGGAATACACTGAAGCTCTTAAATATCCCCACACACAAAAAATTGGAAAAATTCAAGTCATCAGACCTTGAAGACCATGGTATAGGTGAGTCACTACTGATACACTTCTCGTCAAAGATTCGTTCTGCGTATTCCCGGTACAGCCACACGAAAGTGTTCTAGTTTACCACCATGCGTATACTACATACACATCTTTCGCCATAAGGAATATCATCCAGAACGTAGCATTAGATATTAACAGTGATGAAACACTAGAATGACTATACTTGTGCCTACGTCATGTCAGGGAAACCATTGATTTCCGGACCTGTGTTTATTAGCCTTATTTGCATATTACATTGTGCTCT
This sequence comes from Schistocerca nitens, assembly GCF_023898315.1. Taxonomy (NCBI): domain Eukaryota; kingdom Metazoa; phylum Arthropoda; class Insecta; order Orthoptera; family Acrididae; genus Schistocerca; species Schistocerca nitens. The sequence goes on along the minus strand of NC_064619.1, from coordinate 586,193,400 downwards.
ACTCGCCCGTTTCGTTTGTACCTATATTTATCAAACAACCCGTATATAATTCAGTCCCGTAAGTTTCCTATGAGACCCATGAAACAAGGCACGTCGACAACATGCGCGCTATGTACAGTTACAATGTTGTGATGCGTGGCTTAGTGACACAGATACAAAGAATAATGTTTGGTAATTACTGCTTGTAGAGACCCTCTGCCTATTGGTCCATACGAGGTGTGACAACCAGTATACTCATATAAAATATCGTCATAACTATCATCATTATCACCAACTGTCATTCACTGCTCGTAAAAAGTCTTGTCCAAACTTTCCCGTGCATTGCGGTAATCTATGTGCCTCCCTATCGCTCCTGCAAGTGTTCCAATGCTATCCACCCACTTCCTACGAGACATTCAGCTCGGTCTTTTGTTATCTCTGGGATTTTAGATAGCAAAGAATGTTTTGGTCCACTTACCACCCATTCACATGGCTCCTGACCATCTCATTTAGTTTCAGCTACAGTTGTAATTACACAAGATAAACACCATCTTGATCACTACTTCTCTTATTAGTGGTTACTGGTTTCTATCTGTCTAGCAGATCATCCTCAGAAATGGCGCCTAACGGTATAGTTTTCACCACTGGTAAGAACGACGTAAGGCTCAAGAAGTAAAAGAAATAGTGTTCGCTGACTGTAAGAGCTGACGTCTCTATTGCTGAGGTACAATGACAGTTATGAGTGGTTATTACGTTTACCACTGCAGTCTGATCCCTGGTTCTTTTATTTCTTTTCCTTTCCCTTCTCCTAATTCTTAACATGTATGTCTCCATTTGCCGCTTTGCAGCTGTCACTTTTTAATAGCTTTAGCATTAGAAATTTCTCACTTTTATGAGTTCAAATTGATAATTAGTATCCGTAGTTGTATGTTCCATCTGTGCAACTAATTTAGGGCGCTTTGTTTATTGCCACACAGGTTTCACTTCTTTTATTTGTGAGGCATCTTCAGTGGCGATTTACAGCTCTGTTAGCTCATGCGTGTGGTTCTGGAGATGTCTTCATTAGTCTCCGTGCTCCAGTCGACCGACTTCCGACGTTCTTTCACCCAAATTTGATTCAACGCATCGCATACATCATTTGCATTTTGCATTTTGTGTTCAATATAGTAGCACTGGCTCAAAATAAATCTACTAGTATCAAACATAGGTATTAATTTAGGGAAGAAATTTTTGAGAATGTGCGTTTGATGCACATCATTGTATGGTAACAGGCATGGACTGTGGGAAAACCGGAATAGTAGACAACAGAAGCATTTGAGATGTGGTGCTACAGATCAATGTTGAAAATTAGGTGGACTGATAACGTAAAGGGTGAGTAGGTTCTCCGTAGAATCGGCGAGGAAAGGAATATGTGGAAAACACAGACAAGAAGAAGGGACAGGATTATAGGACATATGTTAAGATATCGGGGAATAACTTTCATGGTACTAGATGGTGTTGTAGAGGGTAAAAACTGTAGACGAAAACAGAGACTGGAATACATTCAGTAAGCAACTGAGGACGTAGTTTATTCTGAGATGAAGAGGTTGGCACAGGAGAGGAATTCGTGGTGGGCCAGTCAGAAGGCCATGGCTTAGAAGGTATCCAGACACCTATTAGTGGACATTAATATGGGGTGTGTCCATCCTTCACCATTATGACACTTCTACTGAGATGTGTGAATATCTTTGGAGGAATGGCAGTCCTTTCATCCTCAAGAGTCGAAACCAGACTAGATACTAATGTTGGACGCTGGTGTCTGGAGAGATGTAAAGTGTGATCGTATCCTTCCGCATTTAGCATTTTCTTAAACGCAGTAGTGGGACCACGCCCTAACCACATAAAACACTCCCATACTGTAACATTACCTCCTTCGTACATCGCAGGTGGCAGTTCTTATAATGGCATTCGCCAAACCCTAACCCCTCCGTTGGATTGCTACTGGGTATAGCCTGATTATCACTCTAAATTCCACGTTTTCAATCATCCGCCGTCCAGTGATGCCGCCCGTCACCCCATGTGAAGTGTCGTATAGCTCTGCCTACAGAAATGTGTGGATTATGAGGTCCTGCTCGATCATTGTACCCCGTTATTTTGAACTTCCTACACAGAGTCACTGTTTTAGCTGTCTACTGGTAGCACTTTGGAATGCACGGGTGACATCTGTGTGGTGAGCGTATGGCTGTGTTCATCTGTCTGTCCACAGCAGTCTGCTTTTACCTTACCTTCACGATTGCAATGCACCGTTCCATCGTTCCCGAAATATATCTAGCTCACTGTTCGAGCACGAGAGTGCTTGTCACCGTACCTCCATCCTATCGAGTAAATCGAGGATGAGATGGAGCGAGATGTGTACGCCTTGGATCCCCATACGGCCGCTCTCCTTGAGTTATCAATTTCCTGATCATGACTCGGAAGGGCTCCTTGTCATTTCGTTATCTGATGGATTCTGTGACATGAAACATCCCCACCACGAGGGCATCAAGCACCGGACTCTACATTCTTGTCCTGCTCCTCATTCGCAATTAAATAGCTCCTACTAGGTAGGAATCTCTGTTCCATTTTTCGCATTAGTGTAAAAATATCTTTTTGTGTTGTTGTGCAACTTTTTAAGGAATCAGAGGCGCAGCCACAGCAGCAGTAACACCTAACAACCAGTAGACTTTACTTCCTTTCCTGTCTTCCTTCAATTTCTGATGGACTTCTGTATCAAAGGAATATTCGACTTAGTTTATGTTGCACTGATGCATAGTCTGAATAAGAAACTGATACTTTAAGTAACCTATATTTTGTACACAACCACACTCAACGCGAGCAAAACGAACTAGGATTTGGCACTGTGCACTAAAATAACGCTGTGTCGACATTTCAGTAACATGTTTTTTTAGGATCTAACGATACTTTAATCTGTAGTGCTATGTGGCTTGCAGGATTTTTTCCGATATACAGCGTACAGTATTCGCACTTACTAGCAGTAGGTATAGAATATTCGCTGATCCTACTGGTATATCAGCAGACATGATTTGTTTTGCAGTACACTTTCTAGCCAGCGTTGTGGATAGAAGGAGTCCACATTATTTGTATCTCTTTAATGGGTCATTCTTTTTCAAATTTAACTGTATGTTGTATTCTTGAAACTTGTTTGTATCTAGTGGCCTAAGTGTTTTTCGGTTTGCTTATTTTCACATTTTAAATTTATGTGTAGTATAAGTAAGTTTGTGACACACTCATAATTTAATAGCTTGACATTGCTAAAAACACAGTATTGATTACTTATTTTAGGTATCTACATGACGGGTTCATGTAGAGACAGCAAAATATTTTTTAAAAAAATTAGAAATTACAGTATTTAATATCCAGAAATTCAGCAATCGAGTTCTAAAGTCAAAATCTTAAACATGGCTGCAAATCAGCAACTTATAAATCTGAAGTGGTTGAAAAAATCAGGCAGAAATATCGAAACCTACGTCAAGGCTAATAAACCTTTGTTTTGCAACTGGTTGGCTAATTTTTCCAACCTCTTCTAATTTTAGTGTTTTTTGTTTTTTATTTTTGTGTTTTTTTCAACTCTTAGTGGATAGCATGCTGATGAAGGTGAACCTCTCCTGAACCATTTAATCAATACGGCCGGAATGTCGCTCCATTACTTTAAAGTGACAAATGAGATGGAAAAAGTGCAGCTAGCTTCTTCTGAGAGTTACGAGCATTACGGGGGAGGGAAAGATCTGCCCAGGTAACAATATGGTGTTGGGCGACAGGCTGAAGCTTGCTTTCAGAATAAAACCCTCGCGGTCGTTGTGAAAAGGCGTTTTGTTGCTGCATGAGAAAGAACGCCCTCTGTACCGATGCATTCAGTATTCACACGCTTGAGAAACTGGCTTCACGGAGGACGGAGCTTTCTGTATGTAGGCCCGATCTCGCTCCTTCTGATTAACATATCTTTGGTCCAACTAAAGATGGCTGTAGAGGCCAGTGATTTACTTCCAAGCGAGACCTGAAAGGGGCAACGCATCGGTTGTTCTCTGCCCAGTAGGTTTTTTTTCTGATATCGTAAAGCGTGTACAGCGCCGGACCTCGTGCGTCAGAAAAAAATGACACTATGTAGAAAGACAATTAAAGATAATACTTATCTTCTGCTACGATAAACTAATACTTTGATGTATCTTGTCGTTGCACAGAAGCGCGACTCTCATGTGTAGACTATCATTTAATCTTAATGTTATGCATATTCTGGACATATGGCTGTTTAATGTGACGCTCTACCCCTTGTAAAAGTATGACTGCTGCAGAGAAATTAACCAAGACAGTGGATCAGTAGTAGATGAGGCATCATAATACATCTCCTACAGGCCGTCATTATTGTACCACACGTAAACTGCTAGAAAAATACGATAACTCTTCAAGGACTGTGTTTTGTGGCAGCTGAATTATAACATGTGCATAATAAGCAGTTGTAATATTAGTGAGTCATTTGTCACTGTCATCGGCGATCAGTTAGTGCTTAGGAGGCCTGCCTATGTTTTGACACTACGGTAGTAGCTGTGCTGAATTAGGTGGTGAACAATGTTTCGAAAATTTAGTCTAGGGTGCAACCATACCCCACTGACGAGTGTATACGCCTGTTGAACGTCTTTACCCATTTTAACACAGTCACATTATGGGCCTACGGGAAGCTGGATGGATGTACTTGTATTATACAGTGATCGCTGAGTATGTTGGGCACAATGTATCGGCGGTGTGTCGCTGCAGTGATGAGTGAAGTTTTGTCTGTATTGATTGAGTGATAGATGTACACATATATGGTGCAGACCTCATGAGCTGCCTTTTCCAGCGTACACTCGCCCACGATAAACAGGTCCCCTCCTAGGCTTCATAGTGTGGGGTGCCGTCAGCTACAAGTCGAGATCACATTTGAATTTTTTTGCAGGTTAAACTAACAAGTGGTCACAGGCTGTTATCCCCGAGTCCATGGCATTTCTTGGGCAGAAAAGCTATATGAATTTTCAGCAGGACAATGCACGTCCACATACGGCTACTGCAGCACGTCATGCTCTTCGTGGTGTATAAAACCTGCTTTGACTAGCAAGGTAACCAGATTTTTGGCCAATTGAAAGTGAATGAGACATGATGAAACGGGAACTTCACCGTTCTCCATAGCCTGCAAGAACCATTCCGAATTGCAACATAAGGTGCAGAGGAGAGTACGCTGTGTACTGACGCCACTGTTTCGGCACTCTTTGCTGTGATGTATGTGTTTCATTTGGTATGAATTTGTTGTCATACCCTCCTGCAATGAAGAACTAGCTATCACCTCCCTTGCCGCTAAAGTGACCTTGTCCTTGATGGTGTTGCAGTATACAATTTACTAGAGCGTGCTGAAAAGTAATGACTCCGAATTTTTTATTCTGGTGTTAAATGTTAGTCGGTTCACTTTCCCGCCTCGTTGAAGCAAGTTACAATCGTCTGCCGCTAGACTGTAGAGTGTAACATGGTGGTGTGTGATGTGAGTGCGTGAAAAACAGTGTGCTGTAATCGAATTTCTAAGCGCAGAAGCGTTCGTTCACATATGGAGCACCCTCTGCTTCAGCATCACAATGCCGGACCACACACATCTGCAACAATCCGACGCCTTGGGTTCACATTCATCCATCATCGCCCGACTTGACCCCGTCACATTTTCATCTGTTTGCAAAACTTAAAGGACTCTTTCGAGCACTTCACTTGATAGCGATGAAGCGATGCAAGCAGGCGTGAGGTTGTGGTTCCCTCAACAAAGTCCAACATTCTACTGACACGGTAACAGTAAACTTGTCTGCCGTTCGGAGCAATGTGTTCGTCGCCAGGATGATCGTGTTGAGAAATAAATATGTAGACACGAAGAATAAGGATGCAGCATGTTACTGAGGCTTTTTCTTTAAATCTTTGAGAGACATAAAGTGTCCATACCATAATCTCCTCTCCAGACTCTAGTGTGTAATAAAAATTAAGATGTATTATAACAATAGAATTAATTTCCATCTCCTCCATAAAATTCAATACATGAAAATCCAGAGCACTTACTTCTTTAGATACCTGAAAAACAAAATATCAGTCAAATTACGTGAAGCCTACAAGCTATATCAAAGAGTAAAGAATTTGGCCCCAAATAAGATATCAAACGTAACCAATAATTCTGAGGGGAATGTGAAGCCTATTAGCTTCCGATGTTTTGGATCTTTACGTAAGGGAAGAGGGAAATGTCTTACATACTGGTTGTGTTGGAGTAAATTGTTGCTATTGTATCGTTCGAGTGCAGCCATTGCAAACATAGTGATGGAATTTAGAAAAGAATTATTGCATCACGTTACATAAGCCATGATGTGTCTTGTCGTTTAACGAAACAGTTCACAGGAAATCTGTTTAAACAATTTACCTTTTACACTTCAATGAATAATCTAACATTCATCTTATGATTGTCTGTTTTTCCACTCTTACAAATCTCGTTTACGTAATATTTTATCTGTTGGCTTCAATGGTTAGCTTGTTTTGATTAGTACATCCAGTCCAGACAAATGCATTGTTATTTACGTTTGGTTGGTGGTATACACTAAATAATTAAGTAACCCATTTCCTCTTAAATATAGAATCTGTGAAGTACTAATCTATCTTTCAGACATGGTACACATGATATTTTCCTCTTATTGATCTACAGTTTCTGTGATTTATGAATCAATTCCTCTAATAGCTTAACATACTTGGAACTCTGTACATGTACTTTTACCATTGTCAATTCACCAGTCGAATGGCGACTCAGTAGCCCATTTGTACTTTTAACTTACGGCCTGCCAAACTGCTTATCTCTTGTTAACTATGTGGTTACTGCTTAGGCCGAGGTAACGTCGATAACAATGGATCACTCCATACTTCAGCTGTGGCCAGCACAGTACTTATATGGGGTAACTCATTCATAAGTTATGCAAAATCACTAACCTCATGGCTTTCTGCACACTACGTCTCCTTATCTGGCTTATAATTTTCTTTCCAAAGGTTTCCCTTGAGGATGGAATCTAGAGACAATTATATGTTTTATTTTATTTTCCACTAAAAGTTATTTAATTTCGTGTGAACTGACTTCCTTTATCTGACAGGAGACACGGTGACTTAAGTAATTTGACAAAGTAACTCGGTTGTCAAAGGCCGAATCACACCTTTTGCAACAGTTATGCTTGAAAGGTGTAGCCATACCAATTTACTCCAACACAAACAACAGACTACCTTCATAACCAAATGGCTTGCCTTACTGCTTTCAATGCGGAAGATTTTTCATGACGTAGGTAAATCCACTCGTACACTGTGAGGCCAGATGAGGAGCTGGTTGAATAAAGAAGCAGAAGCATCATCAGGATTCATCTACTGACCATAACCGCTGGAGGGACTGGCGGCATAAAGATCACATACTCCGCGATTACAGTTCACAACTCGTACTGCCCTGTTGGCAGCAGTCGGACAGTTGAAATACGTCCAAGGCCGAATCATGAGTGGTGTTTACTTACTTACTGTACCCTACACCACTAGTAAGTAACTTTCCCTTACACGAAGGGCCATATAAGTCTAAAGCTACTAGATCTCACATTTCCTTCAGTTTTATTGCGTGCATTTGGTATCGTGTTATAAGTGGCAAATCCTTTACTCTTCACCATAGCGCTCACCCCTCAATTATGATTCATGTAATTCGACTATTGTTTGTACAGAAATAATATTTACTAATACGAGGTGCATTCAATTTCTAAGGCCTCCAATTTTTTTTCTAATTAACTACTCACCCGAAATCGATGAAACTGGCGTTACTTCTCGACGTAATCGTCCTGCAGACGTACACATTTTTCACAACGCTGACGCCATGATTCCATGGCAGCGGCGAAGGCTTCTTTAGCAGTCTGTTTTGACCACTGGAAAATCGCTGAGGCAATAGCAGCACGGCTGGTGAATGTACGGCCACGGAGAGTGTCTTTCATTGTTGGAAAAAGCCAAAAGTCACTAGGAGCCAGGTCAGGTGAGTAGGGAGCATGAGGAATCACTTCAAAGTTGTTATCACGAAGAAACTGTTGCGAAACGTTAGCTCGATGTGCGTGTGCGTTGTCTTGGTGAAACAGTACATGCGCAGCCCTTCCCGGACGTTTTTGTTGCAGTGCAGGAAGGAATTTGTTATTCAAAACATTTTCGTAGGATGCACCTGTTACCGTAGTGGCCTTTGGAATGCAATGGGTAAGGATTACGCCCTCGCTGTCCCAGAACATGGACACCATCATTTTTTCAGCACTGGCGGTTACCCGAAATTTTTTTGGTGGCGGTGAATCTGTGTGCTTCCATTGAGCTGACTGGCGCTTTGTTTCTCGATTGAAAAATGGCATCCACGTCTCATCCATTGTCACAACCGACGAAAAGAAAGTCCCATTCATGCTGTCGTTGCGCGTCAACATTGCTTGGCAACATGCCACACGGGCAGCCATGTGGTCGTCCGTCAGCATTCGTGGCACCCACCTGGATGACACTTTTCGAATTTTCAGGTCGTCATGCAGGATTGTGTGCACAGAACCCACAGAAATGCCAACTCTGGAGGCGATCTGTTCAACAGTCATTCGGCGATCCCCCAAAACAATTCTCTCCACTTTCTGGATCATGTCGTCAGACCGGCTTGTGCGAGCCCGAGGTTGTTTCGGTTTGTTGTCACACGATGTTCTGCCTTCATTAAACTGTCGCACCCACGAACGCACTTTCGACACATCCATAACTCCATCACCACATGTCTCCTTCGACTGTCGATGAATTTCAATTGGTTTCACACCACGCAAATTCAGAAAACGAATGATTGCACGCTGTTCAAGTAAGGAAAACGTCGCCATTTTAAGTATTTAAAACAGTTCTCATTCTCGCCGCTGGCGGTAAAATTCCATCTGCCGTACGGTGCTGCCATCTCTGGGACGTATTGACAATGAATGCGGCCTCATTTTAAAACAATGCGCATGTTTCTATCTCTTTCCAGTACAGAGAAAAAAAATCGGAGGCCTTAGAACTTGAATGCACCTCGTATATGATAAACATATTCTGATCCAAAAATGTCTGTAACGATTGTGGATTTACACTGATCAGCCAGAAGATTATGAGCACCTACCTAACATCCGATATGTCCGCTGTGGGCACGGATAACAGCGTCGACGCGTCGTGACATGGAAGCGATGAGGCCTTGGTAGCTCACTGGAGGCAGATAGCACGGCTGGTCCCGGCGATGGTTCGAGTCCTCCCTTGGGCATGGGAGTATTTCAAAAATTATCCCATTTTCCTATCGTGCAATTTATTTAAAAAATTATTCAACTTCAGTTGGATGATTTCGAGTAATCTCTTTATTAATCATCCCAGAATTAGAGGGTTCCAGCTTATTAATTACCATGCAACTTAGACTTCTGTACTCCTCAATACAGTTTTTAATGATTTTTGAGTATTTAATAGTTGTCTGATTTCACCAAATTTGTCTGATATCAATGTTTTCTGCACCTCAACAACTTATTTTATCATGTCCAATACCTTTCAGATGTAATGCATTGTTACCAACCAGTAAAACTCTTTTGTTAAAGTTTTAAAAATAGTCTCAAAATGGAAATTGCCCAGGTTTTCTTCCAAAAAGTGATTGTTTTACTTGTGAATTGACCCAAATCTACTAGTAAAGCAGTTTTTCGGACTTTTATTGTGATTTTCATTTGTGGTTTCATTTTTTTTTTGTTTTTCAAGTGGTCACTGTGTTTGCATTACGCCATAGACGTCTGAAAAACATGTTTTCGATGTCTTAGATCTGTTATTCAACAGCATTCCGAAAATCAGACATACTGATACGACACACTTGTGTAAAATTTGTTCACATTTTTGAAAATATCGTCAAATCTGTGAAATTAGTATATTTTGGTTTAGAGTAGTCGAGTATCTCGATTTGATTCGGTTTTGGGCACATTGCTGTAAGTTAAAAATTTTGGTCGTGGCCCCTCTAGCATAACTAGTCACATAATCAAATGAAAAATCTGTTTTAACTCACACAACAAACCTCAGTCAAAAAATAGGAAAAACGGAAAATAAAACTGTATAGATTATTTCAGAGGTTAGTGATTTCGGTGGGGTATTACAAGAACTTATCATTCACTCTTAGGGTGATTCCCAAACGAAAATGTGCCATCATAATTGCCTAAACGATGAGCTGCAAGTCTTCGACTATCACATCATCACGAATTCTGCTAATATCGACGATGAATAAATTATACACGTGTCGGAAGAGAGTTACATCATTCAGTGTGACTCACAGGGCTTCCTTTGCATTCCCTGTTTCGTGTGAAGGCCACAAAGGCCTCATTCTGCCTCTGAGATCTCTTGTAGGGGTAATCCTTTACACAGCGTGAAAGCTGCCGTGCCGTACTCCACGTAAGGAGTGATAAGGGATGTATGACGGCGCGGTGCTGCCTTTCTGACAGCTATATCAATCATCCAAGCTGAACAAAAATTAAAAAAAAAAAAACTAACAAGTCTCTCAGCTGCCAAGTATCGCTGGCGAAAGGTAGCGTTAGGGGGTCTTGTTAAGTAAAGAAAAGAAAAGAAAACGGGGAGACGAAGATGAATTACTTGTTAACATGACATTTACGTTATACAGATGGAAGAAGCGGTATTGATTTTAGACGTCGAAATAATTGAGTAATATTTTGTCCGTAGTTAACATTGAAAAAGCGTCATATATAGATTTCAGATGATGTGTTTTGTTCGCAGACGAAGCTACGGAAGACATTTTTAAAATGACAGGGTTAGCAGGTACCAGAATGGCAGTTCAATGCAATTAAATGCTTTTCGTGGAGTAAACGTTTAATTCATGCGCTTAAAACGATCGCACACATTAGTGACTGAAGAAAACGGCAGCCTCGATATTCAGAAGCAGTGTACTGTAAAGGATTACTTCAACTGATGATCAGTTATGTTGGTGTTTTCATATTAGTTAGGCTTGTGCTTTGTTTCAACAATGAACGCTTTGTCAGAAAGGACAAACAACTGACCTTTGCGTTGGAAAGTAACTACTCAATAAAAAAATAACCTCTCCTTTTCAAATGATCTGAAAGATATACACAATACTAACTAAGGCCAAATGATCCCTCTAGATTTAACAAATATTTATAATAACATCCCTGGTCATGATGCTATACACGCTGTTAAACAGAGCCTAATAATGTACAAGAAGCTCTTCCCTACAGAAACTACAGAATTCAGTATCCTCTTGGAACTGATATTGAAATGCAATTATTTCTCTTTCAATTTTTCATTCAATAATGTACTGTCAAACAAATGGGCTACCTATTGGTGCCAGCACATCAGGAACTAGAGCCGAAATATTTCTCAACCACCTACAGAACAGACTTAAAAGAAAGCCAACATGCGTTCAGAAAATTCTGTTCTACAGAAGATACATAGATGATACATTTCTAGTTAAAATTAGTGAGAAAACAGTCTAGATCGCGATGTTACTTTATTAAAATGAACTCTTTCGGCCTAGGCTTAGGCCATCTTCAGACAGCACCATCAGCTGCAGTTGACGATGAGTAAGTGTCAGCTGACCTCAGTCGCAGTTTCAGCGAGTCAGGTCGACTGACTGTGTTGCACATCGTCAACTTCATCTGATGGTGCTATCTGAAGACTGCCTAAACCTAGGCCGAAACCGGTCTTGTAATAAAGTACCATTGCAATCTAGACTGTTTTCTCACCGATTTCATATAAGTTACAAGGTCGGTGTTTCTCGAGAATGATATAAAAAATCTTAATCATTTCCAGTTACTGAAGGGGATAACAAGGATGATGTCGAAGATGTCCTCCAAATCTTCCGACAGAATGCGCAAGAACATTAAATTCATCTGTGAGCAGGAAATAAATAATACTATTAACTTCCTTGATCTAACCATCTGCAAGAAAGATGACAAATATGTCTTCCAAATGTACAAGTAAGATACCACCACCATAACGTGCACGAACTAGCAGCATATAACTCAATGATTCAAGGAGGAGAACCTACGGAATGCAATGCGCATAGTAAATCAAAGAGCTCAGCTAATGGGTGTAAATTCACACTAAAGGACAAAAAAAGAAAATGAGCAAAGTAACCCTCAAGTATCCGGAAAATACACTAATAACTACCATCCCCCACCCCTGGTGATTCCTCCTAAAAGTTGCCGATATATTTCAGCGAAATGACATACAAATTGCTTTGAAGACAAATAATAAAATTTGCAGAGACTACAACACAACCTAAAAAGCAGCCAAGATATATTTCCATCCTCTGGCTCATATAAAGTCATCTGTAATGAATGACCAGCTCAGTACATGGGTAAAAAAGGCCACACCATGTTCAAGGAACTCATCAACAGTTTCCGATACATTACGATGATATGCAATAGCCTCTCATTCAAATGATACAGACAGTGCACAAAGCTACGTTAAATACTAAACACATTAAACGAAGGACACAAGACGTCTCTATATGAAGAATTGTAAATCTATATCCACAGAAAGAAACATGGGGAAAAAGGTTCTCACTGACGGTAACGAAACAGGCTCAACCAAATTTTTCAAAGTTTTAATAAACTACTTAAAACATTTTCATAATTTACAGTTTCAATGCACAGCATTTAATTTCCCCTCTTCCATTAATTTCCCAGCAATTTCAATCTACAATAATGATGTATGATCTGCTGTAAACGGTTTTATATACAAGCACTTAAACATAATAAGTGAATTGTGCACATGTTCATATTCTGTTGCAGCACGACACATTTTTTAAAATACGAGGAAAATATGTATTTACTCGTATATATAACCATCTAACATAATAACTGAATTGTGCACATGCACATGTGTTGTAGCCCAGTCATATTTTTAAAATAAAAATAAAACATATTTCTACAATGTAATAATTTAATATACTAACTGAATTGTTATGTACAGTAACCAATAGTCAAGATCCAACAATTGCATCTTTCAAATATCTCTATACTTAATGTAGGCAAAAATATCTCTGAAATATAACATTATCTACAGCGGAGAGCACGTGCAGCAAGTAACAACATGAAGCATTTTTTCGACTCTACTTCCCTCGTAAGTACATATTTACTTTCACAAATTCATGTTTTTTAACTTTAACAGTGATTTTCTAAAAACACAATTTTATCACCAGAAGAAGGTGTAACGTAACCTGTTTTCCGCTTTGTCTGGTGCTGTGGAAATGTGTCTGTGCTTTCCACTAACACTAGCTATGTATTTAAACAATTTGCACCTGGAGATGACGATGAGAACTATCGAAACGCGTAGTGGGAAAATAAATAAGTCACTGAAGCAGAACAGTTTTATTTGTATTTGTCAACAGTCACAGTTTTCATGATGCCTCCTTTATGGTCGAAATATTCGTCCACGAGTGACACTCCATTTTATCCATGCAAAAGATACATACTCCACATACACTGTAATGAAGACGCTTGTTTCTTAATTACATGGTATGGAAAAACTGGCTTAGGGCTGAAGGCACTTGATGCAGGTGTGGCTGTTATAGAATAAGCACATTTTCCCGTACCATCTACCTTTGTTCCTGTTTGAGTAGTTTAAATTCACTAGTGTCTGGCACTAATACCGTTTATCCACAAGCGATCACGGCCAGGTTTATACTTTTAAAAAGTCTTCTTCGTTACTGCCAACAAGAACAAATGAACATAAAATTACTGATTGTAAGGGAATCAAACGGTCACTTATTTCCTTTGTGTGTGGTAGTAAACAACATTAATAAAATGTGATTTGTTGCGTACCGAAAACGCCATCCAAGTAATAAAATGATAATGTACAGTGTGCTCTAAGAATTCACGCAGGTACTTTGCGAAATGAGTTGCTACACACAGAGTATTTTCTTTTCTGACGAACACGTAAATTTTTACTCTTCTTTGTAAGAGATGTGCATGAGACCGTAAGTTTCTGAGAATAAATAACAACAATTGTACATAAACAAAGTTTTCACTAAAGTCATATTCGAACAAACTTCTAAGATGCTTTCAAATACTCAGCATGTGTGATAGCTTACAAGGGAACCTCCCCATCGCACCCCCCTCAGATTTAGTTATAAGTTGGCACAGTGGATAGGCCTTGAAAAACTGAACACAGATTAATCGAGAAAACGGGAAGAAGTTGTGTGAAACTATGAAAAAATTAATAAAATATACAAACTGAATAGTCCACGTATAACATATGCAACATCAAGGATCTTGTAAAATCAGGAGCGCCGTGGTCTCGTGGTTAGCGTGAGTAGCTGCGGAGAGAGAGGTCCTTTGTTCAAGTCTTCCCACGACTGAAAATTTTACTTCCTTTATTTTCGCAAAGTTATGATCTGTCTGTTCTTTCATTGACGTCTCTGTTCACTGTAATAAGTTTAGTGTCTGTGCTTTGCGACCGCACCGCAAAACCGTGCGATTAGTAGACGAAAGGACGTGCCTCTCCAATGGGAACCGAAAACATTTGTTCGCAAGGTCACAGGTCAACCGATTCCTCCACAGGAAAACACGTCTGATATATTCTATACGACACTGGTGACGGCATGTGCGTCACATGACAGGAATATGTTGTCGGCCCACCTAACTTGTACACTTAGCGAATGGATAAAAAGATTATTCTACCTTGCCCGATTTAGGTTTTCCTGTGGATGTGATAATCACTCCCAAAAAGTGATGAAAACATAAGAGTTTATCACATAAACTGAAAATAAAAAATTAAACTTTTCACTCGAGGGAAGACTTGAACCTAGGACCTCTCGTTCCGTAGCTGCTCTCGCTAACCACGGGACTACGACGCTGCTTGTCTCCCATTGTCCTTGATGTTGCCTATCTTCACATGGACTACTCAGTTTGTATATTTTACTATTTTTTTCCATAGTTCCACACAACTTCTTCCTGTTTTCTCGATTGATCTATGTTCAGTTTTTCAAGGCCTATCCACTGCGCCAACTTATAACTAAATCTGAGGGGGGTGCGATGGGGAGGTTCCCTTGTTAGCAATAAAGATGATCCAGCTTTGTCGAGCATGGCTGGATTGAGTTTCATCGAATGATATGTATCCTTGATTCTGGAAAACGGCTCAGCTATAGTGAAATTCGGATCAGTGTACACCACACTTTTTACGTGTCCCCAGAGAAAAATAAATATGAGTTAAAACAGGGAATACGCTGGTTGTGCAACAAGTCCTGATAGTTAGTTACAGTCGCACATTAGTACGGTCTCATCATGTTAGAACCAGAGGTCGCTATCTACTGAAAGCAATGCTGTGTACAAGATTTTCTGAAGTGTACTGTGTAGTCACTAATGGAAAGCTGCTTCAGTTAAGTGCTCTTCCGGAAGCATACGCCCTACAATATGATTACCAACAATTTCAACGCAAACGTTCGCCAGAAACCTATGTTGGTGAAATACAGCACCAATTGCTTTAGAGTTCACATAATCACAATTGTGGTTATTCGGCTTGCAAAATAACAGATATGTGTCAAGTAAGAGTCGTCTATGTATAACACTTATGTGTAGAAGGCACGACAAAGAGCATATTTATGAATAAAGAAGCTGTACAGATTCCACACTAGATACGAAGCGCGGTGGATCCAGTTGAAAACCACCTGTTTTTTACTTAACTAAGCTTAGCACATAACTGGTATGACTTGAGTGAAAATGCCCTGAAAATATTCCCCTTTTTATAGAAAATTAAGGCGATCTGATTGCTATTTGAGTGTGGTTTAGGGGGAGCCTTAACATGTATTCAAGTGTACGCAACATTAGAGTCAACACATCCTAATTTCCTGATACCATCTGCAAATATACAGGGTGTTGCAGGAGGAGCGGTTATTATATAAGGATAAGCACGACAGCAACATTCATTTGGAGCAAAAAACTTCATACGGACAGATTCCCTATTCCGAATCTTTCCCGAGACAGAACATATTTAATGTGCATGTGTTTCTGGGCTAGTGGCAGGCACGTTTCTGTCTTAACCAACCTCCTTGACATTTTATTCTAGCCTAACACATGTCGTTTCTTTCAGCCTCTTTGCTGGGGATGCCTTCCTTCCATTAAACTAGCCCACCGATAGCGCAATGTCCATGGCGTGTTGTGAGAGATGTAGTGCGAGGGACTCAGTGTGGATCAGAAAAAAGCATCGGTTAACAGCGTTTGGCTAAAATTCCACACGTCTACACTAATGACGAATATGCAGATATGGTGCAGTCTAGTCTTCTGCGATGGTAGTGCTCCTGCTGCTGTCGAAAAATACAGCCGGCTTTTCCGATACGTCGAATTCTTAATGGTTGAAAGTTTACGAGAGCTTTCAGGACAATGCGTGAAACAGGCAGTCTTCCAAGTTACCACTTTCCTTCTGAACGTGTAGTTTAACAACCTGTGCAGGAACAGCAACACATTGTTGAAGTAGTGTGGTGTAGCCCTACAACCAGCACACGGCGACTTTCTGCAATTGTCAATGTCCCCTGAATATGTGTACGGCGAACATTACATGCGGAAAGCTTGTTCCCATTTCATATACAGTGTGTCCAGAATCTCACATTGGTGACAATGCTACACGACTTGAATTTTGTCACTGTTTAATGACAATCGTTATTTGCATCCCTTAACACTATTCACTGAAGAAGCCACGCTTACACGAAATGGAGTCAACAACACACGTAATAATGATCAATGCGGGCAGGAAAATCCACCCACTACAGTGGAAACGACTTTCGAAGTTCGCTTTTCGATCAAAGGTTGGCACGCTCAGTCATTTTAGAAGAGCGATGACGTGCCAGATATTTTTTTTTATTCGTTTCGTGAATACATTGACCAGACGGAATGTATTTCCAGCGTGACAGAGATCCTCCACAATTTACCAGAAGTGTGAGGGAACATCTCAACCTCAGTACCCTAAGTGATTGCTAGATTGGTACTGGTAGTACAATTAACTGGCCAACAATATCGCCAGATGTTACGCTATTAAATTTTTGTTTACGAAGTTGTATGAAGTCTGAGGTGTAAAAACGAAAGTTGAAGAGAGACGAACGGCTTGGCCGCACCAAGGACGCAGGTGCCGCCATTAGAGAACGTTCAGAGCTACCCAGACAACAACAAAATACGTTCTCACAAAACTGCACAAATCCATTGAAGCTGATTGCGGGATATTCGATCACTTATTGTGAACTGTACAACAGCTGTAATGTGACGTGTACGATAATGATTTGTATGAATGAGTTAAAAATACGTATTTTTAATTGATACTTTATAAAACGCATTTTGTAATGTTTGCTAACTCTTGTACATGTGTAAACATGACAATGTATTGAATAATACAGGAAATAGATAACAATATACGAGGGCAGTTCAATAAGTAATGCAACACATTTTTTTTCTCGGCCAATTTTGGTTGAAAAAACCGGAAATTTCTTGTGGAATATTTTCAAACATTCCCGCTTCGTCTCGTATAGTTTCATTGACTTCCGACAGGTGGCAGCGCTGTACGGAGCTGTTAAAATGGCGTCTGTAACGGATGTGCGTTGCAAACAACAGGCAGTGATCGGGTTTCTTTTGGTGGAAAACCAGGGCATCTCAGATATTCATAGGCGCTTGCAGAATGTCTACGGTGATCTGGCAGTGGAAAAAAGCACGGTGAGTCGTTGGGCAAAGCGTGTGTCATCATCGCCGCAAGGTCAAGCAAGATTGTCTGATCTCCCGCATGCGGGCCGGCCGTGCACAGCTGTGACTCCTGCAATGGCGGAGCGTGCGAACACACTCGTTCGAGATGATCGACGGATCACCATCAAACAACTCAGTGCTCAACTTGACATCTCTGTTGGTAGTGCTGTCACAATTGTTCACCAGTTGGGATATTCAAAGGTTTGTTCCCGCTGGGTCCCTCGTTGTCTAACCGAACACCATAAAGAGCAAAGGAGAACCATCTGTGCGGAATTGCTTGCTCGTCATGTGGCTGAGGGTGACAATTTCTTGTCAAAGATTGTTACAGGCGATGAAACATGGGTTCATCACTTCGAACCTGAAACAAAACGGCAATCAATGGAGTGGCGCCACACCCACTCCCCTACCAAGAAAAAGTTTAAAGCCATACCCTCAGCTGGTAATGTCATGGTTACAGTCTTCTGGGACGCTGAAGGGGTTATTCTGTTCGATGTCCTTCCCCATGGTCAAACGATCAACCCTGAAGTGTATTGTGCTACTCTTCAGAAATTGAAGAAACGACTTCAGCGTGTTCGTAGGCACAAAAATCTGAACGAACTTCTCCTTCTTCATGACAACGCAAGACCTCACACAAGTCTTTGCACCCGAGAGGAGCTCACAAAACTTCAGTGGACTGTTCTTCCTCATGCACCCTACAGCCCCGATCTCGCACCGTCGGATTTCCATATGTTTGGCCCAAGGAAGGACGCAATCCGTGGGACGCACTACGCGGATGATGAAGAAGTTATTGATGCAGTACGACGTTGGCTCCGACATCGACCAGTGGAATGGTACCGTGCAGGCATACAGGCCCTCATTTCAAGGTGGCGTAAGGCCGTAGCATTGAATGGAGATTACGTTGAAAAATAGTGTTGTATAGCTAAAAGATTGGGGAATAACCTGGTGTATTTCAATGCTGAATAAAACAACCCCTGTTTCAGAAAAAAATGTGTTGCATTACTTATTGAACTGCCCTCGTACATTAAATGTGTTCTATCTCGGAAACCATTCGGAATGCGCAGATGAAGTTTTTTGCTTCAAATGATCATCCCTGCCATACCGCCGAATACTGAACACTCCTCCTAGGACACCCATTCTTTGTACCATTTCGTGTAGAGAAGACAAGTGCAGTGAGGATGTAAAACCTCATCTTGAATGGTCCAACATCCGTTCAGAATGAACGCGAAGTATAGTAATCATTCCGAACATATTCAGCGTCTGCAGAAATTCTCGCAAGTTATCAGCAACGTAAATCTTCCTTCATACGGTAAAATGCATGCAAAGAAACTGAAAATACTTCCGCTGATGGCAGCTTATCTGAAGAAAGATGCTGCTGAATGCAGAACATGTCTAGCGAATTGTGCTCGCATCAGCCGCCGAATTAAGTAAGAATACATGAGCATTTGGGAGCATCCCAGGAAACACGTTAATTTTCAGAAATGAGTGTAAGATCAATATAACTTAAGACTGATTGGCTAGTTGGCTTGAGAAAAGGGACCAAACAGCGAGGTGATCGGTCCCATTCGGATGAGGGTAGCGTAGAGATAACTGAAGAGAATTTTAGAGTGATTTATCATTCAATAAACAGATGAGTAATGGCCATAGGAAGCTCACATTTGCTCAATGAAAAGCAAGCTCATCTCCAGACCGTTTGAGTCCGAGGGATGTCTACCGGCCGTCGTGTCATCCTCTGCCTTGCGGCGTCATGTGGATGCGATATGGAGGTGCTTGTGGTCAGCACACCGCTCTCCCTGCCATTTACAGACTTTCCAGACCACGAAGCCGCGACAGAGGCGAACATCTGTCGTATAACGTGAAGAATAACGCCGCTCGTCATCTGAAGTGGTGGAAGAGAGTCCTCCTCGGTAGTGCGCGGCCAGCGGGTCGCATTGCTCAACGAAAGAACCCGGGTTCGACTCCCGGCCGGGTCGGACATTTTCTCCGCTCGGAGATTGGGTGGTGTTTTGTTTTTGCATTCATACCATCATAAATGACATTACTTTTGAGATGGCTGAATGGGCACGGCTCGAAAGGCAATAAATTAGAAAAAAAGGCAGTACAAAAAGAAACCTCCCCTCAGTAATAATGAATACGGGGGATAGCAACGTGCGCTATGTGCTACCCAAAATTTTTCGGGACTGGTGCTGCCATCTGTTGAAATCCTTACCTTAGGACTAATGGCCACCATCACCCCCGAAGTAGTTCCCATCTGCACGTACACACCGGTCCCAGCGCTTCTGCCACTGGTGAAACGTTTTCTGAAAGTCCTATTCTTTGAGAGAGTTTATCACCGCCAGCGAAGCTTCTTCAAACCTCTCTAGAGTGTGGAGCCGACGGCCTTTCAATTAGAGTTTCCGTTTTGGGAACAGCGCCAAGTCGCAAGGTGCCAAATGGTTCAAATGGCTCTGAGCACTATGGGACTTAACATCTTAGGTCATCAGTCCCCTAGAACTTAGAACTACTTAAACCTAACTAACATAAGGACATCACACACAACCATGCCCGAGGCAGGATTCGAACCTGCGACCGTAGCAGTCCCGCGGTTCCGGACTGAAGCGCCTAGAACCGCACGGCCAAGGTGCCAAATCAGGCGAGTATGGTGGGTGGCGTACAACGGGCATGTTGTTTTTTGCCAAAAACTTCCTGGTGAGCAAGGACGTGTGTGACAGTGCGCGTTGTCGTGATGCAGCAGCCAGGTCCCTTGACGTCACAGTTCGGGCCGTCGTCGCCGCACGTTTTCACGGAGCCGTCGCAAAACGTCACAGTAGTAAGCGGAATTCACTATTTGGTTGGGTGGGACGAATTCTTTGTGCAGAATTTCCTTGGTATCAAAGAAAACGATGATCATGCTCTTCACTTTGCTCTTCACCTGTCTCGCTTTTTTAGGTCTTGGAGAGCCCGGGCTCTTCCACTGGGGCGATTGTGGCTTTGTCCCTGGGTCATAACCGTAAATGCAGCTCTCATCGCCGGTGATGACCCGTGACAAGAAGGTTGGATCATCAGATGCGGACGAAGTTCCCTGCACACTTCAACATGCTGTGCCTTCCATCGTAAAATCGTCACGCACCGAACACAGAGTATTACGGAGATCACTGTGGACACGCAACACGTCCTCCCAGCTGAATGCCACTCCGCACACTGACTCATCAATTATGCAGCCCTCCCCACCTAGCGGTGCAAAGATCTACTACTCCTACTTTCCAGATGGCAGCACCAGTCCCGAAAATTTTAGATTCCACCTTGTACATTTACGGATGAATAAATAGGATCCCTGCTGATCCCATTAGGCTCCCTGAACATGGAAAAAAGCCTCTCGCTCTCAGCAACGGAATGACACTTTCGATAGGGGACCGAGTCACACGTCAGCACTCGCCCATAGGCACAGACTTCATATCTCTTGAACTATGTGTCTTACAACAACATAATTTTGCGGATAAATTCTGTAGTACATGTGGATATCGTTTGCAAAATTTGAGGCCAATAGAGTAAATAGTGAGGCAGTAATACCTCAAAAATCGCATGAGTGTGAGACTAGGCTCCATCTTGGGGAAAGTTTGTCACAAATAGAGTACGTCCATAAAGTTAAAAACTCTGTGAATGAAGTATTATGTCGATGTGTGCATGCAAGCCACCTTATCACCATAAACTGTATGTTATAGCATATAAAATGGGCATCTAAACGAAACATTAGACAAAGTTAACGAAATAGTGTAGACGGCT
Organism: Schistocerca nitens; assembly: GCF_023898315.1. Taxonomy (NCBI): domain Eukaryota; kingdom Metazoa; phylum Arthropoda; class Insecta; order Orthoptera; family Acrididae; genus Schistocerca; species Schistocerca nitens. Next base: position 586,171,873 of record NC_064619.1, on the reverse strand, counting down.
TCCTCTTAAAGCATCTAGCCCCAACGCTACCGGAAAAGTAAGTGCGCTTTGTCTGTCCTTTTGCTTGGGTAGGCTTTTCAAACTCTGCCGTGCTGACACTTTATTGATTAGATAGTTACTTCTCCGAAACATAGCGTATACATGTACCTTCGTTGTGCACCCAAAGACGGTGGCATTCGCTACAGACGAAACCTGTGCATAGTGTGTCATTGAACCGGCTAATATCTCGAGTAAAGTTAAAATGACATGAAAGACATCTTCTAATGAACGGTTTCCCCTGTGGCAGCATCTTCTGTACGCTGTATTTGCGTAATACCGTCCAATCGATTATCATCAGCATTAGTGGTACGTGCAGTGGCTTGCAGCATGTGCCACTGTACGAGTACTGGTAGAGGGTGCAATAATAATTCTCTTAATCATCCTCAGAGGCCGCCATTTTCATGTTTAGGCCTCCACCACTAACATGCTCAGAACAGAGACCGCTGCTTTTCGACGATGAAGTCAGTTGCCATCTTAATTTACCAGACTGCAACAAAGCAATACCATTACTGTAGTCTATGTCACAAATAATGTGTGTGATGATGTCAGCAAGAGAACAGCCCATTCCGTCGCCATTCTTTGTGTAGCTGAGCTATTATTATAATGTATGAAATCACCTTTACGTCGTCTGTAAGGTAAAAAAAAAAGTTCAAATGTGTGTGAAATCTTATGGGACTTAACTGCTAAAGTTATCAGTCCCTAAGCTTACACACTACTTAACCTAAATTATCCTAATGACAAACACACACACCCATGCCCGAGGGAGGACTCGAACCTCCGCCGGGACCAGCCGCACAGTCCACGACTGCAGCACCCCTAACCGCTCGGCTGATCCCACGCGGCTGTAAGGTAAATTTTCCTGCCTTTTTCCAGAATGATTTGCTTCCGGAAGATGTGTAAGTCGTGCAGGAACTCGTAACGAATACCGTTACGGATAACCTTGATAACTCTTGAGTTGTGGCAAAGGCAGAAGACACCTTGATTTAAATCATAGCTAAGGTCACAGTGACACGCGTTACTATCTCGTGAGGAATGTTCGGAACTGCTGTTCACACTTTGATGTCATCAGATGTTCGAATATCCGTCAACTTCAAGCCTCAATCGTGTTGAATTGTAGCTGGATAATTCCGTTCGGCAAACATAGCGACACACCTTTTTACGTTAGTACTGTGCCATTCTACAGAGAAGAAGGAGAGGAGATTTGGAGCTAACGTCCTGGAGATAGAACACGTGGGGCGAAAGTGGAGAGGGAGGGGGTGTATATTTCAAAGGAACTATACCGGCATTTTCCTTAATCTAATTAGGAAACAAAGGAGAATCTATATTATTTTGTATGGCAGACGGTAATTTGAACCATTCTCCGCACTTGGTTCTTACTGAGAAATATATCCTGATCATTTACATGGTATTTATCCAGTGTTTTCTCAGTAACAAAAAACTGATATATCGACCCTGGAATACAGCTTTCCTACTCTCATTTGGTCAATATAATCTACATTGCAATTAAACTTCTGTCATATCACACACATTACCACCAAATTCTTCAGCGTTCCAAGCACTCGATTCATGAATATAGCTATTTAAATTCAGAGAAGTTACACACTGAGTCGTTATACGTCACTAATTACAATCTTTCATAATTCGTTATACGTAGTTCGATATGGACACGTTTTTAAGAGTCTTTCTCCGTCGTTTTCCTTTCTTTATAGCTGTAGCAATATTATTAATGCGGTGTAAATACAAAACACATTACCATTAATTGCATTTAGTTTCTACGATAAATTATGTGTTTATTATGCACAATATAATTTGCCTAATCTCCTCTATGAGTGGTACTTACGACCATAATGCAGACAAGATTGTAACAAAATTTATAAAAATATACATAAATTACTTCAATGCATTCACTCTCACTGCATTCACTCTCACTGCAAAGAATTCCAATCAAGGTACAATCTTTATGAAATTATTTTTTATGATAGTTTCACTTCAGCGATTTTGGCAGAATCATTCATTCAGAAAATCTGAAACTTAATACTTCTAAGAATAATTGTGATTAACACACCTCAATAGCACTTGCCATAGTGAGGAAATTACCGAATAAATGCGTCTCTACTGAGCTGCAATGGTATTTGCCGAAATAAATAAATAAATAGAAATGTTTCGGGCTATATGATCATGTCTCTAAAACAACACGACGACATGGTCACGTACTCGGAAAAGTTTCATTCAAGATGACAATGGCTGCGGAAAGCTACGCTCGCTTGGATCCTATAACGCCTCACCCAGACTGGAACTGGTTCCGATACTTCTTTTAAATTCCCTCATCGAAGGTCGCCCAGATCCGATGACGCACAGTGAAAATTCCAGACCGTTTATCAATAAAACAGACTTGTGCACAGTGTATACACCAAAACTTCCACTGGAAGTGGGATTTCCGGAGGGAGGAATTAGCACCTTGGGTAGCGAGGGCTATTAAGTCAGCGCATTCGTAGGACCACGGTTTCTAAGTTGCATACCACCGCAGTGAAGAGAAGATGGAAGGAAATGGGACTAGATAATGACATGTGACTATTGAGCTAAGTGACAGCATCATTCGGAAAAGAAATTTTGGGCGCAATGTCCCGCAGTTCATTTGCGCCTAGAAAGGGTTATACTCAGAACAAGTAACCGAAGGCAGTGAATCAAAATATTGACTGTCTTTTGATCAGTTAGTCACAAGCAGCTACACAAGAAACAAAAACGTGTCTTCACTATTACAAATTTCATCTATCGTAAGAACTGAAATAGGTAGGCAACATATAATTACCTTTAATAGGGGTTGATGCTTAGGATATAATACATATTACAATACATATCACACTTCTCCATGTGAGATACATGTAATTTCCTTTAGTTTGGAGTTGACACTTACGATGTAATATTACACTTCTCCGTGTGGGATCTTAACTCCATATGAGCTATGTCCACTCACAAAATCTTTTCTATTTATCAGTTTCATCTTAAAGCAACGTTTCTGTAAGTTTCCTGCTCGTTATACTCAGGCAAAGCATTGACTCAAGACGACGCAATTGCTTTTATTTTAATACTTAGTTTTGACCGAATGAGGTGGCGCAGTGGTTAGCACACCGGACTCCCAATCGGGAGGACGACGGTTCAATCCAGCGTCCGGCCATCCTGATTTAGGTTTTCCGTGATTTCTCTAAATTGCTCCACGTAAATGCCGGGATGCTTCCTTTCAAAGGGCCGGCCAACTTCCTTCCCAATCCTTCCCTAATCCGATGAGACCGATGACCTCGCTGTTTTGTCTCCTCCACCAAAACAATCCCAACTTAGTTCTGACTGCATTTCGAGTTTGATGTTCACCATTACCTGGTGCCCGTGGATGAGTTCATCCAGTGGTAGTTCTATGTTTTTGATCGCAAAAAAAAGCAAAAACATACAGTATATAAAACAATATAAAAGACCTTTGCGATCAAAAACTGACACAAATTCCACAGTTATGCTTATATACTGACGGAAAAACACTGCAAAACGAAGAAGATGTTGTTGGACGTAAACGAAAGTTAGTAGGCGTGTTTCTACATATGAAAGATGATATCTGTTCAAATTTCGCGCCAGTCGCATAAGAGTGGCGGTAGCAACGCCACTATGAGGATGCAAATCAGGTTTGCTTTAAACACACGCTGTAACCCTCACGAGCGTTAGTTATCTTTGAGACTGGACACGGTGAGTTGATGTTAGTCAAGAATGCCTTTAAGGGGAAAAAAGGCGCCATTATCAACATCTCACTGAGTTTGAAAAAAAAAAAAAAAAATTCAAATGGCTCTGAGGACTATGGGACTTAACATCTGAGGTCATCAGTCCCCTAGAACTTAGAACTACTTACACCTAACTAACCTAAGGACATCACACACATCCATGCCCGAGGTAGGATTCGAACCTGCGACCGTATGAGTTTGAAGGAAGTCGTGTAATAGGACTACTAGAAACCGGTATTCTTTATGCGATATTGCACAAATACTTCGCAGGAACATAGACACTGTGTATCACTGCCCATGGATTGTCACGGGAATGTACGGTTTCAAGAATACAACGACCACGTGACACTACCGAGCGGGAAGACCGTCGTGTCCGGCGCAAGGCAATGACGCATCGTACTGCATCTGCAGCAGCAATTTGAGCAGCAGTTGGCATCACAATGACACTACGAATGGTTACAAGTAATTACTTCAAGGACGGCACTGAGACAGACGCCCTATAGCGTTCATTACATTGACCCGAAATCACCGCCATTTGCGACTTCAGCAGTGTCAAGCGCGAGCCCATTGGAGGGCAGAGTGCAAGGTTGTTGTGTTTTCTGATGAAAGTTGGTTCTGCCTCGGTGCCAGCGATGGCCGTGTGTTGATTAGAAGTTTGCCAGTTGAGGGCCTGCCACCAATCTGTCTGCGTGCTACACACAATGGTCTTACAGCTGTAGTTATGGTCTTGAATGGTTCAAATGGCTCTGAGCACTATGGGACTTAACTTCTAAGGTCATCAGTCCCCTAGAATTTAGAACTATTTAAACCTAACTAACCTAAGGACAGCACACACATCCATGCCCGAGGCAGGATTCGAACCTGCGAACGTAGCGGCCGCGCGTTTCCAGACTGTAGCGCCTAGAACCGCTCGGCCACCACGGCCGGCAGTTATGGTCTGGCGTACGATTTCGTATGACAGCGGGAGTACTCTCGTGGTTATCCCACGCACACTGGCTGCAAATTTGTACATCAGTCTGGTGATTCGACCTGTTGTGCTGCTATTCCTGGTCAGCAATCTAGGGGAAGTTTTCGAACAGGATAACGCGTGCCCACATACCACTGTTGTAGCCCAACATACTCTGCAGAATGTCGACATATTGCCTTGTTCTGCTCGATCACCAGATCTATCTCCAATCGAGCACGTAGGGATATCATTGGACTATAACTCCAGCGTTAACCGACCCCGTATTAACCGAGCAAACGCAACAGCTAAGGAACTCCATCGCACAAAGTAACATTCGGCACTTCTACAACACTGTGCATGCAGGTTTGGTTGCTCGTGTTCAACATATAGGTGATTACAGCGGTTATTAAAGGACCAACATTTTATATTCGCAATGGCTTACCTCGCGCTTACATAAACCTGTGATCTTGCAATGTTAATCAGTTAAATATCTTACCTAGACAAATATATTCCCAAACTACATTATTCTACATTAATCACTTTTTGGCAATGTGATTTTTTTCCGTCGGTGTATTTGGGAGCAATTTATCAGAGCTATGATTTCGTCTTAAAGGGAAAGGCTGTTTGCACAAGTTTCTCATACGAGGAAGAAATACACTGATCTGCTTGCTACAGATATAAAATTTCGCTCGTCCTAAAGTGAGAACAGTTGTTCAAAAAGGAAGGCAGTCTTTGCTGTCAATTACACATTAAACTCGACTCTTACTTCGTTGTGCAGGTGGCACTGTATTATGTACACTGATACAAATCTATACACAGATCTGCATCAGACTGCCACTGACACGAAATTGTAAACTGTAAATCTTTACAGGCGTAAATGTCAAACCTACTAAAATATCCCGGGTTGTTGTACCGTGCTCAGATGAACGTCATGTTAAAATCCCATGTCTCGCTTCCTGTCTGCGGAGGACATCTTCATAGGGGGCTGTAGTTTTTTCGAAGGTCTCATCTACACTCCGGCGTCCTACTGAATGAGTGTGATGTCCGTAGTGAGCCATGGTTTACTCCGGCCATTCAAGGAAGCCACTGCATTCTTTGAAGGTATCCTCCGCAAATGGCTACCAAACATTGGCTTTCAACAAGAAATTCATCCTACCACGCGCAATAGGCTGGAACATTTTAATACTTGTGAATTATACAAAAGCTGGACATTTTTACCATCCGAGACACAGGTGGGTATGATTTCGATCTTTCAGGTGTTCGTAAATAGTCGTTTTGCATCATTGTACCAATAAGTTGGTCACAGATAAGCTTCTAAGTTGCATATTGCGTCCAAACAATGAAGCTGTATTATACACATGTTAAAAAGGTTATGCTGAGTATCACTTTCGGTTTAATTTAATCACAGTATATTCGTAATATGTTTGTATGATGAATAGGTGACTGAGAATGTACAGAACGTACTGTAATGAAGGAAAACCAGTGTTTTATATAGTATTAACATCCGAATAACAGATAATAGGCAGCATCCCAGAAGGAGGTTTCATCTTCTGAGAGACACTGGACAAACTAAACTCTACTCGAAAGTTGAATACTAACAGAAGATACACCTTTCTTTTACTTTGGAAAAGTAAACAAGACGTTCATCTGACCACGGAACAACAACCCGGCATATTTTAGTAGGTTTGACACCTTTCTTTTACTTTGGAAAAGTAAACAAGACGTTCAGCTGACCACGGAACAACAACCAGGCATATTTTAGTAGGTTTGACATTTACACGTGTGAAAATTTACAGTTTACAATTTCGTGTCAGGGGCAGTCTGATGCAGTGTGACACATCAACAGAAGTGACTAACAAATATTTCGAATAGCGTTTTCAAGAACCTGAGCTGGTCAGCAAACTAAAGGAAATGCCAAGGGCAAATTTTGCGGAACGTTTGGGGGACAGAGGACGGTTGAGTGGGACACTCCATTGCTAGGCTAGAGGAGAGGAACTGCACTTTTTCGGGAAAGACAGTCAAGAGTTCATTTTGAGTATAAGTAAGGGATATGATGTCGGAGTTTGATAGAGTTTTAAAAGACTTGCGATGAAACGTGGCAGACAGAGTGGTAAAGCCTCTCTCCAGAATTTATGTGAAGTGGCTGGCAAACATTTGTTCAAGGTAGAGTGAATAATCTGCGCAACTGGTTTCAGTCTTTCGGAAGAATATCACCCCCACAGTCCGTAAAGCAGGAGGGCAGAAGATCAGATACGTGCGAGAACTACCGAATAATCGACTTTAAATTTTTAACTTGTACTTTACGGTTTGGATGACATTGTTATATACACACTCGTAAAGCAGCTACATAAAGTAAATGATGCGTTTTAGCATCTCTTTGGTCATATATGGGCCCACAATAACATTAGTCAGCTTGAGAGCACTTGCTTCTAAGCCGCTATGCCTGAAAACGTCGCATGCAGAACTGCGACTTGGTTGGTTCTTGGCGCTCGGGTGAGCAAGGAACATAGCCATTCGAACATCTATTTCAGTATAGCTGTGTTACGGTATATTAAACAGGGTTTGAATGACAAACCACAGCTGTAGTCCAGGCAAATTGTGCGAGTCGATGAAGTCGTTCCGAAAAAGATTTTAACTTTACTCAAATTAACTGTCAGCTAAGGGCACCATTTGCTTGTGTAACGGTCGGATCTACGTGCAAAAACATGCAAAAGAAACAAGTTTTCTGGGAGCTTTTTAAAGCGTGTCTCTTCCATGTTTTAAACATGTACCAATCGTTTTAAACTTTGTGCGAAGGAAGATAAATTGATAACGTCAAGAAGAATAATTCTATTATCCAATAATATTGTCGAGATACGGTGGTTTAATGACGAGCTGAATGTAGCACATAAAATTAATTCTTATGTAAAGTACATCCGATAAACAAAAAATGCACTCTTGCAATAAAGTTGAAAACTCGCTTTCGAAAATTTAGCTTCATTCGGATTTTACACTCAAAAAACACGTTTTTTGTGAGTTTTTCTACGCGTGCCACTGCTGTGTTTCAGATTTGTACGAATCGATCCAAATTTTGTAAGGAGGTAGACAAACATATGTCATTAATAGTTGTCCTGTTATTCTGCGAAAGCTTTATCTGTTACCACGATATACGGAACATTGTTCGAAAGAAGATAAGAAACCTATACAGGGTCAGACGTCGCAGGAGTTAACAAATTTCTACTTCCGTTTCCAAGCTATTTCTGTCCAATGGCAAAGTTATGGAAGAGTAAAAGTTGGAGACGAGATTGAAAAACGCTCTTATCATAGAAAAAAAATAGACGAATATGTCCTGGGCACAGTTAGGGATATAAGAGAAGGGAAATAGCTTCAATAACATTTAAATCAAAACATGTTGACATGTTCGCGCTTTTTTACGAGTTAACCCTACTTCCCCATCACATTGAGGTCTGTTAGTTGCAAGTTGCTCGCACGCCTTAATCTTGCATTTTATAGCCGAATGTAATTGACTACGTGCCCAAAATTCAGAAGATTCGCCAGCCATAGTAACCAACATATGATATGATATAGCTGAAGAGCTTACACATAACAGCTAATAGAGATTGTCGGTGGGGATAAAATTTCTGGAGATTGATATGATCCTGGGGGGGGGGGGGGGACGTTAAAAACTTTTTAATTTCTTGGTCGGGGGAGGGGGGACTGTTGATTCTTTTCCCCGTGGGGACCTTTCTTCCCCCAAATCCATTATCCGTTACATGTATAGTGAGGGGCGTAAGAGCAAAGAGACATAAATTTATGCGCTTCTAGACAGTGGGATGCATCTGCGATAGGAAGTACCCTAGAGTAGAGGTGCACCTGTAATAGGAATTATCCTAGAGTGGGGACGCATACATCACAAAACCTTAATGATACGTTATGTCATGCTGCACGAGGTGACAAATACCATGTTGAATGACACGATGACATATATCATGTCATACGACATGACATCATGCATCATGTTACTTTACTTGAAAGGATGCTTTATGTTACATGACATGGTTACTAATGCTGACAAAAAGCGCGATTATTTCCAGATGTTTTGATTTAAATGTCTTTGAAGATGCCGGGCAAGTCGAAAGGCAAGCTCCCATGACATATCCTTTCCTGTGCTGTGATAGAAGCGTTTTTCATTCTTATTGCGTAAGACTGGAAAAGAAAACTGAGAATCTGTTAGAAATTCACTTTGGGAAAAGCAAAGGCATCAGAGGCAATTCTGATGTTGTGCTTTTTATGGAAGGGAGAGTTAAGAAAAATCAAGACGCTACCATAGGACCTTTTGACCTGTAAACAGCGTTCGACAACATAAAATGGTTCAAGATATTTGAAATATACTGAAAAATAATTTGTAGAAAAAGACAGGTATATACAATGCTGTCACCAAATAAGCCATTACAATAGATATTTATTACATTCTTACAATCAGCAAAATTAATCCGTTTAATTCGGCACTGATTGTAAACGCCGAACTTCAGCGCAGGTTTTAATCAATAAATGTAATTAATACAAACTATATTTTCTAGCTGGATGGTATGAGGGTCATTCCATAAGTCGTGGCAAGTATGGTAAATCGTGCGAACGTGTGGCATCACAGTAAATACATTCGAAAGTCCATGGCAATCATTACCGAAATCAACCGAAAGATTGCGACGGCATTCGAGGATGGCTAGGTGGCAGCCCCTGAAACATTCAGCTTGAGGCTTGCCGTACTGAAAACTGTATCCCTCCCACCTGCCCATTCACCGGATCTCAGTCCAGAAACTTCGGCAACAGGTGGCACACATTGATGGGAATTCAAATGGCATTCATCGCCTCCACCATCGTTGGCAAAGTTGTGTATATGCACTGGGGAGCTCTTTTGAAGCTCAGCAATTCATTTTGATTCATTTTTGTTCCATTTGTACACATGCTCAATAAATTCAAACAGGGTTCCAATGTGTGTGCTTCATTTCTGCCTCTGCCTTGACTTCCTGTTCTGAAACGTTACTTTCCGTTGGCTTTCAGATATGAGGTTTTAATTTTGCTGGCTTCATACATCCTATTTTCAAAAATATTTTAATGCTATTGGTACAAATGTCCCTGACGTATCTTTGCGTTTTCAGATGTTCTGAATATTTAGTTTCTTGATGAGAGTAGAGAAGATTATACGCGTCTTCGAATGCTCAGCGGATTTTTACTTTCGGAAGCGAGAGATCAAAGAATTTGCATTAAAGTTTCATTGAAAAATGGAGTAAAGTGCAGCACCGCATTCGAAACGTTGTTTGTAGCTTTCGGCGAATCTACTAAAAGTAAGACAAAAGTTTACAAGTGGTATAAACATTTCAAAGATGGTTGGGAGGACGTTGAAGATGGCGACAGCCCTGGACGCCCCAGCACATCAGTTGCTGATGACAGTGTTGAAAAAAAAAAAAAAAGAAAAGAAAAGAAAATGGATCTGGAAAATTAATGAATCACCGTTAGGGAGATTGTTGATGATGTCGGCACATCCTTTGACTCATGTTAAGCAGTTCTATCGGATGTTTTGCGCATGAAACGTGTAGCAGCACAGTTTGTTCCGAAATCGTATTTTTCGAGGAGACATCTTGCAGGAATTTCTCAATGAAGTAGACCGCGGTGGAACTTCTAAAGAAGGTTACAACAGGAGATGAAACATGCGTATACGGGTATGACGTTGAGGCCAAGGTCCAATCGTCCCAATGGAAACTGCCTGACCGGCCGAAGTGGCCGTGCGGTTAAAGGCGCTGCAGTCTGGAACCGCAAGACCGCTACGGTCGCAGGTTCGAATCCTGCCTCGGGCATGGATGTTTGTGATGTCCTTAGGTTAGTTAGGTTTAACTAGTTCTAAGTTCTAGGGGACTAATGACCTCAGCAGTTGTCCCATAGTGCTCAGAGCCATTTGAACCATTTGAAACTGCCTGAAGAGCCAAGAGCGAAAAAAATTTGACGAGTTCGGTCACATGTAAAGGTTATTTTCACTGTTTTTTTTCGATTAAATTGGAATAGTTCACCATGTGTTCGTGTCGTATGGTCGCACGGCCAATAAGGAATACTACCTGGAGATTATAGGCCGTTTGCGTGAAGCAGTCCGAAGAAAACGACCAGAATTGTGGCAAAACCATTCGTGGAAATTGGGTCACAATAATGCTTCCACTCACACCTCAATGGTCGTTCGCGATTTTTCTGCGAAAAACAAGTCGTTATGTTGCTTCAACCATCGCATTCGCCGGACGTGGCTCCATGCGACTTCTGTCTGTTCCTGAGGCTGAAGAGAACGATGAAAGAACATCGTTTTCCCATGACTGATGAGATAAAACCAGAAACGCTGAAGGAGATAAACACCTTAACGAAAAGTGAGTTCCAGAATGTTCAAAAATGGTTCAAATGGCTCTGAGCACTATGGGACTCAACTGCTGAGGTCATTAGTCCCCTAGAACTTAGAACTAGTTAAACCTAACTAACCTAAGGACATCACAAACATCCACGCCCGAGGCAGGACTCGAACCTGCGACCGTAGCGGTCTCGCGGTTCCAGACTGCAGCGCCTTTAACCGCACGGCCATTCCAGAATGTAATGGTTCTCTATTTACGTGACCATTACGGCACTCGAAACCCAGTTCTCGATACCAGTAATATCGTACAACTTTTCTGCGAAGTAACAGACATATTTTCGTGACAATATTCACATTTGGTTTTATTAATGTATAGGTACTCCGATGTATCGATATATCACAGTGATATGGTTCTTGTGTGTATTCATTTCTGTGAGACTGTCATAATCTTTGACTTACTTGTAACCGTTTTGGCGCGAATGCGCACAGGGCAGTCTTTGTTTCACTTTGCAGAAGTTAAGTTGTTATTTCGCGTTGTAAAAGAACAGTCAAGTCCTGTGTTTGGTTAAAGTGGAAATTAAATATATGAAGATTGATACAAAACTGTTTTCTTGATGATGTGACAATTAAGAAGAAGTATAAGTGAATTTACAAGAAGTTTAATAAAAATGTGGATCGTGAACACCAAGTCAAATATTGTTTCTACCATACCATTGTTCTGATCTGGGATTGTTTGATCATTAAGAATTTCCTGAAAAACGTATTTGTAAGGTCTTCAAATATTGCTAAAATACAGATCTGGACCTTCTAGCAGTCAAAGTGGAATCACCCTAGAATCAACAAGATGAGCCATAACAACTTCCGACGAAATCTACGTGGGAATCCATTCAAGATAAGTGCCAAAATTAATGACTTTTTTACAGTGACTTCATTATTTCCATTCTGACGATACCATCCACAGTCAATAACTTTGTTGTTGCCCGATATAGCGAACATATGCTGCGTGAGCAACATTATTAATCTGATTTCTAACCTACTTTGCAAGTGGTGGTATTGTTAGAAGAAGTGCATCTAAGATTGAAAAGAGCGCTGGCACAAGTTTATTACATTACTTTGAAGGGACAAAGTTTATCTTGATGAATAATAAAGGTTCTTTAAGAGAAACAAAAACTTCCGTTACTTTTTAATGATACCTCGTACACTATGCCGCTGCAGTTCAGTTCACATCGTGGAACTCTCATGTTGTCACATTATCGGAAGATGTACCATAGTTGCCGTGACTCATGGAATGACCGCGTGTAATAAAGCCATCACTACATTAATAGCTTCCCAGATGTGCATCTAACAAATAATGACTGCAAAGTGCAGCTCCAAGTATGGCTATAAAAATAATCAGTGGAATAAAGAATCATTCTAAACCTAGATAGCAACTGTTTCCTGTACACATTCTTATGAGAAGTGGCCGGATCACAATTCAAACCGTTTTGAGGCTCGTAAAATTCTGGATGCACAAGTCTTTCGCGTTAAGGCTCGTTCTGTCTCTGCGCGGGCCTTTAGTACATTAGTAGTGCAAGAGTATATTACAATGTTCCGCCTTCAGATGTGCTTGCCGTGCAAAATGGGCTTGTCAGAGAGAAAAAGTCGATTCGACGGGCTGCTTGCGACGTTTCAACCGCTGCGGCGTATCCATCTTCGGCAACTGCCGGGTTCGCGCCGAGCTGACGGGCAGCTGCGCGCTGATGGCCAATTACAAGAGTCTGCGGCCGCCGCGCTGCAGCTCTGCCTTATTTATGGAGCGGGGCGCCTGGAACCGGTACCTGACCCTACACTATCTCGCTGTAATTGGACGGCGACTTTTAATTTGTCGTGCCCACCGCAGTTACAACAATTATCGCACATGTCGTACACTTGCAGTTGCGCGAAGCAAAGGCTACACAGTTGTTCCCAGTCTTTTATCTCGAACTTTCGGAACTCAATAAATTTCAGAGCTGTCTCGACCAGCTTGGCCCCTTGAGAGGTTCGTTCGGTTCTCCATTTTCCCGGTTGCTTTTCAGCTGCTTTCTAAGTCTCCTGTACTGCTTGATGTCTTATTTAAACGTCATCCTAGCCGTGAGGCATGTAACATGTACTGCAGGTAAAAGTCTCATTTAGATTTTTTGATGCTTTGAAGTGCAGGAAAAATTTCTTTAAATCGATTCCCTTCCATTCGCCTTGCTACATGGCCTGCCCATCAACTTTTAATTTTTATCGTCATCATCGAGCTAACGCGTTAAACTTATTGGTCTGTTCCACCCCAGAATTGAATAAATCATCTTTTTAAAAGGTGGCCAATATTTCATTTTCTTCAGACACCACACTTCAAAGCAAACGTAGAGACTCTGTTGGCTTCCATTCATTCAACAGATCCCCCCAGTTTATTCTGTTGAAAACACAATAAAGAAAAAAATCGACACCACCAAGAAATTCTCCAAATGAGACCAAAATCGGCAGATGTGATGTACATGCATAGACAAACAAATGATTAAAATTTCAGAAAAACTGGATTCTTTTCAAGGGATATAGCTACACGGATTAAGCGAATCAATAATGTGTTGGTCCACATCTAGTCCTTATGCAAGCAGTTCTTCGGCTTGCCAGTGACTGATAGAGTTGTTGGATGTCCTCCTGAGGAAATTTCTGCCAATTCCTGTCTAAGTGGCGCTTTAGATGCCAAAATCCCGAGATGATTGTAGAGCCCTGCCCATTGTGCTCTAAACATTCTCAATTGGGGAGAGCCCTGGCGACTTTGCTGGCCATGGCAGGGTTGTGAAAGCATGAAGACAAGCCATAGAAACTCTCGCCATGAACTGATGGGCACTAGCTTGTTGAAATGTAAGCCCAGGATGACTTTTCATGAAGGGCAACAAAACAGGATGTATAATGTCATCAACATACACCTGTGCTGTGAGGTGCCTTTGATGACAACCAAAAGGGTCCAACCATGAAAAGAAATGGCACCTCAGACTGTCATTCCTTGTCGCCAGGCTATATGACAGGCGACAGTTAGGTTGGTATCTCATCACTGTCCAGTGGATCTCCCGATAAATCCTTGCCAGTTATTGGGGCACAGTTCAAAGCAGGAATCATCACTCAAGACAATTCTACTCCAGTCAATGAGATCCCAGGCTGAAGACATCTGGAGATGCCCTGGTCAGCGATGGGATACCAGCCTGACTGTCATCCACCATATGGCCTCAACACCCAGGAGTGATGGTCTGTGGACCCATTTGATTTCACAGCAGCCTCCTTTGATGTCATTTGGGGCTCCCTTAAAGAATTCAGAATGTCGACTATATTCTGCACACTGTTTTCTTGTCTTTCATGCCAAACCATTCTGGGCTTACATTTCAACAAGGTAAACCCAGTCCAAACTTGGTGAGACTTTCTATTGTTTGTCTTCATGCTTGTCAAACCGTACCTTCGCCAGCAAGACCACCGAAAATAGGGGGAAAAGCAGGTTCTGAGGCACTTTTTTTAGTGTGGGTTTGCTTACATTCAGGGGCAAGCATACATTCAGAGGTAAACTTGATCGATTTATGACCTTAACCTATTTTTCTGCTAAGTGGTTTTTCATGTTATCCCTCCTACTCCCCCTCCCCTTAACCTATTGTTCTGTATACTGATTAATGAGCCTCTGGGGATACTCCATCATTCGAAGAAAGCCCCCCACTCTTTCCCCTCACCCTCACCCTCCCCTACTCCTCCTGAAACCTCCAACCCTCTCTCCCCCCCTTCACTGCAAAAGTGAGTTTTTATTGGCAATGTTGAGAGGGGAGGGCTGGAGGAGGAGGGGGAAAAATGTGGAGGTTTCTAAGGAGGACAGTTATCTTCAGTGGGTCATACATCAACCGCCAAGGGGCCATAAACCACTTAGCATAACAATAGGTAAAGGTCATAAATCAATCAAGTTGGCACCTGAATGTATACAACCCACATTAACAAATTTTCTCAGAACCTGCTTTTCCAACTACTGCCGAAATTCTCCCAAGTTGACAACGTTTGGAATATCATGGAAATGACCCATCAGCCAGCTCACGAAATTAACGATCTAATGCGCCAATTGGACAGAATTTGGCATTATATCCCTCAGAACATCCAACCATTCTATCAATCAGCGCCAAACCAAATAACTGCTTGCATAAGGGCCAGAGGTCGACCAACTTGTTACTGACTTGCTCAATTTGTGAAGCTCTTTCTCCTGATAATTTATACAGTTCTTCTAAAATTGTAATCATTTGTTTGCCTGTACATGTACATCACATCTACCGATTTCCATTCCTGACGATAAATAAATAAGCAATGCACACCTGATATAATATTATCAATGTTGCGGAATTGTTGTGTAGAATACTTCATTAAATCAATTTCAGTTATTGTGACAGAAAGTAGTAACATATGGAACATCTCCTGGTATGGGGTACATTGAGCGCTCTTTTCACACAACTGCAAGACGTTTTCCGCTTTTCTTCTCTTTCATTCCATTTAAAAAGTTGTAGCCAGGTGCATGAGTAGTACTAAGAAAATAGTGCATTCATTAATGTTTACACTAATCATGTAAACATCATCCTTTAAACTGAGTGGTCTCACATAATTTCGATAAAATGGGCGTTCAAATAATACATGGAATATGTATCTAATTAACTAACTGACTAGCTTATGGGCCATTCCTGCTTGTAGCCTTGATAAATTTGAATGCTGCCATATCAGTATCACCAATCGAGTCTTGCAGCAGTAACTAACGCAACCATCTGAAGACCACCAACAGCTGCTTCAGAGTAATATTGAGAGACTTATACAGTGTTATCCCAAGACAAACCTGAGAAATAAATCTGCAACCGATCGGCCTAGTTAGACTGAAAAATCATGAGTGATTTACTGTAAACAACTGCATCACAAATACTTATTGGATGTGGAGCATCAAAATTTAGTTGTGGAGCATGAAAATTTGTCGGACGGCGCATGGGATATTTGGTGCACCACGTGACTGTTAGCCCTAAAGCTGGAGAACGCAGTGAGGGTGTCGTGCAGAATGGGCGAGGAGAGTGGCATCAGCACAGTTGATCATGAGCTGATTGTGGCTGGCCGTTGGTTATGTTGTTTCATCTCTGAAGTCAACCTGACACAGATTTTTCAAGTAACCCTGCGTCAAGGGCGTTGTTGATTCGGGGAAAATTGTGTGCTAATGACAGGGGTGAGCGTAGACTTTTGTTTATTGCAACGGTGAATATGCGGGACGCAGTATATACAACCACTCGTCAATTGATTACTGGACAACAAAATCTGGCATGTAGCCATATCAAAGTTTTTTATGCAGGAGCCACCATCCCGTATCTGTATCCATGCGCACTGACTGGCACAGTGTTATGAGATTATCACGAGCGCACGATCAGTGCCCTTGACAACTCAAAACAAGGAAAAAGGAATGTCGGTTGGCAGGTCACGGAAAAATTTGTAATACGCCAATGGCGAGATCAACATGAGGCCATGCCTCCTGTTAACAATATGGAACTGTTTAAAGAGTGGTGGTGGTATTCTTCAAGCTTAGCGTACTATCAAATACCCAGTGTGTTTACTACAGCAACCCGCAAGGTGCCTATAGTTTCAGCAAGGCAGTGCACCAACTTACCATTTCCAAATTCTGTCAGAATAGGTTGACAAGGGCTGCATAGACATGTGGGAGAGAGATGTATGCAATGCTTAGACTCAGTACTATTCAATGGTAGTACAATGTTGGTAATTTTCTACACGTAAATGCCATAAAAGACTGTTCTGTTATATGTTTCTTTATTTATTCAAACTTTTGTCAATATGTATCATTACACTAGTATATGCAGGGTGAGGTGGAATTAGCGCACTCGGGTTTCGCAGCGCTACTCCTCACATGCCAGCTATAAAAAAATGTCTATCCCAAAATTTCGTCTGGATAGAATTTTGGGTTAACGTGCAGGAGATCGATGGCTCGATTCCGGGTTGAGGTGTATGTTTTTTATTTGGTAAATGTAGTTCAGGTGGCACGGTATCTGGCATCTTAATCGTCAACGGCGATTGCAGCGGGTGCTCTATAAAACATTTGTACTTACATACTACAATCGTAGAAATGAAAGACCCGTCAGTTTTGAAAGAAGCCCTTTCCAAGTCGTGGGTGTGAATTTATTGGCACCACTTCATCTACCAGATGCGAAACCTGTTTTCCTTGTACCCTCCTCCAATGTTCCCATAGATTAGTACCAACTATTATTTATGCCTCGTTCAGGTCCATTACATTTCGCTACAGTCCTACACTACCAGTCGAACTAGGAACGTGCTTTGCAAATAATATCCAAACTCGGTTACTGTTAGTATGTGTTATCACAATGGTCCCACTAATTAAGCCTTTCAACACTGAGTCTGGTAACCGCATGCTTTTTAGTACGTATCTCAATGCATTACTATTGTTATTATTATCTTCTTTCCGTTCTCAGACCTTAGGTCTGGTTAAAAATGGAAATTGACGCGGACCTTGATCAAGCGTGACTTCCTTTTAACTGTACGGTATATGTTACATTGCATTTAGGAACTTTCGGGTAATTGAACATGTAACAATAATTACAGATTTTTGTAGTTGTATATATACCTTTGGATGTAGCTGTATTGCGTTGATGTTCTGGTAGATATTGTGTGGCATGACTCCTGTAGTTGATAGTATAATTGGTATAATGTCAACTTTATCCTGATGCCACATGTCCTTGACTTCCTCAGCCAGTTGGATGTATTTTTCAATTTTTTCTCCTGTTTTCTTCTGTATATTTGTTGTATTGGGTATGAATATTTCGATTAGTTGTGTTAATTTCTTCTTTTTATTGGTGAGTATGATGTCAGGTTTGTGATGTGGTGTTGTTTTATCTGTTATAATGGTTCTGTTCCAGTATAATTTGTATTCATCATTCTCCAGTACATTTTGTGGTGCATACTTGTATGTGGGAACGTGTTGTTTTATTAGTTTATGTTGTATGGCAAGTTGTTGATGTATTATTTTTGCTACATTGTCATGTCTTCTGGGGTATTCTGTGTTTGCTAGTATTGTACATCCGCTTGTGATGTGATCTGTTGTTTCTATTTCTTGTTTGCAAAGTCTGCATTTATCTGTTGTGGTATTGGGATCTTTAATAATATGCTTGTTGTAATATCTGGTGTTTATTGTTTGATCCTGTATTGCAATCACGAATCCTTCCGTCTCACTGTATATATTGCCTTTTCTTAGCCATGTGTTGGATGCGTCTTGATCGATGTGTGGCTGTGTTAGATGATACGGGTGCTTGCCATGTAGTTTTTCTTTTTCCAATTTACTTTCTTCGTATCTGTTGATGTTATGTGATCTAAAGGGTTGTAGAAGTGGTTATGAAATTGCAGTGGTGTAGCCGATGTATTTATATGAGTGATTGCTTTGTGTATTTTGCTAGTTTCTGCTCGTTCTATAAAGAATATTCTTAAATTGTCTACATGTGCATAATGTAGGTTTTTTATGTCGATAAATCCCCTTCCTCCTTCCTTTCTGCTTAATGTGAATCTTTCTGTTGCTGAATGTATGTGATGTATTCTACGTTTGTGGCATTGTGATCGTGTAAGTGTATTGAGTGCTTCTAGGTCTGTGTTACTCGATTTCACTACTCCAAATGAGTAGGTCAATATTGGTATAGCATAAGTATTTATAGTTTTTGTCTTGTTTCTTGCTGTCAATTCTGTTTTCAGTATTTTTGTTAGTCTTCGTCTATATTTTCCTTTTAGTTCTTCTTTAATATTTGTATTATCTATTCCTATTTTTTGTCTGTATCCTAGATATTTATAGGCATCTGTTTTTTCCATTGCTTCTATGGAGCCGCTGTGGTTATCCAATATGTAATCTTCTTGTTTAGTGTGTTTTCCCTTGACTATGCTATTTTTCTTAGATTTATCTGTTCCAAAAGCCATATTTATATCATTGCTGAATACTTCTGTTACCTTTAGTAATTAGTTGAGTTGTTGATTTGTTGCTGCCAGTAGTTTTAGATCATCCATGTACAGCAAATGTGTGATTTTGTGTTGGTGTGTTCCAGTAATATTATATCCATAATTTGTATTATTTAGCATGTTGGATAGTGGGTTCAGAGCAAGACAGAATCAGAAAGGACTTAATGAGTCTCCTTGGTATATTCCATGCTTAATCTGTATTGGATGTGATGTGATATAATTTGAATTTGTTTGGATATTAAGTGTGGTTTTCCAATTTTTCATTACTATGTTTAGGAACTGTATCAATTTAGGATCTACTTTGTATATTTCCAATATCTGTAGCAACCATGAGTGGGGTATACTTTCAAAAGCTTTTTGGTAATCAATGTATGCGTAGTGCAGCGACCTTTGTTTAGTTTTAGCTTGATATGTCACCTCTGTATCTATTATCAGTTGCTCTTTACATCCTCATGCTCCTTTGCAGCAGCCTTTTTGTTCTCCATTTATAATTTTGTTCTGTGTTGTATGTGTCATTAATTTCTGTGTAATGACTGAAGTTAATATTTTGTATATTGTTGGTAGGCATGTTATGGGGCGATATTTTGCTGTGTCTGCTTGATCTTTAGGTTTCAAATAAGTTATTCCGTGTGTAATTGTATCAGGGAATGTGTATGGGTCTGTAATGTAATTGTTAAATAATTTAGTTAGATGTGAATGTATTGAGGTGAACTTCTTTAGCCAGAAATTTGCTATTTCATCTTTCCAATTGTGCGTAGAATTAATTGCTCAGGTGACTTCATGTTGCAAAATTATCACTTCAGGCATTTGTGGTATCATCTTGTATGTGTCTGTTTCTGCTTGTATCCACCGTGCATGTCTATTATGTTGTACTGGGTTTGACCATATGTTGCTCCAAAAGTGTTCTATGTCTGTTATGTTTGGTGGATTGTCTATTTTAATGTGTGTGTTATCTATTGTCTGGTAAAATTTCTTTTGGTTCGTGTTGAATGTTTGGTTTTGTTTTCTTCTATTTTCACTTTTTTTGTGTCTTCTAAGTCGTTTGGCCAATGCTTGTAATTTCTGCTTTTTTTCATCTAATTGCTCTATCGCTTCTTGCTGTGAGATTTTACCTAACCTTTTTCGTTTTTTGTCTGATATTTCATTTCTTATAAATTGTGTTAGCTGTCCGATGTCTTTTCTCAGTTTTTCTATTCTGATCTGTAGCCTGTGTTGCGATGCTGGTTTTGTGGGTTTCTTCTGTGTGTTGGTTGGTTCTGAACTCTGCCTAGTGTGTATATTTAGTGTAGTCTGCCCATGACAGACTCCAGTGTACATGCGTACACGTATTGAATTTTCTCATTGTAAACCTCTAAACCAGTGGCAGACGTATGGAATATAGAAAAGATGAATTTGTGGATATGCTTCTAGTTCTTGGTACATCTAATATCCGGGATGGTGTTGTCGCTCTTGATTATGCTGCTAGATATCCTCGTCGACGCCATCCAGATAAAAATGTGTTTGCTCGTCCGGAGCTGCGCCTTCGGGAGTCAGGTTCTCTCCTTCCACCTACGCGTGAAAAGGTCGTCCACGGACTCGCCATATTCCATCTGCTGAGGAAGCTGTTCTGGAGGTCGTACACCAACCAAGAAGCTCAGCGAATTACGCAAAGCGTAGCAAGGCAGCTACGTGTCTCGCAATGCACGGTCGTTAACGGGCTGCACGACCATGGGCTGCACCCCTGTCATTATGCTTTCACGCAACACCTGCATCCTGCAGATCACCATCAGCGGATGAAATTCTGTGATTGGTTCCAACAATAACAGGAAGCCAACTGTGACTTCGTGAGCACCGCAATATGGTCGGATGAAGTAGCATTCACTTGTGAGTGTGTCTTCAATATGCACAACGTTAACCTGCACGTCACCCGTGACCGTAGATATCAATTTAGTTTTGGTATCAACGTCTCGGCCGGAATATTGGGTGACGGATGTATGGGCCCTATATGTTGCCTGACCAGTTGGAAGATGTTCCACTACATATTCGGCAGAGAATATGGTTCCAACATGATGATGCACCTCCACACTCTGGTATTAATATGCAACAGTATTTCGACAGAAGATTTCCAGGGAAATGGCTCGCACGTGAAGTTCCAGTTGTATGGCCACCACGTTCACCTGACCTAAATCCCCTGGATTTCTTCCTGTGGTGACACCTGAAGGAGCACGTGTACTCTACTCCGCCGACGGATGTGGAAGAATTGGTAGCGCGTGATAATGCTGCTCTTGTTACTGTGGATGCATCTTTGCTGCAAAGGGTCCAGATCTGTATCCGTACATATGGTTCCAGTGTTGCGAGATTGCCACTCTTTAACGTACTCTTTCTGCCGAATAAACTCGACGGACGAAATTTTACGAGAGAAATTTTTTTATCGCTGGCATGTGAAGAGTCGTGGAGCGAAGCCCGAGTGCACGAATTTCGCTTCAGCCTGTATAGCAACGTGCAGTCATCGAATTCTTGACAGCAGCAGGTGTCACCCCAAAGGAGATTCATCAGGGAATGAAAGCAGTTTATGGTGAGTGTGTTCAGTGAATACTGTGCGTCGTAGGGCGAGTGAGTTTAAAGATATTGAGGCGGGAACATCTAACCTGCGTGACAAACAAAGACTTGGACGGCCTGTAACAGCAACCACCGAGTTTCACAAGCAAAATGTTGACAGCCTGATTCAGGACGATCGTCGTATCATAGAGAAATTGCGAGAACAATCGGTATTTCACAAGAACTCGTGGGTCACATTATTGCTTTGCTTGACTATCGGAAGTTCTGTTCACGATGGGTATCCCGGATGCTGACTCCTGAGACTAAATCTCACCACCGTACGGCATCCTCTATACAGTCCAGATTTAACACCATCTGACTTCCATCTGTTCCCGATAATTAAAGACGATCTGCGAGGACATTATTATGCTTCTGATGATGCTGAGAGAACTGTGAGACTGTGGTAGCGGAAACAGAGTTTCGACTTCTTCCGTAATGGCTTCAGAAAACTTGTTCATCGTTGGCAGAAATGTATCCAAATGGCTGTGGATTGTATGGAAAAGTGAATATTGGTAATTAAAGATCACATTCTAGGGATTATTTCTACGTTTGATGTATTAAATTATTCATGTCCAAACCCAATTAACGAAGGTGGAGGCATTACTTTTCATTCAATCCTCGTATTAGTCTCTCATGAGATTAAACGTCAGAAGTGTCTACATAAGTTGTTCTCATTATGTCAAGCACATTACGCTTAATTTTGGAAATGTGAACAAGTTGTTGTACTGGCTCTTTTGTAGAACTGTGCTAGACATCCTAAGTCTTTCCTACATTATTACTTTTATGAAGGAAGATTGCATCATACTGCTGAACAACACAGGCGCTATAATATCATCTTTACCCACCGTCACCGTGCAAACGAGATTCATTTAAACTGTCTCCCCTGTAAGGGAATATACATAATGGATGTACGATAGCAAGTTGTGGACAAATGGTTCAAGATATATGGAAGTTTAGGTACGACCATGGAACTTGCTCAGATAGCTTAATGGTAAAGCGACCGTTCGCGATAAGCGGAAAATCCGCGTTCTCCGCCGCCCAGCCTGGCACATTCCATTACACAGCTCATGGTTGTTCCTATTCGCAACTGCGAATATATTTCTTGTCTTATTACTTTTCACATAGAGTCGGATGGTTGTTGGTGCATACATATACACAAGGGTGACATAGCGCGACGTTTACAGTGCTAGATACACAGTCTGATTGCCTTATTTCCTACACCAACAACACGAACTTGTACATAAAATATAATTGGTATTTAGACACAACTGTTAATTAACTTATTTTAATATTTCCAATACACAAACTTACCAGGTCATATGCCTTATTTCATACTTATCTTTAACACTGTATTTTTACCTATCGCATGCGTCACATGCTCCTCACATTGAAGAACAAGAGTAACACTATATTTTAAGATGTAAGATATGTCACTGGTTTTGTCTGTGCATTATGGGTTTAATTTATACGTCTTACCTGCCCACTTCGTACTTACAACGGAAGTTTGCGCAGTTATAATTAATAGTTAACACTGTTACGATGCGTGTTTTTTAAGTAAGTACCGTTTTGAAATTAAAAAAAACGTGCTAAGATATCTCAATAATTTTATTTTTACATGAAAGCCTGTACCTTAATCTACTTTTGTACATAATTCCCGTCAATGTTGAGGCACTTGTCATAACGTTGCACCAGTTTTTGAGTACCCTCCTCATAGAAGTCTGCCGCCTGACTTGTTAACCACTGCATCACCACTGTTTTGACTTCGTCATCGTCTTGAAGACGCTGACAGTCCGGGTGTTTCTTCATGTGCAGGAACAGACGGTAGTCGCTGGGCGCAAGATCGGGGCTCTACGGAGGATGATCTAGAGTTTGCCATCGAAAAGATGTGATGAGATCTTTGGTCTGATTCGCCACATGCGAACGGGCATTGTCTTGCAGCAAAACGATGCCCTTGCTCAACTTCCATGGACTATTGCTTTGATTCTGGTGTGACGTAGGCCACGCATGTTTCATCGCCCGTAACAATTTGGCTTAAGAAATCATTACCGTCATTGTGGTACCGTTCAAGGAAAGTCAAAGCAGTGTCTAAAAGTTTGGTTTTGCGCACATCCGTCAACGTTATCGGTATCCAACGTGCGCACAATTTTCAGTAATTAAAGTGCTCGGTCACTATGCCGTACAAAACACTACGAGAAACATTAGGAAAGTCATCCCGCAAGGAGGAAATCGTAAAGCGCCTGTTTTCTCTCACCTTATTGTCCACTTCCTGCACCAAACTTTCATTAACGACCGAAGGACGCCTACTCCGTTGTTCATCATGCACATTTGTGCGGCCACCTTTAAATGCTCTCACCCACTTTCTTACCATTCCATTACTCATAATGGTTTCTCCGTAAACTGCACAGATCTCACCATGAATATCGATCGCTTTTAGGTTTTTAGCACTAAGAAATCTTATAACAGACCGTACTTCACAGTCGGCGGGACTCACGATTATCGGAGGCATCTTAAACACTCAGTACACAACATTAACAAGGAAGAATAAAATTGTAATGACGTCAGTGCGTAGATTAAGGTACAGGCTTTCATGTAAAAATTAAATTATTGAGATATCTTAGCACGTCTTTTTTTTTTTTTGTTTCAAAACGCTACTTACTTAAAAAACAAGCCTTGTAGATACCAAGCTACAAAATTGATCTGCTTTTTGTTTTTTGACGTTCCACTGTGAAAAATTACGTACAAGACATACGCCAAAGCTCCACATTACACAAGTTTCTAATTTTGTACAGTTTCTGTGAGCTATGCCCATGCAAATGAATGGAAATGGAGAAGCGTGGCTTCTCAAAGCTTTCGATGCCTCATAGGAGTGTCGATGTCATCAGAGCGAAAGGAGCTACACTTTGCGAGTCACGTGTGTCACTCAAATCTTGTCCAGTTTTTAAAGCAGTGTGTTGTTGTGATGGTATTGTCATAAACGCTGCCTTTATTAGTAGCTGGCCATTGGTAGGTTGCACCGCTTTGTTGTGAGAGCCTCGAAGCAATAGGATTGAGCGGCGGACGTTTCCGGGCTGAGCAGCAGCCGGCTTCGTCGTGGGCGGCGTGGCATGGCTCGGCACGGCGAGAGGCGTCAAGGACCAGCGGCGGTAATTACGACCAGGTCGGCACGACCGCGACCCCGGGATAAATATTTATCGCGATGGCCGGCAGCCCTCGTATTACTGCAGCCGAGCGGCTAGCAGCAGCGCTGGCATTTATCATTCCGGCGGCGAACTCTGGAGGACGCTGGTTGCCGCAAGGACTCGACACCGGGACGTCGGACCCAGCGGTTGCGCAACCGCTCATGTTTGCGGTGATGTGCTGGCGGGCGTCGCCCACTAACATTTAAATCGGTGGCCAATAGTTACGTGTCAGAAGGAAAAACAGTGTGCTTGGAGATTTGCGTCTACGTCATAGCCAACACAACGCGTGACAGCGATTTCAACAGTTTTCATCACGGTGCGAAGATGCAGATTGTTGGCTGACAAACGTGTTGTTGTCGAACATTACCGTTGACGTACGACATTTAAAGCGGCTGTACTTTCCCTCGGGAAAACGCAAGCGAAGGCTTCGTGATCGTTTGCATCTATTTAATTTGAAAGTTAGCTGTTAAATCGCAGCTTTCAATGCTCAATTCTAGTTTCTCTATATTCTCATTACTTCGCGAATTACTCGTAGTTATAGCAGCATGATTCTGTACCACAGACATTAGCGAATTTTCCTCTCTGTGAGGATGCCATAAGAATGGTCGTCCACTTCCGGGAGGGTAGGACAATGAGAGTGTAGCCAGGCACAGAAGCATCCCGGAACGTAGCCTTCCAAACAATTTCTGCCTGCTTCTTATCGGTAGTCAACGGCCTTGCCGCAGTGGTAACACAGGTTCCCGTCAGATCATCGAACTTAAGCGCGTTCGGGCTGGGCTAGCACTTGGATGGGTGACCATCCTGTCTGCCGAGCGCAGTTGGCAAGCGGGGTGCACTCAGCCCTTGTGAGGCAAACTCAGGAGCTACTTGACTGAGAAGTAGCGGCTCCGGTCTCGGAGACTGACATACGGCCGGGAGAGCGGTGTGCTGACCACATGCCCCTCAAAATCAGCATCCAGTGACGCCTATGAACTAAGGATGACACGGCGGCCGGTCGGTACCGTAGGGCCTTCACGGCCTGTTCGGGAGGAGTTTAGTTTAGTTTAGTTGTTATCGGTAGCTTGCTGTAGTCCATCTGGTGTCGCATGCGGCGTCGCTGGATTGCTGTTTGGTGAAATGGTTCTCTTTATCTGCGTTATCCGAAGTCATTGCTTATTTGCAAAGTTACCTCGTTAATCATTTGTTACGTAGTTATATTTCACGGTTAAATTTTCGCTAATTTACGTTCCTAAATTTACTGCGAATCGGAAATGGGTCTTCCACGTGCTGTTGGAAATTGTTTGCGTCCTTGTGTAGTCGCTAGACTCGAAGCTTGGTACAATATACGACTTTTGACAGTTAATCCGAAGAGTTATACAGTCAAATCAACCATTCTTTCCTTCACTTTAGCGTATTAAATGCTATGCGTTGTCTATGGAAACATTGTTCACATAATAAGTATGCATCTGCACTTTTTGTAGTGTCTTTTGTTGTATGCTATGGACATCTATTTTTTTTCTCAATCGATTTTACTCTGAAGACTCTTCATATCAAAGTTAAGTCATAATGTTCTGAATATTACGAATCACGTTCTGTGCATGAATTTTTACATTAAAGGAAGCAAGTGTGGCGCTAATATGAATTGCAGAGGCACTGTATTTGATTCTACAGAAGAGCAAATGTTACGTATTTAACTCTAATGATTACAGTTTGGCGTTTACACTCCGTGACCGAGTTGCTAACACACTTCCACTATCGCTAGCACCTTAGATTAAATGATTTTTTTGTGTTCACTTATGTTCAGTTTCATACTAGTCTACCCAATATTTGGCGTTGCGCCATTTCAATAGATGTGAGGCGGCACAGTAAGTTCTGTTTTTGCCGTAGTTAGTTTGCCTTCATTATTTGACCTTGCATGACTTGTAACTTAATCTGTGAAAGAGAACAGCTTCTTCAAATCAGAGCATGTTAGGATTCACTTGCAGTACTAATCTAAACTTTAAACTGAGCAGTCTAATTTAAGCTATTATGTTATTCTACTATCTCTCAGTGACTGCATGTTTCCTTCAGCCAACGTTGTCACTATTCTTTATCACTCACACATACAATATTTGGCCAAAAGTCTTCCGAAGAACCTCTAGGCGCGTGCTGCGTTACACGAAGCTATGCAGAGAAGGTTAGATACACTACGTCGAAATGACAGTCGTTACTCCTCTCAAACTAAAACAACAGAGAGAGATGTATGAGATTTAGAACGGGAAATAATTGTTCCGTGGCTCTAAAACTTCCGCCTCAATGTTTTATTTTATTTTTTTATTTATTTATTTATATTTTTTTTTTGTTAATCGCTCTAGGCAAATAATGGAGTATTTCTGGGTTTCTTTGAAAATGGTACTGCCGGTTCCCTGCCCCCTCCACCTCATTGAACCTCACCGTTCTCACCATTTCTAAGGACTAAGGACCTCAGCGGAGGCGGGATGTCAGGTTATTAGACTCCATCTTCCTTTAAAAAAACGCGCAGTATACGCGGGTGGTGTACGTCGGCAAGGGTGGGGGCGTTGAGAGCTTCCACAAACGTCTGCCCTAGTGAACCAAATGTTAGCAAACGCATAACTCGTGTATATGTTATTGTGTCTGTCATTTAAAGCGCCAAGTATGTTGATCTTGAGCACTAAAATGTGCTAAAAAGCGATTCCAAACAGAAAATATTGCACGTTTAACTTCATTCTGACTTCTCGCACCACAGACTTGTGTTACATAGCATTTCATATCCTCTTCAGCCGTCGATTTCTTCTGTAGAATACTTGTTTTAATTTTGCCCACTAATAATTGTAAATATATCGAGCATGCACACCAGCTCGTGTTTCCGAACGACCTATCCTACGGCCTCTAAATTTTCTGTGAAGCAGACCTGTAATTATCTGTGTGGTATGGGTGACATATCCGCCATGTTGTTACCACACTGACGGCCTTACTTTCAGCGCCATTTCTTCCAGTAACTGCGGCATCCTATCTGTTAAGAACTGTACATAACTGTGAATATTTCTAGTCCTACGAATGAAACAGGTACCAATTATGCGATACTTCAAATGTTCGCACCCTACGTTGATTGACCAAGGTCGATTTTATCCAGTTTACGCAACCAGCAAGGATTTTCAACTGACCAGTGGAGCATATTGCGGTAACTGACTTGTTCGTGATTGTAAACGGTCCTCTGTAAACAAAATCTTGCATTGAGACGCCATATCACACTGCAGTTTTTGTAGATGCCTTTCGGAGAATCATATCCGCTTTTGAATGTCATTGCCATGAAGCTACTGATGAAACGAAATCTGGAAAGAATGAAACTATCTGGAATGTAATATTCACATAACACACTTTTCGCCCATCTAACTCAAATATACAAGCTGTCTCGTTGTTTCATACGGATTACGTTTTACTGCTGCTGAAATGTTAGTTGCATTTCTCTCATCAGCTGTTGTTCTGTGTCGTTGGCGTATTTTATTCCTGCAGTTTCTCGAATTTTAATACTGTTTGATAAGATAAGACGTGAGGGCTTAGCACGATCAAGAGTGCAAGCCTACAACCTCATCGCTGCTCTAATAGTTTGACATTTGCCGTAACCCAAAACCACCGCCCACTGTTTGGTCTGACATATACATTGAGCATTGAGGCAGTCCGAATAGCTTGGCGGTCAGGTTGTTTGACCGCTACAACAGCAGAGCACGAGCGGACGAATGTCAAGTAGACAGGTAAACACACAAACCATACCTGTTGTCACCGGTCCTTGAGGTATTGAATACTGGCTCTGGCATCGAATTGACGCCCCAACTGGTCCCACACGTGTTCTGTCCGGGAGAGATCTGGGGATCATGCTGGTCGTGAGAATACCTCAACATGACACATACAGATCACAGAGATATGTAATGTTGGTGGGCGAGCGTTGTCCTGTTGAAAAAAATGGTACCACAATAACACAGGAGGGTGCAGGATATCCGCGCAAGATACAGCGACCGATGCGCAGAGACCTATTTTCGTCCAAAGCGCTGGACGAATTCATAAGTTTGGACAGAAGAGGAGGCCCACAGTATCTGACACGTTTCGACCGGTCAGCTATGACAGAATCCAGGTGCACGCCCTGCAATCTGTCACAAACGATTTTTGGGAAACTAGTAGGTGAGAAAATTTCAGAAGATGTCAACGACAGAGAGAAATGGAGGAGATATAGCAAAACAGCAGACCCCGCAAGTCGGGATTAATGCTTGGAAAGAGGGAGAGAGAGTCGGTAAGAAAATCATTTTTGAGTTACTTGTATCTTTATATGTTGGGTTCAAGACGATGTGAGCATCATTTCGTTAATGGTCGTAGTTATTGTGATATTTACATAGAAGTAAGACACTGCGAGAAATTCAAAAAAAGTTTGCAAATAAAAATAGGGGTCGCTGTGACTGTGCGTTTGGTGCGTGTTACATAATGCGTTGCTGCACATGAAATTTGGCTAACATACCGAATTTTTCTTTAGACTTGGTTGGAGGTCTCTATCTGTTACCAATCTCGAAAAAATTTATTTGAGGTAGCACACTCATTTGCGATCGAGTCACACCATCGGTAAAATCAGAGTGAAATACACACAACATTCCTCACATTTCCTAAACGATTTGAGATATCGAAAAGAAATTTTGGCAAACGATAGCAATCAAAGAGGAGAATATTTTGCCATGCGTTTATTACGCAAAACTTCATTATCTTCTATGTTATCCCACTAACTACAGACTTTTTCAAAGAAAGAATGTAATTTTTTAGGGCGATCGATAGCTGGTGAAACAAGAAGTGCTGTTGTTTTGGGAACAACATATTTGAACACATACACGTCTGTTTTGTACCAAGGATATGCTTTTTCATAGAAAATTCTCCCGCAATTGTGTCACCACAACATGTTAATGAAGTGACAATTTGTGAGCTCCGCTGTATTTTGGTAAAAGAAGCAAATTTTAACATAGCAACAAGATAAATGTGTATGTTTTACTCAAAATTCACCACTTATGACACTTTTCTGAACGTTACAAATGGTTAGCAAGCCAAGGGAAAATAAATATCAGGATTTTCAGTGGAATTCTTTTTAGATACTAACCAAAGCAGAAGTGACAGATTTTTTTTGAATGGTCACCATACAAGAGTGGGCGTTGAGGGGCTCCAGTTAATATTTACAAAAAAATATGAGCGTCAGCTGAGAACGACAATTCCCCTCGAGCACTCGGAATTCCCCTACAGCGCCTGCCCGTAGTCCCCACCACTACCGCTCTCGCCACAGATGCCCTGCCGGCTGCCCACCTTATTTTGCACGAAGTCTACCCTTACACCATCAGAGTTCCCTGTCACTACCTTCCATGATCAAAAGTCATACCCTGCGGCTACACACAACATGGCGCCAGGAATAGCACCCCTGTGCCTCTCCAAAACACTGGAAGACTGGGATCTTTTCCTCAGATCGCCACCACAGTCGGCAGGCGATGGTCATCCGCAGCAGTGCAGAATCGCGATTCACTTTTGAACAAAATGCAACGCCATTCATCAGAAGTCCGTACATCTCGGTCACAGAGCCACTCCGGACACAGCGGTTTGTGCTGTGATGTGAACGGAAAACTAACCAAGGGATGTTAACACCCGGTACTTCAGACTGCTTGACGTATTTACAGTTCGTTGATGGCCTCCACTTGTCATTCATCCTCATCAAATTTCTGCTTTTATTCTAAAATATGTAAACTATTTTATACCTTTGTATTTGTCCTCCTTTTTTACTGCTATAATTCATTTTTAAGATTTTTCCCTCCTCCTACATACCGTCCATCTTCCCCCTTTTTCAACCTAAAAAAAATTCTTTGACCCTTTTCGATATAACGTGGTGATTGTTAGCTTACACTTCATCTGTTTGCTATGTGCATATATTTTGTGCAGGTACGCCACCTATCGATATTTCCTATTTCGTGCATTGCGACTATTTTTTTTTTATTTTTTCAGTCGCTGGATGGCACACGCCATTTACGGGCCATTTCACTGCCTTTTAATTCCAAGTACATTTTAATTTTAGGTTAAATCCAACTTCAGTGGGAATGCTTTTTGTGGATTTTAGTTGTTGTTACTGACGGTCACACGTACTATGTTCCTTGACTTGAGCTTCTTTGCTTTGTCGTCGCCCATGTGTGATTTTACATGTAAGTGATTTGGGTTTATTATATTTTTATACAGTGGTTTTGTACAGCCTTGCATCTTGATAATTCTTTTTTAATTTTGATGTAAAAAGTACCTCAATAGATACATGTAGGGAGACTGGGGCAGGTTGGGCCACATTTTTCCTAAATTTTTTACAGCCTGTATTTTAAATGTAACCATTGATCTTTTTATATGGAAACATGGGTACTTTGTTTCAGCACCTTTACAGCTAAGTAATTAAGATGTCTCGCTGATTTTCTTTTCATAGAAAAGTACTTAGTACAGTACTAACTGGGCCAACCTACTCCACCCTTGGGGTAAGTTGGTCCATATGATTTTATCATTTAAATAGTTACGAAAGTGGTTATGTATCCGAAAATAAATTGAAATTAATACTCACAGATTATTTTAGTATCAATTCCGACAGTTTTATGGAAAAACTATGTTATAACAACAGTTTGACAGAAAAGTATGTCTAGAACTGTTACCGGATTTCGTCTGAATACACTATACGATCTTCACAGTTCAAAAATTCTTCAAAAAGATTTCTTTCGCTTCATTTTTGACACATGACGATTGTGACCACCGCTTACAACTTGTTCATTGAATCCTTTCATCACCTGGACTGCTGTGAGAAAATGGTTTCAGACATAGGACGCGTCTTCATGTCCTTCGTCTTGTAGAACCTTCTTAGAAATACTTACTTCTTTTCTGTGTTTTATTTAAGGAGCTTTATCACGTAATTTAAACTGACTATGTGCACTTTTTTAGAAAAGAGGTTTTATATAGAATATCCACATCTCGCTTTACAGAGTTTTCTTTTCTGTCTGTGGAGGCTTAGTGAACGCGTTGTAACGCATCTTTCAAAGGAGTGTCTGTCAGAATTGCTGAAGTACTTTGTCGTTAGTTTCCTGTCTATCTTTCTTGGTTGACATTTTTAAAATGGCCGCACTTCTTCAGGCGTTGGATGGTACAGTTGGTCACCTGAAGTGACGATCGACTTAATAGGAGTTCAAAAGTTCAAATGGCTCTGAGCACTATGGGACTTAACTTCTGAGGTCATCAGTCCCCTAGAACTCAGAACTAATTAAACCTAACTAACCTAAGGACTTCCCCACACATCCATGCCCGAGGCAGGATTGGAACCTGCGACCGTAGCGGTCGCGCGGTTCCAGATAATAGGAGTTGTCTTGACAGTAAAGGCCTACCATTGTGTTCTGGTGCAGTTGAAGGGACAGCTTGAGCAGCGAAAATACAGCAAACAGCATTAGCATTACGCGTGTCTTTTACGTGCAAAGGCATCGGTGAAAATAACAAAATAAATCAAAATCAAAATCACTTACTTGTTACCGGTTTAAAATCAATACAAGACACAATTTGCTTTCGAAAATGTTGCATTGGATATGGTTTAGACTTTGATTACGAATGTACCTGTTAAATAAGAGTACTTACTTAATTACACAGGGACAGCGGAGGAGGTTGGTCATGTGGGCCGACGTGCCCCCATCTGAGAGGGCTATTGCGCCCCATTGTCATATTGGAACTATTTTAGTTCGTTTACGAAAACATTTTAAACATTTATCGCTGTAAACAATGTCAAAATAATCCCGAAACTACTGACTTTAATAGTTGTATTTATTTGCTTAGTAAGAATGTTTTTCTCAAGTACACAAAAAATTATCTTGAGTAACCAGAATTTACTTCCAGTTCCACTTGTCCGTCCCCGTTCGACAGCTTTACTGCATTGACCTGTTCGTGGTAAGACGACGGCGTTTTTGCTATTAACGTCCCTGGTCGATGGCGTATTTTGGTGGCAATTTAACGAAATAATACTAATTAGCCATTGTGTCCGTTTGACGAATGTGCTCCGGTCTCCCTACTCCTGAAAACACAATTTTACAGTTGCAAACAAGGTCAAGGGTAGTTAACAAACATTTATACCTGCAATTGCTTGGTTGATTTTCTCAAATGATTTATTTACATTCATCGTTGGTGAACAGCAGCTATGTTCAAAATTTTAAAATGTCAATTCCTTAGTCTGGCTGCTGCTGTTCTCCGACCAATAGTGTGGGAAGAAACAGAATATTGTACGGAGTCCATTACTTCTTCTCCGGTGGCGAGCACACGTATGAAAATGACCTAAGTGCACAACACGGCAATACCCCATTGTGGTGGTCACACACGATCGATAGGAGTCTTGAGGATGAATATGCCTGCTCCACGTTCCCATGCAGTCCAACATCGAGCCACCATGACATGCGAATGATCCACAAATTTGGATATTGGAGGCTCAACCATCCGGTCAAATGGAGTTGCACAATGAGGTCCTTTCAAACTACGTCAGGTGCTGATAACGCAGTCTCACACAGGTACGCGGCATATGCGTTTCCTTCAGAGTGATCACGCAACATCTCGTGCCGTTAATCCCTTTATATATTCAACCACTGTCGGTAACAATACCAACACTAACAACGCTAACGTACTATGGTGGCTCTCTACGTGTCACAGAGAACTGCAGCTCTAAAAATTTATACGAGTATATCAACCCATGGCCTGCACATGTACGAAGTTACAGCGACATCCGCCCACGCATTTTGTGCGCCCCACATGTTTGGAAGATGCTGTAGTTCAGTATGTCTTTCTTATCTACCTCTCCTAATACGAGGTCGCTTGGGATGCGAATATATGTTAGAAGTGGTCCAGTCATATCACAGCAAAGCTGTTGCTCTCTTGATTTCGTCAGTACGTTTCCGAGTAAAAATGATGTGTCGGCAGCTGGGCCAACACCTTGTAGATAGAGGTGGCTTAAAGGGCACGCGAGACTAACGCAGACGGGCGTGAAGTACTGGAACAGGATACGTAATTAATGCTACGAAGAAAAGAACGGAGCTTCTCATATACTTATCTTTAATGTCTTCTTGTACATCTCTATGGTGAACACAAGTGAGACTCTAATTACAATCACTGTAAGGCTAATGGCGCCTTGCTAGTTCGTAGCCATTAACTTAGCTGAAGGCTATTCTGTCTCTCGGCTAATGAGAGAGAAAGGCTTCGTACGTCTAGTCGCTAGCTCTGTCGTCCGTACAACTGGGAGTGAGTTCAAGTCAGTCTCTCGAGACCTGCCTTGTGGTGGCGCTAGGTTTGCGATCACACAGTGGTGACACGCGGGTCCGACATGTACTACAGGACCGCGGCCGATTTAAGCTACCACCTAGCACGTGTGGTGTCTGGCTGTGACACCACAAAAAACGCTTCTCCGTTTGAGAACTGTTTCGATTCCATGTCTCGATTCTAGGCCTTATGGTTGGTTCCCATAGTTTGTCCATTCGAGAGTGAATGTTGGTGAGACTTAGTTTCGATACGGTCTGGAGACATAGTTGCAGAAGTGGTCGGGCATCTGGTCTCTAGTTCGGGACGCTAGGAAGCGTTCACAGTTGAAATAAACGTGGTCGAAAACCGCCGAAAATCCAACATCTGGAGTACTAGAGAACGACTGGAATACACCTGCTGCATTCACACATGCTTTAAAAACACTGAAAATCGTAAGTAACGCCAAACGGTAACTTAACCCGTGCAGAAGTTGTTTGTAATCTGAAAAACAAAAGAATAACAAGGGATATATATAGGATGAGGCATAATATCGAGCAATTTTAACAAGCGCGCGAATCAAGCTCCGTCGGAGAGAAGTGGAAGGTATAGCGTCTGTTACGTTTGGCACAAAATAACATTTAATCATAACGGACCGCTGGACGCCACAGCACCGTGCTTACGCTGTCAAAGCATTTTATCAAAACGGCAGTTCGAACCATCAAGCACGTTGTGCGTTCCGTAACCACTTCAACATTAATCGGAATCGGCCGATGCCATCTGCCTGTGCGATTAAGAAGTGGATTGAGAACTTTGAGGAGACGGGACTGAAGACTTTATTTCAAGCAGTACGGTCATCACTTGTTCTCCAACACAGTCAGCACACACATCTTTGATATCGCAGTGCAGTCACCACGACGTCCGCACTCCAACTGAATTAGCCTGTGCGCACACCTGAAAACATGGAACGTGTAGGAGTTGCCATTGAGAGGAGCCCTCGTCGCTGAGCTCGCCAGCACAACACTACACAAGGGATTTCAAACAGAAAGGTAAGAAGAATTTTACACCAAGATTTGCTCTTCACCCCTAAAAAATCCAAATGATTCAGGCCCTGAAGGAAACGGATTATGTGAGCCGAAGCCGGTTCTGCTTAGAATTTTTGAACATGATTAATGAAGACGAGGGCATTGTAAACCGTTTGTGAGTGAGTGCTGAAACTCACATCCATCTCTCCGGTTATGTGAACAAGCAGAACATTCGATTTTAGAGTGACGTTAATTCTAGAGAATTGCATCAGCATCCCCTGCACTCCGCAAAATTTACTGTCTTCCGCGCCATGTCTTCATTAGGTATCACAGGACCTATACGTAATTGAAGATGGCTTTGGCAGTGCTGTAACAGTGATTTCGCAGAGATACGCAAGTATGCTGGAAAACTTTTTTACTCCACAGCTTGCTCACTACGAAGTGAACGATGAGACGTTTTTCCAGCAGGACAGAGCAACCTCCCGCACTGCTCGAGTAAGCATGAATATTGCCAGCCGTTGTTTTCCAAATCATGTTACCTCCCGCAGTGGGGATGTTGCTGGGCCCCCTCTTTCACCGGACCTCACAACATCTGACTTTTTCTCTTGGGGTTATCTGAAAAGCAAAGTTTACCGAGAAAAACCTCCTCGAATAATTGAAGCCCTGAAAGGACTTGCGACAGGAAGTTGTTCAAATCTCACTGGCAAAGCTGCTCAATGTGATGAGCCACTTTAAGTCCGGATGGAGGAATGTGTGCGTCTGAACGGACGCCATCTTGCAGGAGTTATCGAAAAATAACCGTCCAGGTCCCCCGCGAGCACGCGTAAGTACCACGAATTCTATAGGGCTGTCGATAAATCCGTAAGAGTACGAGGGGTTGGAGATCTCTTCTGAACAGCATGTTACAAGGCATCCCAGATGGACTCAATAATGTTCATGTCTGGGAAATTTTGTGGCCAGCGGAAGTGTTTAAACTCAGAAGAGTGTTCCTCGAGCCACTCTGTAGCGATTCTGGACGTTTGGGGAGTCGCATTGTCCTGCTGGAATTGCCCAAGTCTGTCGGAGTGCACAATGGACAAGAATGGATGCAGCTGCTGAGACAGGATGCTTACGTACGTGTCACCTGCCAGAATCGTATCTATACACATCAACGGTCCCATATCACTCCAACTACACAAGCCCCATACCACCGCAGAGCCTCCACCACCTTGAACAGTCCCCTGCTGACATGCTGGGCCCATGGATCCATACCCGCACACGCCCATCCGCTCGATAAAATTTTATACAAGACTCGTCCGACCACGCTAGGTGTTTCCAGTCACCAATAGTCCAATGTCGGCGTTGATGGCCCCAGGCGAGGTGTAAAGCATCGTGTCGTACAGTCATCAAGTGTACACGAGTGGGCCTTCGGCTCCGAAAGCCCATATCGATGCTTCGTTGAATGGTTTGCACGCTAACAGTTGTTGATGGCCAGCATTTAAATCTGCAGCAATTTGGAGAAGGGATGCACTTCCGTCACGTTGAACCATTCTCTTCAGTCGTCGTTGGTCCCGTTCTTGTAGGATCTTTTGCCGGACGCGGCGATGTCGGAGATTTGCTGTTTTACCGGATTCGTGATATTCACGGTACACTCGTGAAATGGTCGTACGGGAAAATCCCCACTTCATCGCTACCTCGGAAATGCTGAGTCCCACCGCTCGTGCGCCGACTATAACACCACGTCAAACTCACCTAAATCTTGATAACCTGTCACTGCAGCAGGAGTAACCGATCTGACACCTGCTCCAGATACTTGTTGTCTTACATAGGCGTTGCCGACTGCAGCGCCGTATTCTGCGTATTTGAATACGCATGCCTATAACAGATTCTTTGGCGCTTCGGTGTTGTGCCTTACAGGCTACTGAAATAGTTTCGTAAATAAAATAAGCGGAACGCGTATGGCGAAAACCGAGCTGTCTAGCTGCTGCTAGTCGAAAAACAGTGCCTTTATTACAACTGAAATTAAATAGCCACTGTTTTACGAATTTAATGATATTTTTTTACTGGCTTGTGCGCTTCAAATTTAGTTACTCTTCAACTTTTAACTTTTCATAATTGTTTCATAATGTGGGGC
The DNA here is from genome assembly GCF_023898315.1 of Schistocerca nitens. NCBI lineage: Eukaryota > Metazoa > Arthropoda > Insecta > Orthoptera > Acrididae > Schistocerca > Schistocerca nitens. Next base: position 586,134,568 of record NC_064619.1, on the reverse strand, counting down.
CATAGTCATAATATATTTGTTTAAAGTCAGTACCGCCATTAGACTGTTTTTTATTTGCAGTGTTACATTTACACCATCATGATTTCGGGTTTAACGTGCTATTATCAAGTGTTTTAATGTTATACAGTCCCATTATCAAGTGTTTTAATGTTATACAGTGCCTAAGATGGCATACTGTCGTATTTAAAATACACTATTAACCTTTAGGCAATGTGTCTAATAGTGTATCTTAGGCACTGTATAACATTAAAAACTTGATAATGGCACGTTAAAGCCGAAATAATGATCGTGTAAATGTAACACTGCAAATAAAAAACAGTCTAATGGCGGTACCGATATTAAGAAAAAAAGTTTTAACTTTTCATTTGGTTTACTACTGCACTGTCAGACGTGACATTTACTCTGTGTTCATGTCTCAGTCAAGATTAGTATGACATATTCTCCATTGTTGTCTACAAAGATTGTAACTTCAGTCAGATAAACTCTAATGGTAGCGGAGTTAGCAGCAAAGCGACTGACTACATAAAACCTTTATAATACATACAGTCCTGTGCTTTCCAATTTTGTTCCAACAAGAAGCTATGGATAAATCAGTTAACACAGTCCTTGATGTGCCTTGTGGGACGATACTAGCAGGACACACGCCACACGCAACCTTTGCAGTGTGACAAGAACAAGAGAGAATCAAAATAAATATTCGATAATATTCATGCCTGTGTTGTTGAGGAGAAGGATGTAATGATCCTTCGGAAACGCATGCCCCTCCGAAGGAACTGGCACTTCGGTGACTGCAGCCGTTCTGAAATAGATGAAATGTATTCGCAGCTTCGAATACGTTGGACCGTCAGCTGTGTGACGGAATGACGACAATGAAAGTTTGTCCGGAGGAACATTACATCGTTCTTCTTAACGACACTGGCACTGCAAAATTTTATTTATTCGCCGATACCAGGGACCAACTTACAATTAGAGCGTCCTCCCCTGTACGAGAATAACAAAATATGTGTACGAGTAAATGTTGTGACGGAGAAACGACGACATATGGAAGTTTGCGTCTGTCCTGAATCGTGTACGGAATTCTAAAGTGGTTAAGGCGACACCTCGCGCAAACGGGGAGATCCGGTTTCAAGTCGCGGTGCTGCACAAATTTTCATCATCGACATTCAATTATACAGCTGCTGGTTGTTCGTGTTCGCAACTGTGAATACATTTCATGTATAAAATAAATACACTACTGGCGATTAAAATTGCTACACCAAAAAGAAATTCAGTTGAGAAACGGGTATTCATTGGACAAATATAATATACTGGAACTGATATGTGACTACATTTTCACGCAATTTAGGTGCGTGGATCCTCAGAAATCAGTACCCAGAACAACCACCCGTCGCAGTAATTACGGCCTTGATACGCCTGGGCATTGAGTCAAACAGAGCTTGCATGTCGTGTACAGGTACAGCTGCCCATGCAGCTTCAACACGATACCACAGTTCATCAAGAGTAGTGACTGGCGTATTGTAACGAGCCAGTTGCTCGGCCACCAGTGACCAGACGTTTTCAATTGGTGAGAGATCTGGAGAACGTGCTGGCCAGGGCAGCAGTCGAACATTTCCTGTATCCAGAAAGGCCCGTACAGGACCTGCAACATTAGGTCGTGCATTATCCTGCTGAAATATAGGGTTTCGCAGGGATCGAATGAAGGGTAGATGCACGGGTCGTGACACATCTAAAATGTATCGTCCACTGTTCAAAGTGACGTCAATGTGAACAAGAGGTGACCGAAACGTGTAACCAATGGCACCCCATACCACCACTCCGGGTGATACGCCAGTATGGCGATGACGAATACACGCTTCCAATGTGCATTAACTGCGATGTCGCCAAACACGGATGCGACCATCATGATGCTGTAAACAGAACCTGGATTCATCCGAAAAAAAGACGTTTTGCCATTCGTGCACCCAGGTTTCGTCGTTGAGTACACCATCGCAGGCGCTCCTGTCTGTGACGCAGCGTCAGGGGTAACCGCATTCACGGTGTCCGAACTGATAGTCCATGCTGCTTGCAAACGACCCCATCTGTTGACTCAGTGATCGAGACGTGGCTGCACGGTCCGTTACAGCCATGCGGATAATATGTCTGTCATCTCGACTGCTAGTGATAGGAGGCCGTTGGGATCCAGCACGGCGTTCCGTATTACCCTCCAGAACCCACCGATTCCATATTCTGCTAACAGTCATTGGATCTCGACCAACGCGAGCAGCAATGTCGCGATACGATAAACCGCAGTCGCGATAGGCTACAATCCCACCTTTATCAAAGTCGGAAACGTGATGGTGCGCATTTCTCCTCCTTACATGAAACATCACAACAACGTTTCAGAAGGTAACGCCGGTCAACTGCTGTTTGTGTATGAGAAATCTGTTGGAAACTTTCCTCGTGTCAGCACGTTATAGTTGTCGTCACCGGCGCCAACCTTGTGTGAATGCTCTGAAAAGCTAATCATTTACATATCACAGCATCTTCTTCCTGTCGGTTAAATTTCGCGTCTGTAGCACGTCATCGTCGTGGTGTAGCAATTTTAATGGCCAGTAGTGTATCATGAAAACACAAAATCTGTTAGTAGAACATTTGTGGGAGGAACGAGAACTGCTTAAATTCCATTCGTGGCAGACGACGCAACAGTATTTTGTTTCTATGCATGCACACTCCATAACGTACTAGGGTTTTATAACTCTCCTCGGCGCAACGGAGTTATCATCGACGTCACCGTTCCATTCGTGACGTGGATGGCCTGGAGATATCTCTGTTTTGGCCAGACAGTCGCTCCAGTGAAACGAGCTTTGATCTATAATGGACACGCACTGAAGCCTGCACTACATTGTAAACTCTCCGTATACCCTCCGCCTCTGATCTGACAGTAGCGATAAATAAGGGTGTTACCGGACGAACGGCCGGACACGTCACCGTGTCGTTGTCTATAGTGGAGAACTTCCTCACGACTTTATCCCTAAACACTTTATAAGGGGCCAACGGGCGAGTTGCTTCGGTCGTGCGGACCGGAAGTGCCGCCATTTCTGTCGCGGCGGCCAATGGCGGGCGACTTCCTGCGCGAGGAGGCGGTGCCGGGTCGCGCGCCGCCCTCATAAATCAGCGGCTCGCGCCACTGCGGGCGCAAGTACTCATTACGCGCTGCCGCTGCCCGTATTTCATGCCGCGCTGTCTAGCCGCCGCGCCTCTGTGCTGGCTAACGAACCGCTCGCTGCACAGGCACCTGCGCCTCTGCGAGAATATGCGTGTAAGCTGGTAGATGGCGTGATCGATGTCGTCAAAATACTAGCTCTGGACTCTGCAATCGACAGCAACGTCCAATACTGGTTCGCTGCAAGTGTAACGTTGTTGAGATGGGCTCTGTAGCTTCTATGTTCGGTCCACAAGACCATAGCAGCTCCCGCATTGGTTCCAAATGGTTGTGAGCACTATGGGACTTAACTTCTGAAGTCATCAGTCCCCTAGAACTTAGAACTACTTAAACCTAACTAACCTAAGGACATCACACGCATCTATGCCCGAGGCAGGATTCGAACCTGCGACCGAATTGGTCGCGTGGTTCCCGACTGTAGCGCCTATAACTGCTCGGCCACCGCGGCCGGCCCCGCGTTGGTCCCATGGGCTACGGCCCCATGTGTGTTTCCTTTCCACCAGGACATGGGGTGGAAAAAACGTGGCAGGAATTCCAGCAAATGTGACGGCCACGCAGAGCAGGGAAAAACTTTCTGGTAGTGGCAGTGGGACCCTTGAAGCAGGTGCAGCCAAAAGCGAAGCTGAAACGTTTGGTGACGGCGCAGTTTCGTCAGGTATCGGAACTGAGTCCTCACTGCTTCCTGTTGCCCTGCTAAGATTTATTCCTGTATTGCACTGATTTAAACTAATGGAACATTCAATATAAAGCTTTAATATGTCTCAATAACTCACTCTCTCAGCTGAAAGTATGACTGGAGAAAGCCGGCCGATGTGGCCGAGCGGTTCTAGGAGCTTCAGTCTGGAAGCGAGCGACCGCTACGGTCGCAGGTTCGAATCCTGCCTCGGGCATGGATGTGTGTGGTGTCCTTAGGTTAGTTAGGTTTAAGTAGTTCTGAGTTCTAGGGGACTGATGGCCTCAGATCTTAAGTCCCATAGTGGTCGGAACCATTTGAACCATTTGACTGGAAAAGATCATTGGCCTGCTATACAGATAAGACTTCTTATTCTTTGCTGCATATCCACTTCTGCCTTCCTGCCATCTTAAGCTATCCTTTCTGCTTATTCTTTACTGCATATCCACTTCTGCCTTCCTGCATTGTTAAGCTATCCTTCCTGCTTTCCAAGTTTTCTGTTCCTCGTTATCTAAAATAAAATTTATATACATTATAGTACGCTCATTATAATTTTCAAAGAATTTTCAGGTATCTGCGATCAGGAAACTCATTCCGTTCACTTCACTTCGAGTTTCTATTTGGTCGTTCTTCGACTGCACGAATTATTCGCCATAATGAGTGTGGCTATATGGGAGACAGAAAAAAATTCACAAAGCAACCAGCAAAGCCGGCCGGAGTGGTCGAGCGGTTCTAGGCGCTACAGTCTGGAACCGCGCGACCGCTACGTCGCAGGTTCGAATCCTGCTTCGGGCATGGATGTGTGTGATGTCCTTCGGTTAGTTAGGTTTAAGTAGTTCTAAGTTCTAGGAGACTGATGACCTCAGATGTTAAGTCCTATAGTGCTCAGAGCCATTTTTTTTTCTAAGTTCTAGAGGACTGATGACCTGAGAAGTTAAGTCCCATACTGCTCAGAGCCATTTGAACCAACCAACAAAAGAAGATTGTGGGGAAATCAGAAGTATGAGATCGAGTTCAATTTCTCACTGATGGGAAGCACTTCATGATTACAAAACCATGCGGATCTACAAGTGAATTCTTGAACTACAAAAGTTATTTTCAATTCTCCTAGTAGCTGTGGCAGATATCAATTACTGTTTCAGATACATTGATGTGAGAGGCTATGAGCATGAAGAAGATTCAAAGTTGTTCGAAGTAAGTTATACTAGACAAAAAGTGTACACACAGACATCAGATTTGGCACAATAGAAACTTCTTCCAAGCTAGTCTACCGATACGCCTCCTTTTGTGGCTAACGAGGCATTTGCTCTGCGCGAATAAATCTTATCCAGCATAAAACTAGACGCCTCAAAAACGTTTTCACATAGAGTCAGGCGTTGGTTGAATGCGAATTTGGCATTTTAGTAGACACATGGCGAATTTTGCACCGGCCACAAGACGTGAACGTTCAGTTTGTTGACGGTATAGTTAAAGCATGTTGTGTACTTCAAAACTGTCTGAGGACTGTTGACGGATACAACTTCGAGGACACTCTGACATGTCGTATGTATGCATGCGGAACTAGCAGGAACACAAGCGGAAGATATGTCAGAGACCACTTTGCTGGCTACCACTGTTCTAGTCATAGAGCAGGGTGTTGCTAAAACGGCTGCACACAGTTAATCGTAAAAGGTTGTCCTAACTGGAATTTTAAGAGGAACTTGCTTGTAAAGAGCAATGAAGTAGCAAATAAAACTTTTCCGTAGTTTCCTTGTTTACCAACTGTACTTGTTTCTCCGGTTCCATTTTCTCCCACGTTCCCTCAGCAATTGCCATGGTAATTGCTTGCCACGTCTCTATCTTCATACTTGTGTTTTTATAGCCTCGGGACCTTATATCATAAATACATTGATATTATTACACTTCCAGAATTAAGAGACCACTGTCTATACACTTCATGTTCCACGTCATAATTGCGTTTTGGTCCGCAACGCGCGGCAGACGCTGCGTGCGGCCTTGGAAACCCGCCGCACCTGTGCAGCAGCCGCGTGAATGCCAGTGCTGTGTGGCAGCCCTCATTTAGACTCTGTAGTTCCATTTATGCAGCGTTTTTCCAACTCAAATTCTGCTGGAAAAAACAAAGGTGGGGCCGCAGAATTAGGAAGAATTTGGGGATAAAGTGGTGAGGAAGTTCTCCACTGTATACAACGAAAGAAGAAGAAATAGTTAAGTGCCCCATCAGTGTTGAGATTATTGGAGACGGTGTACAAGTCTGGATTCGACGTAGATGGGGAAGGCAACTGGCAATATCTTCCTCGAAGGAAGCGTCCCGGCTTTAACTGTAGCCGGTTCAGGGAAACCGTGAACAACCTGAATCTGCATGTCCATGTGGAGACTTGAACCCAGTTTCTACGAAAAGGCGTTCATCTTACCTCTGCAGCATTTCACTCGGTCACTGAGGATGAAATGGTAGTAGGAGAGAGGCCATCTAACTGTTAATTACTGAAAAAGTGCGGGAGATGGTACAATAAGAAGGGGAGCTCTACCGACCAACGAAACCGATGTTAATACCGACAGCAACAATGAAGAGATATTAGAACCAAAACAAGAAGTGTAAAAGTATCTTACGAAGACCACGTATTCTCTTTTCAGATATTGATTACACACTGACGGAAAAAAATTGCAACACCAAGAAAGAATTGGGTGACATAATCGAAACGTATTACGCGTGTCTCTACAATTGAAAGATGATGACTATAGAAATTTCGCGCCAGTCGCATGAGAGTGGCGGTAGTAGTGCCACTATGAGCATGCAAATCAGGTCATCTTTAAATACACACTGTACCGATCGTGGGAGTTAGCTACCTTTGAGATTGGACGTGGTGAGGTCATGTTAGTCAAGAATGCATTTAAGACGACAAACATGTCATTATCGACACCTTATTGAGTTTGAACGAGGTCCTGTAACAAGGCTACGAGAAGATGGAAGTTCCTTCTGCTCTATTGCAGAAAGACGTGGCAGTAACGTAACTGCTGACAGTGGTGGTCACGAGGATATATCGTCGCAAGGAGACTGGGCTCCGGACGGCCATGTGTCACTACCGGCAGGAAAGACCGTTGTGTTCGGCGTATGGCTTTGGAGTATGAGCAGCACTTGACACCACAGTGACGTAACGAACTACTACAAATCGCTTACTTCAGGGACAGCTCAGGGTTCTATGCCCTGTAGGGTGCATTCCACTGACCCCAAACCACCCCATTTGCGACTTCAATGGTATCAAATAAAAAAAAAGGTTCAAAATGGCTCTAAGCACTATGGGACTTGACATCTGAGGTCATCAGTCCCCTAGACTTACAACTACTTAAACGTAACTAACCTTAAGAGATCACACACATCCATGCACGAGGCAGGATTCGAACCTGCGACCGTAGCAGCAGAGCGGGGCCGGACTGAAGGACCTAGAACCGCTCGGCCACAGCGGCCGGCTCAATGGTATCAATACCACCAAATGTACAAATTTACCTGCAAAATTACACCATTGTACCACACACTGATCTGGAGATATGACGTCGTAAAGAATGAGACGCGTGAAGAAATGCAGCATCATAGATGACATTTAAATTTACGACTTCTTTGCTTCTAGTTCTGTTCGCAACACAATTCGCTGACAGTATTCACATATGCCACTGAATTTACCTACTAAATTATATCGTTGTACGGCAAATAGTTGGGGATATATGACATCATAAGCATTGAGCAGCGTGAAAACGAAACTGCAGGGCGGAATTCTTAAGATACAGGTGAAATATTTGTACAAATATGTGTTAAACATGTTAAATATATTTGACACATATGTCACATGTGCATATCCGGACAGAGCCGCAGATAGATATGCTATTCCTAAACCCCTAGATCGATTTCAACCAACTTGGTTTACATATTACTTACTATCTGAAAAAAAAAATCGTAGGGATAGTGGGGATAAGGACCATCAATGTTCTATTGGGGGTGGGTGCGATAACGTGGAGAAAGAGCAGAAGAAGGAAGACATGGACAAAGGGGAAGGACATGAACACAGATATTCGGCAGCAGCAGATGGGCGTAGAGAGCGGTATGGGAAAATGGACATAGAAAGGGAAGAGGATGAGATGAACAAACAGATGGGGGAGAAGTAGATGGAAAGAGGAAGAAAGAGGGAGGAGATGGACAGAGAGAGGTGGGAGGAGGAGTTAGAGTGAGACAGGGGGAAGGAGGAGATGCAATGAGAGATGGGAGAGGTGATGGACAGGGAGATGGTGGAGGGGGGGAGAGGAAATGGACAGAGGAAAAGGAGAGGGGATGGATGGAGGGTGATGGAAGCAAGAGATATACTCGAGAAGGAAGAGATGGACAGAGAATAGAGGGAGGAGGGGATGGACAGAGAGAGGGGGAGGAGGACATAGAGGGGGTAAGAAGGGTGTACAGGAGGTAGTAAGAGAAGGACTTAGAAGGGGAGGTGTAAATGGAGAGAGAGGAACGGAACAGATGGAAGGGGAGGATCAGTTAGACAGAGAGAGAAGGGAGTAGCAGATGAGTGGGAGGACATGGACAGAGAGAAATAGATGCAGAAGGGGGAGAGAGCAAGGGGAAGAAGGACAGTGAAGAGAGTGGAGGAGATGGACTAATAGAAATGGAATAGATATATACCTGGGCAGTACTGGCTACTCATCTAGTAACCACAATAAAAGAGGGCATAGTTGTCCACCTCCACAAAGTGGGACATGGACAACTGCACACATAGTAGGATACTCTGTTTAACGTCTAAGAGACCGACCTCTGTGGAAAAAAATGACCCTTCTTATTTACAAAGATGGTGGGTCAACAAAGAGTAGCAGTAATGGAAAAAAGAAAAATGTTACTTAAAATCCGTCTTGATTGCAATTTTTTTTATTCGTATGACCGGTTTCGGTTCATTCATGTGACGTAGCATGTGAAAGTTGCTGCATTTGGACGGGTTACTCCTGTAACTGAAATATCAGATCTGAAGATGGTTCTGAATGAACCGAAACCGGTCATATGAATAAAAGAAATTGCAATCAAGACGGATTTTAAGTAACATTACAAAATCACTGATTGCTGTTATCCCATAAGACATTATGTCTGTTTTTGAAAAGTGAAATGTCCAGGAAGGTACACTACCGGCAATTAAAATACAACAGCACAAAGACAGTTTGCAACAAATTTCAAATGAAGTGTACTGCATACTTCGAAGTTTCAAATTGCACGTTTAAGGAATCATGAAATGATTGATGCAAGAGAATCGTACAAACATACCGTCGTTTGACCATCGAACAGACTCTCACGTGAACAACATAGTAATAAGCATCACTGGCGTTTACAAAGAGTACTTACTCTACGACGTTGGTCCCTTACTTAGCTTCCATTTATCGCGAATCTCTCTCACAGCGACTAGAAAAAACTGCAGATGACTCCTGTACACGAGAAAGGCAAAATTACGGACTAGTATCCCTAACTCCGGTTTGCTGAAGAATCCTTGTGTGGTGTCACCGCCAGACACCACATTTGCTAGGTGGTAGCCTTTAAATCGGCCGCGGCCTAGCACTCACCCCAGTTGTACAGCCGACTTTGCTAGCGATGGTTCACTGACTAAACACGCTCTCATTTGCCGAGACGATAGTTTAGCATAGCCTTCAGCTACGTTATTTGCTACGACCTAGCAAGGCGCCATGTTAAGTTACTATTGATATTGTGAATCATTCACCGTCAAGAGCGACGTTCACCATTAATGGATTAAAGTTAAGTATTCCACCAGCGACGTCCGTTTTTCTAAATGCTAATTTCCTTGTCCTATTCCAGACCTCACGCCAGCCTGCGTTAGCTAAAACGCGTGCATTTCGGCCTCCTCTAGTAACACGGTGTTGGCTCTCCTGCCAACCACAACATTGGCGACGAGGCAAAACCGCGTTCTTCTCTAAACTGCCCTGATTTACTTGTGTAATGGCTTCACCACAATCTCCAGATGTACTGTCCGAATTTTATCGCTTACAGAATCAGCAGACGCAGGCAATACTGGACGCCCTTGGACAGCTCGTCCAGGGTCAACGTGCAATGCAAAACGATGCGGCAGCCGCCGCTCCACCGCTAACGCAGCCACAACACGCTGTTGCACCAATTTTTCGACCTTTTGATGCTGCACTGGAAAGCTGGACGGAGTGGTCACGCCAATTTGGATTCCATCTCGCCGCCTACAGAATTCAAGGTAACGAGTGGCAGCCTTATCTCTTATCATCGGTCGGCGTACAAATGTACCGTGTGATAGTCAAATTATTTCCCTGACGCGACGTAGCAACTCTGTCCTACGAAGAAATTTTGTCTGCATTACATGCATATTTCAAAGAATCAGTCAATGTAGTTGCGAAACGGTATACCTTCTTTCGTACAAAACGTATGGCAGGTCAGACTAATCGGGAGTGGGTTGCAACCTTGCAAGGCCTTACTAGGGACTGTGCTTCTGAGTGTCAATGTGGACTCCCATATTCAGATACTATGGTGCCTGATGCAATTGCACAGAACGTTTCTGATGTTCGTATAAGGGAACAGATTTTCAAACTAGTCAATCCATCCCTTCAACAAGTGATGGACATATTGGATCGGCAGGACACACTTGACTTTGCTCAAGAATCATTTGAAAAATGGCTCTGAGCACTATGGGACTCAACATCTGTGGTCATAAGTCCCCTAGAACTTAGAACTACTTAAACCTAACTAACCTAAGGACATCACACACATCCATGCCCGAGGCAGGATTCGAACCTGCGACCGTAGCAGTCACGCGGTTCCTGAATGAGGGCCTAGAACCGCTAGACCACCGCTGCCGGCAATCATTTGAAACTTCGCCACCCGTGTGTCAGGTTAACCAGCCCGCCGGGCGAGTTGCACGGAACAGTAAACAGTCCTCGCACCCGGCCGCGCCGCTGCCACCTGGCTCTCAGCCAAGTGTGCCGCGCCGGCAAGCAAATGCAGTGCTAAAATCATGCCCGTGGTGCGCTACTAGACATTTGGGTGAGAATTGCCCGTCACGTCAAGCTATTTGCTTTTTCTGTAATAAAAAAGGACATATTCAGAGTGTTTGCCAGAAAAAACTCAGATCGGAAACTCACAACATTCCAGGCCTTTTGCTTCGCGCCGGATTTGAACCAATTATACTCAGACTCGTGAAACTTCGACCATGGAAATTCATGTAGTTCATTCCACTCCGCTCAGTGCCACTCTCTCTAACAGTGACTGTGTACGTCCCACAAATAGTGTACGTCGACATCGCCGGAAATCCCGTCAAGTGGCAAGTGATTATGTAATAGTGTCAGTTCACGTTGCACGAGACAGTCGCTCTTGTCGTCAGCAGGACAATAAACTTTTTGTAGACTTGTACGTTAATGGCAAGGTGATACCATTACAGCTCGATACCGGATCTGCAGTTTCACTGATCAATCAAGACACATACAAACAGCTGGGCATACCTCCGTTGCGTCCCGCAAATGTTAAGTTAACTAGTTATTCAGGTCAAGATGTCCCTGTGTTAGGACAGTGCAGCCTTCTTGCAACATACAAAGGACAAACAAAACTTGTGTCATTTGACGTCCTTCGTTCTTCTTCTGCAGTGAACTTGTTTGGTTTCGATTTGTTTCAGTTGTTTAACTTGTATATAGTAAATCAGGTCCTATCAGTGAATCAGACTGTGCCTTCCCTCAGTGTTTCTCGTCTATGTGAAGAATTTGCAGACATTTTTGCACCGGGCCTTGGTTGCGCTAAGAACTATAACGCACATTTGGAACTGAAAGTAAACGCACAACCGAAATTTTTCAGAGCGCGCAATGTTCCCCATGCATTGCGTGATGAGGTCGCAAAAACATTACACGATTTGGAATCACAAGGTGTAATTGAATGTGTGCAGGCTTCTCTCTGGGCATCACCCTTAGTAATTTTGCCAAAACCTTCGGGAAAATTGAGTCTTTGTGTGGACTTCAAAGCAACAGTGAATCCACAACTAGTGATTGCAACTTTTCCTTTACCCCGCCCGGAAGATCTTTTTGACAAACTGTGCCCGGGTAAATATTTTTCGAAGTTGGACCTAGCAGATGCGTACTTGCAAATACCGGTGGACAAAGCATCCCAGTGCGTTTTGCTGGTTAACACGCATCTTGGTTTGTATCGATTCAAACGACTGCCATTTGGGTGTGCATCTGCCCCTGCATTGTTTCAGCAATAAGTCCAAACTGTTTGTGCGTCGGTCCCTACTGCAGCAAACTATCTGGACCATATTGTGATCTCTGGAAAGACGGAAGAAGAACATTTAGCCAATATCAGAACATTATTTCAGGTCTTACGACGAAATGGTCTTCGCTTTCGGAAGGACAAATGTGTGTTTTTTACTCGTGACTTGCCATACCTGGGACATGTACTCAATGCCCAAGGCATACATCCCAGTCCCGAGCACCTCCGTGCCATACAAGACTTGCCTTCGCCGCAGAATTTGAAGCAGCTACAGAGTGTGCTGGGAAAAATAAATTACTGTAACAGATATGTACCACATGCCTCTTCCATATCAGCTCCGCTTCATTGCTTACGCCGTAAAGGTGTTCCGTTCGTCTGGACGACGGAATGCGAACGCGCCTTTCGCCAGTTGAAATCGGCGTTGCTTTCCAATACTTGCCTTACGTCATTCGATCCCCAGAAGCCCCTTTTGTTGATGGTGGATGCATCGGATTTCGGGATCGGTGCTGTGCTTGCGCACAAAGATGGATCGCACGATCGCCCTATTGCCTTTGCTTCCAAATTGCTCTCGTCTGCGCAAAGAAATAATTCACAGATCGAGAAAGAAGCATTGACTCGTATTTGGTGTTACAAAGTTTCATGATTTCTTGTATGGTCGTCACTTTACCATAATCACAGACCACAAACCTTTGACATCGCTTTTTCATCCGACCAAGCCTGTACCTCCACGTACAGTGCAGAAATTCATTCGCTGGTCTATTTTCCTCACGCAGTACCGCTACGATATCTTGTATCGGTCCACAGCTAAGCACGGAAACGCCGATGCGTTGTCCCGGTTGCCTGTTGCTGAGGATAGGGCATTCGATTCCTCCGAACTTGCTTGCATGTTCATTGATGCGGAAACCGATGACGTGGTCGAATCGTTTCCGATTGATTTTCGTCGTGTAGCTACAGCCACAGCTGCCGACCCTGTCCTTACTACCGTTCTGCGTTTTGTTACTCCGCAATGATCCTTGTCAAAGTCACGGATCGGGGACCCGTTGGTTCGCTGGTTTTTTGCTCACAAGGAGAGACTTTTTGTTCGACGTGGTGTTTTGCTGTTGCGTTCTGATAATAATCAGATCAGGGTCGTGGTCCCACGTTCGCTACAGTCCTCTGTCTTACAGCTTCTCCACCAAGGACATTGCGGTATAGTGAGAACGAAACAACTTGCTCGTCAGCACTGTACTTGCTTTGTAATCGATGCCGCAATTACGAACATGTGCTCTTCTTGCATGGTGTGTGCCGAACAACAATCATCCCCACTGCGGAAATTCTTTGCATGGCCAAAAGCCACTTCCCCTTGGCAACGCTTACACATCGATTTTGCTGGTCCATTCTGGAATGCTCGATGGTTGGTTGTGGTAGATTCATTCAGTAATTTTCCTTTTGTTGTCCGGATGTGTTCCACGACGTCATCTGCCACCATCCAAGCGTTATCTGCTATCTTTTGCCTTGAAAGTCTTCCACAGACTATTGTTTCCGACAATGGCCCACAATTCATGTCCGCAGAATTTCAGTCATTCTGCAAGGCCAATGGTATTCAAGATCTGACATCCGCGCCGTTTTCGCCACAGTCAAAGGGTGCCGCTGATCGATTGGTCAGGACTTTCAAGTCAAGATGTTGAAGTTAAAAGAGTTGCATTCTTGGGAGGACGCATTATTGCTCTTTTGGTTCTCGTATCGCTCTCAGCCCCAAGATGGTCGCTCGGCGGCTGAGTTGCTCCACGGTCGCCCTCATCGAACCTTGATGTCTTTGCTACATCCGCCGCATCAGGTTCCTGTGCAGCGGCAGAAACCTGCTTTTGCCCCAGGTGACGTTGTCTACTAACGCCACTACCGAGGTTCACGGCGTTGGCTCGAAGGGCGCGTTCTTCGCTACCTCGGACGCGCTATGTATCTGGTTTTGGGGGCCTCTGGTGAGGTACGCTGGCATCTCAACCAGCTGTCGCACGGGATCTGCCGCTCGCCATCTGCTTCCAGCGATGGTGCCGTCCGTTCAGCGCCCTGGGGACCCATCTACTGGCTAGCCTCAGCCCCAGGTGTTACCGACGCTGTCTTCCATTTTGCCCCATGGCGACGCGCCGCCGCCTGTTCTCCCGCCGGCGACGCCCGCAGTGGACGCATCGCTGCAACCGCCGGGCGCCTCCCTGGGTCACTCGCCGCCGATTGCTTCCCGTGACCAGTTGTCCTCCGACATGGAACTCTTGCCCGCTCCGGACCATATATCGTCTTTGCCCGTCGGGTGCCCCGTCCCAATGGAGGTCGACCCTTCGGCCCCTCCTGTCTCTCTGCGGGCGCATACACCGCATGTTGGCTTTTACCCTGGAGCTGGTTTTCAGGCGTTTCCTAGCTCCCCGCGGACCGAATGGCAGGGTGCGGGTGGTACAGCCTCGCCTGTTGTTAGGCTCCCCACCTCGTCGCATATGTCAACATGGGGTCCTCCCCACGGCGGGCGGAAGCCTTGTGCCACAACCGTACGCCGATTTGCGGGGGAGGAATGTGGTGTCACCACCAGTCACCACACTTGCTAGGTGGTAGCCTTTAAATCGGCCGCGGTCCGTTAGTATACGTCGGACCCGCGTGTCGCCACTATCAGTGATCGCAGACCGAGCGCCGCCTCACGGCAGGTCTAGAGAGACTTCCTAGCACTCGCCCCAGTTGTACAGCCGGCTTTGCTAGCGATGGTTCACTGACTAAATACGCTCTCATTTGCCGAGACGATAATTTAGCATAGCCTTCAGCTACGTTATTTGCTACGACCTAGCAAGGCGCCATGTTCAGTTACTATTGATATTGTGAATCATTCACCGTCAAGAGCGACGTTCACCATTAATGTATTAAAGTTAAGTATTCCACCAGCTACGTCCGTTTTTCTAAATGCTAATTTCCTTGTCCTGTTCCAGACCTCACGCCAGCCTGCGTGAGCTAAAACGCGTGCATTTCGGCCTCCTCTAGTAACACGGTGTTGGCTCTCCTGCCAACCACAACACCTTGAACACATTGTCAGTTCAAATGCAATAAATTTTCTTGAGCTCAAGAAGCTTACGCCCACGAATAAGGATGGTCTTAGGAAGCATCGCTCGTGCGAAACTCACCTTACTCTTTTCTCACATGCTACAATGCGAACTATGGGTGAAGGGCAACAGTCAGATTCCAGGCCGACTCCAGTATTTTTTGATTTCCGAAAAGTTTTTGACCCGGCGTCCCATTGCTGGCTGTTAATGAAGGCACGAGCATATGGAATAGGTTTCCAGATATGTGAATGGATCGAACACTTTTTAAATAATAGAACCCAATATGTTGTGCTCCACGGCGAGTGAGTGTGAGAGACGAGAGAGCTACATTGCAGTGTGATAGGACTGCTATTATTTTATATATACACAAATAATCTGGCTTGCACGGTGGGCAAAATCTGCTGTTGTTTGCTAATGATGCTTTGGTGTAAGCGAAGGTGACGAAGTTGAGTGACTGTAGAAGTATACAAGATGACTTATACAAATTTTATAGTTGGTGTGGTGACATGAATGTCAGCCAGCTACAAATGTAGAAAAACGTAAGTTAATGGCAAATCCCTTTTTTTTTTTTTTTTGGAGAATTTAGGGAAAGTGTGGTTCATCTGTAAAACGGAGACCGCATATAGGATGCTAGTGCGACCTATTCTTGAGTACTGATCGAGTGTTTGGGATCCGTACCAGGTCGTACTGTAGGAAGACACCGAGGAAATTCAGAGGTGGGTTGCTAGATTTGTTATTGGCAGGTTCCAACAACACGCAAGTATTATGGAGATGTTTCGGAAACTCAAATGGGAATCCATGGAGGGAAGGTGGTGTTCTTCCCGAGGAGCACTGTTGACAAAATTTAGAGAACCGGTATTCGAAGCCGACGGCAGAACGATTCCATTGCCGCCAACACCCTTTCCGCGAAAGCGCCAAGAAGAAAAGATACGAGAAAGTAGGACTCGTACTGTGGCATATAGACTAACTTTTCTCCGTCGTTACGTTGCGAGTGGAACAAGAAAGGGAATGTCTATTAGAGGTAAAGGGTACCCTCCACCACTAACTTTACTGTGGCTTGCGGTGTATGTACACACATGTAAATGTAGATATGCAAACGATTGTCATTTTAGCACAAAAGAACAAATTAAGTAGGAGTAACGACATGCACACTCTCTACATAAGGAAAGCCTGATGCCAAACGATTCCATATTCGCATGTCAGTCGTGGGATTCCGACCAACGCGTGCAGTAATATAGCGCAATGATGAATTTCAGCCTTTATGGGTCACGATCCTGCCGCTGTCGAATTCCACGCGCTTCTTACACTATGCACAAACCGAACTTCAGGTAAACGACTTCTATGAAACTACGATTTCGGAATGAGAAAGCCGCTGATCCCGAAGATCTCAACTACCTGCTGCCCCATTTGGCGTAGTGAAATGAGAGACGACAGCGTAACAAGTAAATAGCACTTCTCAACAAAGCGATGTAACAGGCCCCAGAAGCTTCATTTAGTTTTTGGATGTATAGGTGACATCGAAAATACATGATAACAGTATTTTGGTAATAATGACAGCCACTGAAAAAGGTCTAAAAAATTAAAATTGGTGACTGCATCATAGTTCTTTATCTACGAACATATAAAGTTCACTAAAATTTGTTGAGGTATTTGAAAATACACTCATACCAACCAAATATTATGCGCAAAATATCTGAAAACAACCAATTCGTAACAAAACGACAAAATCCATGTGTATTTTAATATTAGACGCGTTGTGAAAATGACATGTCTATTTTTTTCCACCTAGCAGAAATGGACCCATGCGAAGCTGTGATATTTTTGACCGTTACTGCCCATGTAGTCGAATTCATGGTCATCTGATTTAACAGTTTTACGTGGTTTCGACCGTAAAACGACGATAAATGTGTTTACTCGAGCGCCCTCGTACCATTACGCCAGTTGTGGGTCAGCTTATTTCAGGACACCCTTCCCAACCGAATTGGTGCATATATGCAGGCCAGAGGGTGTCCAACGTCATTCTGATAAGTGGACTCATGCTGCAAAGTTCTTTCTGTATTCGATTTTGTACCCACTGAAATAACATCATACACCCTCTCAATTCTTGGCGTTTCCTTTACTGCTCTTGTGAGTGCTTCATATTTTTATTTTATTTTATTTATTTATTTATTTATTTTTTGCCAGGCAGTGTAATAGCATCTATTGTTTGCAAGATATCGCTTATGAATGAAGTAAGCTGTGACTGACTCTAATGCCTTTTTTTTTCGAATACGTGCTAATTCTCTGAGAGCAGCTTAAAGCGGCGCATCACGATGTAATTATCAGAATTGGACGGAAATCGAGAGATGTGATGTACACGTTCAGACAGAAAAATGATTACAATTTCAGAAAACTTGAATCATTTATTCAAGAGAAAAACCTTCACAAACTGAGCAAGTCAGCAACGCGTTGGTCCACTTGTGGCCCCTATTCAAGCAGTTATTAGCGTCGGCATTCACCGACAGAACCGTCGGACGTCCTCCTGAGAGATATCGAGCCAAATTCTGTCCAATTAGTCCACTAGATCGTCAAAATACCTAAATGGTTGGGGCGCCCTGCCTCCAGTGTTCCAGTAGTTCTCAGTTGGGGAGAAATCGGGTGACATGACAGGTCAACGTAGGATTTGGTGAACACGAAGATGCTCAGCAGAAAACCTCGCCGTTTTGGGCCGGGCATTAGCTTGCTGAAATGTAAGCTCAGGATGGCTTGTCTTGCAGATCGACAAAACGGGGCGCAGAATATCGACGACGTGACGCTGTGCTACAAACATGCAGCGAATGGCAACCAAAGGAGTCCTCCTGTCAAAAAAAAAAAAAAATAGCACCCCAGACAATACCCCCTGGTTGTCTGGCGGTGACGGGAGACACGTAGGTTCGTGTTGTAAAGGGACACCCACCTCTAGGGTTACTTTTCCTCAACAGAAATAAGCGATAGCGAAAGATATTTACGAATTTTTAAATAGGTTAACACACTACAGGTCATTAAAATTGCTACACCAAGAAGAAATGCATATGATAAACGGGTATTCATTGGACAAATATATTATACTTGAACTGACATGTGATTACATTTTCACGCAATTTGGGTGCATGGATCCTGAGAAATCTGTACCCAGAACAACCACCTCTCGCCGTAATAACGGCCATTTACGCCTGGGCATTGAGTCAAACAGAGCTTGGATGGCGAGAACAGGTTCAGCTGCCCATGCGGCTTCAACACGATACCACAGTTCATCAAGAGTAGTGATTGGCGTATTGTGACGAGCCAGTTGCTCTGTCACCATAGACCAGACGTTTTCAGTTGGTGAGAGATCTGGAGAATGTGCTGTCCATGGCAGCAGTCGAACACTTTCTGTATCGAGAAAGGCCCGTACAGGACCTTCAACATGCGGTCGTGCATTATCCTGCTGAAATATAGGGTTTCGCAGAGATCGAATGAAGGGTAGAGCCACGGGTCGTAAGACATCTGAAATGTAACGTCCACTGTTCAAAGTGCCGTCAATGCGAACAAGAGGTGACCGAGACGTGTAACCAATGGCACCACATGCCATCACGCCGGGTGATACGCCAGAATGGCGAAGACGAATACATGCGTCTAATGTGCGTTCATCGCGATGTCACCAAACACGCATGCGACCATCATGATGCTGTAAACAGAACCTGGATTCATGCGAAAAAAAGACGGTTTGTCATTCGTGCACCCAGGTTCGTCGTTTAGCACACCATCGCAGGCACCCCTGTCTGTGATGCAGCGTCAAGGGTAATCGCAGCCACGGTCTCCGAGCTGATAGTCCATGCTGCTGCAAACGTCGTCGAATTGTTCGTGTAGATGGTTGTTGTCTTGCAAGCTTCCCCATCTGTTGACTGGGGGGATCGAGACGTGACTGCACGATCCGTTACACCCATGCGGATAAGATGCCTGTCATCTCGACTGCTAGTGATAACGAGGCCGTTGGGATCCAGCACGGCGTTCCGTATTACCCCCCTGAACCCACCGATTCCATATTCTGCTAAAAGTCACTGGATCTCAACCAACGCGAGCAGCAATGTTGCCATACGATAAACCGCAATGGCGATAGGCTACAACACGACCTTTATCAAAGTCGAAAACGTGATGGTACGTATTTCTCCTCCTTACACGAGGCATCGCAACAACATTTCACCAGGCAACGCCTGTCAACTGCTGTTTGTGTATGAGAAATCGGTTGGAAACTTTCCACGTGTCAGCACGTTGTAGGTGTTGCCACCGGCGCCAACCTTGTGTGAATGCTCTGAAAAGCTAATCACTTGCATATCACAGCATCTTCTTCTTGTCGGTTAAATTTCGCGTCTGTAGCACGTCATCTTCATGGTGTAGCAATTTTAATGGCTAGTAGTGTTGTACGCACTTGTTTAGGAACCGTACATTCCGAGCATTCTTCCTAAATTCCAGATTATGCCTCGGAAAATGACGCCTGCAGTGGGTCCTCGCCATGAAGGATGGTGCATGCGAATGGCCAGAGGCCATCCCAGCTCCAGATTCCGGACTCCGGTCACGCAAGTAACGGGGCAGCCCGAAATCTGCCGCATCCGGTTGCGCCACATATCTCGCAGAATTCATCGCCTATCGAGAAACCAGCAATCATCGAACACCTACATGCCTGAAATGCCTCTGACGATATTCAGATATCCACCGGCGCACAATTTTCCAGACTTGTTGCTGGGCACCTACGTCCCGGACGCGGCTTAAAAATTTCCCTGGATGATGAGCCTCGGTGACCGTGTTCCAGCTTCTCAGGAAACCTGACTGTGGCAGTACACTCCGTTAGGTCTGAAAAAAAGGTTAGGTTACAGCACAGAGAAGGACCGCTTATGGCTGTTCGATGAAAGGAATATTCTCATTTCATCCGGAATACTAATTTTTATATTTGACCGAATTTCAGTTGCAAATCAATACGCACAGATGTGTTAAGCAGTCCACGGGGCACATCAAACCTCTGCGGCCCTCCTTCCACCCCCAACCCACGTAGCATAGCTGCCTTACGATGTGTTGGTTACAGGATGATTGCACCTTAAACGTAACCATGCGGTATAGTGTTACAGTTATTGTTATTATGTGGTATATGCCCGTCATCTAGAATGTAAAACTGATTGTAAAATTGTACGGTGAAATGTAAAACACATTTTATTACAGGGGAAAGGAAAAAATCGTTTTATGGAACATTTAGGTGATATTTGTAGACAATTTTGTGTTACTTGTTGTCAATTTATTTTTTGCCAATTTTTGTGTTTTTTCTGCCAATTTCGATATTACTTTCTGTCGACTTATTTTGTAGTACCATACGATTTTTCTGTTATTTAATTGTTTTGGTGCGTTATATACATTTTCTTTTTCAGCGTATCAATTATATGATATTTATTGGTGTCTACATCCAATTTCTTTCCGTTATTAAAATAATAGAACCATTTACTTTAAATCAATCAAATCTAATCGGATAAAGGGAAAGTAGCTCTGTAATCATGCAATAGAAAGTTTTTCAAATTAAAAGTGTTGCCATAATTTCAGAGTTCTCTTCTGAGATAACATACTACCGATCCCTCAACGCTCCACTTTTGCATAAAAATAAATACCCTGAGTCTATAATGTAACACGGAAGTCAAAACTGTCTTCATCACAGCATCAGATATTATACGATGTCCATGTTTCTCCGTGGCATGGAAAATCACTTTTTCATTAAAGTAAATCATCATTTCATTAAGACTTGCTATTACAGGCATAGTACATAACAGACTCTCTGCAGATCCTCACTGACAGAGACCGCCATTGTCGTACAATGGCTGAAACGACAGCTTAAGACTGTGAACAAAGGATTTTCTGGATCTGTGACCGCGAAAGTTGTTAAATTAGTCCGGAGTGCGTTTCAGTGTTTCCGTCAGCTACGTTTGTTGTGGTTGTGCCCGTACATTCCTCGGAAGCTTGCCAGTTTCATCGGCAAAAATATCTTTTCTCACATTAGTGAATCAAATTTAACTTGAAATAGAGTTGAGAGTTTTATCCGACAATGTCGTATATGCCGATAATTTTGCGCAACGAAGGGTACCAACAACGGCGTATTTTGGAGATATCTTTAATGCAGACCACAAATTAAAAGTGAATGTTTTCGCATTACACGAGTACAAAGAAGTAAATCATCAAATACGCACTTTAGCTTCACAATCAAATGGTTCAAATGGCTCTGAGCACTATGGGACTCAACTGCTGAGGTCATTAGTCCCCTAGAACTTAGAACTAGTTAAACCTAACTAACCTAAGGACATCATAAACATCCATGCCCGAGGCAGGATTCGAACCTGCGACCGTAGCGGTCTTGCGGTTCCAGACTGCAGCGCCTTTAACCGCACGGCCACTTCGGCCGGCTTCACAATCAAGTAAATGAACATAGCGCCTGCTCGGGTTGCTTCTATCGGCCAATAACAGCACAGGTCAAGATACGTCAGCAAAAGGTGCCTCTGACGGTAAAACAACATTAAGAATGTTCTTTTCAATATTTGTTGTTCTACAAATGAAGTTCGGGGTGACGGCTTGATATGTTACATAATCAGAAGTGCAGATGAGGTTGAAAAGTGGTAATTTGCTTGTGGGCTGGCAAAATCAATGAACGTGATTCCATGAGAAATCATCATACTATTCGTGTAGAATGATTTAAATTTATCCGTCTATCACAATATGTGCAGACGGTAATGTCTCCATTCCGACATGTCTCCTAAATCACCGACAAGAGCAACCCGAGATGACACCATAATGATTTACCGGTCTGAAAAGCTGTATTGCCGTACAGCCGATTTTTATCGCCATACTTGCCTATTACGAAAATATATAGTTCAGTTGATACTCCGCATTAAATATCTCTCAAAAACAAGTCATTTTTGGTACGATTTGTTGTGGAATAGTGTCAGAAATTGTGCTGTCTAATATTAAGCCTGTTATCGGAATGGAGTTCGTTAGAATCAGAAGATTTTCGTTTCACATCAGATCTAGAGTCTTAGTTCTTTACGTCGGAAATGAACCGTCGGTTTAAGATGAGAAAAAAGTCCGAATCGAGTTTCAGTATTCAATCTGCTAGCATATTAATAAACTGCTGCCCTCGGATCTACGACATTTTTACACGGGAACTCTAGAACTCGCCAATTTCGCATTATCGTCAACACGAAATTTATACTTATTTATTGCGTAATTTATTTCTCACTCATACCTACGAGGGTAATCCCAAAAGTAAGGTCTCCTATTTTTTTTATAAGAACATAGACCTGTTTATTTCTACAATGGTTCAAAAAATAGTTGAAATGGCTCTGAGCACTATGGGACTTAACATCTGAGGTCATCAGTCCCCTAGAACTTAGAACTACTTAAACCTAACTAACCTAAGGACATCACACACATCCATGCCCGAGGCAGGATTCGAACCTGCGACCGTAGCGGTAGCGCGGTTCCAGACTAAAGCGCCTAGAACCGCTCGGCTACATCGGCCGGCTACAACGGTTTACATCAGTTTACAGCTTGAACATTTAGCTATTTTTCGACATAATCACCATTTCTGTCGATGCATTTTTGTAGACGCTGTGGCAGTTTTTGTATCCCCATGTCATACCAGTTCGCCACCATGCTGTTCAGAAAGTTATGAACCTCTTCTTTCACCTCGTCGTCGGTGCTGAATCGCTCTCCGGCCAAATGATCTTTTAACCTAGGAAGTAGGTGATAGTCACTGGGCGCAAAGTCAGGACTATAGAGTGGCTGGGTGATTATGTTCAGCTGAAACTGTTGCAGGAGAGCAACGGTTTGCCGAGCGATGTGTGGACGAGCGTTGTCATAGAGAATGTGTAAGCCCTTGCTCAACATTCTTCTTCCCCGGTTCTGAATTGCTCGTTTGAGTTTGCTCAGAGTCTCATAGTACCTGTCAGCGTTAATGGTGCTCCCAGCGATTCAGCTCCGACAACGAGGTGAAAGAAGAGGTTCATAACTTTCTGAACAGCATGGTGGCGAATTGGTATAACATGGGCATACAAAAACTGCCACAGCGTCTACAAAAATGCATCGACAGAAATGGTGATTAAGTTGAAAAATAGCTAAATGTTCAAGCTGTAAACTGATGTAAACAATTGTAGAAATAAACAGGTCTATGTACTTATAAAAAAATAGGAGACCTTACTTTTGGGATTACCCTCCTATTTACCTGTGGTCACCTTTCTTACAGTAGTTCGAACTGTTGCCTCTAACGTAGCGCTAGCACTCACTGTAGTCACCATTGCTTTTCCAGTGGAAATCGACCCACATGGTGGCAGGTAATACCGGCAGAAGGATCCGGTCCATCTCTCACCGCTCCAGGCTGCCGAAAGGTGACCTTGCCCCATTCAACTCCAGTAACGGCATGTGGCACCCAGCTACGAGGCAACCTGTTGCAGTTCACTCGTTTTGATGAACAAGCACGCCTAGCGAAAGCGCTCTAATGTTGCTACACAAGTCGTTACAAATAGTTCATTGCCCTATTTCACTGCCCTTCTACTTGTCAACACCTACCATCTCTCGCAGTTACCAGGACACCCATATGTCACTATACGGAAGTGATGAGCGTCATAGGATAGCGATATGCACTTATTCAGATGGTTGTAGTATCGGTTTACAAGGTATAAAGGGTGACAATTATTGAAATATATGAAATAAAATCGTCATAACTTCTGAATGGTTTGCTTTAGGATGTTCAAACTGCAAGGACCGAGCGAGGTGGCGCAGTGGCTAGCACACTAGACTCGCATTCGGGAGGACGACGGTTCAATCCCGCGTCCGGCCATCCTGATTTAGGTTTTCCGTGATTTCCCTAAATCCCTCCCGGCAAATGCCGAGATGGTTCCTTTGAAAGGGCGCGGCCGACTTCCTTCCCCATCCTTCCCTAATCCGATGACACCGATGACCTCGCTGTCTGGTCTCCTCCCCCAAACAACCCAACCCAAACTGCAAGGCTGGCGGTGGGGCATTTTTGGAATTACCGTGCACACGATTTCGTTTAGCCCACTGTCATTTGGATGGGTTCGTCAATAAGCGAAACTGACGCATCTGAGGGACTGAGAATCCGCGTTTCGAGATCGAGAAATCTCTTCACCCTCAACGGCTGACTGTATGCTGTGCAATGTCCAGTCACGGAATGATCTGTGCGATATTCCTTGATGGCACGGTGACTACTGAACGGTACGCGAATAGTTTTGGAAGATGATTTTATCCCCATGATCGAAAGTGACCCTGATTTTGACAAGATGTGGTTCATGCAAGACAGAGCTCGACGCCATCGAAGCAGGAGAGCGTTTGATGTTCTGGAGGAGCACTTTGGTCGCCGCGTTCTGGCTCTGGGGTACCCAGAGACCACTGTCATGGGCCTCGATTGGCCGTCATATTCTCCGGACCTGAACACAAGCGACTCCTTTTCTTGGAGCTGTATTAAAGACAAGGTGTTCAACAATAACTACAAAACTGTTGCTGAGCAGAAAACATCCATTCATGAGGTCATGGACAGCATTGATGTTCCGAAACTTCAGCGCGTCATGCAGAATTTCCTTATTCGTCTGCGTCACATCATGGCCCATGATGGCAGGCGTATCGAACATGTAATAACTTAAGTCCGAAAATCTGTAGTGACGTTTACGGGTTGAATAAAGTGTGTGCACCCCGTAGTTTGTAATAAATTTACTTTTTTTCCCTTGTAGTTCAGTAACTGTCACCCTGTGAAAGGGCAGTGCGTTGTCGGAGCTGTCGTTTCTACTCATGTGAAAAAGTGTCCTGTATGATTGTGGTCGGTCGAGGGGAATTGACGGATTTGAACGCGAAATGGTAATTGGAGCTACAGGCATGCGACTTGGAAATTGTCAGGGAATTCAATATTCCGAGATTCAAAGTGTCAAGAGGGAGCCGAGAATACAACATTTTAGACATTACCTCTTAAGACGGAAAACGACCGACAGGAGCGGCATCTGAGTAGAATTTTCGGTGTTAACAGAGAAGTAACACTGCTTGAAATAGCCCTAGAAATCACTGTGCGTTGTATGACAAAAGTATCCTTTAGGACAGTGCGGCGAAATTTGTTGTTAAAAGGGTATAGCAGCAAGTGACCGTGAAACCTCCCCTTAGAAAAATTTGTGAATGACTGTGCTGATAAACCTCTTACGTTATTTGATTTTCAAACAGCTGAGCAAAACTGAACGTACTCAGACATTTCTCTCTTTAGTTATTCTGATCATCACTAAACTGACACACAATATTTTTAGCGCAACGCAATCTGACTTCCAATAATCCCTATAAAAGAATGGCCCTGACTAACAATAACCTATACATTTCATGAGTCACTTACCTCACAAAAATCTTTGTTACTCGAACTACTGCAACACAGCGAGCGCCAATACTGCCAGCTAAATAAAAGATTCAAACTACTGAAGGCACTAACTACTGATAGGTATAGTTAGCAAATGAAAAATTTTGATAGAGAACAAACAATGTATTTACCTTAATAATACCCAAAAGTCATCATATATATATATATATATATATATATATATATATATATATATATATATATATATATATATATATATATCAGTTCATGATATCCAATATTAAAAATTTACTCTTTCTGATGACACACGTCCAGATCGTCCGCTCTTAAAATTCTGCCATCTCTCTCCCAACATCCACCACTGCTGGCGCCTAACCTCCAACTGCGCAACGCTACTCGCTGTTCACATCCAACTGCCCAACACTACAATAGCGAATATTCCAACAATGCCAACCAACCGCAGACTGCACACAGCACAACCAGTGATTTTCATACAGAGCGCTACGTGACGTTACCATCATAAAAACCTAAACAGCCTACTTACAACCGATGCAAGCGCCTTCGCTAACAGCACGAAATCTCCTACAGTGCCTCTTCTGGGCTCGTGATCATGTCGGTTGGACCCCGACTACTGGAAAACCGCTGCCTGATCAGGTGAGTTCCGATGTCAGTTGGTAAGAGCTGATGGTAGGGTTTGAGTGTGGCGCAGACCCTACGATGCCAAGGACCCAAGTTGCCAACAAGCCACTGTGAAAGCTGGTAGTGTCTCCATGCCGACTGTAGATACGTGGAATGGACTGGACGCTCTGGTCCAACTGAAGCGATAACTGAGGGGAAATGGTTATGTTCGGCTACTTGGAGACCATTTACAGCCATTCATGGACGTCATGTTCCCAGATAACGAAGTAATTTTGATGGTCGACAATGCGTCATGTGACCGGACCACAACAGTTCGCGATTGGCTTGAAGAATATTATGGAAAATCCGTGAAAATGATTTGCCCATCCATCGAACACTTATGGGACATTATTGAGAGGTCAGTTCGTGCAAAAAATCCTGCACCGGCAACAGTTTTGCTATTATGGGCGGCTATAGAGGCAGTATGGCTCAATATTTCTGCACGGCACTTCCAACGACTTGTGAAGCCCATGTCACGTCTTGCTGTTGCACTACTCTGGGCAAAAGGAAGTCCGACACTATATTAGGAGTATCCTATGACTGTCATTACCTCAATGTACATCTGGTATTCATTAGGGAGCATTTGATCTCCCATCCCGTTGTGCTCCTTTTTCCTACTGAATATTTACAAGTCTGTAAGAGCGACCAATGTTTAAAAAAACTAAAAATAAAAAAGGCCAGCATTTTGAGAGCTAGTTGCAGAAATCGTAACTTGTCTCTTTCGTACACCACGAAAAATTACAAGAGTTAAACCACCTGCTTCAAAGATTTTCGTACGTGTATCATGATGCTCTTAATTTCACGCTTGCTATTTGGCAGTTGCTACATTCTCTGATTTTTTTTTCTCTTTTGCTTTCTCCTATTCGTAATATGCAGTTCGTATCAACTTAGGAAGTATAAGGGGCGTTCAAAAAGAAACAAACCGGGGGCATAATTACAAAAATGGTTCAAATGGCTCTAAGCACTATGGGACTTAACATCTGAGGTCATCAGTCCCATAAACATAGAACTACTTAAACCTAACTAACCTAAGCACATCACACACATCCATGCCCGAGGCACGATTCGATCCTGCGACCGCAGGAGCAGCGCGGTTCCGGACTGAAGCGCCAAGAACCACTCGGCCACAGCGGTTGGCGCATAATTTCAGAAACCAGTACCTGTATGTTAGAAGTATTGACCCTGGCTGCTGTCGCACTTGTCCCATTGTATCACAAGGCGGTGAATGGCTGTCTCACTGCGATGTTAACCAGTTCCGCAGGTACAGCTGGACGTCGTCGTCCGAGGTGAATCGTTTGCCCCTCAGAGCCTTTTTGGGGGGAACCAAAAATGGCGTATTCACAGGTAGAGAGGTCCGGACTGTATGGAGGGTGGCCGAGAACCTCCCATTTGAATTTCTGCAGGAATGCCGCTACGGTGTTGGCCATTTGAGGCTTTGCATTGTCATAGAGCAGAATGACCCTACGGGTGAGATTGCGTGATTTGATCGCTTGGTGAAGGGTGGTCAAGGTTTGCAAGTAACGATGGGCATTCACTGTTGTCCCGTGCTGCAGGAAGTGAATCAGAAGGGGGCCATCTTGGTCAAAGAAGAGTGTCAGCATAATCTTTCCTGCACTAGTGTGGATGGCCTTGGCTTTTTTCTTTTTTCTTTTTTTCTTTTTTTTTTTTTTTTTTTGACGCTGGTGACCCTGGATGCTTCCACTGGAGACTTTTTCGTTCTGATACTGTTTCGAAGTGATGACTCCATGATTCATCTCCAGCCACCACTCGTGCCAGGAACGCATACGCATTCCCTTCCCAAGCATAGCGCTGAAGATGAGCAAGACAATGGTCCATTCGTCATGCTTCCTGGTGTGGTTGAAGACTGTGAGACACCCATTGGGCACACACTCTGCGCATGTGCAGTCGTTCTTCATGATGGTGTTAAGACTTCCGATGCTCAATCCCACCATGACGGCTATGGCTTTCACTGTCACTCGGCGGTCCTGAGTAATGAGTGCATCCACCAGTTGGACGATGTCATCGATAATGCAGTTTGGTGCTCCAGACCGTGCTTCACCGTCTAACGACACCCGTCCTTCCCTGAAGCGCTTGTGCCACGCCTTGACCCTTGCAAGGGACACGCAGTGTTCGCTGTACACTTGTGAGAATCAGCCATTTGTGTCCGTTCCTCCCACTCCTTCTGCTGTCAGAAAACGAACAACACCTCTTTGCTCTTCTGTTGACCCCTCCGTGTCACTGTTTGCAATGCGACTGGCAGCGTTGGACGATTGATGCATGCTGCTGCTAGCTGTGTATAGTCACGTGACGTGCACGCGTACCCTCTAGCAACGGGCTGTGAATTTCCACGCTCTGTTCGGAACGACACCTCGTTACACACGCCACGATATTACCCTCCTGTCACCGGTTTGCGCATTACAGACTAAGGCTCGTTTCTTTTTGAACGCCCCTAATACAATGTGTTAAGCCCCAATGTAAGTAGAAATTCTCTATCTGGAGTAGGCCCAAATACCAAAATACCACTGAGTTTGGATTTACCTTACATTCATGGCAGGCTTTGCAGTGCTGTACCTGGGGCCCCGAGCTAGACCTCTGTCCATGCGTCGGAGATGTGGGGCCTGCATTACAGTCGGCGGTCGTAATTTCGAAGACTTCCTTTGTTTGCGATAGGTCTGTTTTTTATCTTATTTCTTGGTTTCTGCTGTACTAAAATTAATGAACATGCTTTCTGGCCCTGTTCTTGTTCTTCCTTCCTTCTGTTTTGTGTCGTCACTGCTGCGCCTGTAATCTGTTTCCGACCATGCATATGCATATGGTTTTCTATCTTCTAGGTTTTCTCCATCGTCCCTGAGAGTCTGTAACTGCTGTGCTGAAACACGCTGTGTGAGTACCGGCTAGTGGCATCGTGCGAAGCCTCACGTTCGGCCGCGACCTTCAACTACGCACTCTCGTCGGCCCAGAAGATCCACGCAATGCGTTGCTCCGATAATTAGCTAGGAAACGTTTATTGGCGTACATGAGTAAATTCCGAGATAATCAACCCAAAGGTTTGTAGCCTCGATTTGACCTGGTTAAACTTGTAAGTACACTACTGGCCATTAAAATAGCTACACCAAGAAGAAATGCAGATGATAAACGGGTATTCATTGGACAAATATATTATACTAGAACTCACAGGTGATTACATTTTCACGAAATTTGGGTGCATAGATCCTGAGAAATCAGTACCCAGAACAGCCACCTCTCGCCGTAATAACGGCCTTGATACGCCTGGGTATTGAGTCAAACAGAGCTTGGATGGCGTGTCCAGGTACAGCTGCCCATGCAGCTTTAACACGATATCACAGTTCACCAAGAGTAGTGCCTGGCGTATTGTGACGAGCCAGTTGCTCGGCCACCATTGACCAGACGTTTTCAATTGGTGAAAGATCTGGAGAATGTGCTGGCCAGGGCAGCGGTCGCACATTTTCTGTATCCAGAAAGGTCCGTACAGGACCTTCAACATGCGGTCGTGCATTATCCTGCTGAAATATAGGGTTGCGCAGAGATCTAATGAAAGGTAGAACCACGGGTCGTAACACAAGAGGTGACCAAGACGTGTAGCCAATGGCACCCCATACCATCACGTCGGGTGATACGCCAGTATGGCGATGACGAATACACGCTTCCAATGTGAGACCAGCATGATGCCGGGTGATACGCTTCCAATTCACGTTCACCGCGATGTCACCAAACACGGATGCGACCATCATGATGCTGTAAACAGAACCTGGATTCATCCGAAAAAATGACATTTTGCCATTCGTGCACCCAGGTTCGTCGTTGAGTACACCATCGCAGGTGCTCCTGTCTGTGATGTAGCGTCAAGGGTAACCGCAGCCATGGTCTCCGAGCTGATAGTCCATGCTGCTGCAAACGTCGTCGAACTGTTCGTGCAGATGGTTGTTGTCTTGCAAACGTCCCCATCTGTTGACTCAGGGATCGAGACGGGGCTGTACGATCCGTTACAGCCATGCGGATAAGATGCCTCTCATCTCGACTGCTAGTAGTGCGTTTCAAAACCAACGACTAACGCCTTGTAGCTATCAAATTGCATTCAGGGAGATTCCGAGATCCGATCACTGAACTACAAAATGCACATCGCTAACAGTCAACATAACGGCTCCAGCTGGTTGTTAGTAGCTCCCGGCCATGATCCCCACAAAGACAAGCCAGGACAGGTGGTAAAAGTTATTAGGTCAAAAGTCACACAGAAACACCACACGCCACGTTTCAGAGACAAAAATATAATTTATTAGCTTACAACGTCCTCTTGCTACCTATTTTTGTCCGCTGTCTACCATGAGGCCTCTGAAAATGGCTAACCCGACTTCCACGCTCATTCGAAGGAAACACCCTTGCAATACTTTCATAATTTTCGTATAAAAGGTTTGTTCCTCATTAAAGACATTATAAACTTACTTGACAACTGTTAAACACTTCCAAATAGAACCATCCCCACAGAATACACACTATTTGCCTGCTACAACAGGAACGGCTGCTGGCCACGATTTTTCGAGATCCAAGAAACTCCCAAACTTTGAGCCAGTCATAGGAGCAGAATGGAGGGTATTTCTGTTGTATATGTAGTTGGTATGAGGTGGCGTAGTCAGTTAAGCGCACTCCAAACATCTCTTTAACGGATAAAAAGTGAGCGTATTTATTTAGTGTATGAACAAGTAATCAAAAATATAAGTAACTTAGTCTCTTTTCTCTTCGCCATTAGGTCTCACACTATGACGGAAATGTGCTCGCAATAATGTTGATCATGGGCTATTAGTTTCGACCACTGTGAATGGGGTTGTGCTAGTACGTAGTATCTGTCGCACTGCAAGTCTCCCCGTCACCTGCGGCGTGTTAAAAAGTAGCACGGGCTGATAGATTTCCGTACAGTGAGCCGAAGCGAAGACGGTGTCCTGCTGTGGCGTCTGTGACCCAACCCATAGGAAGACGGTGAACCGTGGACAACGCGAGGCTCATTGGCAGCTTTTTTAAATGTCTCATTACGAAACAAATTCCCATTCTTTGGCTGTACACTGACGTCAGTTGTTTACGAGATATGAAAATTTGTGCCAGTCCGGAACTCGGATTCGGATTTCACGCTAATCTCGAGCGGTTACCTTAACCACTTCGGCTATCCGACCACGCCTCCTGGACCAGTTCAAACTTCCATGTGTCACTTAGTCACAACCATTATGCTGGCATAGGGACACAAATATTATTTCTTCATTTTAGCCCGTTGATACATGAATACATCACTGATGATTACACTGTCTGTTGCGTGTCTGAAGGAAATTGCTTTTTACAGATACAAACATATATATTGTAACCGTCAATGACGAATATCTATGATAAATATCACTGTGAATGATAAATGCCTCTTCTTCCGCGGGGATGTAAACGGCACGTGATACCGCATTTTCGTTGCCAATTTCGTCCTCCCGCTGATAGTATTCGCCTGGAAAGCACTGTTTCTGGCAAGATTATTTCCAATAGGCCCTAGGAAAATGCATGGCGTGATGGGACAGTGAGCCCACCGCAGAGGGATTAGGTAAAGGGTAACCCACCAGATCCAGATTTCTACTGGATGACGAATGGCAGCTCTGGCGTCCCCAACAGATGCCCCAACAATACGCTCGAAAATCGTATGTTACAGAATTGTCAACAACTTATTCTCTTCCCTCAGTTGTGAATAAAATGAGCAGGGCCCAATCGGCTTTTGCCTTCACGCATTTCAATGTGTGATATCCCAGCAGAGATGCGAGGAAAGGCAAAGGCCTTTTCTGAATATTTCTTGTTGTGATATTTCTGTCAGAAAGCAAAGCCGCTTTGAGCTTAGCAACCCCAGAAAGTATGGCACTGAAACGTAGATACTCATCATCTTCTTCGTTTCCCCTCTATTCAACATCTGGTCGGGTTGGGGTATCAATGGAACGACGCCACTTTACTCTGTCTTCCCAACATTCTTCTTCCACAATTTGGTTGCATGGCAGGTTTCTCCTCCTTAAACTCATCTTTATTGTATCAGTCCATCTTGTTCTCGGTCTTCCTCTTGGCCTCTTACCCTCAATCTTGAACTCCATATTTTTTCTTGGTATTCTTCCCTCTCCAATCCTCTTCACATGCCTAAACCATTTTAATATATTCTTTTCAATTTTTCAGTCAACTTCTCCACTCCAGTTTCCTTCCTAACATATTCATTTTTCACTCTGTCTCTCCTCGTCTTCCCTAGCATACTTCTCGGAAACTTCATTTCACTGGATTGTATCCTACTCTCCTCTCTTCTAGTCATAGTCCAAGTCTTTGAGCCGTAAATTAGTACGGGTGTGAAGTAAGTCTTGTATAGCACCAGCTTGCACCTCATTTGGCACTTCCTTTCCCCACACCAAGCCCCTCACACACTGGTAAAATGTACTAATCTGTTGTATTCTTTTGCTAATTTCTTTCTTCAAACGGGAATTCCCCATTAATACACTTCCCAAATATATAAAGTTGTCCGCTATTTCAATATCCCGTCTCTTAATATGAATTTGTCCCTTGCCCTCTCTATCCCCTCTGGTTACCACCATGGTCTTGCTTTTCTCTATACTAAATTTCATTCCATATTTCTCAACCTTATCATTTAGGATGTCTGTTTGTTTTTGTACCTCCTTACTGCTTGTTCCCCGCTCCACAATATCATCCGCAAATAGTAACAGCTTCATCTCCCTTTCTCTATGGGCTTCTTTCGTCTCTAGTCAAAGAGACGAAAGAAGCCCGTAGAGGAAGGGAGATGAAGCTGTTACTATTTGCGGATAATGTTGTGGTGCGGGGAACAAGCAGTAAGGAGGTACAAAAACAAATAGACATCCTAAATGATAGACATCCTAAATGATAAGGTCGAGAAATATGGAATGAAATTTAGTGCGGAGAGAAGCAAGGCCATGGTTGTAACCAGAGAGGACAGAGAGGGCAAGGGACAAATTCATATTAAGGGACGAGGTATTGAAATAGTGGACAACTTTAATTATGTGGGAAGTGTATTTATGGGGAATGCTCGTTTGGAGACGGAAATGCGTAGATACTAAATACGAAAAATGTGTCAAGCACACTAATTGTTAAAATGCAGAGGCATTTCCTGAAGGTTTGTAGCTCCGACTCTTCCCTCAGAAGGCAAAGCCCTTTGGAGAACATCAGCCTCTGGAATTATGTTAGCGAAACGTGGATTCTGAAAGCACCAGCATGTATCACACTAAAGGCGAAATGCTGTCTTTTTCTGGAACCTGCTGCTGCATACACCTGGCAAAGTAAATGAAAGCTACATGCAATACAAGGAGGAATGTCTGCATCATATGGAAAATAGCCAATGTTTGACATAACTCGCAATAATATGAAAGCAGGTAAAAAACATTTCAAGGCTGTGGGCCACAAAGGGGATGGTTTGCGTACAAGACTGAGTACAAGATGAAAATAGTTATGAGGGATTTGGCATGTGCGTGTACAATGAGTAGCCTAACGCATACCTTTGTCATGATGGTCCTTCCTGCCTGAGTTAACCATATACAGATGTCTTAGAATAGTAGCCAGAGTCTTGACTTCTTTCCTCACCTGTTCACTCCAAAATTTCCTCATTTCCTATTAGATATTCTACTTAAATTTGAAATCTGTCTTTGGTTAGAAGAGATACGTCGTTTATGAACATTGCATTGGAACCCATCCCGCTGAACTGTTACTTCTGCTTTGTAATATTTCATCTCTACTCCGATATTTATTAAAAATGGTTGCTACCAAAGAATAATAACAATTAAAAGAACAAATAAAGGATAACGTGATGAGGTTTCAGAAAGGACAGGCGTAGAAAAAAGTCTATGGAATCTGGTTAACATAAAGGCAACATAAGCCAATCGTTTACTCCTCTTCAGTAACTGCGTGCAACACGAAACCACGTCCGGGCCGCAGTCTGCGGGACCCAGTTCTTTACGACGCACGCGATCCCACCGCGCGGCGTAATTGAACCACCGTCAGCGAAGTAACTTTTAATCGACGGACTCTAATCAATTCCTCGCACTTCCATGTTAGTGTAACATTATTAAAGCTTTGATTTAATCCGCTACAACGTTATCAGTCACAATTCTGGCACTATGTAACACCCCTGTAGCAATCCAGTTGAAACCAGATAAATTTCAAAATTCAGCCACTACGCTAGAAACACACAAAACTAACAGTCTCCGCGAACTGGTTCTCTACTGTAAGTGAAAGGGATTACGTCCATCTATGAAACTCGGAACGGCGCTAACAGGCTATAGCCTACCTCTGCCACCCGCTCCCTTCTTTCAAGAGGATTTACGACCTGGTCTACCCTTTCGCAAGTTCCGACACTCTCCAGATTTGTTGACCATGTAGGCGTCTAACCTCTGTTAGAATTGTGGGTGCAGTTTTCTTTGTATATTTCACTAGGGTGTAACGTCTCCGTAGCCGAATGGTTCACCGGCTACATTATGGTCCGGAGGAAGGGGTCTGGTGTTTTGTGCTTCAGCTTTTGGCTCTCTTTTTACGGATGTCGTCTGCGTCTATCTATTCATTCACTTTTCTATACGTGGCCGAAGTTTATTACCCGAGGACGAAACACAATGTCGTCACGTGCATCAGAGGCTACGTGACTCATTATTTGTTTGGAAGTGTTTCATAGCTCTCATGGATATTTGGAACTATCTAAACAATCGTCAGGTTGCTACTGTGAAGAATCCTAAGTACAGCCAAAGCTTTTCGAACTTCTAGAGGAGCATCTTTCACGATCCGCCCCGCAGTTGGATCATTCGT
This sequence comes from Schistocerca nitens, assembly GCF_023898315.1. NCBI lineage: Eukaryota > Metazoa > Arthropoda > Insecta > Orthoptera > Acrididae > Schistocerca > Schistocerca nitens. The sequence goes on along the minus strand of NC_064619.1, from coordinate 586,099,477 downwards.
GGGAGGAGACGAACTTCGTACATTCGCAAGTAGATTATTGAACAGATAACGATACCAGCGCGACATTACAAGAATACAGGCGTTGAGAATCGACGCCGCATGTGCGGATTTCAGAAGTGTTCCCTTCCGTTTTTTTCCTTTTTCTTGCGCACTTAGTACGTATCCCTTCTTCTTTTAAAATCCTGGCGACAGAGACATGTCATGGAAAAGGCGGAGTTTTTGTCTGTCAATGAAAAATTAGTATTCTCCAGTGGCCATTTAACGATTCCATTTCTTCCTGTTTGGCGGCGGAGACAATGTGGCCATGCCTCGTATGATGACCCCTGCCCACTTTGCCCTCAGGATCATTTCATCTCTTTCTTTTTCTTCTGTTTTACGACTTCATCGGACAAATTCTGTCCATCATTTCCTGCATCTTCTTCAATAGCTTTTTCTTCTGAAATGCACAGTATCTTTTCATTCGGTCTGATTCTTTTCGTTGTTCCTCATCCGTACATACCGTATTTATTGTTTGTCGTTTGTCTGTTTTTGGTTTAAATCCTATTTTTATGTTTCTCAGTTTCTTTAAATTTTCTGTTTTGTTTGGCAAATCACCATTCTACAGGTAGCTCTTTCATATCCTCCCTGATTTCCTTTATCATCCCACCTGTTGCTTCATGTTCCAAAGTTTGTCTATAATTTTCCTTGATAATCTAGTTTCTGTTTCCTCATAATGTGAACAAATAAAGAGTATAGTATCCGTAATGGTCTCCAGTTCGCTGTACATCACTCCCTTTGGCACTGTCCGTCGTTGTCCATCCTTTGTAACACAAAGTCATCAGAGAATCCCAAGTAATTTACGTTCATTTGTTCTTTCTTGGTCTCAGTTCTTTAGTTTTTATGGTTTTCCTTGTACCATTCCTCCGCCACGTACTTGAGAGCACAGCTGTAAAGTGACGGCGATAAACCATATCCCTGTGTTAACATTGATTTAATCGTAAATGGCTTAGATATTTATCCTCTGAACTTTACTTTAGATTTGGTATTTGTATAGAGTTAAGTTTATGATTTTTATTAATTTGGGATGGATGCCGAAATTCCTCAATATCTTCATCATTGAAGACCTGTGGATACAATTATAAGCTTTTTTAAAGCCTACAAATGTTATAACTTGTTGTTTTTGTCTTCTTTTGTAGTAATCCATTACCGATTTCAAAGTGATTATTTGTTCTGGCCAGTTTCTTTACAAAAAAAAAGGTATCAAAAATTAGCGTCGGCGCCTTCGGTGTGGAAGGACCTGGGTTCGATTCCAGCTACCTCCTCGGGTTTTTCAGATGTAGGGAAGAGTCCAACTGGATCCAGGGAACCTCGTGAGACCAAACGAGGAACTGCTTGACTAAAGAAGCAGTGGCACCACCGGAATTCATCTGCCGGCAATAACGGCTGGAGGAACTGGTAGCATGCTGATCACAAGTCCCACGATCATAGATTGTTCCTCTTACACTCTTGTAGATAGCAGTCGGCCTCTCGGAACAGTCCTAACGCCTAATCCCTGAGTGGTGCTTACGTTACGTCTACTTCACACGGGTATTCATATTGTTTCAGCCGTCTCTACAGCTAACAATCGCCGTCTAGTTGGTGCTCTCGCCCATGGCAAATACTTATAAGCTAATCTGGCAAACTTTTTTTTCCCAAGTGATTATTATACTGATGTGGCCCACCTCGACTTCCTCTATTGTCTTGATACAATATTCGTCTCTGCGTAGCACTTACATCCAAAGTCCTCAGTTATTTGGTGAGCATATTCTAATCTCCGTTTTTACTCAAATTTTCCGCCCTTTATGATCCCCTCTGGTACTTCGGAAGTTATTCCCTGATAACACATAATCCTCTTTCTAGGCAATGTTTTGGTCATATTCCTTTACCCGTCGATTCTGTGGAGAACTTTAATTCCCAGTCTGTTCTCAAATGCTTCGGTTCTCTGCTTTTCCATTTTCCCGTAGTCCATGTTTCACTTCCATGCAATCCTGTGCTCTAGACGTACATTCTAAGAAATTACTTGCCCAAATTTTGGCCTATCTTTGATATCAGCAGGTTTCTTTTGTGTGGGCTACCCTTTTTGAATTCGCTAATCTGCTTCTTACATTCTCCTTGCATCGACGCGTTGCGTATTTCGTTTCCAGGGTAACAGAACTGTTTCCCCAAATATAACGCTAATTTTTTCACTAATATCGTTACTGCTAGCTAATTTTTTCACTAATATCGTTACTGCTACTTTTTCTTCCTTTGATTTAATCTCAGTCTGTATTGTGAATTCATTGGAATGGTAGTTACATTCAGTAGATCCCATAATTATTCGACACTCTCTGTGATGATAGTAATCCGAATCCTCAACCTTCCTTTTACTTCTGCCAAAGCTTCTTCGAAGAACAGTATTGGTGAAAGACTGCAATCTTGCCTAACGCCCTCTTTAATCCGAGAAGATGTCTTTTGTACTCAATTCCTAGTCTCTGGACAAACGACGACCAGAAAAGCACACGTGACGCCACGGGATATCCTGTAAGTAATCTGCGCTCTGAAAGCATTAACGGGTAACATACTACGCTGGAATATGGGGAAAATAACCCCGACTGCCTCGAAGGCTGCTGACAACGAAAGTATCTCTGCTTATGTGCAGTTCTGGTTTAAACTGCTTGACCTTTTCTGTACGGGAAACTGTTGCCTACCACTTAACGCATGTGAAATTGTTCCCCAGGGTGAAATCTGGAGCCGGCCGGGGTGGCCGTGCGGCTCTAGGCGCTACAGTCTGGAACCGCGCGACCGCTACGGTCGCAGGTTCGAATCCTGCCTTGGGCATGAATGTTTGAGATGTCCTTGGGTTAGTTAGGTTTAAGTAGTTCTAAGTTCTAGGGGACTGATGACCTCAGCAGTTAAGTCCCATAGTGCTCAGAACCATTTGAACCATTATGAAATCTGGATCAATAATTACACCTCCGAAAACCTGTCCCTACTTCACAGTAAGAGATAAGACGTTTGGCTATAAAATGACGGCAGTATTGTTGTAAAATAAATTATTTTCATATTTAGTTATTGTCATCCTCAGTATACTTCCCTCGTCTACCCTAGAAGGCTCCACACGAATTTTCCACAACTGTTTCCATTGCTGGAAGTCTTCATGCGTGAGCTCCTTGATGACGCGTGCCGCTTTTTCTTTCACTGCTCCAACGGACTGAAATTTTTTTCCTTTTGATGCAGGTTTAATAATAGATAAAAGTCACATGGTGCTAGGTCAGGCGAATAGGGTGGGTAGTCCAACACTCGGATGCTGTATTTCGCTAGAAATCTCATAATAGACAATGTGGTATGAGCTGGTGCGTTGTCTTGATGCAGAATCATGACCTGTTCTTCCACAATTCGTGTATTTTTTTAATATTTTCTTATTTTCTCTCGGAGCTGAGCAATAACCTCAAGCAAGTTACGTTGATGAAAAGTTTAATCTTTGAAAGCCCAGTGAAGATAAACAGTTCCAGTAAAATCGAAGAAAACAATCATCAAAGCTTTGAATTTTGAAATCTGATGAGAGATTTTTCACTATCGGTGAAGTTGGGCCTTCCCAAAGCATGGACTGGCGCTTAGTTTCTGGATCACAAGTGAAAAACCAAGATTCGTCTCACGTTATCACTCTCTCCAAGAAATTACGACCATTTTCAGTGGTGTTCGAATTGGTGTGAGCACAGACATTTTCACGAGCTTCTGTTTGTTCGATCGTAATAATTTTCAGCTTCAGTTTTGTACACATTTCTTTCGTGCTAAATTGGTTGTGTAAAATTTGACTTACGTATTCTTTGTAAATTCCAACAGTTACAGCAACTGATCGAACAGTCGACCGACGGTGAGATCGAATCACATTAGTTACTTTTTCGATATTTTCATCCATTTTGATTTTGAAGGGTGTCATCGGCGTTAGTCACCTTCAACGTCATCCCGTCATCTTGGAAACGCTTTAGCCACCGAAAAACTCAGGCACGTGATAAACAATCTTCGCCATACACTTCTTTCAGGAAAAAGATTGGTTTCAGTAGCAGTTTCTCCAAGTTTCGTGTGAAACGTCTTGACAATTCGTTGCTCTATTATTACGCTTATCATTTCTCCATCAAGTCGCGCGCAGTGGCCGGTTGGTTTGAGGCGACACGTCACGGTTTGCGCGTCCCCTTCCGCCGGAGGTTCGAGTCCTCCCTCGGGCATGGGTGTGTGTTTGTATGCTGTTCTTAGTTTATGTTAGTTGAAGTAGTGTGCAAGTATAGGAACCCATGACTTCAGCAGTTTGGTTCCTTAGGAATTCACACACACATTTTTTCCGGCAAAACTAAATAACAGCTCTTACACAAACGGAGGTCACGGCCACACTAATTTTTCTATAGATATGGCGCAATCGACTGAGAAGATTTCTTCACGCTCCACAGCTATTGGTCGTTCACCCTCAACGCACGCGCACTTATTCTGTAAAAGCATCAGTCCCGTTACTGCATAGCCACATCTGTTTGGCGAAAGGATAGTGTGAATTGACAAAAGCATTCACAAATAGCTAGGTAACCACTGCGAGGAGTAAGGAGAGCACAGTTGCCGTAATTCTCTTTGCTTTGTGATTACCACCCGTGCGAAGTCCCGTGTCGGAGTGAACGGCACCCACCTAAGGCGACATTAATTCTGCAGTTGATACTGACAACTACGCCGGAAGTAATCCGAGCCCCTAAGCAGCTAGGAGAATTGCTACAAAAGTTAGCTCTATGTATGTAAATGTCGCCGGCTGTACCGGTCTACGGACGAAGTAGTGGGCGTCAGTGGGGAAGAGAGCGGCTATAACGGAGCTGTCAGCGGCGTGAGGGGCCGGTCTACGGTACAGTCCGCCACCGCTACACGTCTTCCCCGCGAGGGCGTAGGCGGGTGAAAACCTGATATATGTTCCCTCTGGCGGCCGGGAGGGGTCGTGGTCGCTGCAGAGTTGTTATAACTTCTTGCTGCCAAGACTGAAACACCAAAATTACTAGTGTTAGAACTACGCTTTCAACGAACAAAACAGCTACATTACCATTATCATCATCCTTATCATTCTACACCGAAGCGCCAAAGAAACTGTATATGCATGCGTATTCAAATGCAGAGACATGTAAACATGCAGAATACGGCGTTGCTATCGGCAGCGCCTATATAACACAACAAGTGTCTGGCGCAGTTGGTTAGATCGCTTACTGCTGCAATGGCAGGTTATCAAGATTTAAGTAAATTTGAACTTGGTGTTACAGACGGCGCACGAGCGGTGGGACACAGCATCTCCGAGGTAGTGATGAAGCGCGGATTTTTCCGTGCGACCATTTAACGGCTGTACCGTGAATATCAAGAATCCGGTAAAACATGAAATCTCCGACATCGCTGAGGCCGGGAAAAGATCTTCCAAGAACGGGACCAACGACAACTAAAAAGAATCGTTCAACGTGACAGGAATGCAATCCTTCCGTATATTGCTGCAGATTTCAATGCTGGGCCATCTACAAACGTCGGCGTGCGAACCATTCAACGAAACATCATCGGTATGGGCTTTCGGAGCCGAAGGCCCACTCGTATATCCGTGATGACTGCATAACGCAAAGCTTTACGCCTCGCCATGGCCCTCAGCACCGACATTGGACTGTTGATGACTGGTCGGACCAGTCTCGTTTCAGATTGTATCCAGCGGAGGGACGTGTACGGTTACGGAGACAACCTCATGAATCCATGGACCAGCAGGGAATGATTCAAGCTGGCGGTCCGGACGCTGTGGCCGAGCGGTTCTAGGCGCTTCAGCCCAGAACCGCGCTGCTGCTACGGTCGCAGGTTCGAATCCTTCCTCGGGCATGGATGTGTGTGATGTCCTTAGGTTACTTTTAAGTAGTTCTAAGTCTAGAGGACTGATGACCTCAGAAGTTAAATCCCATAGTGCTCAGAGCCATTTGAACCATTTTGATCATCTGGGGAGTCATTTAATTTCATAGCAGGACGCTTTTAGTTGTCATCCCATAGCGCTTAGAGCTAAGCCGGCGAAGGCTTTGTAATGGTGTGCTGCGTGTGCAGCTGGAGTGATACGGGACGCTTGATACCTCTAGATACGACTCTGACCGGTGACACGTAGGTAAGCATCCTGTCTGATGACATGCATCCATTCACGTCCGTTGTGCATTTCGACGGACTTGGCCGATTCCTGCAGGACAATCCGATACCCCATATGTCCAGAATTGCTACAGTGTAGCTCCAGGAACACTCTTGCGAGTTAAAACACTTCCGCTGGCCACCAAGCTCCCCAAACACGAACATTAGTGGGCATATCTGGGATGCCTTGCAACGTGCTGTTCAGAAGAGCTCTCCACCCCGTCATACTCATACGCATTTAAGGGCAGCCCTGCAGGATTCATGGTGTCAATTCCCTCCAGCACTACTTCAGACATTAGTCGAGTCGACGTCACGTCGTGTTGCGGCACTTCTGCGTACTCGCATGGACCCTACACGATATTAGTCACGTGTTCCAGTTTCTCTTGCTCTTCAGCGTACTTACTGTTTGAAAGGGGGCTGTCCTATTTGTCATGTCGATTTTCAAGACGTTTTGGACATAAATGTGAATGAAGGTCCGAACTGATAAATGTACTCAACCTCTGTAGCTTCGATTTTACCATATCTTCGTATGTCTGTTCCTGAGACGTCTGTAGTATCGATTGTGCCATATCTTCGTATGTCTGTTCCTGAGATCACAGATGTTGGTCAGAGAGGTTATATCAAAATGGTTCAAATGGCTCTGAGCGCTATGGGACTTAACTTCTGAGGTCATCAGTCCCCTAGAACTTAGAACTACTTAAACCTAACTAACCCAAAGACATCACACACACCCATGCCCGAGGCAGGATTCGAACCTGCGACCGTAGCTGTCGCGCGGTTCCAGACTGGAGCGCCTAGAACCGGTCGGCCACCACGGCCTGGCCGAGGTTATATCGTTCGAAGAGAATAGCAGGTAGTGTGTGTTGGACAGTGTGGAAATGTATTCGGTTTGAAAAGGATGGAAGCTGGGTTGCCGTGTAGTGGAGACAGTATTATTTAAAAAGGATTTTGCAATAATATGTTTTGATGAAAAATATGAGTAAGTTGGTTTGTATTAATGGAGGAATTGTGTAAGCCAACATGTGAGGTAACCCATTTTTTTATATTCGTAATTGAGTAATTTGTAATTGTTAGTACATTGCGTGTGACTGAAGTCTGCAGTAGAAATTCTTTAATGCAAGATGTGGTTTTGTCTTACGGTTGAAACAAGAGTTACGCAGGTAATTGATCGCAGGAGAGCTATAGGGAAAGATTTTGCTATCTTACTGAGGTGTGTGAACTTCATGAAAATATGTATCGTTGTCATGGCTTAATGAAGCATAGTTTACCTTGAGGTCTTTGTTCTCATTTATCAGTCGTTAAGTTTGGTTCCTCATTTTCATTTACTTTTATGATTGTTTGCATACTCGCATTGCACACCTCGAGTTGTGTACTGAGAAGCATTTTTATGAAAAGTGATCAGGTACCGTCTTGCATTGCACATCGCAAGTACGCTAAATGAAATTTGGTCTATATCAAAGTAAGTTTCACACGAATTTTTCAGATACCAACCAGACACTTACACGAGTTTCGACACTGAACCTTGAATTAAGGTTCCTTTCCGTTACATTCGTGTACAAAGCGCAGCAATAAAGACTGCTTATATGCTTAATTAGTCTAAAATTGTTTTCGCAGTCCCTACGGAGACTTTACCTACATAGTTGCAGTATGCTACGGTATTTCTCACTTAATACTATTTCTAGGAACTTTTTATGCAGGCTTTCGCGGGATAGTTAGGATCTATCAGCTACTGACTTAGATACATTATGATTTAATGATTACGAGTGCGAAGTCGAAACCACATCTGTTATTTCTGGCTGCATTGTTGATACAAAACATTCTCTTCTTCCTCAAGTTTCCAACTGAAAACTACGTATCTTCATTGACGTATCGCCAGCTAATACGCTCTATTGCCATACTCCGCTTCATTTACGGAATGGCTCACGAACCTTACTTTTTCACTGCTGCGTTAGGATGGTCCCTATTTCATACTGAGAAGATAGCGTGTTAGTTAGTCACTTAAATTCATGTTGAAAACGTAGCATGTTAGTTAGTTACTTGCATGTTCCGTCCATCATACTTACCATAATTCGTTATGATGTGAAAACTGGACTACAAGTTGACCGTTTACGTAACTGTATTCTTACTTGAATCTTAATCTACAGTGAAATTCAATAAATGTATTGCAACAACAAATACCAAGCGAGGTCGTGCAGTGGTTATATTACTAGACCAGCATTCCACAAGACCGTGATTCAAAATCCACGTCTAACCATCCATGTTTATGTTTCCCGTTATTTTCCTACATTTCTTAAGACGGATGCGGCGATGGTTCCTTCGAAAATAACACGACTTAGTTCCTTCTCCATCGTTGCCCAATGCGAGCTTGTAAGAAAGTAAGTTAATACGTTAATATACACTCCTGGAAATGGAAAAAAGAACACATTGACACCGGTGTGTCAGACCCACCATACTTGCTCCGGACACTGCGAGAGGGTGTACAAGCAATGATCACACGCACGGTACAGCGGATACACCAGGAACCGCGGTGTTGGCCGTCGAATGGCGCTAGCTGCGCAGCATTTGTGCACCGCCGCCGTCAGTGTCAGCCAGTTTGCCGTGGCATACGGAGCTCCATCGCAGTCTTTAACACTGGTAGCATGCCGCGACAGCGTGGACGTGAACCGTATGTGCAGTTGACGGACTTTGAGCGAGGGCGTATAGTGGGCATGCGGGAGGCCGGGTGGACGTACCGCCGAATTGCTCAACACGTGGGGCGTGAGGTCTCCACAGTACATCGATGTTGTCGCCAGTGGTCGGCGGAAGGTGCACGTGCCCGTCGACCTGGGACCGGACCGCAGTGACGCACGGATGCACGCCAAGACCGTAGGATCCTACGCAGTGCCGTAGGGGACCGCACCGCCACTTCCCAGCAAATTAGGGACACTGTTGCTCCTGGGGTATCGGCGAGGACCATTCGCAACCGTCTCCATGAAGCTGGGCTACGGTCCCGCACACCGTTAGGCCGTCTTCCGCTCACGCCCCAACATCGTGCAGCCCGCCTCCAGTGGTGTCGCGACAGGCGTGAATGGAGGGACGAATGGAGACGTGTCGTCTTCAGCGATGAGAGTCGCTTCTGCCTTGGTGCCAATGATGGTCGTATGCGTGTTTGGCGCCGTGCAGGTGAGCGCCACAATCAGGACTGCATACGACCGAGGCACACAGGGCCAACACCCGGCATCATGGTGTGGGGAGCGATCTCCTACACTGGCCGTACACCACTGGTGATCGTCGAGGGGACACTGAATAGTGCACGGTACATCCAAACCGTCATCGAACCCATCGTTCTACCATTCCTAGACCGGCAAGGGAACTTGCTGTTCCAACAGGACAATGCACGTCCGCATGTATCCCGTGCCACCCACCGTGCTCTAGAAGGTGTAAGCCAACTACCCTGGCCAGCAAGATCTCCGTATCTGTCCCCCATTGAGCATGTTTGGGACTGGATGAAGCGTCGTCTCACGCGGTCTGCACGTCCAGCACGAACGCTGGTCCAACTGAGGCGCCAGGTGGAAATGGCATGGCAAGCCGTTCCACAGGACTACATCCAGCATCTCTACGATCGTCTCCATGGGAGAATAGCAGCCTGCATTGCTGCGAAAGGTGGATATACACTGTACTAGTGCCGACATTGTGAATGCTCTGTTGCCTGTGTCTATGTGCCTGTGGTTCTGTCAGTGTGATCATGTGATGTATCTGACCCCAGGAATGTGTCAATAAAGTTTCCCCTTCCTGGGACAATGAATTCACGGTGTTCTTATTTCAATTTCCATGAGTGTAGATATGTAGGAAAAACAAACTCGCAATGTTACTTTTGATTATTTCATATCCCGAAAACTATAACACACATGAAATAACATCCACGTATCCGCACAGACTTATATATTTTTAAAATGCTGTCTAACTTACCACAAGGAGATTATGGAAGTTGGCTGGACAGTATTACTCAGTCTCTCAACATGAAGGAAAAATCGGTCGAAATAAATTCACAAACCCAAGATTTAATGGAACTAAGACGTTCACTGCACTATACATTTCACACCAATCAACAATAGGAAAACATTGCTTAATTCAGAGTCAGACTCGGTAAACCTGTGTAATGACAAATGTTATCAAGTCTTGGACGCAGCTGTCTAACGCACCTTCATTCATCCACGCATCTTGTATAACTCCTTTCACATGATCCACCACCTTTCCCCAGTCTTCTAGTGTCACTTTCGCAACTGTCTCCTTCAAAAGGTGTTCCCATTCGGTCAACGTAAATTTTTATTTCCCGTAGCAATATATCGTTTAACCTAAGCCCAAAACAGTTCTGTTGCGTTGAGGTGGCAAAGGTAAGGAGGCAATCCGAGCACTTTATGCCCGTATTTTATGGCTATTTTATCCACGATGTAAACTGGGTTCTGCTGCGACACAAGTTCTAATAATTCTGCCCTTGTCACGTTACTATCAAGCCGTACCTTGCCTTTTTCTAGCCAGCAGACAGCGTTTATCTTCTTCCTTGCCTTTGTGGGCGCCTTGTCTTGTGTAACCGAATGATATGGAGCGTTATCCACACAACAGTTACAGAGCTTTCCGTTAAGTTTTAAAGTACAGTGTCTTCTAACCATATCACAAAAATATTGTGGTTCAACTATTTGTGGTAGTCTGTGGTCTTGTTTCAACTGAATAACAATACTCTTTGACGAAATCACGTCGTTAAAATATCTGGACGCAACGTTGCAAAGTGATATGAACTGGAACGAGTATGTGAGGATTGTGGTAGGGAATCCGAATGGTCGACGTTGGTTTATTGGAAGAATTTTGGGAAAGTGTGGTCCACTTGTAAAGCAGACCGGATATAGTACGGCAGTGGGACCTATTCTTGAGTAGCCTTTCAATTTTTGGGATCTGTACCAGGTCGGATTAAAGGTAAACATCGAAGCAATTCAGAGGCGGACTGCTGATTCGTTACTGATATGTTCCAACAATGCGCAAGCGTTACGGAGTCGCTTCGGTAAATCAAATGGAAATTCCTGGAGGGAAGGCGACGTTCTTTCCGGCGAACATTGTTGACGAAAGTTACAAGCTGTCTGCAGAATGCTTCTAATACCGCAAACATACACTTAACAAAAAGAAAGGAAGGAAGGGTGGGTTTAACGTCCCGTCTACATCGAGGTCATTTGAGACGGTCATACATTTCGCGTAAGGACCTCGAAGATAAGACGGAGGCATACAGACAGCTGTTTTTCCCTTGCTCTATTTGCGAGTCGAACAGGAAGGGAAATGACTCCTAGTAATACAACGTACCTTCCACCACGCGAACTACGGTGACTTGCGGAACATGTATGAAGATGTTATCCGTCTCGCCTTCGACAGGACGTTCACTCCAATCGTCCTTGTTTCTTCAACCATGAATGTACAATGAAGAGCCAAAGAAACTGGTACACCTGCCTAATATCGTGTACGAACCCCGCGAGCACGCAGCAGTGGCCGGCCGGGGTGGCCGAGCGGTTGTAGGCGCTACAGTCTGGAACCGCGCGACCGCTACGGTCGCATGTTCGAATCCTGCCTCGGGCATGGATGTGTGTGATGTCTTTAGCTTAGTTAGGTTTAAGTAGTTCTAAGTTCTAGGGGACTGATGACCTCAGAAGTTAAGTCCCATAATGCTCAGAGCCATTTGAACCATTTTTGAACGCAGCAGTGCCGCAACACGACGTGACATGGACTCGACTAATGTCTAAAGTACAGGGCTATTACAAATGATTGAAGCGATTTCATAAATTCACTGTAGCTCCATTCATTGACATATGGTCACGACACACTGCAGATACGTAGAAAAACTCATAAAGTTTTGTGCGGCTGAAGCCGCACTTCAGGTTTCTGCCGCCAGAGCACTCGAGAGCGCAGTGAGACAAAATGGCGACAGGAGCCGAGAAAGCGTATGTCGTGCCTGAAATGCACTCACATCAGTCAGTCATAACAGTGCAACGACACTTCAGGACGAAGTTCAACAAAGATCCACCAACTGCTAACTCCATTGGGCGATGGTATGCGCAGTTTAAAGCTTCTGGATGCCTCTGTAAGGGGAAATCAACGGGTCGGCCTGCAGTGAGCGAAGAAACGGTTGAACGCGTGCGGGCAAGTTTCACGCGTAGCCCGCGGAAGTCGACGAATAAAGCAAGCAGGGAGCTAAACGTACCACAGCCGACGGTTTGGAAAATCTTATGAAAAAGGCTAAAGCAGAAGCCTTACCGTTTACAATTGCTACAAGCCCTGACACCCGATGACAAATTAAAACGCTTTGAATTTTCGGCGCGGTGAAACAGCTCATGGAAGAGGATGCGTTCAGTGCGAAACTTGTTTTCAGTGATGAAGCAACATTTTTTCTTAATGGTGAAGCGAACAGACACAATGTGCAAATCTGGGCGGTAGAGAATCCTCACGCATTCGTGCAGCAAATTCGCAATGTTTTGTGCAATCTCACGGTTTAAAGTTTACGGCCTCTTTTTCTTCTGCGAAAAAACGTTACAGGACACGTGTATCTGGACATGCTGGAAAATTGGCTCATGCCACAACTGGAGACCGACAGCGCCGACTTCATCTTTCAACAGGATGGTGCTCCACCGCACTTCCATCATGATGTTCGGCATTTCTTAAACAGGAGATTGGAAAACCGATGGACCGGTCGTGGTGGAGATCATGATCAGCAATTCATGTCATGGCCTCCACGCTCTCCCGACTTAACCCCATGCGATTTCTTTCTGTGGAGTTATGTGAAAGATTCAGTGTTTAAACCTCCTCTACCAAGAAACGTGCCAGTACTGCGAGCTCACAACAACGATGCTTTCGAACTCATTGATGGGGACATGCTGCGCCGAGTGTGGGAGGAACTTGATTATCGGCTTGATGTCTGCCGAATCACTAAAGGGGCACATATCGAACATTTGTGAATGTCTAAAAAAACTTTTTGAGTTTTTGTATGTGTGTGCAAAGCATTGTGAAAATATCTCAAATAATAAAGTTATTGTAGAGCTGTGAAATCGCTTCAATCATTTGTAATAACCCTGTAGTGATGGAGTTAACTGACGCCATGAATTCTGCAGGGGTGTCCATAAATCCGTAACAGTCGAGGGGGTGGAGATCTCTGTACAGCACGTTGCAAGGCATCCCAGATATGCTCCATAATGTTCATGTCTGAGGAATTTGGTGGCCAGCGGTAGTGTTTAAACACGAAAGGGTGTTCCTGGAGCTAAACTGTAACAATTCTGAACGTGCATGGTGTCGCATTGTCCTACTGGAATTGCCGAAGTCCGTCGGAAAGCACAATTGACATGAACGGATGTAGGTGATCAGACAGGACTCTTACGTACGTATCACCTGTCAGAGTCGCATCTAGACGTATCAGCGACCCCATATCACTCCAACTGCTCACGCCCCACACCATTACAGACCCTCCAGCATCTTGAACAGTCCCCTGCTGACACGCGGGGTCCATGGATTCATCAGGTTTTCTTCATATCCGTACACGTCCGTCTGCTCGAAACAATTTGATACCAGACTCGTCCGACCAGGCAACGTGTTTCCAGTCTTCCACAGTCCATTGGAGATGATGACGGGCCCAGGAGAGGCGTAAAGCTTTGTATCGTGCAGTACACGAGTGGGCCTTCGGCTCCGGAAGCCCATATCGATGATGTTCCGTTGAATGGCTCGCACGCTGACGCTTATTGATGGCCAGGTATTGAAATATGCAGCAATTTGCGGAAGGGTTGTCCTCTGTCACGTTGAATTATTCTCTTCAGTCATCGTTGGTCCCGTTCTTGCAGGTTCTTTTTCCGGCCGCAGCGATGTCGGAGATTTGATGTTTTATCGGATTACTGATAGTCACGGTAAACTATTGAGATGGTCGTACGGGAAAATCCCCACCTCGTCGCTACCTCTGAGATGTTATGCCCTATCGCTCGTGCGCTGGCTATAACATCAAGTTCAAAGTCACTTAAATCTCGATAACCTGCCATTGCAGTAACAGACCTAAAAACTGCCCCAGATACTTGTTGTCTTATACAGGCGTTGTTGACCACAGACCCTTATTTTGCCTGTTTACATATCTCTGCATTTAAATAAGCATGCCTATACCAGTTTCATAGGCTCTTCAGTGTAACTCGTCCGTATATAAACATTATCAACTCATAAATTCAAGTTTAAGTAGAAGCAGAGAAAGGCCTCTGTTGGATTCCTTTCATGTTAATTTCTTAAATCTGTTGTCATTTACGGCATAAATTCCACCTCTAAATTTACTGTGGTGTTTCTGACTATCTGGGAAGAGACTGAGCAGTGAAACGCGTAACTTTTACACATAAACAAGAACGATCTGTCACAGTACTACACTTTAAAACACAGTTTATATGTAATTCATGTCACACAGTCTCATACGGAACCTACATCCGCTTTCTTTTATATAATGTATGTGATAAGATACTGTCATCCCCCTTCCCTTCTGTGTGAGAGGATGAATGAGCAAATGTATTTCTAGTTGCATGCTTGAGGGTAGCAGACAAGCCTGTCTGCTAGAGAACAGTAGGACCAACGTCGGAACAGGTAGCTACGCTTTCTAAAAGCAGAGAGGTTTCTACTCTTAGTATGGTCCTGTCCGTCCCTTGTCATGTTGGTATAGGAAGATGCCTCTCTGGTCACTTCCGTTTGTATCTGTTAGCACGCTCGGTAGGAGCCCAGGTCAGTCTGTCCGCGGCGAGCGTCTGAAATGGTAAGATCTTCAGCTAAGCGCGTGTCTGCTAAGTCCGTAGGACAATGGATTTCTTAAGTTCAGCCTAACTGAAAATTTAATCACCTTTATTTCAGGTTTAGCTCTAAAATATCTAATGTTATCTTAAATTGCAACACAGTGTGGTTCGAGTGTGCAGTTCAGAATATCTTCCAGTAGTTTCTTTGTCACTACTTTGTGAGTAAAGTGGAACCACGTGTTGATCAGTAACTCTAACTAAGATCATCAATCTTAAATGCGAATGTGCGTGAGATTATAACGTCTCGTCTTGACAATATTTTTCAATATAGCAACTTTTCTTTATGTTCAACCCACATGGGGTGTACTTTGTGAGACCAGTACCACGTGCTTATACAGTTGTTTGACCCATCAGGTTAATAGTAAGACGATAGTAACCAGTTCGAGGTTTTTCTTTTGTAAATTGCTTTTCGATCTAATTTATTTTAATTATCAAAATTATTGTGGAGTACACTCTTTGTGTAAACCAAGTTGACCACTTGAAGCATGTGGTGTAATCATCAAAGTAGCCCTCAGCTATTCTTTTCGGGAAGAGTTCACAGACAATTAGTATGAATTTAGTATACCAGTGTGTGGTAATTACATGACGGACAGGATTGCGCTATGAACGTAACTTCTTTGGGTGAAAATTGAATCGGTTGGTTGTGGTTCATTTCATCTTGCATATGTTTCAACGTTCTTCGTGTGTTATTTTATGAATGCAGTGTTGTATGCAGTCTCCCAATCGTGGCTCCATATTTGATGTGTTCCGTAAGATTACAAACTCACATTTTCACAATCCTAAATAAGGCACCAATTTAGTTATGAATCAAGTTTAATATGCTAAAATTCCAATGATCAATGTTAAAATAAATTTCCAAATATAAACTGATTTATTTCTTTTTATTTAAACTTTCTTTATATATATATATATATATATATATATATATATATATATATATATCACCGGTTGTCGTATGACGATTAAAAGATTATAATTAATGTTAGTCTGGTTGGGAATTTGGTAAGCTAGACTGGATACCTGGTGAAACAGTTGCTCAGTAATGCAAGGTTAACTTCCCCAGACAGCTCACAGCTTTTAACCCACTTTTATGGTCTTGAATATCAGCACCGCTTTCATAACAAATTAAAGCAACAACATTACAGCAGTTGTCAAGTGAAATGACTCCAATTTGAGACACGTCGTGTTTCATCTGTCAAGAAAAAATGCTGATGAACGATTTTTATTCACAACCAGTTTGATATTCTAGGGGTGCGAAGACACGTTTTATAATTTAACTGCCAATGCAATACTCTGTGGAGGACAGACTCACTAAAGCTCTGCTAATATAGTGTCACGCACTTGCTTAACGTTGTTTATAACACCTTATATGGCGCTATTAAAACTATGGCGTCAGATAGCATAAAAACCAACTTACTTAAATGAGTACAAAACATAAGGTAATGGGACTAACTGTGTTCATAGATACAACAAAATACTTAAAAACAATTCATTTGTACAGTATTACCTGCTGTCAGTAGCAAAATACATTACACACTCAATCCTAATATGCACCAACACTGTTAAACTTCGTCTACGTACTAGTTGTATGCCAACTTTTCGTGTGGAGGCAATCTGCATAATGGCTACTACACAGTTCCTTTCAATTTGTTTTTAGAAATTTCATTATCTTACAGAAGCTATAATCCACAAGGGAGATATTCAAATATCGCTATAATTGCATACTTGACCATCTTCTGTCCAAGAGTAAGGTTAAGTTGTAGACAGTGGAAGCTATATTATTTTGTCCAACTGTGATCCTTATGAACGCTACCACTACTTAAAAATTTTGATAGGTTATTCACAAAAAACTGAGTAAAGGGGTAAATGTATTCTGAGACTGTTTTTAATATGTCAAAACGTTTTAAACATTTGACACTGCACTAGATACATCGTTCGCACAAGTGACCCTGTGAACGGGCTACAATAACTCATCGTTGACGGTATCTTAAACCCAAATTTTCCTTCTGTTTGTATTGCTTGTGTAAGAAAATATAAATTCAAAAATGCAAGTATGTATAACACCAACTAGTTGATGTGTTGATCAGCAAAATCAGCAATCACACGGTGAACAAATGTCGCTGAACTCAAATGTTTGAAGAGATCAATACATGATCTGCAATGCAAGTTGAGATAACTATGGACGAAAAGGAATTTTGGACAGAAAGTACAGATAAATCTTGTATTAATTTAAACTGAACATTCAGTCTGACATACTTTTATATTTGCGTGCTGTTTTGTTATTGATACCAGTATTTCCTGCCTTGTCCTGAATTTAATGAATTGCGTCCTTTCTCTAAGATATGTAAGAGACCATTTACTTTAATCACCACAGCTGTGTTGACTAGGGGACGAGCAATGGCAGCGCGCAGACCGTAATTACCAGACAATGCACCAACGTCATCTGTTAGGACCCACACTTCTCCACAAGACCCCGTGGGCAGAGAGCATTAGATTTTAGCCATTGTGATATGTTCGTTCGATGGATGCATCAATATCGATGGTCCTTTCTCATCGTCACATTCGAAGTTACCGCACTATATCTAGCAGTATACTTACTTTTAACATCTCTTTTATTCCCATAATCATTCACAATAGAATAAACATCGTTACAGTACTTCCAATACTTATACCTTACAATGTCTGGTGTTAGACTATGGGAGGCACTAGGAGACCATAGCGATCTCGGACAAACAGATAACATGCCTGAGACAGGTGCTTTGTTTCTGCGTTTCTTACTTGTTTGTATACGTCTACCTTAAATAAACTTGCAGAGTGTGTTAGTACATCGCCGATCCTACGGAGGCAGTCTGGTCGCTCAGGGCAGCTATCAGGCTTTGTAACAAAAAACGTTGAACATACGAGGGCAGGTGTTGCGTCTGAGTGACTCCGACCGAAAATCGAAAGTCGTGAGTGATGGTAACAGGACGTCCCCGCATTACGTAGGATGCGGGCCGCTCTTTTGCTCTTGAGATATTGATTTAAGCAACTATTGTTCTCAAAAACAGGTAAAGGAATTTCAGATGTTCTACAGCTGCAGTGTTTAGGCTGGAAATGGCCCGGAAGCGGGCGACATCCACCAAAAAACAGAAGCCTGCATTGTGTGTGTCAGAATCGCTGTTAGGCCCATGTTAGTTATGATTTCACAGATACAAATAGCCAAAAGTAAAACAGCTCCTGTTCACCTGTATTTAACGATACTGTGACATGATGTCTGTACAAAAAGATTAATAAAGCGTGGAAGTAGTTAAATCAGTATATTGTAAATGCTAGCACTGACACTACTACATTGAAATTAATTTAGTCTTACGGCAGACGCACAGGTGTTTTGAACCATTCATTGTGTTATTGTGTTATAGTTATTGTCGTCTTAGCTCAGTCTTTTGCGTAAGTTGGTAACATTATTGTATCTTCCCGCATAAGATTTTTTCTGTGACACGTTTGCGGTTTTATACATTGAATTCTTCAGATATTAAAAAAGCTGGTGCTACAACACCCTAATGAAGACGGAGCGCCAAGTGACACAGAAATATTCCCCCCACTGGTTTTAGAAGAGAAGCAAATGTTGCAAAATAAGAACAAAATGCTTGTGTGATTCACGGCAATAATTTTTCAGTAGGAAGCACCAGAAGAAAATGGTTCTTTCGTTTTGCCCCATCTGTGAAATAAATGATTCGCAACGTTAGTGACACGAATGAGCGTGAAGCACACCTTCTGAATACGTTAATCATCGAATAACTCCGCTCATTATACCAAGAAAATAATTTGTCTGACAGTTGATTCATCATGGAACATTAGTCTTCCAGGATAAAGCTAATAATTCATTTTATGGCTACCGAACATCTCAACTATAAGGAACGTAACTATTGGGAGACCTTATGTGCTCATTTGTGTTTCCGTGAATATTAGCAACTGTTCCTGTTCAAGGTTGTTTTGACAGATATCCTCCAATTACTGTTGGTCTTAAAGTTGAAGAGTTTGGTTAGTATGAGGTTTCCTTTTGGTTCTTAGAAGAATGGTAGTAGAAGATGAGATCCCTGGCTACACACGGACGTGGTGTTTCAGTCTTACTTACAATGCCTTTTACCCTTGCAGTTAATAACCTAGATCTGTCGTCCTATTATTGATAGTTTACCTGTATTTAATTTTAGTTGCTCTTGACGGTATCTAACTTCCATTCTTACTATCGGTCCGATATTTGAACCACTTGCTACAGGCACCGCTTTCGTATCGTATATACAGGGTGAACTTCCTAAGAGTCGTCAGGCGCATTTTCTCTGGTGTTTCGGTAGATATTTTCAACGTGCTTTTTTCAAAGTGCAGCTGGAGTCAGCTTAAATGAAGATTGCTTATCACGTCTTACATTCTATGTCCAGAACCGACACATAGCATCGGTTTGTTTCTCGTTAAAAAAAAAAAAAAAATAAAGATAAAAATAAATAGATCAATAAATAAATTTAAAGAGAAATTTTATGTCCTCATTTGATAGGGCTATTCGAAAGTAGTCAAGTGCGACATTCCTTTAATCGATATGTTGTGACAAGGATATTACAATACGGAGAATAGCCAGTACTCCAACAGAAGCAGTTCCGCCCCGGGCCGGGCTGACTGCTGCTGCCTGAAGTGTAGCCATTTATAATTTTTGCGATATTTTCATGCAAGAGTTTTTAGCGACCAAACGAATGAAAATGACTCGATCGAAATGGTGAATTGTCGCACGCAAAGGATACACTACAATAGCCACGGAAAAGAAAAATAATTGTTTTGTATTTGAACATTTTTCAAATTATGCATATTTCTGAAAATAAAGAACATTCATTAAGCATCCATCGGTATTGAATGATTGCATCAGGCCGATGTACAGTGTTGGCTGTCGTCATCGTATGGTAACGTTCGACCTCGTACGTACTTCGTTTTAATAGATACAGGTTAGTACTGCAATCAAGGAATAATCAACGATAGAGAGCACATAGCACTCGATCGTTCTGTTACCAAACAATCCGACTCCATTTTAATTAAAACCGCGAGAAATGTAAATGCATATATTTCAAAGCAAGTGACACACTCCCTTGAATGTAATACCTTTGTTATTGACCGGGTAATATACAGTCTGCGGAACCTACGTCTAGTTCAGACCGCGGAGCTGCTGCTGGCGTACTGGTTATTCATCGTGTTTTACTGTCCCTGCTAATATATATCGACAATACGAATATCGTACTGGACTAATTTAGAAACACTGTATTGAATGGAAACGAAAAATTCCGTCGACACCAGGCATCGCACGAAACGCGTGATGAACACTATTCGTATGGACTTACACCAACTGCACATTACAAAAACGAAATTGCAAATATTTGCCGAAAAATGCGCCTGATAACTCTTTAAAGAGACACCCATTATAATTCTAAACATTTACGTCTGCGAATTGATTCATATTGTTTTCCATTCGTACTTAATATATCCTGGTCAAAAAATAATATTATTACTTTTCTTTACAGGATTCTAATTTACACATACATTTTTAATAACGGCAATTTTTAATTAATGTTCCGCATATTTTGATGTTTCTGTGGTTAGAATTTATATCAGCACCTTATATGTTACAAGTAGAGAACGGATAAATACATGTAGGAAACTGTAATTAAGATATAAATTCCGAAAAGAGCACACTTCAATCGTATGCGAAATTCTATTTCACGTAAAAATACATATTTTTGTAATATTTTACGCAAATAAATATTTTATATAATTTTACTAATAGCACATAATTTGTCACTTTTTTGTTAAATTTTTAAATTTAACAACATTTCTCCTTCATTGTTATGTTACGGCAACGCAGTTTGAATGAACTTCATTTGTAAAATTATTGCGTATTGAGTGACCTCCACTACACGTGCTGCCCTGCCGTCTGAAAGAGGGATCCTTCTTGTTTAAGGCAGAGAATTTGGATTTACTTTGGTACGAAAAGAGATATTCGAAATATAAGTCTGCTTTGAAATAAACTTTTGATAATTTTTCTTGCGATAGTTTAGGGACAAAGGAAAAGTACAGACTTTTTCAGTTTAAAACAGCTAATTCTTTATTCCTTGCAATTAATTCGTTTGTAGGTACACGTCAGCGTTTTTCTTTACGAGTGCTAGTAGGCACTAAGCGGAAATGTAATAAAAAAAAACTAACTGTCACTGCCACTTTCCAGCTATATGAACTTTAAATAATCAAACAAATCTCAGCCTCCTCAGGTGTTGACTTCCGCGACCCGCTAATATTCGAAACTCAAAACACAGTACTCAGTGATATAATAAATGGTTCTTGATTTGTCGTTTAGGGACAAGGGGAAAAGCTGTTAAATTAGCAGTAAACTTCAGACCGTTTCTCAGTAAATAAATATTTCGTTGGGTTATCGTTCTCTTTAATATAGACTACGAATTCAGTGCATCCAACAAGATTTCCGGAATTTACTATATAACGAGGCTCACGCCGAAGTCATACAATAAATCCCAACCGAGTATCGCTATTAGTCACTATTCCTCAGTGCTTGCATACATCCATATAACTACAATAATGGAATGCAACTTTACTAGCGCGCGCTTTAATCCTCAACTACAAAACAACTAAACGACTTCGCGTGAACACGTCTCTTCACATACACCATCCAACGAAAAATCTCCCAAAAATATTGAAACACGGTTCGCGTAAGCACGCGTGGCTATTAAGCAACACAACGTATCATTAATCACAAATAGGGGATTTTATGTCTCCATCTGGTCGTCAAATATGTGGTGTCTAGGAAGCCTGCTTACTAGATTCGCTAAACAAACATACAAACAAATTGTATTAATGAGCTTTATTACAAAAAGTAAATGACAATACTTATCTATGACAATTACACAGACATGTCGCAAGAAAAGGGCGACATACGAAATATTATATATTCTTCAGTATAACATTTCCAAGTCTGTGTTACACAGAGTGTACAAGCGAAGTAACGAGCGTTGACGCTTCTATCCAAGTCGTTAGTCTTGAAGCTGCTATCCAACTGGGCCGCCACCAGCCAGTCATGGCGCTTATGTCTTTATCGCATAGGGGCCGCTGCTGTTGCGTTGTCGTCCTGGAGAGGAGTCGGTCAGCGTTCGATTGGCTGACGTCTTCTCGCAACTATCTCTTCTCTGTTGTTCCCGACTGGCCTGCAGGCGCTTGACTACGCCGTAACAGGAGAAACTAATTTCACACTTCAAAAATCAGAGCTTATCCTATGCAGTTTACACTCTACCAAAATCGGCCTAATAATCACTTTCTACACAAGGCGGTAATCTTCTCAAAATATCTTTCTGAACGAATTAGAATTGCTTTGAACACTCTTGAGTTCTATCCCCGTTGCAGACTAATTCACGTATCGTGCCTGTTAGCTTATCTCATTACACTCTTGGGATAATCTCTCTTGAGGCTCACTACCACAGCAATACTCGGATACTCGGATACTGAATTCAAATTCTAAAAGAACCATTCTCTGTAAACAAATACATCACGCTAATTCTCGTTTAACAATAAGCATTTCTTCTTAGCAGTCACCGGCAAACGTTCCAAGCGGCCAGCTGCATAGTAGCTGTTATCTTTGCCACACGCAGCAATTCAGCAGTCGGCTGGGCGTAGCAAACTCACTGAATTGACAGGACATAGCTTTCCTCGACCATCAGGTGCCACATTTCTACAACATTTTAACACAGACATATATGAAAACTATACAAACAACTCCTCAATCTCCTAGAATATAAAAATCGATAGTAAGTTGAGGCGATACAAACAAGTGATGCGCTTTTTTTGGGTTGAATTACATTACAAAGTTTTTTTACCGCTCCTCATAAAAAATGTATAATAATGGAACATTGCATAAAACATGGAATGTAAGAAAACAAATAATAAAATACAGTGAACGAAACAATGCCCAGCTTAATAAAACAGCAAAGGCAGAACTGCACATCTAAACTCCTATGGTCTTATTGATAGCTTATACAAGTTTAGATTTTCTACAAAACGTCGATCCAGACATTATAGATTCTAATCAGGTGGCTATTTATATTTTTACCTTCAATGATTTAGTAGGTGTATTTAGAATGAAACAATTATTTCCTTGACTTATCTATGACTGTAAGATCTACAAATTTTAATATAAAACATAATCGCGATGCACAACGAAACTCATTTATCTGAAATTGAAGCTTCGGATGTCTTGGCTATTCATATTAAAATTGTATAAAGAAATAAACAGTAAAGGAAAACATTCAGTTCACAAGGCCAGGCTGTGTAAGTTTAGGAACATATGAGTTCCTGTGAATAGGGAGGTTTTCCGAAAGCTCCGTGCCCTTGCGTAGTTGTTCCGCTTACTTTCCAGCAGGGCCGTACGGGCTGCTACCTGCACATTTACAGCATATATCGTCCATCTAACGTTAATATTCCCCGAGCTGCAGCAGCCGTGCTCATACATATTCATGGATAGTGCTGGCTGCCAGCAAATATCCAGGAAAGATAGCATCACGGCCCACAGAGTGCCGCATCGCTCTCACGCCGCATGGATGCGGCGGCCACGTCACCAAGGCGTATCTTCCGCTCTTTCAGAGGTGTAGCGTGCATAGATTGTAAAGTATAGGAAACTGGTTTCCGGTTATAGAAATGCACCTTGAGAGATCCCTCTTCACACTAAACTAATGGATTTATTAATCTAATTAACTATATGCCAGAATCCTAAAAACTGTCATGAAGAAACTGATATCTGAAGAAGAAAGAAGTTTCAAGAAGATATGATCAACTAATGACAATGTTTTCACACTACAACAAATTCTACAAAAGAGGCGAGAATTTAATAAGAAACCTACCTTCTTTTATATATTTTGAAAAGGCATAAACGGATCTATGCTCAAACACCGAGACTGTTATAGATATTCGTAACATAATCACGGGGCTATTGAACACTAGCAAAGGAGTAAGACAGGGATGCTGCATTCTCCAGCATTCTTCAATATATACATAGATCAAATCATTACTAAATGGAAAATGGTGAATCAATAACTAACTGTTTTTAGACCGTGACACTAGACTAAACTCAATCCCATATGCAGATGAGCTAACGCTGATTGCAGAGAATGAAGATGATCTTCAGATGGGAGGCGGTAAGTTGCAGTAGATAGCCTCATTTACAGAGTGATTCAAAAAGAATACCACAATTTTAGGAATTTAAAACTCTGCAACGACAAAAGGCAGAGCTAAGCACTATCTGTCGGCGAATTAAGGGAGCTATAAAGTTTCATTTAGTTGTACATTTGTTCGTTTGAGGCGCTGTTGACTAAGCGTCAGCGTCAGTTGATGCTAAGATGGCGACCGCTCAACAGAAAGCTTTTTGTGTTATTGAGTACGGCAGAAGTGAATCGACGACAGTTGTTCAGCGTGCATTTCGAACGAAGTATGGTGTTAAACCTCCTGATAAGTGGTGTATTAAACGTTGGTATAAACAGTTTACAGAGAATGGGTGTTTGTGCAAAGGGAAAAGTTCTGGACAGCTGAGAACGAGTGATGAAAATGTAGCACGCATCCAGCAAGCATTTGTTCGCAGCCCAGGAAAATCGACTCGCAGAGCTAGCAGAGAGCTTCAGATTCCACAATCACATTGCCACTTGGCACTTATCTGTCCGTAACTACCTGAACGTCAACTACCCGAGGCGATGGATCGGCCGCCAGGCAGCCCGTGACAGAGCACTTCATCACTGGCCTCCAAGAAGCCCTGATCTTACCCCCTGCGATTTTTTCTTATGGGGGTATGTTAAGAATATGGTGTTTCGGCCACCTCTCCCAGCCACCATTGATGATTTGAAACGAGAAATAACAGCAGCTATCCAAACTGTTACGCCTGATATGCTACAGAGAGTGTGGAACGAGTTGGAGTATCGGGTTGATATTGCTCGTGTGTCTGGAGGGGGCCATATTGAACATCTCTGAACTTGATTTTGAGTGAAAAAAAATCTTTTTAAATACTCTTTGTAATGATGTATAACAGAAGGTTATATTATGTGTTTTTCATTAAATACACATTTTTAAAGTTGTGGTATTCTAATCATCTTGCGGTGCAGTTCTTCTTGTTGTCTCCGTGCTTGCTAAGAAAATGGGATGAGAAGTTCCGCCTTATGCAAGACACCTTTTTTTCTCTTGTTTCACCCATACATGTTTCAGCACTTTTGTGCTATCATCAGTGGGTTCATTTTTATTTAACTGTAAATTTGTTGTTATCATATTAACATTTTCGTCGTTTACAACATTATGTAAAAGTTGCATTTATAACTTAATTGGCATTGGCGAAAAATAACATACCTTACATTATATTATTGTCCTCTTATTTTGGTAGCTGTTATGCTACACAATATACAACATGTCATCTGCAAACGGCAAAACATAATTTATTTTCTATTTGCTATGTATTTACGAATGGAAATAAGACTATCATGTTTTCTTTCAGTAACTTACAGTTTTGAGGTTGTGGTATGTTTTCCTGTTTTGTTGGCGAAGTAAATGGGCTTACTTCTTTGCCTGTGTTCGTGTGGTAATGCAGTTTTTTGAATACTCAAAACATAAGCAGAGTTTTCGCTGCCATTACGTGTTGTTGTGGCTGTGTGGCGTTCATTTGTTTCGCAGCGTGTTCTGCTAGCTGAGGCGCGCGAGTTTGAATTGTATTTGGTGTTAGTTGTGTGTGGTTTATGTGGGTTTGCTTGTGTGTGATAAGTACTGGGGCAGAGAGAGAGAGATAGAGAGAGAGAGAGAGAGAGAGAGATTGTGTGTGTGTGTGTGTGAGAGAGAGAGAGAGAGACTGAAAGAATGAAATAAAGAAAGAAAGAAAAGAGAGAGGATTTGTGTGTGTGTGTGTTTTACTTGTATAGTTCTTCTATTGTGGCGAAGAGAGTTTTGTTGCACAGTGATGTGTATTCATTGAGTACTTTCTTTCCTTGGGCTATTGATTTTTGGATGTGGTAGTTTTCTTCTATAGTTAATTTTTGGTATAGGCTGCTGCTAGTTTTTAGGATGTGAAGGTCAGTTTCAATGTTTGTTGGGTGGTGGTTGTGTGCTACCAGGTGGTCTGCAAATGTTGAGTGTGTGCTATTGCTTTTCAGTGCTCTGAGGTGTTCATTATATCTGGTTTTGAAGGTCCTGCATGTTTGGCCCACATATACAGATTGACAGCAGTTGCAGGTAAGTTGGTAGATGCCAGACTGGCTGTATTTGTCAGTGTTGGAGGTAATTCTTCCAAGTCTGCTCTGTATTGTGTTGTTGGTTCTGTATGCTATGTTGAGTCCTTGTTTCTTTAGTATATTACCCACCCTGTGTGTGGCTTTGTTGTTGTAAGTCATTATGTGCCATTTGTTGCTTACTGTCTGCCGATTTGTTGTGTGATGAGTTGTGTTTGTATGTGTGTGTGTTTCATGGTTATGTGCTGTTTGTTTTTGTATTTTGTGGTTTATTTTGTTTACTCTCTTTGCATCATATCCATTCTCCTGTGCAATTTGTTTTATTGTGTTCAGTTCTTGTGTGTAGTCATGCTTATTCATGGGTATTTTGTTCAGCCTGTGAAGTAAATATCTGAAGCTGGCTTCTTTGTGGGTTATGGGGTAATTGGATTGGTTATGAATAATGGTGCTGGTGAGTGTGGGTTTTCTGTAGATTGTGAATTCATGTTTGTTGTTTCTCTTGTGTATAGTGAGATCTAAGAAATTAAGTTTTTCATCTGTTTGTGTTTCTATGGTGAATTGTATTTGTGGGTGGATGGAGTTTATGTTATCATGAAGTTCTTTTATGCGGGACAGTGGTTCATCTATTAAGCAAATTATGTCATCTACGTATCTGTACCAATATATTATTTTGTACTGTTTTGGTATTACTATTTTGTCAAAGATTTGTTTTTCTATCTGGTTGAGGAAAATGTCAGCTAGGAGGCCACTGATTGGGGATCCCATGGGTAGTCCATCTTGTTGAAGGTAAAATCTGTTGTTGAATGTGAAGTAGTTCTGTTCTGTGATGAGCCTAAGTATGGCTAATATTTCTTGTGTGTGTGTTGTGGGTATGTTTCTTTGCAGTTGGAGGTTTCTTTCTATTATGTTGATGGTTTCTTCTGTTGGGATGTGTGTGTACATTGAAATTATATCAAATGAAACCAATGTTGCTGTGTTTGGTATGGTTTCATTTTTTATTTTTTCTATTAAGTCACTTGAGTTCTTTAGACTTCTGTTGTCAGTGTATTTGTATATTGTCTGTAGCAGAGTGTGTGTGTGTTTGGCTAAGTGGTATGTTGGTGCTTTGGTGAAGTTGATTAATGGACGTATGGGTATTCCGGGTTTGTGAACTTTAGGCAATGATTTTAGGGTGGGGGCCTTGGGATTTTTCTGTATCATTTTTTTAATCTGTGTTTCTGTGAAAATTGTTTCTATGTTTCTCAGGGTCTTCTGTAACTTACTTTGGTATCGGTTTGTTGGGTCACTTGTCAATTCTGTGATGTTGTTGCTTTGGATGAAGTCTAATGTTTTGTTAATGTATTCCTGTTTGTTTATGACTACTATTGAATTACCTTTGTCACATTTTGTGATGATGGCATTTTCTTGTGTTAATTTATTTTGTAGTTTTGTGTAGGTTTTTTCTTCGGGAGTCCTAGTGTTTTCTTTTATGGTGGTTTTGTTCTCTTTGATTATATTTCTTATTTCCTCAGCAACTAGTTCTCTTGTTAGGTTTGCATTAAATTCAGGTGTGTTTAGTGTTTCTTGTTGCTTTATGATGTTTTCAGTTTCTGTTATGATATTTTCTATTGTCCTATGTGACACCATTGTGTTAATGTTATGTTTGGGACCCTTTTCGAGTAGGCTGCTTTCTTGTTCAGATAATTTTATGTTTGTTAGATTAATCACTCTTTTGTGAAAGGTGTGTTGGCTGTATTGGTGGTGGGATTGGTGGGTGTTTGTGTGATTTAGCATTTTTGTGAGTTTATTTTGTTGGATTGTCTGTTTTCTGCCTATTATGGTCTCAGTGTATGTTCTAATCCTGTATATTAGTTCGTCAAAAAATGGTGGGTATGTTATGTGATTAGCTAATTCTAAATGCAATCTGTATAATTCAATATTCAGAGTCTGCTTTTTGGAATGCAAAGTTACTGAAAGAAAACATGATAGTCTTATTTCCATTCGTAAATACATAGCAAATAGAAAATAAATTATGTTTTGCCGTTTGCAGATGACATGTTGTATATTGTGTAGCATAACAGCTACCAAAATAAGAGGACAATAATATAATGTAAGGTATGTTATTTTTCGCCAATGCCAATTAAGTTATAAATGCAACTTTTACATAATGTTGTAAACGACGAAAATGTTAATATGATAACAACAAATTTACAGTTAAATAAAAATGAACCCACTGATGATAGCACAAAAGTGCTGAAACATGTATGGGTGAAACAAGAGAAAAAAAGGTGTCTTGCATAAGGCGGAACTTCTCATCCCATTGTGGTATTCTTTTTGAATCACCCTGTAGATAGTTAGTTTCACGTTCCATGGATCATTTGTATCACTAATCGTAATGATGCGCAACGAGTCATTTTACTCACATACAAGACTAAAACCTAAAATTATATGCATATAAACGGAAGTGATGGCATCTCAAACATACTGCCAGTAGTCTTGAATAGTAAAACCTTTTCAGCAAATGTAAATGTTATCATGGAGTGCACCAAAAATTAAATACATTTACTTCCATACATGGAGCGATTACAAAAAAGTTTGCAGAATAAAGTCAGGAAAGAAACTCAACTGAAGTTTTACTAGATCATAGCAGTACCAAACCTTACTCATGCAAGTGAAGCACGGGTAACAACAAGACACTAAGAGAATGTAATACAGGCTCACGAAAAGAGGTTTCTAAGGAAGGTGGAAGGAGACACGAGAGAAATTAATGAAGATGTATCGAAGGAATATAGAAATGGTTCAAATGGCTCTGAGCACTATGGGACTTAACATCTGAGGTCATCAGTCCCCTAGACTTAGAACTACTTAAACCTAACTAACCTAAGGACATCACACACATCCATGCCCGAGGCAGGATTCGAATCTGCGACCGTAGCAGCAGCGCGGTTCCGGACTGAAGCGCTAGAACCACTCGGCCACAGCGGCCGGCAAGGAATATATAATCTGGATGAAAAAATAAAACAAAATAGGAGGAAATGAAGGTATGGGAGGAACATGTAGACTGTATGGGTGCAGAAAGATTCCAGGTAAAAACTCTCAATTATAATCGCACTGGAAGAAGAAATGTAAGAAGGACATACTTGGGATGGAATATCGTAACAAAGAATTTGCGCAATAGAAGATATAAAGAAGAAGGAAATAACTTGAGGACAAATTTGCCTCAGATGGATAAAGGTGAGCCGGCCGGTGTGGCCGTGCGGTTCTAGGCGCTTCAGTCTGGAACCGCGTGACCGCTACGGTCGCAGGTTCGAATCCTGCCTTGGGCATGGATGTGTGTGATGTCCTTAGGTTAGTTAGGTTTAAGTAGTTCTAAGTTCTAGGGGACTGATGACCACAGATGTTAAGTCCTGTTAAGTCCCATAGTGCTCAGAGCCATTTTTTTTTAATAAGGCACTGAAAATGTGAAATGCTGGCACATTAATAACCGTTGTAACCGCCAGAATGTTAAATGAAGGCAGGCAAACTAACATGCTTTGTGTTGTACAGGAGCCGAATGTCAGCTTGTGGGTTGGAGTTCCATGCTTGAAGCATTTCATCGGTCACTATAGGGATGGTTAATGCTGTTTGTGGATGATGTTGCACTTGTCGTCCAATGATGTCTCATATGTGCTCGATTGCAGACAGATCTGGTAATCGAGGAGGCCAATGGAACATGTCGACATTCTGCTGAGCTTGGTGGCTTACAACAGTGGCGTGTGTCCGAGCGTTATCCTTTTGGGAAACATCTCCTGGTATGTTGTTCGTGAATGGCAGCACAGCAGGTCGAATCAGGAGACTGACGTAAGAATTTGCTGTTAGGGTGCGTGGGATAACCACGAGAGTGCTCCAGTTGTCATACGACATCGCTCCTCCAGGTGTAGGTCCAACATGTCTAGGACGCAAAAATGTTGTTTGCAGGCCCTCAACCGACGTGCTCCTAGCCAACACGCCAGCATCATAGATATCCACCCTGACCTCCAATGAGTTGTCGCTTGACATGACTGAAGTAGCAAATGGCGGTGGTTTGGTGTCAATGAAATGCATGCTAGAGGGTGCCTGGCTCTACAGGGCGTCTGGCTCGGAGCTGTCCTTGAAGTAACCGATTTGTAACAGTTCAGTATGTGGCTGTGGCGCCAACTGCTGCTCAGATTGCTGTTTCTGCTGCAGATAAGCCAGAGCCATACGCCGAATACGATGGTCTTCCCTCTCGATAGTGCTACGTGGCCGTCTGGAGCCTGGACTTCTTGCGACCGTACATTATCGTGACAACCGCTGCCAGTAATCATGTAAAGTGGCTACATTCCTCCCAAGTCTTCCCGCATTATCGCAGAAGGAATATCCAGCTTCTCGTAACCCTATTACACGACCCCAATGAAACCCAGTGAGGTGTTGATGGCGCCTTTGTCACGTTGCGGCTATTCTTGACTAACATTAAGTCACAATGTTCATTCTCAAACGTAACTAACGTAACGGCGTATGTTTAGAGCTACCAGCGTCCTCTTATGCAACTGTACGAAAATTAAACATACATCATACACTGCTGGCCATTAAAATTCCTACACCAAGAAGTAATGCAGATGATAAACGGGTATTCATTGTACAAATATATTATACTAGAACTGACATGTGATTACATTTTCACGCAATTTGGGTGCATAGATCCTGAGAAATCAGTACCCAGAATAACCACCACTGGCCGTGATAACGGCTTGGATGGCATGTACAGGTACAGCTGCCCATGCAGTTTCAACACGATACCACAGTTCATCAAGAGCAGTGACTAGCGTATTGTGACGAGCCAGTTGCTCGGCCACCATTGACCAGACGTTTTCAGTTGGTGAGAGATCTGGAGAATGTGCTGGCCAGGGCAGCAGTCGAACATTTTCTGTATCCTGAAAGGCCCGTACAGGACCTGCAACATGCGGTCGTGCATTATCCTGGTGAAATGTAGGGTTTCGCAGGGATAGAATGAAGGGTACAGCCACGGGTCATAACACATCTGAAATGTAACGTCCACTGTTCAAAGCGCCGTCAGTGCGAACAAGAGGTGACCGAGTCGTGTAACCAGTGGCATCCCATACCAACGCGCCGGGTGATACGCTTCCAATTCACGTTCACCGCGATGTCACCAAACACGGATGCGACCATCATGATGCTGTAAACAGAACCTGGATTTATCCGAAAAAATGACGTTTTGCCATTCGTGCACCCAGGTTCGTCGTTGAGTACACCATCGCAGGCGCTCCTGCCTGTGATGCAGCGTCAAGGGTAACCGCAGCCACGGTCTTCGAGCTGATAGTCCATGCTGCAAACGTCGTCGAACTGTTCGTGCAGATGGTTGTTGTCTTGCAAACGTCCCCATCTGTTGACCCAGGGATCGAGACGTGGCTGCACCATCCGTTACAGCCATGCGGATAAAACGCCTGTCATCTCGACTGCTAGTGAAACAAGGCCGTTGGGATCCAGCACGGCGTTCCATATTACCCTCCTCAACCCACCGATTCCATATTCTGCTAACAGTCATTGGATCTCGACCAACGCGAGCAGCAATGTCGCGATACGATAAACCGCAATGGCGATAGGCTACAATCCGACCTTTA
This sequence comes from Schistocerca nitens, assembly GCF_023898315.1. Lineage (NCBI taxonomy): Eukaryota > Metazoa > Arthropoda > Insecta > Orthoptera > Acrididae > Schistocerca > Schistocerca nitens. The sequence goes on along the minus strand of NC_064619.1, from coordinate 586,067,614 downwards.
TCAAAGTCGGAAACGTGATTGTACGCGTTTCTCCTCCTTACACGAGGCATCACAACAACGTTTCACCTGGCAACGCCGGTCAACTGCTGTTTGTGTATGAGAAATCGTTTGGAAACTTTCCTCATGTCAGCACGTTGTAGGTGTCGCCACCGGCGACAACCTTGTGTGAATGCTCTGAACAGCTAATCATTCGCATATTACAGCATCTTTTTCTTGTCGGTTAAATTTCGCGTCTGTAACACGTCATCTTCGTGGTGTAGCAATTTTAATGACCAGTAGTGTATTTCAGATGATGAAATACGCCTGACAGCTTTCGTTTATTTCGCACAATTGCTTCTTGCTGTTGTGTTTTTTTCCCGTCGTTGTATGTGTAGATTGTGGGTCACATGAATAATGTGTCCTCTGGTTTAGTTAGATAAATCTCACCCACCTCTTTTATGAGTTATGAGGTTAGATGGATCTCACCCTCCTCTTTTATGAGTTATGAATCTTTTGATTGGTTTGATGGATCCCGCCACGAATGCCTCTCTTGCTGCAACCTGTTCATATCAGACTAGCACTAGCACACTACGTCCTTAATTATCTGATGGATGTATTCCAACCCTTGCCTTCATCTACAGTTCTTACCCTCAGCAGTTCCTTCTACTACCAAGGAGGTTATTCTCTGAAGGAGTAACACATGTTTGATCATCTTGTTCTCTCTTCTTGTCAGTGTTTTGCGTATGTTCCTTCCTTCGCCGCGTTTACGGAGAACCTCCTCATTCCCTACCTTGTCAGTCCGACTGATTTTCAACAGTCTTCTGTAGAAACACATCTCAAACGCTTCGATTATCATCTGTTCCGGTTTCCCCACTGTCCATCATTCACTACCATACAATGCAGGGCACCAAACGTATATTCTCAGAAATTTATTCCTCAAATTGAGGCCTATATTTGATACCAGTTCACTTCCCTTGGCCAGGAATGTCCTCTTTGCTTGTGCTCGTCTGCTTTTTATGTCCTCCTTGCTCCATCTGTCAAGGGACATTTTGCTTCCAAGACAGAAGAATACCTTAACTTCGTCTACTTCGTGACCAGTTTTGATGTTAAGTTTCTCGCTATTTTGATTTCTTCTACTTGTCATTACTTTCGTATTTTTCCGGTTTACTTTCAATCCATATTCTGCATTCATTAGACTGTTCATTCCAATCTGCAGATCGTGTAATTCTTCTTCACTTTCCCTGAGGATTGCAATGGCATCAGCAAATCTCATCATTGATATCCTTTCTCTGTACGACCACATGCGACCTGTAGTATACCATCCACATACTGCAGGTTAAACGCCTCGGTGGGCTGATGGAGCACTTGAGTTTTTTCTCATCAATAGCGACATATCCAACCGCAGTACACCTGGCGCAGTGCTTTACAGCACAAGTGAAATTTCACTGACATCTCACGCATACAAGACATTGTAACGTTTGTCTGACTTTTCGTTAGCTAGAATTATTTGTGTCTCGTTTCTCTCAAATGGTTGAAATGGCACTAAGCACTATGGGACTTAACATCTGAGGTCATCAGTCCTCTAGACTTAGAACTAGTTAAACCTAACTAACCTAAGGAGAACACAAACACCCATGCTCGAGGCAGGATTCGAACCAGCGACCGTAGCAGTAGCGCGGTTCCGGACTGAAGCGCCTAGAACTGCTCGGTCACAGCGGCCGGCTCTCGTTTCTTTGTAAGTTTAATACATCTTTTAAGACCCATCAAATTATTGAAGTTATTGTTACCATCAGTACCGTGAACAATACGCATGCATGTAACTGCTTTTATGTCAGAATATCTAAGCGCGGTGGAAATTTGTGACACAGCATGGGGACAGATAAACTCTCATTTTGGTGTAGCTGTGCTGCCAAGTAGGTACTACGTCTTTCAATTCAATATTTCAGCATTATTCGAATCGCTTAGCTCCAGGGTTACCGCTATTTACGTTTTGTAGCCTTACGAGTTGCCTTTTGAATCGGTTACGAAAGTAAGACTGCGCTTAGCTTTTAAAGAATTCTCGGGCAGATCCCTGTCATTTGTTTCCACGTGAGCGTTACCTTATTCCGCAGCGTAATCAAAACAAGATTTTGTGCGACATATCACAGCCTTATCAAGGTCAACTTAAATGAAGCTGCTTCGGTGTTACCTACTGCTTCGCTTACAGTAACCAGAGGAGTAATTGCTGAGCTAGTGGTCGCATCTGTCTCAACACAAAATAATTTAGTGGCTCAGAAACCTATTACTGCACACCCTTAAACTGATTTTATACAATCTGACCAAAGGTACTGGAATAGTTCATTAACACAATACCGTCCCAACTGCGACGCCTGTTACTGCGAGAAATATAATGGAACTGTCGATACTTTAAATATGGTGCGAGTGGCGAGTGTGCGAGGTCGCGGGTTTACAGTATAAATGGCCACTGAGGCTAACAGTGTAACAAGTTGAGAGTGGAAATAGTTGTTGCGTAATTCCGCGCGGGTCTCGCTTTTCGAGGTTCTCTGGAGTGTTTACGACTCGTCTGATACTTTCCAACCCACACATTCTCAACTCGCAACACAGTAATAACATTATCCCTAGTACAAGCCGCAGTTTCGCAACGACACCACTCACTCGTTCAATGTCCGCAACTTAGACATAAGGTAATCTCTGACATCAAGAAGGTAAATCGACGCAGTGACATGGGAAAGGCAGTAACTGCCAAAAAGAAAACTTTTCAGGGAACGGAAAATCTAATATATAAATTCCCTATCACTAACATTACTAAAGAAATTGCTTGGAATGGAAGGCGTACACTCATGCTTTGTGTTACATATCACAATTTGGCGCGTTATTTTCTACGGATAGAGAGAAATCAGGTAACGTTTCGTTGATTTATGACGCTCAAAATGACTTTCCTCTGTTGGAAACGACATTATATGCTACTCCTACTCAATGCTGGATCATCGCATTTTCAATCACACCTTCTCCGAATATTCAAGATATTATTGTGACCCATCAGATACTTTCCTTGTACATCAGCTGTCTGTTTCCAAAATTCTGATTCATGACAGATTAAAGCTGTGTACCGTGTCGGGACTCGGACCGCGATATTTCCATTTTATTTTTTATGGACTTTAGGCCGTAGTCCATAGGATAATTCTCCGCATAGTAATTAAAAAAAAGAACAAATCAACAAAATAGTGGACTAGGACCGGGAAAACAAAAAAATGGTTCAAATGGCTCTGAGCACTATGGGACTTAACATCTATGGTCATCAGTCCCCTAGAACTTAGAACTACTTAAACCTAACTAACCTAAGGACAGCACACAACACCCAGCCATCACGAGGCAGAGAAAATCCCTGACCCCGCCGGGAATCGAACCCGGGAACCCGGGCGTGGGAAGCGAGAACGCTACCGCACGACCACGAGATGCGGGCCGGGGAAAACATCAGATTGGTTTCTCTCATACTGCGGTTTTAGCAAGGTCTAATAATTACGACGCTAGGATGTACAGAGAAGGCATAGGAATACAAAATCACAAAAACAAATTCAGTAGAAAAGAAGAGGAAATTAAAATAGCCATCTTCTCCCACAAGAAGCACCGTAGTATACGTCTACGCGACTCCGTGAGTGTAGCCAGCAATCTTATGACGTCACGAACCAACCATTGCGTGGGTAGATAGAAACAATTCGCCTTGCTGAGTTTATTTGTGCTGTTAAAGGCTCTGATGACGTCTCCGACACTGGAAGTTGAAATTTTAGGCAAGAATTATGCCTTGGGCCACGACCTAATGCTCATGAAAACAAATATCAGTAATATGTTGCAAGCATGATAAACGCTCAATTATTTCTCTGAACGTTACAGGTGATATGGATAGCGGGATTTTTTGCTCTGACATACAGGACAGCACAAATACAGTTTGGAGAAAATTTTGGTATCTATATCTGAGAATTAGACGTGCCGAAGTCTTAGTGTAATTCACGTCGGAGGTGGTTCTCCGATGTTCTGAGTGCGTTTCCTGTACCTTGAGTTTTGTCCACTCATTCAGGTTACAGTGAGCAAGAATCAAGATGTGTATTTCATTACTGTCGTTGACATACACTATGTGATCAAAAGTATCCGGACAGCTGGCTGAAAATGACTTTACAAGTTCGTGGCGCCCTCCGTCAGTAATGCTGGAATTCGATATGGTGCTGATCCACCGTTAGCCTCGACGACAGTTTCCACTCTCGCCGGCATACGTTCAGTCACGTGCTGGAGGGTTTCTTGGGGAATGGCAAACCATTCTTCAAGGGGTGCTACGCTGAGGAGAGGTATCGATGTCGGTCGGCGAGGCCTGCCACGAAGTCGCCGTTCCAAAACATCGGAAAGGTGTTCTGTAGGATTCACGTCAGGACTCTGTGCAGGCCAGTTCATTACAGGGATGTTATTGTTGTGCAACCACTCCCCCAAATGTCGTGTATCATGAACAGGTGCTCGATTGTGTTGAAAGATGTTGTCGCCTTCCCCGAACTGCTCTTCAACAGTGAGTACAGGAAGATGCTTAAAACATCAATGTAGGGCTGTGCTGTGATAGTGCCACGCAAAACAAGAAGGGGAGCAAGCCCCCTCCATGAAAAACTCGACCACACCGTAACACCACCGCCTCCGGATTTTGCTTTTGGCACTACACACGCTGGCAGATGATGTTCACCGGGCATTCGCCATATCCACACCCTGCCATCGGATAGCCACATTGTGTACCGTGATTCGTCACTCCATACAACGTTTTCCGCTGTTAAATTGCCCAATTCATGCTACTTACACCAAGCGAGACGTCATGTGCCATTTACCGATGGTGATTACTGGGTGTTGTGTGATGTCCTTAGGTTAGTTAGGTTTAAGTAGTTCTAAGTTCTAGGGGACTGATGACCATAGATGTTAAGTCCCATAGTGCTCAGAGTCATTTGAACCATTTACCGACGTGATGTGTGGCTTATGAGCAGCCGCTCGACCATGAAATCCAAGTTTTCTCACCTCCCGCCTATCTATCATAGTACTTACAGTGCATCCTGATGCAGTTTGGAATTCCTGTGTGATCAGGATAGATGTCTGCCTATTACACATTACGATCCTCTTCAACTGTCGACGGTCTCTTTCAGTCAACAGACGATGTCGGCCTGTACGCTTTTGTACTGTACGTGTCCCTTCACGTTTCCACTTCACTACCACATCGGAAACAGTGGACCTAGGGATGTTTAGGAGAGTGGAAATCTCGCGTACAGATGTATGACAAGAATGACACCCTAACATCAGACCACTTTCGAAGTCCGAGAGTTCCGCGGAGCGCCCCATTCCGCTCTCTCACGATGTCTTATGACTACTTAGGTCACTGATATGTAGTACCTGGCAGTAGGTGGCAGCACAGTGCACCTAATATGAAAAACGTATGTTTTTGGGGCTGTCGGGATACGTTTGATCACATAGTGTAGCGTTGCCTTTTCTTCTGTACCTTAAAAATGGTTTAGGCCACTATGATGTGGATATCACTGTATTCCAAGATAACACTGCAATGTTCTCAGGGCTGTAAGCATACGTTCCTGACTTGATGAACATTGAGGCAACGTATAGCGCCTCGATTGACACGCTAAATCACCCCATTTCTGTACTATAGATAATTCCGATTAGTCCCCCATTCGGATCTCTAGGAGGGGCTGCCAAGGATGAGATGATATTGAGAAAGAGATTGAATAAACAACAAAAGTACAACGTTCTACGAGTCTGCGAATGGAATGTCAGAAGTTTGAACCTGGTAGGGGAGCTAGAAAATCTGAAAATGGAAGTCAGTGAAGTTAAATTGAAAGAAGACAAGGATTTCTGGTGAGACGGAAACAGATTAATATAAACAGCAGCAGAAAATGGTATTCCTAACATGATTAGAATTAGTTATGAACAGGAAGGCAGAGAATGAGTTACTGTGAATAGTTCAGTGACAGGGTTGTTCTCGTCAGAATCGACAGCAAACCAATAGCGACAACGATAGTTAGTGTACAAATGCCGACGTTGCAAGAAGGAAATGAATAGATAGGAAAAGTATGGAAGGATAAGAAACGAGTAATTCGATACTTACAGGGAGATGAAAATGTGATTGTCATGGTGGATTGGAATGTGGTTGTAGGGGATGGAGTATAGGGTAGGATTACGGGAGAATGTGGGTTTGATAATAGGAATGAGAGGGGAGAAAGACTAATTGAGTTCTGCAATAAATTCCAGCTAGTAATAGAGAATACTCTTTTCAGGAATCGCAAGAGGAGAAGGTATACTTGGAAAAGCCCGGGATACGGGAATGATCCAGTTAGATTACATGATGGTCAGGCAGAGATTCCGAAATCAGATATTGGACGGTAACGTATACCCAAGAGGTGAGATCGCAATTTAGTAATGATGAAGAGTAGACCGAAGTTCAAGAGAAGCAGCCGGAAGAATCAGTGTGGAGGGAGGTGGGATATTGAAATACTGTGGAATGATGAGATACGTTTGAAGTAAGCTAAGGATGTGAATACTGTGACAAGAAATACCACTGTAGGCAATTCACGTGAAGTGGAGTGGACATCAATAAAGAGATCAGTCACAGATATTGGACAGTCAAACATAGTTACAAAGGTCAAGAAAGGTAACTGCGACGATGCAATGGTTAACAGAAGAAATAATTCAGTTCATCGATGAAAGAAGAAATAAATAACGTTCAGCGAAATTCAGAAATACAGAAATATAAGTCACTTACGAATGAAACAAACAGAAAGTTCAGGGAAGCTGCCGGCCGCGGTGGTCTCGCGGTTAAGGCGCTCAGTCCGGAACGCGCGACTGCTACGGTCGCAGGTTCGAATCCTGCCTCGGGCATGGATGTGTGTGATGTCCTTAGGTTAGTTACGTTTAAGTAGTTCTAAGTTCTAGGGGATTGATGACCACAGAAGTTAAGTCCCATAGTGCTCAGAGCCATTTTTTTTTCAGGGAAGCTAAGGCGAAATGGCTGCATAAAAAATATGAAGAAATCGAAAAAGAAATGGTTGTCGGAAGGACTGATTCAGCATTTAGAAGAGGCAAAACAACCTTCTGTGAAATTAAAAGCAAGGGCGGTAACATTAAGAGTGAAAAGGGAATTCCACTGTCAATGCAGAGCGGATAGGGGATAGGACTTACCTGATGACGTGACGGAAGAAGAAACAGGAGTCTCCAGGGAAGAGATGGGAGGATCACTATTAGAGTCAGACTTTAAAAGAGCTTTGGACGACTTAAGACGAAATAAGGCAGAAGAAATAGAGAACATGCCATCGGAATTTCTAAAATCATTGGGCGTGAGTGGCAACAAAATGACTATTCGCTTTGGTGTGTATAATGTATGAACCTGGCGACATACCATCTGACTTTAGGAGAAATATCATCCACACAACTTCGAAGACAGCAAAATCTGACTTGTGAAAGAACTACAGCACATGATTCCAGGTTGCTGACAAGAATAAAATACAGCTGAACGGAAAAGAAAACTGAGAATTTGTTAGATGACAATCAGTCTGTCGGTAAGACAAGTAAGGCAACAGAGAGGTAGTTGTGACGTTGCGATTGATAACGGAAGAAAGCTTGAAGAAAATTAAGACACATTCGTACGATTTGTCGATCGGAGAAAGCGTTAGACAGTGTAAAATGGTGCAAGATTTTAGAAATGCCAAGAAAAATTGGGATGTCTGCAGGGAAAGACGGGTAGTATAAAACATGTACAGAAATCAAGAGCGAACAATAAGCCTGAAAGAACCAAGAACGAAGTGCTCGGATTAAAAAGGGGTAAGACAGGGACGTAGTGTACTGTTCGATATATACACTGAACAAGCAAAGAGGGAAAGAAAAGAAAAGTTCCAGAGTGGGATTAAAATTCATCGTGAGAGTACATAAACGAAACGATTCGATGGAAAGTGAAGCAGAATTACAGGATCTGTTAAATGGAATGAACAATTTAGTGAGTACAGAATACCGTCTGAGAGAATCGGAGAAAGATGAAAGTAATGGGAACTAGCAGAAATGAAAACAGCGAGAAACTTGACATCAGAATTGGAGACCACGAAGCAGACGAAGTTAAGAAATTCCTCTACACAGACAGGAGAATAGCCCATTACGGACGGAGCAAGGAGGGCATAAAAAACGGACTAGCATTCACAGAAAGGGCACTCCTGACCAAAAGAAGTCTACTAGAATCTAACATGGACCTTAATTTGAAATTTCCGAGAATGTGTGTTTGAAGCCTAGCACTGTGTGGTAGTGAGACATGGACTGTGGGAAAGCCGTAACAGAAGAAAATGGAAGCATTTGAGATGCCGTTCTACAAAAGAACGTTGAAACCGAGGTGAATTGATAAAGTAGGGAATGAGCATGTTATCCGCAGAATCGGTAAGGATAGGAATATGTGGAAAACACTGACAAGAAGTAGGAACAAGACGCTAGGTCATCTGTTAATACATCAGGGAATAACTTCCTTTGTACTAGAGGCAGCTCTAGGTCGTAGAAACCGTAGAGGAAGACATGTATTGGAATACAATCAGCAAATAATTGAGGACTTCGGTTGCAAGTCCTGCTTTAAGATGAAAAGGTAGGCACAGGAGAAGAATTCGTGATGGACTCCATCCAACCAGTCAGAAGACTAATGACTCAAGACACAGTAACCAATTATTCTCAATTTGGTACCTCTTCGGGAATTAACCATGGCTTCAGCTCGATATGGCGTACCTGTATAATCATATGGCCTCTTCCTCACCGAACTCGTGCCATTACGAAGGCCACAGTCTGTGTTACAACGGCTTTAGAGTAATCTCTTCTGGCGCTTAATGATTTTGTGCCCAGCGTGCTTATTTTGTTCATATTCCAGAAGAAGATGACCTATGGTTTATTTACGTTGCAGAAACGCCTAACGCAGAAGTCCATAGAGCGATGTCTACACTGGACTCGCGCTATGGTGGTTTCTGGCAAAGCTGAAACTTACGAAGGGGGTGAAATGAAGCTGACAATAGTACTCGAAAATCTAACAAGCTTTTATTAACTGCACCACTTGACGCTCATCTCTGGCGAAAGACATATCTCTGCATCCCACCAGCGAAAAATCAGAAAAAGAATGCTGACTGCAACCTGCTGGTTAGTCGATGCGACGTACTCAAGGACTCGATAGTAAAGCTTAAACATATCCAAAAACTTGAAATCTCGCTTTATTGACACGAACAACGCTAATAACAGCATCTGGAGTTCACACCCTACTGTGCTTGGTGCTCCAGCTCAGTTCTCAACGCCCATCTGATGGAAATTTTCCTTGTGTTAGCAGGTTTAGGTTTTTAAATTCCGCCTTTTGCAAAACACAATGTATTTCTTTTTCTATTTACCCAAGCACGTTCCGGTACCTGTGTGTCATCTTCTGTTGTTCTCAATTTGTCTCTGTAAAGTCATATTAATGTGACCAACGCCTATGTTCGAAGTCAGTGTGAATAACCGTGCAAAAAGCAGGTAGCAGCACTGGCAGTGGAGGATATAAAGCGTGATGGGGGAGATGCAGAAGAAAGTGCAGTCGTTGACGCAATTCGGAAACGGAGTGATTTGTCTGATGTCCAAAATGGCATGAGCTTTTGCTTTCAGGCCAAGGGTAGAAGCATTTCCGAAACGTCTAACTTCGTAAGCAGTTCATATGCCATCCCGGCTAAAGTAGATTGCGCAGAGCAAAATGGCGCTATCCAAAACCGGCACCATGGCAACTGAGGTGCAGCTCTGGCCATAGATGACAGGGGTGAACGACGGCTGTGGAGATGTGAACGGGCGAATAGAAGTATAGAAGTGCGACTGTTGAGAAACTGACTGTTCAGATGAACCAAGAGGCTACCAACAGTCTCTCATCAACGACCGTTCAGCGAATTTGGTACATATGGGCATCCCTCTACGATTTTACCCTCCACACTGCCCTCCAATACTAAATAGGTGATCCCTAGATGCCTCAGAACATGTCCTACCAACCGATCCCTTCTTCTAGTCAAGTTGTGCCACAAATTTCTCTTCTCCCCAACCAAGAGGTGAATACACAAAGCAGATTCAGAAGGATGTAGGTTGCAGTAGTTACTGGGAGATGAAGAAGCTTGCACAGGATAGAGTAGCATGGAGAGCTGCATCAGACCAGTCTCAGGACTGAAGACCACAACAACAACAATGGGCATCCCCTGGAGTCGCCTGGTCCATACACCCACACTGACTGCTGTTGATTTTTCGACAAAGGCTAGAACGTGCACACCACCGACTGGACGTCCACTGATTGGCGACAGGTCGCCTTTTCAGATGAATCATGTTTTATTCTCCATCGGACAGATGGCTTTGCCACTTGAGGTGTGAAAAGTCTGAAAAAAAGCAGCCTACGTATGTTATGGTCTGGGGAATGTTTTCTTGGTATTCCCTGGATGATCCCATTATTGAGAAAGGCCCAATGCATCAACACATGTATCATTGAGGACCACGTCAACCCCAGTTTGTTTTGCGCCGGCACGATGGCATCTACCAGCAGGGCAATGCAATGTATCACACCGATCGCAATGTACGTTCGTGCTTTGAAGAGCACCAGAACGAGTTTATCGCCTTCCTCTAGCTACCAGTCTCCTTGGATTAAAACTCATTCGAGAATCTGTGGGATCACTTCGATCTGGCTGTTCGCGTCATGCATTCTGCCTCAGCTGAGAAGCTAGCGCAGTTGGCCTCAGAAATGTAGTTGGCATGACTCCACTCCCTGTCGGTACTTTCCAGGACTTCATAGACTCTCTCCCTGCACGTCTCCCAGCGGTCCACGCTGCAAACGGGGTGCTTATTCTGGCTTTTGACAGGTGATCACATCAATGTGACTGGATACTGTATGATAAGAAGTTCATGGTTGCGTTTCTGCGTTTCACCTAAGAGCTATAACATGTGCATATTTTACTTATTTCTATCGCTCACATTTTCTTTTCTTGAGTCATCAGTCTTCTGAGTGGTTTGATGCAGTCCACCACGAGTTCCTCTCCTGTGCCAACCTCTTCATCTCAGAGTAGCACTTGCAACATCAATTATTTGCTGGATGTATTCCAATCTCTGTCTTCCTCTACATCTCCCTGTAGTACCATGTAAAGCATTCCCTCATGTCTTAACAGATGTCCTATCATCCCCTCCATTCTCCTCTCCAGTGTTTTCCACGTATTCCTTTCCTCTCCGATTCTGCGCAAAACCTCCTCGTTTCTAACCTTATCACTCCGCCTAATTTTCAACATTTGTCTGTAGCACCACATGTCAAATGCTTCGATTCTTTTTTTTATTGTGACCTTAAACTACATTAACTGTTTATCGTTCTGCAGCTTGTCACCTGAAAAGTAGTCGGAAGAATATTCTTAAACAGTTATTAATGTCGAAATGCTTTCACGAGAGTATTAGTAGTGTATGAGCCGTACTTAATACTTCTCGTGCGGTTGTGTATCTTTGGTGTGTTTTCTCTTTGTATTGTAATTACTTACACAGTTTTCCAGCACCTTTTTACACTTAACTCTTACATGTTGTCACACGATCTTTACACAAAAAACGTATTTTTTAGAAAACTCTTATGTCACCATACGTATCGAGAGACGCTACCTCGCTGTCGCCACTCACTTGTTAATCGTTTTGTTTCTGTTCGCCGGCCGCTGTGGCCAAGCGGTTCTAGGCGCTTCAGTCCGGAACCGCGCTGCTGCAACGGTCGCAGGTTCGAATCCTGCTTCGGGCATGGATGCGTGTGATGACCTTAGGTTACTTATGTTTAAGTAGTTCTAAGTCAAGGGTACTGATGACCTTACATGTTAAGCCCAAAGTGCTTAGAGCCATGTTTTTATTTGTTTCTGTTCAGCGTGGCGCTAATTTTGAGTGCTTGGTAAAACTTTTTGTGGTGCGTCTGCTGGGGCAGAACTTATCTGATGTGTGTGTGTGTGTTTGTGTGTGTGTGTGTGTGTGTGTCTGTGTGTGTGTGTGAGTGAGTGAGTGAGAGATGGAGAGAGAGATGGAGAGAGAGAGAGAGAGAGAGAGAGTAAGGGGAAGTGGTTGTAGAAGCTGGTGATTTTGGTTAATCGAGGATGTTTGAGATACTATTTCTTTTTTGAGAACATATCTTTGTGTAGTTTATTAAGTATTAGAAACAATGTTTATTGCGTAATGTTATTACCTTGTAGCACTGCTATTTTGTTTGTAGTTCATCATTATTGTAAGTTTTTGGTAGGGACTATTGCTATCTGTGATGTTTGGCACTTCCCTGAACATACAGTGCGCTGTGACGGGACGACGGCGGTTAACCCTAGGCAGAATGCTGATATGAAACTTCCTGGCAGATTAAAACTGTGTGCCCGACCGAGACTCGAACTCGGGACCTTTACCTTTCGCGGGAAAGTGCTCTACCAACTGAGCTACCGAAGCAAGAATCACGCCCGGTACTCACAGCTTTACTTCTGCCAGTACCTCGTCTCCTACCTTCCAAACTTTACACAAGCTCTCCTGCGAACCTTGCAGAACTAGCACTCCTGAAAGAAAGGATATTGCGGAGACATGGCTTAGCCACAGCCTGGGGGATGTTTCCAGAATGAGAATTTCACTCTGCAGCGGAGTGTGCGCTGATATGAAAATTCCTGGCAGATTAAAACTGTGTGCCCGACCGAGACTCGAACTCGGGACCTTTGCCTTTCTCATTCTGGAAACATCCCCCAGGCTGTGGCTAAGCAATGTCTCCGCAATATCCTTTCTTTCAGGAGTGCTAGTTCTGCAAGGTTCGCAGGAGAGCTTGTGTAAAGTTTGGAAGGTAGGAGACGAGGTACTGGCAGAAGTAAAGCTGTGAGTACCGGCCGTGAGTCGTGCTTCGGTAGCTCAGTTGGTAGAGCACTTGCCCGCGAAAGGCAAAGGTCCCGAGTTCGAGTCTCGGTCGGGCACACCGTTTTAATCTGCCAGGAAGTTTCATATCAGCGCACACTCCGCTGCAGAGTGAAAATCTCATTCTGGAAACATCCCCCAGGCTGTGGCTAAGCCATGTCTCCGCAATATCCTTTCTTTCAGGAGTGCTAGTTCTGCAAGGTTCGCAGGAGAGCTTCTGTAAAGTTTGGAAGGTAGGAGACGAGGTACTGGCAGAAGTAAAGCTGTGAGCACCGGGCGTGCGTCGTGCTTCGGTAGCTCAGTTGGTAGAGCACTTGCCCGCGAAAGGCAAAGGTCCCGAGTTCGAGTCTCGGTCGGGCACACAGTTTTAATCTGCCAGGAAGTTTCATTTAGAAAACTATCCACGAAGAATATGTTTGACTCCTACTACCGAATTAATGAGTCTGGTGGGAATTGTTCATATATCTAACCTTTTTTGTTCTGACATTTTTTATTTGTCTCTATCTCATTCCTTAATTTTGTAAATAGATGTACTGGACACGAGATAATCATAGTACTGTGGAATCGTTTGCAAGCTTAGCCCATACTTTTGAGTGTCATGTATATTTCATGTCAGTTTTCTTACCTGGTTTGTCGTGCAGCACGCACTACAGTCATTTAGCTGTACTGCAGACACAAAGAAACTTTTTGGACGTTGAACGTTCCATCATCCTAATGTTCGTACACTTTTTGGAAGAACACTTTAAATATTATCGGCTTACATACAACAATACTATCTCACTTTGCAAAGAAACACGACACAGAACACTAATGTACTAATTTTCTTCGAAGCACAATGAAGGCAGTTCACGAAACCACTATGGATGCCTTGTTTCTTACTGTATTATTATCCACGTTTGGGCCTTAGTGGACTTCGTTATATACAACAAGGGACATTTTCAGCGCTTTGTTTTAGCTTTCCTTTGTGTCCGCATTACTTTCACCGGCTCTGAATGAGCTCTGCCCTGGTCGTCACGCCAGGTTTGCCGGTCTGCGTGTGTTTTTCCTCTAGATGGAATGTCCAGTAGTCAATTTTCTGCCTAAATATTTTCCTGACTTGTCTATCACGTTGTGTTATTCCTGTTCTTCAGCTCATCTTTTACTCACCTATATATTTTATTGGGCCAGTATAGGGTGATTCAAAAAGAAAGAACAAATTTCAGTTGTTTATTACAAAGAAACTATGAAAGACAGATCACATTGCGCATGTCGCTGCATAGAGGAAGGTTCAAAGTTTTATTCTTCAGTTTCAACATTCTGACAGGAACTAGCAACTTTATTAAATTCCTTATAGCGTTCATTAACACTTGTGTCAACAGTTGCAATATTTGTAGCAGGCGACTAGTTTCGAATCTTACAGGTTCATTGTCAAACTCTGATTTTTACTCGGTAAGAGGCTTGTATGGATTGTGGTATTCATTCTGCAAACATTTATAAAACATGTGTTGCCACTTTGATGTTTAATATGAAGATCAGAGACTGTCAGTGCAGCCTCAATAGGACTGTGTTGATAATGAACGTGTAAGATTCGAAACTGGTCGCCTACTATAAATACTGCAACTTTTGACAGAATCGTAAATAAACGATTTAAGAAATCAACGTTTAATGTTCGCAAAGACACAACACCATACACTCAGCATTAGCGACATGTGTTGGTCGAGGAACATCGAAATGATAGTCCATTTAATTCAACACACCAGTCAACCGGTCCCTGTTGATTGAATCGACAACTTCAACACATCGATTTCTCAGCTCTGCAAGAGTAACTGCTATAGGTGGGATAACTATTCTGTCTATTGTGTACCTCCACAGACAAAAATCGTAAGTTGTGAGGTCTAGTAAACTGACAGGCCAAAAGCCTCCTCCAATTTTGCACCATGTCCAGATAATACACTCCTGGAAATTGAAATAAGAACACCGTGAATTCATTGTCCCAGGAAGGGGAAACTTTATTGACACATTCCTGGGGTCAGATACATCACATGATCACACTGACAGAACCACAGGCACATAGACACAGGCAACAGAGCATGCACAATATCGGCACTAGTACAGTGTATATCCACCTTTCGCAGCAATGCAGGCTGCTATTCTCCCATGGAGACGATCGTAGAGATGCTGGATGTAGTCCTGTGGAACGGCTTGCCATGCCATTTCCACCTGGCGCCTCAGTTGGACCAGCGTTCGTGCTGGACGTGCAGACCGCGTGAGACGACGCTTCATCCAGTCCCAAACATGCTCAATGGGGGACAGATCCGGAGATCTTGCTGGCCAGGGTAGTTGACTTACACCTTCTAGAGCACGTTGGGTGGCACGGGATACATGCGGACATGCATTGTCCTGTTGGAACAGCAAGTTCCCTTGCCGGTCTAGGAATGGTAGAACGATGGGTTCGATGACGGTTTGGATGTACCGTGCACTATTCAGTGTCCCCTCGACGATCACCAGTGGTTTACGGCCAGTGTAGGAGATCGCTCCCCACACCATGATGACGGGTGTTGGCCCTGTGTGCCTCGGTCGTATGCAGTCCTGATTGTGGCGCTCACCTGCACGGCGCCAAACACGCATACGACCATCATTGGCACCAAGGCAGAAGCGACTCTCATCGCTGAAGACGACACGTCTCCATTCGTCCCTCCATTCACGCCTGTCGCGACACCACTGGAGGCGGGCTGCACGATGTTGGGGCGTGAGCGGAAGACGGCCTAACGGTGTGCGGGACCGTAGCCCAGCTTCATGGAGACGGTTGCGAATGGTCTTCGCCGATACCCCAGGAGCAACAGTGTCCCAAATTTGCTGGGAAGTGGCGGTGCAGTCCCCTACGGCACTGCGTAGGATCCTACGGTCTTGGCGTGCATCCGTGCGTCGCTGCGGTCCGGTCCCAGGTCGACGGGCACGTGCACCTTTCGCCGACCACTGGCGACAACATCGATGTACTGTGGAGACCTCACGCCCCACGTGTTGAGCAATTCGGCGGTACGTCCACCCGGCCTCCCGCATGCCCACTATACGCCCTCGCTCAAAGTCCGTCAACTGCACATACGGTTCACGTCCACGCTGTCGCGGCATGCTACCAGTGTTAAAGACTGCGATGGAGCTCCGTATGCCACGGCAAACTGGCTGACACTGACGGCGGCGGTGCACAAATGCTGCGCAGCTAGCGCCATTCGACGGCCAACACCGCGGTTCCTGGTGTGTCCGCTGTGCCGTGCGTGTGATCATTGCTTTTACAGCCCTCTCGCAGTGTCCGGAGCAAGTATGGTGGGTCTGACACACCGGTGTCAATATGTTCTTTTTTCCATTTCCAGGAGTGTACATTCCTGTCAGTTTCCTCTGCAATAAAGAAAGGTCCATAAACCCTTTGATCAGATGACGATGCCAAGATTCTGGAACCCTCAGAATCTTACATCATGGTGTTTTATTTTACCCGATAGATAAAACGTCGATTCGTCCAAAAAGACCACTCATTAGGAAAAAGTGTCCTCTCCCGTCTCGTGGAGGACCGAAATCCAAAATTCGTACCTTCTGTTACTGTCGCCGAGACGTATTTGCTGCAGTTTCTCCAACTTGTAACGCTTCATACGCAGGCCCCGTTCCAGAACACGCCTTACGGTTCTTTGAGGAACCTGAAATTGTTGCCTACCTGCCTTGTGAGCTTTCGAGGGCTCCGAGTGAACGCACGTCCGATACGCTCGACATTTTCATGCTTGACCGACCAGTGCTTTTCCCTTTGCATACGCAACCAACTTCCAAGAATTTGGTATGCCCGTCATAAATCTACTTGTGCAGAGGCGGCCTCTTGCTGAATCGATGACGGAATGCACGTGGCACTTGAACTTCGCATTAATTGCAAAACACAAAATGGTTCCTAGTCACCATGTTACTAAAAACAAACAACAGCGCCGCCGTCTCAAAACTTTGAACCTCCTTCTGTCCAGTGACATGCGCAATGTGTTTCTATCTTTTATTGTTTGTCTTTAACAAATATTTGAAATCTGTGCTTTCTCTTATAATCACACGGTATTTATTTTACTAGGAGTTTCGTAGAATTCCACAACCTCCCAAATTAATACGGTTGGTACTATTCTTTTAATATGCCCATAGAATTTTAGCTTGTTTTTTTTTTCACATCCGACACACGTCGGTATACTTTTCAGTATCTTTATAATTATTTTATTATAATTTACTTATAATTTATTTTTCATTTCGTTATTTACCAGGTTTCGTGGGTCATGGAAGCAGTCAGAATATAATTTACAGATCGTTTATTAGAAACACAGAAATTCAGAATCAACAAAACTCGAAAAAAAAAAGAGTACACGAATCAATAACACATTACAGAAACAGGTTCTCTACTACTGTGAGGAAATCCTGTAAAAAAAAGTAGTAGTGTGTCACATAGAAAGCTTTCAACTTATATTCGAAGAAATAGCTGTTTTGGTTCAAATGGTTCTGAGCACTATGGGACTTAACTTCTAAGGTCATCAGTCCCCTAGAGCTTAGGACTACTTACACCTAACTAACCTAAGGACATCACACACATCCATGCCCGAGGCAGGATTCGAACCTGCGACCGTAAAATAGCTGTTTTAACATCTTCAACATTTGTAGTCCTGTCCTCTTCACTTGCGTGTAGTATTACGGTGTATTGATAATTTTAATTTTTGAACCGTCTGACTACAACTGAATGAAACACAATTTTCGTGCCATACGCGTTTCGCCTTTATTCTGTGCAAGGCATCTTCAGTGACAGGTTGCGCGGACGATTTTCTACATATTACGTTTCTGTTCCAGGTTTGGTGCCGTTCCTCTTCTTATAATTGCCACTTGCGGTTTTTTGCATCAAAACAAGTACCCAGTTCCTAATGCTGTGAAATGTGGGAAAAACCGCAAGTGGCAATTATAAGAAGAGGAACGGCACCGAAATTGGAACAGAAACGTAATATGTAGAAAATCGACCGCGCTACCTGCCACTGAAGATACCTTGCAGAGAATAAAGGCCAAATGGGTATGACACGAAAATTGTGTTTCATTCTGTTGTAGTCAGACGGTACAAAAAGTAAAAATTATCAATATACCATAACATATTCGAAGACTTGATGTTTCTCGCCCTGTGCAATGGGGTGGAGGGTAGTAGAGTTGCTCTTAGTAGGTCAGATGTAAACTACATGCAGGGAACGATTACTACGGCAGCAGAGCGTGTGTGGCGGGTGCAAGGGGATTTTTTAGGTTAGCGAATCCCCGCCCCCATCCCCCAGCCCCATGAGATCGGAGATAAACTACCAGCCAAATTCGAAATTACGTCAGCTACTATGTTCTCAGAAAATGCTCGTCCTCGCAAACTGGATGTAGAAAAGTTAATAGACGTTAGTTAAGTGCGGAAGCATCCAAGGAAATTTCCTAGAATTGGTATCGCTTATTGAAGGCTTAATGCCCAGATAGTACTATGAACAGAAAGTGGGCTGAAACCGTGAGTGAACAGCAATGAAATCCGAAGTTCAAACAGTAATATTTATAGTAAGGATAGGTTCGATGCCAATGGTGGTAGCGTATACATCGCAGTGAAGAATTCGATAACAACTAGTGCGGTTATCATGGAACCAGAATATGAATTAATCTGGGTGAAGTTAAGCATCAAAAGTTAGTCAAAATGATGACCGCGTGCTTTTATAGATTTTTTTAATGAACACACCGCTATTTGAATGTGTTATTGTTTATTTAATTACGTAATTAAATAAACAACAATACAGCCAAATGGCGGTGTATTCATTTAATAATTATTGTATGACTGTTCCTCAGCAACATCAAAAACTTTTATATATCACCTGGGTCGGAAGCTGTAGTGGTAAAGCGCCTCAGAGAGCTGAAATTATCCACACTATATGCGTCCAATGGACTGATGACCATAGATGTTAAGTCCCATAGTGCTCAGAGCCTTTTGAACCATTTTGCGTCCAATGTTTCATAATGTTGGCAGCAACTTCCGACAAACTTTAAGCATTATTCCAAACCTTTTATGAACTTCTTCTGTCACACATACTTAATGTCATATATTAAACACATTAACTAATTTGTAAAGTAATAGACGTTTGAAGCTGTTTTATAACTGGCAGTTTGATTATTTAAAGAACGACCGCTTTACTGATGAAGTACTAAAATAACCACTATAATAATAGTTACACAATGATTGTCTTTGAAACATATCTCGTAATAGTCTCTGAACAGTGACCTGCTACTGCTGCTTAAGGGTCACTTAAAAAGTGTAATTAATTTAGGAAACAAACCCTCAATTTGCAGTCAGTTTATATACAAAACTTGTAATGTGCAATTGAAATTCAAAGGCTCTGTACCAGCGGGCAACCATCTTTCTATCATTTTTATTTAACACCTACCATTTCCTTTAAATTATTTGAAGTTTCTATTTTGATAATTTTGTTTTAACTCATTGTTATTACTTAGATTTTTCTTTGCTGAAAACAATGTTTGCGTGTACAATGAAAAAAATTATTTTATTGCATGACAAAAACTGTAAAATGCACAACCTGTTCTAAAGTATCAAAAAAATTGGAATAAATGGTTGAATAAATGTTGAACTTCATCCCAAAATGTTCCTTGTTATACAAAAGTATTTCTCGATCCAAACAAACAAATGTTTCTGTTAAATCAAAGACAATACTTGTAGTTCTCAGCCTATCGTTTCGTCCTGCTAGCGTGTCACATACAAAAGAACGAACTGCATATTTCTTTCCACAAGCCCAGCTGCCAACTTTACGACAAATTGTGTGAACTGATATGTGCCACTACTTCCTCATTCATTATTTCCTCAAAAACTTTCGAAAAACTGGTTGAATAAACAATGACTGGCTCCTGTCTACATTATATCTTTCACGCTTTTCATTTAGTGAATCCACTGCTGAGTATTTCAATCTGTCTTGAAAGTGATCACACCTCATATTTCATCACAGCTGTCAATAGCCATCGAAAACATATTAAGTGAAAGGCAATATGCTCGCTCTCAGGCGTCCCGCTGGTAAATATTGCTTTGTTATTGCTAAGGGTAGTAGAATGGCTTAGAAATTAACGTGGAGGCCCGCGACTTGTAGGCGTCCAGAGAGTGAGCTTGTAATACGGCAGCCACTTACGCGATCCGGCTGCAAACCTTTAGACCGTTAATACCTCATAATACTGGGCTGGCAAGTGCCCATAAAAAATAAATTGTGTCTTAATGACCGAAGGCCTGCCAACTTTCCGTGATTACGCGCCGGCCGTACTGGTGTACCCACTCTATTTAATTGGAGCCGGGGGAGCTACGCCAACCCCCACGGCTAGCTCCGACATTGTTCTCGGTACCTGGAGCATTTACGTTTAAGCACCGTGCGGTAACGTGAGCGGTAATAACCACACGCTGCGTAAATACGGGACATAACGTTCCGGGCTATCGCTTACATTGTCCTGATTCTCGGGTTGCCCAACGCCGCTATTTTCACCGGGAAATAACGGCCGTGATCGATGGCTTACTCAACCGTATGGATAAAAAAATACTTTTAAAATAGCGTTATAGTTTAGTTAACAAAAAGAGATGCGTGAATTGCGGAAAACGGAAACGTAGCTACGTTTTGGAACGGATTTCTACACTGGTATAAAGAGAACTGGCACCTAAAATGCGGATGGAGCAAGAAAGCTCATAGCAAAACGAAACCTCTTTGAGGAAAACAGTGAAGTGTAGATAGAAAATGGCTCTGAGCACTATGGGACTTAACATCTGTGGTCATCAGTCCCCTAGAACTTAGAACTACTTAAACCTAACTAACCTAAGGACACCACACACATCCATGCCCGAGGCAGGATTCGAACCTGCGACCGTAGCAACAGCGCGGTTCCGGACTGAAGCGCCTAGAAACGCACGGCCACACCGGCCGGCGTGTAGATAGAAAAATAAGGTAAACAGAAGATGAAATTCGAAGGTGAAGTGTTACTGCGGGTAAACCCTATCTTCACCGACAATATTTCTGAGTATTTTGGTTCATGGGCCCTATGCTCGTTAGAGGATAATTGAATTTCGTTTGATTTCTTACGCATATTTATCTTTGTACCTCTGTAACACTGGAAATATCAGGAAAAAAAATGCAAATGTGGATGGTATGCGCTGTGTGTTTTTTTATAGAACAGAAGTTCTTCGATTCACTCACCGTACGTTCTGTTCAAATGTGTCTGAATTCCTACGGGACCAAACTGTTGAGGTCATCGGTCCCTGGACTTAAATACTACTTAAACTAACTTATGACAAGAGCAACACACACACCCATGCCCGAAGGAGGGCTCGAACCTCCGGCGGGAGGGGTCGCGCAATCCGTGACATGGCACGGCCACTCCGCGCGGCTACGAGCTGTTGATAACAGTAACACACATCACGTTCAATATGCATTAAATATTACTTGGTTCTGGGTCGGGTTCACCATGTACAAAGGAATAAACCAGTGGTTAAGGCAAAACGGAATATATTCGAAAAATACAATCCTGCAACTTCGCAACAAAATCGCGTGGTAGTCTCGACGTAAGTACCATAAACACTTAACCTCACATAATTATTTACGCTGTATTTCATCGTTTGGAGGTTAGTTGTTTTCACATAGGGCGCTTCTAACACTGATTTTCTACCGTAGAGCAACAACACACCAAAAATACTTCGCCACAGTGGAACAATAAAGATCGAAAACTGACGATAATGTAAAGTGTATCTTGAAAATCATGTGAACAGCCGTCTGATGATGAACTTGCCAGTTCGAAACCGGTAACGGCGCTATTTACCTAAATAAATAGCAGTATTAATAGTGGATGGTTGCTGTTCTCTTCTTTGTAAGAATTAACCTACATTAATTATGACCCCTACCCACCGTAACGTTGGATGGCGCCTGGTGGCGTTGCGGCAACGTCGGGCACGGGACGCGGTAAGAAAAGTGTGTAAGCGGAGCAGACACGGACGGGAGATCACCGTAGCCAAGATAGGGGCTGCAAACGAGGAAGTCCATTGAGACAGGCGACTTTGACACAAGGCAGATTATTATTACGCAGAGCGTGTGAACAAGTGCGTATCTCGAAAACGGCGAAGCTGGTCCAGTGCTCGCGTGCTACTGTCGTGAACATCTACGGAAAGAATTAGGACAGTGAAACCACCACTAGGCCCTAAATGGTTGGACGTCCACGACTCTTCACAGAACGTGGAGTTCGGAGGTTTGTCTGCTCTGTGAAGTAGGATAGACGGTGATCTGTGGCATCACTGCCGAAAGAGCGCAATGGTGGTGCACGCACAAGTGTTCCGGAGCACACCGTTGGAAATTAGAAATTTGTGGTAAGTTCTATGGGACCAAACTGCTGAGGGTATCAGTCCCTAGTATTACAAACTACTTAATTTGACGTAAACTAATTACGCTAAGGACAACACACACACTAATGCCCATGGGAGGACTCGAACCTCCGACGGGGCAACCGCGCGAATCGTGGCAAGGCGCCCCAGACCACACGGCAGCACACTATTCATCGTACGTTGTTAAACGTGGTGCTTCGCACGATACCATCCCTACGTGTTCACATGTTGACCCAACGACATCGGCTGTTACAACTGCAGTGGACACGGGACCATCGGGATTCGACCGTCGATCGATGGAAACGCGTCGGCTCTTCGGGTGAATCACATTTTTGCTACACTAGGTCGATGGTCGTCACCACATACACCGTCACGAGGAGAACAGCAGTTCGAAACGTGCTTCGCAGTCTGGTGGGAGCATTATTATGCTATGGGTGTTTGTATTCCGTCGAGGTAACGAATCTCATCTGTTGGAGTAGTTTCAAATAGGATTATACCTCCATGAGATGACCTGTACAGCCTGAAGAGGCGTACTCACCAGCAGAAACCTCAGAGACATCGGTGAAGCACGCAGCCGTGAACTACAAATTGTTTCGCACGAATGATTGCATATTGTTATTATTACTGAGCTTCTTGGGCGTTAGACCTGTGGCAACGATTGTTTTGAAATACTTTGGAGGTTGATAACATGTAGCTATTTCCTTAAAAAAAAATGTGCTTTTAGACGCTAACACCAGTTCTCAGTTTAATTTCAGTTTCAGACTATCAGTGTTTTCCTAGGTGTAGACTTAAACACTGAAAGGACAGAATAAATTAGTAGTTCGAACCCACAACGGCCAGGAGAACAGTACTATGAAACTTCCTGTAATTCCATTACAGTAACCCATCTCCTGTTGGTGGAAATAGGCGTTCGTGCTGTCCATGAACTCCACCCGGTCAATATATTACGCAAATTTATTTCGTAATGACATCATTTATACTTCATTTTACTTTTTTTTTTAATTTCAGGAGAACTCGCAATCCATCAGGACGAAAAAGGAAGAGATGACGAATGTTCTGTACAAAGTCAACATCGGAGCAAGAGTTTACAAGATTCTCCTCATCTTCAACATCAGGGAGCGATCGGTCGACGGGGAGCAGTCAGCGAGCAGTAAAACGAACGAAGTTTCTTCACACAAGAAAGCGATACAGTTGCTGGCTGAGAGGTTGAAAAGACTGACGATGTACCAGTAGGAAAACAGACAGCTTTGGAAAGCACGATGAATTGAATAATACGTTTCCAGAAATGATGCATTGAGCTGATGCACTGAGCTGATCCATAATACGCATTCACATGGCTTAATCTCATTAAGAATATTCACGACAGGTAACGACCTGGATTTCATATTCCTGTATCAAAATCCGTAAGGTACGTTTCGATGTGCCGTGTATATTTAGCAATCTCCTATTTCCCATACTAGTTCTAACTACGCTATCATGTTCCCTTCGCGAATTGTGTGCGGTCAATAGTACCCTGAATGACCTTATGTTTCATTTTTTTACGATTATGGTCACTTTATCAGTTACACGTGGGAAAAGGTAATGGAACTTTACTTTTTCCGAATGTGTAGTCTTGAGATTTTAAAAGCAAGAGGGAGTGCTGAAAAGTATTGGACCGAAATTTTTATGTGAAAAATCTTAAACCTTTTTAAATAAAACAAATTTTTTAACATTACACATATTTATTCTTCATGTTTACATATTTATTTCTCAAGATAGCCACTCTGGCTACAAATACATTTCTCCCAACAAGAGACCAGTTTGTTTATAACGCCATTGTAGGATGTTTCACTTTCGTGACAGAATCACAACCTCACCTCTGCTTACACCGCTTTATTAGTGTCAAACTGACGTCCTCGAACGTCTTCTTTGAGTTATGGTAACAGATGAAAATCAGATGGGCCAAGTCGGGATAATATGGAGGATGATCGATGGTAGGGAACCCTAGGCGTGGGACTGTTGCAGATGGTACAACGCTCGTGTGTGGTCTGGCAATATCGTGCTGTAGGAGATAGTGTTCCGTGTGTGGACTAACTCTTCAAATTCTAAACTCGGTTACAGCACGCCGTTTCTCACGCACCGACATAGTTACGTTACACACCGCCATATTACACGTCACAATTCGGAGACCTCTAGCGGCAGAGGCCTGCAAGTACGTAGACATGAAGAAAAAGGTTTAAAGTGTTATTAACGTTTGTTTTGTTTAAAAAGCTTTAAGAGTTTTAACATAAAAGAATTGTGAGGCATTGCTTTTCAGTACGTCCTCCGAAATCTCTCAGTAATGACTGCGCTTCTGTAGCTCCTTACAGTAGGATGGATATCTCTCCAGCTCTAAACATACGAAACCGTGACAAATCGTATAGTTCTTTTTTGAAAGTTTCCTATTTCCTCTGTTAATCCCATCTGGTAAAAGTCCCATGTTATGTTATGTTATATTAACAAGGGACCTAGAAACGACGGAGAGGCTCCGTCCCCGCCGCAGCCGCAGTGGTCCGCAACCCCACGACGACTACCGCAGTCCACTTCACCTCTCCGCAGCCCCACACAGAACCCAGGGTTATTGTGCGGTTCGGCCCCCGGTGGACCCCCCAGGGAACGTCTCACACCAGACGAGTGTAACCTCTATGTTCGCGTGGTAGAGTAATGGTGGTGTACGCGTACGTGGAGAACTTGTTTGCGCAGCAATCACCGACATAGTGTAGCTGAGGCAGAATAAGAGGAACCAGCCCGCATTGGCCGAGGCACATGGAAAACCGCCTAAAAACCATCCACAGACTGGTCGGCTCACCGGACCTCAACACAAATCCGCCGGGCGGATTCGTGCCGGGGACCAGGCGCTCCTTCCCGCCCGGAAAGCCGTGCGTTAGACCGCACGGCCAACAGTGCGGGCAGACGTCCCATACTGACGACCAAATTGAAAAAAAAAAAAAATATATCATGAAGGATTTTTTAAGCTCGTGGTTAACTGTATTTTCTTAGTGTACACGGTGTTCAGAAATTACCGTTACAAACTTCTAGGACTTTTAGAGGATAGTGAGTACATAATATTTTGAATACCATCACATATCCGGAAACGTACCGTTTCCGTTCTATGACGGTTTCAGTTTAGGAACTGAATTAGGTTGACACAGTAAAATTATTAGGAAACAGTGCGAAGGAAACATAACGAAACATGAATTTAGCACTTAAGCTCATTTATTTGCTCTAACAATTAAAAATTGCGTGTGTACATTACTCCAAAGCAAAAATGAATCCGGCATAATGTACGTACAGAACAGTACTGACACATTACAACAGTGGCTCCATGTGGCGACCACCAATGTTATTAGACATTGTACCTACAAAGCTTGTTCTGGTATACCCTCTCCATCCCACCAGGTGTCACCTCAGTTTCTAATAAAGCGGTCAGGACTCGTACCAGCAAAACCTCCCCTCTCTCTACAGGAGTATTGTAAATTGAAATTCGCGTATGACCCCATTAGAAGTACATTCAGCCAGAATGATACTTCCTATTTGCATACTCAATTCTACGATCAATTCCTAATCAATTAGGAGGTGGTATTGCACTATTCTTATCAATTAGAATTCCTATAATTTTACCATTCTACAACAAAACACCATTCCGAGTTATTCAATTTTAGCCTATTAATCAGATTTTATTCTGAATTATAGTAGTTGTCGTATGTTTATCAACATGAATTGGTAAACGACCAGTCGGGGTGGCCGAGCGGTTCTAGGCGCTACAGTCTCTCTTCATCTCAGAGTAACACTTGCAACCTACGTCCTCAATTATTTGCTTGACGTATTCCAATCTCTGTCTTCCTCTACAGTTTTGGCCCTCTACAGCTCCCTCTAGTACCATGGAAGTCATTCCCTCATGTCTTAGCAGATGTCCTATCATCCTGTCCCTTCTCCTTATCAGTGTTTTCCATATATTCCTCTCCTCTCCGATTCTGCGTAGAACCTCCTCATTCCTTACCTTATCAGTCCACCTAATTTTCAACATTCGTCTATAGCACCACATCTCAAATGCTTCGATTCTCTTCTGTTCCGGTTTTCCCATAGTCCATGTTTCACTACCAATACAATGCTGTACTCCAGGCGTACATCCTCAGACCCTCAGAAATTTCTTCCTCAAATTAAGGCCGGTATTTGATATTAGTAGACATCTCTTGGCCAGAAATGCCTTTTTTGCCATAGCGAGTCTGCTCGTGATGTCCTCCTTACTCCGTCCGTCATTGGTTATTTTACTGCCTAGGTAGCAGAATTCCTTAACTTCATTGACTTCGTGACCATCAATCCTGATGTTAAGTTTCTCTCTGTTCTCATTTCTACTAATTCTCATTACCTTCGTCTTTCTCCGATTTACTCTCAAACCAAACCGTGTACTCGTTAGACTGTTCATTACGTTCAGCAGATCATTTAATTCTTCTTCACTTTCACTCAGGATAGCAATGTCATCAGCGAATCGTATCATTGATATCCTGTCACCTTCTGTTTTAATTCCACTCCTGAACCTTTCTTTTATTTCCATCATTGCTTCCTCGATGTACAGATTGAAGAGGAGGGGCGAAAGGCTACAGCCTTGTCTTACACCCTTCTTAATATGAGCACTTCGTTCTTGATCGTCCACTCTTATTATTCCCTCTTGGTTGTTGTACATATTGTATATGACCCGTCTCTCCCCATAGCTTACCCCTACTTTTTTCAGAATCTCGAACAGCTTGCACCATTTTATATTGTCGAACGCTTTTTCCAGGTCGACAAATCCTATGAAAGTGTCTTGATTTTTCTTTAGCCTTGCTTCCTTTATTAGCCGTAACGTCAGAATTGCCTCTCTCGTCCCTTTACTTTTCCTAAGGCCAAACTGATCGTCACCTAGCGCATTCTCAATTTTCTTTTCCATTCTTCTGTATATTATTCTTGTAAGCAGCTTCGATGCATGAGCTGTTAAGCTGATTGTGCGATAATTCTCGCACTTGTCAGCTCTTGCCGTCTTCGGAATTGTGTGGATGATGCTCTTCCGAAAGTCAGATGGTACATCGCCAGACTCATATATTCTACACACCAACGTGAATAGTCGTTTTGTTGCCACTTCCCCCAATGATTTTAGAAATTCTGATGGAATGTTATCTATCCCTTCTGCCTTATTTGACCGTAAGTCCTCCAAAGCTCTTTTAAATTCCGATTCTAATACTGGATCCCCTATCTCTTCTAAATCGACTCCTGTTTCTTCTTCTATCACATCAGACAAATCTTCACCCTCATAGAGGCTTTCAATGTATTCTTTCCACCTATCTGCTCTCTCCTCTGTATTTAACAGTGGAATTCCCGTTTTACTCTTACTGTTACCACCGTTGCTTTTAATGTCACCAAAGGTTGTTTTGACTTTCCTGTATGCTGAGTCTGTCCTTCCGGCAATCATATATTTTTCGATGTCTTAACATTTTTCCTGCAGCCATTTCTTCTTAGCTTCCCTGCACTTCCTGTTTATTTCATTCCTCAGCGACTTGTATTTCTGTATTCCTGATTTTCCCGGAACATGTTTGTACTTCCTCCTTTCATCAATCAACTGAAGTATTTCTTCTGTTACCCATGGTTTCTTCGCAGCTACCTTCTTTGTACCTACGTTTTCCTTCCCAACTTCTGTGATGGCCCTTTTTAGAGATGTCCATTCCTCTTCAACTGTACTGCCTACTGCGCTATTCCTTATTGCTGTATCTATAGCGTTAGAGAACTTCAAACGTATCTCGTCATTCCTTAGTAATTCCGTATCCCACTTCTTTGCGTATTGATTCTTCCTGACTAATGTCTTGAACTTCAGCCTACTCTTCATCACTACTATATTGTGATCTGAGTCTATATCTGCTCCTGGGTACGCCTTACAACCCAGTATCTGATTTCGGAATCTCTGTCTGACCATGATGTAATCTAATTGAAATCTTCCCGTATCTCCCGGCCTTTTCCAAGTATACCTCCTCCTCTTGTGATTCTTGAACAGGGTATTGGCTATTACTAGCTGAAACTTGTTACAGAACTCAATTAGTCTTTCTCCTCTTTCATTCCTTGTCCCAAGCCCATATTCTCCTGTAACCTTTTCTTCTACTCCTTCCCCTACAACTGCATTCCAGTCGCCCATGACTATTAGAATTTCGTCCCCCTTTACATATTGCATTACCATTTCAATATCCTCATACACTTTCTCTATCTGTTCATCTTCAGCTTGCGACGTCGGCATGTATACCTGAACTATCGTTGTCGGTGTTGGTCTGTTGTCGATCCTGATTAGAACAACCCGGTCACTGAACTGTTCACAGTAACACACCCTCTGTCCTACCTTCCTATTCATAACGAGTCCTACACCTGTTATACCATTTTCTGCTGCTGTTGATATTACCCTATACTCATCTGACCAGAAATCCTTGTCTTCCTTCCACTTCACTTCACTGACCCCTACTATATCTAGATTGAGCCTTTGTATTTCCCTTTTCAGATTTTCTAGTTTCCCTACCACGTTCAAGCTTCTGACATTCCACGCCCCGACTCGTAGAACGTTATCCTTTCGTTGATCATTCAATCTTTTTCTCATGGTAACCTCCCCCTTGGCAGTCCCCTCCCGGAGATCCGAATGGGGGACTATTCCGGAATATTTGCCAATGGAGAGATCATCATGATACTTCTTCAATTACAGGCCACATGTCCTGTGGATACACGTTACGTGTCTTTAATGCAGTGGTTTCCATTGCCTTCTGCATCCTCATGTCGTTAATCATTGCTGATTCTTCCGCCTTTAGGGGCAATTTCCCACCCCTAGGACAAGAGAGTGCCCTGAACCTCTATCCGCTCCTCCGCCCTCTTTGACAAGGCCGTTGGCAGAATGAGGCTGACTTCTTAAGCCGGAAGACAGTGGCAGTGGCGGGGATCGAACCCGGGACCGAAGACGTTTTGATTAAGAATCAAAGACGCTACCCCTAGACCACGGGTCATCGGTCCTTACGTTAGTTAGGTTTAAGTAGTTCTAAGTTGTAGGGGACTGATGACCTCAGAAGTTAAGTCTCATAGTACTCAGAGTCATTTGAACCATTTATACGACCAGTTGAAGAACCATATATTATAACAGGACAAATTTTAACAATTATCTACTTTACATACTTCTTAATTAATGTCCAGGTTGCAAATGCATGAGATAAGCTAATTAAGGAATAAAATAAATAAGTTAATTAGGTTAGGAAAAGCATATGTTTTGAAAACATAAAACTGGAAGTTTAACTCTTCTATTAACTTTTCTCAAAAAATTTCACTAAACAAATGAAATAAATAAAATCTTTAAACCAAAAAAGAAAATCAAAAAATTATACCCTCTCCATCCCACCTGATGTCACTACAGTTTCTAATAAAGCAGCCAGAACTCGTACCAGCAAATCTTCCTCTGTCTCTACGGGAGTATTGTACATTAAACTTCGCATATGACCCCATTAGAAGTACGAACCCTGTCGCATACCAGGACAAGGAAATCTGAGACTTTTCACTTCCGTCAACAGATGTGGACGCGTCACACATCTGAAATGAAACCATCGTAGAACGGAAACGGTACATTTCCGGACATGAATTCCTATTAAAAATATTATGTAGTTACGCCATAGCTTGCCCGTATTAAACATCCGCCAAACCAACGATTTCAGTTTTCACTCCTTCGCACTCTGGAAACAGATTTTTTATCTCCACACTTTCGCACAGCCACACCGGTGAATACACACAACCAACGACGCCAATCGTCTCTACGCGACTGCGAACTGCTACTTTTTTGGCGCGCTCGCACGCCCAACGATAATGCATTTACAGTTTATTACACTCTTTGTCAATATCTTTTCCCTGACCAGGCCAGCATGTCTACTTACAAAATGTTCCAAGTCCATGCGCATTCTCTTTCTTAGATAACAAATAGCATTTGTTACTTGGCAACATATTTACAAGAATAATGTTCAGCACAACTGATGAAACAAACTTCGCAAAACACGTAGAAAATGTATGATTATCCACAGAGCTGTGGTGTTATAACCCGGGCAACTTTCCAGTCTTTGGGGTGCGGATCATTCGCCGAGGGAGCTGTTGCATATGATTGTTAAGTATGGAGCCATTGCATCAGCTTACTCTGCAATGGACCTCACTCATATACAGTCAGCACCAAACGAATTGCTTTTATTAAGTAATTTAAGTTGCTCTACTACTCCAAGGATATCTGCTTTTAAGTTACTCATGTTGGCAGCTGTTCTTGATTCGGATTCTAGAATATTTACTTCGTCTACTTTGTGTGTGTGCCTGAAAGGGAAGCAATAAAAGGCACAGAAATCGATCCCAAATAAAGTAAACACCAAACAGTCGAGTAGGTAATTCTTAAGAAAAGAGCATGTGTCCACCATGTTTTAAATTGTTCTATCCTCAAAACAGTCTAACGACGTATATAAATTACATTTCAAAGGTAATACCTCATGGGATTTGATTTAACAAAAGTATGGTATTGAGGTTTCACTACACAGAGAATGATAAGGATGTGAAGTTAAATAAGAAAAAATAGTTTCGTTTTGTGAATAATTTATTCTGAATTTTAAAAAGTCTTCCACTGAACATGACACAGGTTCTCGCGTTGTATGTCGATATTCTCTGCGGTTTCTTCCTGCGTCCTCGGATTCCGCATCTGCAAACAGACGACAGGAGATAGGCAGTGCTCGAAGAAGAAAATATAAAAAGGGAAACAAGAAGAGGAGACCGGACTGGTTTCACAGTTTTCGCGATACATCACGTCGGCAGCGGCTCTATTAAACTGGGGGCGCCATTGGTAATTGAAGGTCCGGTCAGTGAGGGCCGCATAATTGCTTTCCGGAGTAATTGCTCCCGCTCAGAGAACGCCGTATCCAGTGCTCCGAGATCGCCTCTCGCGCCCACCTCCTATAGATGGCACACAAAGATGCGCCGCCGAGGAAATTGAGCCGTAAGAGGCAAGCCTAATTTGCGAACGCCATCAGCTGCCATTGTGCTCTTCGACAGCACTCGCCAGCAGCCACTGAGAAGAGATCGTAATGCCAAGGCCACCACACGGATTTCCACTTATTCGTCTTCCTCCCTGACGAATCATAGGCGTCTTTCCCATACACGACTCTTCTTAGGTCATCCTGCACGTAATTTACCGCTCTTACGTATTCGCATTTCGTGGTTACTTAACTCTTATTACATGTTACTGCCTTGCAATACAAATTTTTGTTTCCTACAAAACTGATTTTTATTTTACATTATTTAATTTATTTTTACGTTTTCTTTTTGGATTTTCATTTCACATTATTTTACTTATTTTTAACCTTTTCTTTTTGGAAACAATTAGTTTCTCGACTGGTTTCATACTATCCTGCATTTCCTCGCAAACGAAAATACATAAATTTCTTGACGTACAGAAGTAATTTTTGACGTTTATAGTTGCTATATTGTGACACTTTGTTCTTTTTAATGGAAGTACATTTTTGTGGTGTTCAGGAGAGCCTCCGAAAGGGACTTGAATGTGTGGAATTTGATCAGATAATAAGATAAATGAGCTGAAAACCATTGACCCTTCGTTAGAACAAAATATTTGAAGCACGTCTACTTTACTAAGTTTATGCACACACACACCTTACGTACAGTGGACACGTTTATTTGTCCATCAGCCTGCTGTCGGTTTAATAAGTCATAGATGCAAAATGCTAACATCAATACTTTACAGAAGAATGGAAAATCTGTGAGAGGCCGATCTCGGTGAAGATCAGTTTGGATTTCGGAGAAATGTAGCAACAGCGACGCAATACATATCCTAAGACTTATTTTAGAAGATAGGTTAAGGAAAGACAAATGGACGGCAGCCACAAGAGTTGAGGGGCATGAAAAGGGAGCTGTGGTTGAGCAGGGGGTGAGACAGCTTCGTACTCCGTTACCAATGTGATAAAATTTGTACAATGAGCAAGCAGTAAGGGAATCAAAAGAAAAATTACGAGCAGAAATTAACTTCAGGGAGGAGAAACAAATACTTTCAGGTTTGCCGATGACACTGTAATTCTGTCAGGGTCAGCAAACGACTTGTAAGAACAGTTGAACGGAGTAGACAAAGTCTTGGGAGGTGTGTATAAGATGAACATCAACAATAGCAAAACAAGGATAACGGAACGTAGTCGAATTAAATGAGGTGATGCCGATGGAATTAGATTAGAAGCGAGACACTTAAACTAGTATGAGTTTTGTTCTCTGGGCAGCAGAATGACTAATGATGACCGAAATAGAGAGGATATAAAATGCAAACTGCTAACAATAAGAAAGGCGTTTCTGAAGGAAAGGAATTGGTTAACATCGAATACAGATTTAAGTGTTAGGTAGTCATTTCTGAAAGTATTTTCTTAGAGAGTAGCGCTGTATAGGCCTAGTAGTGAAACATGGATGATAAATAGTTTAGACAAGAATGGAATAGAAGGTTTTGAAATTTGGTGCTACAGAAGAATGCTGAAGGTTAGGCAGGTAGATTACGTAACTACCGACGAGATACTGAACAGAATTGGGAAGAAAAGAAATTTGTGGCACAACCTGACTCGAAGAAGGGATCGATTGATAGGACATATTCTGAGGCATCGAAGATTTCCAATTTAGTACTGAGTGAAGAGTGGGAGGGGAAAGCTAAAAATTGTAGAAGGAGACCAGCAGTAAACAGATTGAGAATGATATAAGTTGCAGTAGTTATTCGGAGATGAAGACGCTCACACAGAATAGACTAAGGTGTAGAGGTGCATCAGACCAGTCTTCGTGGACTGAAGTCCTGAACACCCTACCAAACTGTGACAGATTATTTTTTATTTTTAATGGGAGAACATACTTTTTTCTGACATTTGAAAGAACTATCGAAAGGAACCAGAGTGTGTGGAATTTGATCAAATAGTAACAAGATAATAGTGCTGCAGAGCATTGTCCTCTAGCCAGGAGAAGAGGTGAAACACCGGTCTACTCTACTAAACGTAAGCACACACACACATCTCACCTAACGTAGATTTGTTTATTCATCCATCAGTGTGCGCTCTCCTGTTGCAAGTTGTAGGCTTGCTCGAGAAGCTATTCACAGAATGTTAGGACAATGGAAAAAGCGGATATCGAATGTCTTCAAGCAGCAGCAGCAATGATGCGGTTGTTTGCTGGATGATGTCGTGATCGTGCCAAACACTCGCGATACTTTTTTTTTTTTTTTTTTTTTTGTAAACGCTATAAAGACGGAATCAAATAACGGTGTAAGAGCGAGGAGTAAAATAAACCAACGAAACAGAACAGCAACTGATGAGAAAATATCGGTCAATATTGTAATACAATATACATGTCACATGGCAGTGGCATATTGTATGGTGGTGTTGTTACGATTTGATCAAATTCCTAACATGTTCCGCGAGTGAAGGTCTCTTGGAATGCTTTTTCCATTGCCACAGAGTAACAGGCAAAATAAAAAAAAAGGAAGTCGTTCTCATAATTCGGAAGCTGCTAACGCTAAAAGCTCCTTACGTGAGTCAGAAAATTCGCCACATGTCCCTTATAACTTACCTGAAATAGTACCTTGATCTGTGTATGCGTTCCGGGTGCATTTTGGATAGCCTGTCTGTGCTCCCTCACCCGATATACAAACGTGAATCTTTCACTGCTGGCGGTGCTGTTTATTTCCCACCAACCACAGTCTCATTCCTTGCCGAAAGTCTTCATATCAGTTTCTGTTCAGGCGCCTTGTCCTCCTTCGCTTCTGGAGAATCTATCTGCATACTCTTTTGTCAGTTACTTCCACACTTCCTCTTGACAATTTCGCACAAAGGTGACTTTTATTTTGAGTGGTTTACTACTGCCACCCTTAGCTTTATACATCGTTTTGTGGTGACACTTCGCGTGCCATACAAATTAGTTCTCCCCCCCCCAAGTATCGGAGTACTTTTCAGGTTAACGCTGCACCTTTCTCTGTCACGTTAATACTCTCATAGTATGACTTTTAGGTCATATACTAGCTGTTTTCTGGGCGCAGATATCTTTGTACGTTGCACAGAGTTGACTGGATGTTATGCATATTTATAGGACTTATATTTCAGTTTACATCATCCATACTTATGACGCAATGATTTCCAAATATGTGCGCGGTTTCCAACTCTGTTTGTAAATCTCCATTTTTTAACCTCATTACCTTAAAATATTGTTTCCTTCGCATTGATTGTCAAGCCCCTATTCTAAATACTCTTATTTCAATTTTCGAATCACATCTCAATAGATCCAGTTAATACCGCTTCATCATCGGAGAAAATGTGATTCAAGCCCCAACTCCACTTGGTATTCCCATGTCACGTCATTTTCTTCTCCTCAGAACTAGATGCAAGTACACTGCTGTATATTAAAATTTCAATACCATGAGGGATTTCAAACAACAAAATCTTAGTTATTGTGTGCATATAGCATAGTAATTAAATCTGTAGGTGATTAGGAGACACGCGGGGTGCGAAATTTAGAGTACAGAAGCTCTGACCCGGCTGAGCACGGAGTCGAAGTGGCCTTTGATGACGGATGTGGGTACTTCATTCCACACTACCTCAGCACCGTGTCAGAGTTCATCAGTTATAGTACACGGCGACACCACTCGCTGACTAGGTGTTACCAGGGTAACAGTTAAGGCACCGTCTGTACCTGGGTAGTTCAGCACAACACGGGCAGCATGCGATTTAGCGTTATCTTGTTGAAAGTTAATGTCATCGAGACTTCGAAGATAGGCCATAACACAGCAGAAATTTAGTCGGCTGCTGCCCATAAGCTGTTACCAGCTATTCGAACCAGACGTATTCGTGTTTTGTACCCGGTAGTAACTCGTAACATGTCGCCAGATGATGTGCACATGACGATGACAAATACGGTCTGTCATTTGTGCCACGTCATGGGAATCTGCAACAACGGTCGCCGCCCTGACTGTGATGCTACAAGCGTCACTGCGCTCCCTACATGCGTACTTGTCTTGCTGGAAACAAACGCATTTCCTGACACAATGTACGTGAACCCTCTGTATGATCCAGTGTGGCCAAGTGGAAATACATTTCTCCTCTTGGGCGCTAGTTGTGTGGGCGGTTGAGATCACGTATGGCGTTGCGTATGGACCTCTGGAAGCCATCGATTCCATATTCGCATGACAATCTTGGGATTCCGATCAACGTCACGGAATGATGAAGTGCTGTACCGAAAGGTCACGACCGTTCCTCGTTCCTTCTTACACACGAGGTATTACATGATCCTCTCAAAAACAACCAACATTTACATGAGATATCCGAATGAGAAAGCCGCTACGTAATCATTCCTTTCTCTATGGAACATTGATGATATTGTTGCTGCTTATTTTATGTGGATGCACGGCAATGCTAAACTTTTGCATCTCCAGACGTGTAGTATACTTCATGCCAATGCGAAATTGTTTCATTACATACCGTCTTCATGACATGCGACTCTGAAAATTCAACAACACGCCATTAATATGCATTATATAACAATAAATAGTTTAATCAGTATTTTTTGATTAGTTCATAATATTAATTATGAACAAATAACACTTATTATACGCACGAAGTTACCGAGTACTTAAGCGGCGAAGAGGCTCAAATAAGGCAACTGGAAGTGCAGTAATATACACTATGCGATCAAAAGTATCCGGACACCCCCAAAAACATACGTTTTTCATATTAGGTGTATTATTGTGCTGCCACCTACTGCCAGGTACTTCATAAGAGCGACCTCAGTAGTCATTACACATCGTCAGAGAGCGGAATGGGGAGCTTCGCGGAACTCACGTACTTCGAACGTGGTACGCGAGATTTCCACACTCATAAACATCCCTAGGTTCACTGTTTCCTGTGTCATGCTGAAGTCGAAACGTGAGGGGACACGTACAGCACAAAAGCGTACAGGCCGACCTCGTCTGTTGACTGACAGGGACCGCCGTCAGTTGAAGAGGGTCTTAACGTGTAATAGGCAGACATCTATCCAGACCATCACACAGGTATTCCAAACTGCATCAGGATCCGCTGCAAGTACTATGACAGTTAGGCGGGCGGTGAGAAAACTTGGATGTCATGGCCGAGCGGCTACTGAAAAGCTACACATCACGCCGGTAAATGCCAAACGACGCCAGGCTTGGTGTAAGGTGCGTAAACATTGGATGATTGAACAGTGGAAAAACGTTGTGTGGAGTGACGAAACGCGGTACACAATGTGGAGATCCGATGGCAGGGTGTGGGTATGGCGAATGCCCGGTGAACATCTGCCAGCGTGTGTAGTGCCAACAGTAAAATTCGGAGGCGGTGATGTTATGGTGTAGTCGTGTTTCTCATGGAGGGGGTTGCACCTCTTGTTTTGCGTGGCTGTATCACAGCGCAGGCCTACATTCATGTTTTAAGAACCTTCTTGCTTCCCACTGTTGAAGAGCAATTCGGGGATGGCGATTGCATTTTTTCAACACCATCGAGCACCTGTTCTATAATGCACGGCCCTTGGCGAAGTGGTTACACGACAGTAACATCCATGTAATAGATTGGCCTGCACAGAGTCCTGACCTGAATCCTATAGAACACCTTTGGGATGTTTTGGAACGGCGACTTCGTACCCGGCCTCACCGACTGACATCGATACCTCTCCTCAGTGCAGCACTCTGTGAATAATGGGCTGCTATTCCCCAACGTATGCCTGCGAGAGTGGAAGCTGTCATGAAGGCTAAGGGTGGGCCAACACCATACTGAATTCCAGCATTACCGATGGAGGGCGCCACGAACCTATAACTCATTTTCAACCAACACTTTTGATCACATAGCGTACATAATTAAGATGCAACTTAACGTTTTCTATTGAACACTCTAAGACAAAAGAACCGTCGCACCACGAAGGAATTATCGGACGGAGACGGAAATGGATAGATGTGATGTACATGTATATACAAACAAATCATTACAATTTCAGCAAAACTGGTTGATTTATTCATGAGGAACTCAGTGACGTGCTGGGCCACCCCTGACCCTTATGCAAGCAGTTATCCGGCTTTGCATTGATTGGTCCATTTGTTTGATGGTCTCCTGAGGGATATTGTGTACAAATGGAGAGTTACATTATCAAAACTCCGACCTGATTACAGGGCCCTGCCCATAAAACTCCAAACGTTTTCAGCTGGGGAGATCCGGTGACCTTGCTGGCCAAGGTACGGTTTGACTAGCACAAAGACAAGCAGTTGAAGATCCTGCCGTATGCGAGCAGGTTTTTCCTTGCTAAAACGCAAGCCCAGAATGGCTTGATGAGAAGGGCAACAAAAGTGGCGCAGAATACTGTCAACGTACAACTGTGCTGTAAGGGTGCAATGGGAGACAACCAAAGCAGTCTTGCTATGGAAAGAAGTGGTAGCCCAGACCATCATTCCTGGTTGTCGGGCCCTCTGTCGGCCGAGTCAGGATGGAATCCCACTGATGTCTGAGGCGTCTCCAGACAAGTCTTCGGCCTGGAATCTCTTTGACTGGAGTATAAATGCCTTCAGTGATGAGTCTCGCTTCGAACTGAGCAACGGTGAGCAACGGTTCGTTGACGCCCCGTTTTGTTGCCATTCATCGCAAGGGATCCTTGGCTTGTATTTCAGTAAAATAATGCCCGCCCACAAACGGTAGGAGCTTCGTCTGCCTGTCTTCGTGCTTAAGAAACTATACCTTGGCCAGCAAGCTTACTGGATATCTCCCCAACTCAGAACGTTTGTATCATTATAGGCAGGGCTCGCTAGCGATCTAAGGCGCCAGTTGGACAGAATTTGGCACGATGTCCCGCAGGAGGCCATCCAACAACTCTGTCAATCAATGCCAGGCCGAATAAGAGCTTGCATAAAGGCCAGATGTAGACCAACGCTTTATTGAGTAGCCGCGCGGTCTGGGGCGCCTTGTCACGGTCCGCGCGACTCCCTCTGACGGAGGTTCGAGTCCTCTCTCTCGGGCATGGGTGTGTGTGTTGTCCTTAGCGTAAGTTAGTTTAAGTTAGATTAGGTAGCTCGTAAGTTTAGGGATTGATGACCTCAGAAGTTTGTTCCCATAAGACCTTACCACAAATTTCCAAAAATTTGTTTGTCTGTACATGTACATCGTACTTATCAATTTTCCAAGCCATTTGGATAATTCCTTCAAGGCACGTCGTTCTTTTTTTTTTGTGTATTTTGTATTTGCTGAATCGTGATTTTGCTTGAATCGGTTGGTCCAACATTGATGGAATATAACACAAGATTATTACAGCTCGTAGTTTTTTTCGCATTTTCCCGTGAAAAACGCTTACGTGTAGTTTTGACTGACGACCAATGCCACTTTTCTCTGCTTAAGTTGTCCATCCCATGAGCTGAACAGTCAGTGCGCTGGAATGCCACGCACGGAGATCCGGGTTCGATTCCCGGCTCGGGCAGGAGATTTTCTCCCCTCAGGGACTGGGTGTTGTGCTGCCCTCATCATCAGCCCCGACTGGGAACTCCCGGCCACTGACGCCATACGCTCGTTTCCATTTTCTGTTTAAATTAAATTTTATGTGTGAGTTCTGCATCACTCAAAAACTGGCATACAAACGTGTCATGTCACATCTAGCACTTGACTCTAGAACTCCTGATTTAGAGACCCTGACAGAAAGATAAAACTATTCCTGGATGTTTTGTCTCCGTCTGCGGGTACGTCTTACGAGGTGGAACGGAAACAGCCGACAGCGCCTACTAAAAGTGACGTTTATAATTCATCTCATTATTGGATTTGACAAATCCCCCTAAGGAGAAGATTTGCAGTTCCAGTGAGCTTTCAGCTTTGATTTTAAAAACTGCAGACAAACAGTCTCTCTTGTATAAATCCGTCGGAAGGGCATGTTGCAGTGTGCTACATACTTTCTTGAGCAGAAGTTGAGGACGTGGTCGCAACTTACCGACTGCTCCTCTGCGTCTGCTTTCGTGAATGGAAACTGACGATTGTTTCTGTTTCATTAACTGACATAACATTTGGCTCAAAAGACTCCAGAATCTAATCGAAAATGTCTAATACAGACAACAACACTACCCACTGTTGCAGAATTCTAGTTCTCAACGGAAGGTCTCAGTTACTGACTTGTCGAGTTGGTTCACAGATCAAGAACATCTACATCTACATCTACATGACTACTCTGCAATTCACATTTAAGTGCTTGGCAGAGGGTTCGTCGAAACACAATCATACTATCTCTCTACCATTCCACTCCCGAACAGCGCGCGGGAAAAACGAACACCTAAACCTTTCTGTTCGAGCTCTGATTTCTCTTATTTTATTTTGATGATCATTCCTACCTATGTAGGTTGGGCTCAACAAAATATTTTCGCATTCGGAAGAGAAAGTTGGTGACTGAAATTTCGTAAATAGATCTCGCCGCGACGAAAAACGTATTTGCTGTAATGACTTCCATCCCAATTCGCGTATCATATCTGCCACACTCTCTCCCCTATTACGTGATAATACAAAACGAGCTGCCCTTTTTTGCACCCTTTCGATGTCCTCCGTCAATCCCACCTGGTAAGGATCCCACAGCGCGCAGCAATATTCTAACAGAGGACGAACGAGTGTAGTGTAAGCTGTCTCTTTAGTGGACTTGTTGCATCTTCTAAGTGTCCTGCCAATGAAACGCAACCTTTGGCTCGCTTTCCCCACAATATTATCTATGTGGTCTTTCCAACTGAAGTTGTTCGTAATTTTAACACCCAGGTACTTAGTTGAATTGACAGCCTTGAGAATTGTACTATTTATCGAGTAATCGAATTCCAACGGATTTCTTTTGGAACTCATGTGGATCACCTCACACTTTTCGTTATTGCCACATGCGCAACACCTCTCGTGTTCAGCGCTCCTGTCAGTTGACTGGTTTACATATTTACAGTCAGTCTCTTGAAAACGAATAGGAGAAGTGCTTTCCTTTGATAAAGTTATCATTAGAGACACAGCTCAAGACAGAGAGGGAATCGGACACGTCCCTTTCAGTGGAACTATCCCGGCATTCACCATTATTTTTTTATGGAAACCACTGCAAATCTGAGTGACCGGACGGAAATCTTAAACTACTCCACCCGAGTGAGGGTCCAGTGCTTTAAAACATTGCGTCACTCCATCTTTAGCTTGGGATTAGCAGCGCTGGCAGAATGTGAAACAGCCAGTGATGTAACGTTTAGGTCGTTGTCAAAGCCAGATCTTAGCTTCAGAGGCGTGAGAACTTAGACGAAGTACACGAACTGACGGAGATGCAAACATACATACTGGCAAGTAGGAATGGTGACTGATTGCGGCGAAAGTTCGACAGCCATGAAGTAAATGGACGCAACTTAAAAGATCCGTCGTCCCCACCCGATGGGTTCGAACCACCGCCCGGTAAACGAGACGTAAGCATTCAATAACACCTCAAGAGCCCAATGCCTCAAGGGTTTATCCCCGACGTGGCAAAATCTGGAGAAAAAATAAGATTTTACTAGAACATGGTTTCCGTCGAGAAAAATGTTATGCTGTTTTACAATTTTTTTCTGT
Source organism: Schistocerca nitens (assembly GCF_023898315.1). Lineage (NCBI taxonomy): Eukaryota > Metazoa > Arthropoda > Insecta > Orthoptera > Acrididae > Schistocerca > Schistocerca nitens. The sequence continues at coordinate 586,026,664 of NC_064619.1, read as the reverse complement.
ACATCCTCTACAAATGGTAGGTAACTGGAAATACAAGAATATGACCAATAAGTACCTTTTCCCTCCATATTTTCAAGAAAAATGTTCCTATTTAAGACATTAATTAGTACAACAAATGGATAATTTCATAGTTTAAACTTCAAACGTACACACAAACAATAAGTCGGTCTTAACTTCCGTCATTATTTTCTTTATTCCTTATTTTCTTTATTCCTTTTTTTGCTCAACACATTATGTTTTGTCACATTCAGTCGTATTCATTTTATTCTTCCATCTCCATTCTTCCCTTGGATAACAAAGTTACTGCTGTGGTATTAAGTCCTAAGACTGGTTTGATGCAGATCTCCATCGCACTGTAGCCTGTAGCCTACTTCATTTACGAACAAGTGCTGCACCATACAGCCTTCTGAATCTGCTTACTGCTCAGTGGTCTCCCTCTACGATTTTAACTCCCCCCCCCCCCCCCCAGCAACGTCCCTCCAGTACTAAATTGGTGATACTTGATGTTGATGTCTCAGAATGTGTTCTAACAACCGATCACTTCTTATAGTCAGGTTGTTCCACAAATTCCTTTTCTCCCGAATTCTATTCAGCACCTCCTCAGTAGATACTGGCTCTACTCATCTTATCTCAAGCATTAATCTGTAGCATAACATTTCAAAAGTTTCTATTCTGTTGTTGTCTAAACTGTTTATCGTCCACGTTTCACTTCCACACATGGCTACACTCCGTACAAACACTTTCAGAAAAGACTTCGTGACACTCACATCCATATTCGATGTTAACAGATATCTCTTCTTTAGAACCTTTTTCTTTCCATTGCCAGACTATTTTTCAATCCTCTCTACTTCGGCCATCATCAGTTATTTTGCGCCAAAATAGCAAAAGTAATCTACTACTGTTAGTGTCTCGTTTCCTGATCTAATTTCCTCAGCATCACCTGATTTAATTCGAATGTATTCCATTATCCTCTTTTTGCTTAGGTAATGCTCATCTTATATTCTACTTTCAATACACTGTGCATACCGTTCAACTGCTCTTCCAAGTCCTTTGCTGTCTCTGACAGAATTACGGTGTTATCGGCAAACCTCAGATGTTCTAATTTCTTCTCCGTGGATTTTAATTCCTACTCCAAATTTTTCTTTGATTTCCTTTACTGCTTGCCCAATGTACAGATTGAATAACATCGGGGATAGGCTACAACCCTGTCTCACTCCCTTCTCAACCAGTGCTTCCATTTCATGCCCTGACTCTTACAACTGCCGTCTAGTTTCTGTACAAGTCGTAAATGTCTTTCGCTCCATGTATTCTACCCCTACTACCTTCAGAATTATAAAGACTATGTTCCTGCCAACATCACCAAAGGCTTTCTTTAAATGTACAAATGCTATAAAAGTAGGTTTGCCTTTCCTTAATCTAAGAAAAGTCCTAGGTCAGTATTGCCTCGCGTATTCCTGCATATTATAGTAATTATGATAAGCAACAAAAATTTACTTGAGATTGATGTGAAAGACTGTATCGTAGAAATTGGAAGAATATCTCGTGCATCGCTTTCTGCTTCAGGGATCATATATTTTCTTTGTTGACTGGACTCGTAGCTCAAGACTCCTGAGTACTATACTATAAACCAATAAAACTATCCGGAACCCCGAAATTTTGTTATGCCTGTTAGCGGTACTGGGAAGTACCGTGACCCGGAACTACTCGAAAAGCAATGGCTATTTTTACTGGTCGCCCTGTTTTCAGTCTTCTGATGGACCCAAATTCCAGCCGGTAACTAAGTAATAAAAACAATTTCGCATTTTACAGCTACGGGCACCGACAGCAACCGACCGCTAACGGTCTGGGCGGTTTTATAGCGCACACACACGGAATAACGAGGTCGTAACAGCTGGCTACTGCTGCCGATACTTGCGGATGATACGAATCATTTTACGGACTTCATTAGCTGATATACCGTCGTTAGGAAGTTATATAGCTATATAGAAACGCTATTGAGTTTTAGGTGAAATGTTAGCAAGGTATCAAGCGAATAATAGTGCAATTTCAATGCAGTTGCTTGGATAGTCAAGTGGTCATCATCTCACCAGATTTATCTCAGAAAATATACTATATATTACCGAAGAAAGAGAAAACTATAAAAATATAATCATGAAGTAATAAATCAGTACTATAAAATGCTTACAAACGAAAGCAACAACGTATATAGGATACATAATTCGGAACGACTGAGAAAAATACGCAGAGAATTTGATGCTGAGATTAACAGTGATGTTGGAGAACCAGACAAAAAAAGTTTAAACTACATAGTGCAGGACAAAACGTAAACAAATAACACGAGTGCATTTGAGGTCTGTGCAACAGAGAGGAAGTGCTCTTAAGCGTTGCAGCAAAGGGGAAAGTTGTTTAATCATTTGGTTTTATGGTGCTCAAACAAAAATCGCATATACAGCACAAATTTTGAAACTGAGTTCGACTACTTTATGAAAACCACAAACTTCCATTCAAAACATTGGCTATTGCAGAACGTCAGCGAGTTCTTATTTTATTAAAATCTTAATTAATACATGGTCAGGCTTTCTACGATCTTCATGACTGGTCAGATGGCGTGTCATAGTTTCCTTCGTTGTCCTTGTCATTATGCACATGTTCCTCTCGCTAAGACTGAGGCACAAAACCAGTGCACCTCTTATTTTTTGGAATAGCACTCAAAAGTTTGCAAACAGAAATAAAAATTATACAGCTGTGTTGCAGGTACCGGAATCCGTGAAGGAACTGCCGTGCCCTGTTATTCTATTAACAAATATTGTCATTTTATATCTGAAGATAAAAGTGTTTGAACAGATCAACACTAGGACACATAGTTATGAACGAAATTCCTTCCACATTTTTCGTTGATTGCGATAGGTTTCGGTATTAGATGCTACACTCTTTTCATTGTATGTTCTAAGATATGTCATCAGCTTTTCCTGCTGCGAATTCTACATGCGCGCTGATGACCTCCAGTCATATCTCAGTGCAAAACCTGAAGACTCAATACCGGCTTGTCCGCAGCTCGTGGTCGTGCGGTAGCGTTCTCGCTTCCCACGCCCGGGTTCCCGGGTTCGATTCCCGGCGGGGTCAGGGATTTTCTCTGCCTCGTGATGACTGGGTGTTGTGTGCTGTCCTTAGGTTAGTTAGGTTTAAGTAGTTCTAAGTTCTAGGGGACTGATGACCATAGATGTTAAGTCCCATAGTGCTCAGAGCCATTTCAATACCGGCTTGTGTGCACTATCAAAATGGACGCAGATTATATGGTTACAGCTCAACCCATCCAAAACCCGAGTGGTGCTGGTTGCCCATTCTTGGTTCATTATGCCGAAACATCGGGAATCCGTAACATCTTTACCCTACATGAAACAAATATCAACTTCTCTCCTTCAACAAAGAGTTTTGGAGTAACCGTAGATCAAAATCTAAATTAGACTGAGCACGTAACTACAAGGTGCAAGAAGGCATCAGCATCTCTCTATGTCCTATAAAAATATAAAAATCTCTTTTCTCTTAAGCTGAAAAAATCTTGTACAAAACCTCATACTTCCAGTTACTGATTATAGCGATGTTATCCTGCAACGGCTTTCTTAAAAGAGCTTACGACTACAGCAGCTGGTTGTAAAATGCCTATGTTCGTTATATCTGTGATGGTCGACTCTTTGATCGTATTTCACCATCATATGCACAGCTATCCAGGCGCAGAGATTTTCATATACTGTGTCTTCTCTGCTGTGTTATCAAGGTACACTGTCCCGCATACCTCTCCTCGATCTTATAGCTCTTGTCTGAACTACGTGGCAGAAGCACCAGTTCCCATCGGAGCAAAATCCTTTCTGTCTCACTCCATCGCTTAACCATATTTTACAAGTTCTTCTCACAAGGAACGCCCTGAGTGCGAGGTCGCAAAAGGTTAACGATATTTACGGCATTCGACGGCCCACGTCTTGTCTACCATGCAACCACAATATTGGCTGCTAATAGCAACAGGGGGCTGGACTGGGGGCATAGTATTGTGAGCACAGCACGAGGCTACAGAACGTAGTAGAACTGCTTAGTGGCCGAGTAGTTATCAACAGAGCTGCAGTGCTAGTGGTGTTGATACAAAGTAGAGCAATGGCAACAATAAAGAAAGCAAACATTAAATTACATCTACAATAACAGTTGTTGAAACTGACACTTCGTCGGAAAGAAACCCAAGGAATTTTACAGAGTGAGAAAGAAGCGGCAGATGAAAATATTTGCGTTTCTGCAAGATGAGTCAATGGACTGTATGGTGTCGTATACGCTCGAATGTGCTGACAACGTACATGAGGAGTACAATGATGACAATACTTGCTTAATCAATGTTGCTGATACTGAAACAGGTGTTGAGGCATGTAGCTCATCATCCTTGTCAGATGCCACAAATCCCGTCTCCAGCGAAACGCAGTAAACGATAATGGTTGTCCAAGGAGCGGGTACTAAAGATAATTGCCTACATGGAAGATCATCCGCAGCATAGTAAAGAAGCAATTATCAACAGATTTCGATGACGTCCACAGCAACGTGACCATGCAGTGCATAAGAAAAACTACGGAAATACAAGGGATGACAAAACGCACTTGTTACAAAAACTGGTGTTTGTGCGTTTTGGTGATGCTTGATACTATTTACAGAATGTGGGTGATAGTCACATACTACGTTAAGCAGACCAAATTGCGAGCAACATAAATTACAGTGATTTGAAGGAGAGCAGTCAATGCTTGCATAAGTTCAAACAGTGTTACAGAATTAGAATACGTAAGACAACGAAATTTCAAAGAAAGAGTCAATTTAACGATGCACAGCAAACTGCGAAATCGGCCCGAAAATTTGCAAATGAAATGAAACAACCTAACCTATTGTTCAATAAGGAATTTGTTTTCAACTTCGACCAATCGGAATTTGTAGAGTGAGCGCATATGAAAGGAACCCTGGAAATTAGAGGTACCAAGAGAGTTATATCAACATCAACCAGCATCAATGCCTTAACCTATCAGCATACAATGATATCGACTGCTAATCTGGATGGGAAAATGACTGGAAACTTATTTATCGCGCTGCGAGAAGTTGGAGGTGATCTGCCCCCTGAGATTCTTCTTTGTGCGTGTTCTTGCGAGGGCAGTAGGGAATATTTAGTCACAGCAAGCAAGAGTGGGAAAATGGGCGTAAGAGAACTACAACTCTGGTATGAGCTCTGCTTCTGGCCAATAGCTAGCCGAAATAACTTGCTTTTGCTTGATTCCTGGTCTGTGTACAAAAATCCTACTTCTTTTGAGCAAGAATATCCTTTTTATTTATCAGAATGGGCACCGGGAAGGAAGGTCGTGCGAAGCCCAGTTCGCTCTGCTCGTTCACGAGACGCAGAAATCAACAGATATCGACGACCAGGCGGATGTCGTATTTCTTGACTTTAAGAAGGCGTTCGATACAGGTCCGCACTGCCGCCTAATGAACAAAATGAGAGCTTATTTAGTATCAAACCGACTGTGTGATTGGACTGAACAGTGTGTATTAAGTAAAACATAACGTATCATCATCAAAGGAGAAGTATCTTCCGACATAAAAGTAGCCTCAGGCGCACCCAAAGGGGGTGTTACAGGACCATTACTTTTCACAGTATACACACACTGTGCAACAAAATCAAAGGATCATTTTATTGGAACCAGTAATTCCCACCCATTGCAGGGCACAAATTTCAAATTTGGCTCAAAAGTGCCTACAACCTTCCTCTGTAGCGGGGCAAAAGCATGGCGTACTGTGACGTCACCCTCGAGCTCGATGACGCCTCAAACAACAAAGTGACTACATATGAGGAAATGAGGCCTCAGCTCGGAAGTTCAACCCTTTTCTAAGGACATGGTGAGCTATTAACCGCATTAAACGTGATCTCATACCCTTGGTGTGCAGCGTGAGCGTAGTTTCTCTCTGTTGTAAAGGGTGGAGCCACTAGGCACCATTCAAAACCGATGAAATTTGAATATGCTTTTTCAGTGCTCCCGTTCCGTTCCATCCTGTGGTAGGGAACGTGTGTGAATAAAACATCAAAAGGTTCCTCTAAGCCCCCTCCCCTTCATTCTTGAATAACCTTGGGGGCACCCACCTCCCATTTGTTGACAGTTTTAAACACGTGCCTTTACAGGAAGAAACTTCGAAGTATTGTTAGGCACCCTCGGGAGACAATTACGAGGTTTCGAAAAGTGTTTGCCTTCGGGAGACAATTACGGGGTTTCGAAGAAATGGTTCTTTAATTCTGTTCCGTACTGTAAACGACCTACCGGGTAACGTCGGAAGTTCCATGGAGATTTTCGTGGACGATGCTGCTGTATACAGGAAGCCGCAACGCTAGAAAATTGTAACGAAATGCCGGAAGACCTGCAGGGAATCACCCCTAATGGAGAGATTGGCAATAGACATAAAAAAATGTAACGTATGCTTATACATAGACAGGAAGACCTCTTATTGTGTGATTACTCGATTGCAAAGTTTTACATCCACAAAATATCTAGGAGTATGCGTACGGAGCGATTTAATGTGGAGCGTCCACCTAAAACGTATCCCCGATAAAGCAATGCCAGACTGACATACTTTGAAAGAATGCTCATGAAATGTAATTCACACACAAAGGAAGTACCTTGCAAAACTCTCATTCAACCAATAGTTGATTACTGCTTGTCAGTCTGGTGTCCGTTTCAGATAGGACTGATTGATAAATAGAGAAGATCCAAAGAACAGCAGTGCCGTTTCGTTACAGTTACATTTCATAAGTGTGAAAGGGCACCAAGGTGCTCATCCCAATTCCAGTGGCAGACGCTACAGAAGAGTTCTGCATCCCGGTATGGTTAACTGTTAAAGTTTCCAGAGCGTACGTTCCTAGAAGTGTCAACGTATATATTACGTCCTCCTAAACATATCCTGCGAAAAGATCTTGAAGATAAAATCTGAGAGATTCGAGCCCACACGGAGGCTTACCGGCAATCGATCTTCCCGCGAATTCATAGACCGAGCACAGACACTGGCTTGTTGCCATCGTGCAGACAGCTTTTTGTCCCACTCCGGAGACCAAAGGATCGCGCCACGGTGTTATTAGTTTTCCCTTGTTACGTTTGGCTCGCCTGTTGTTCTCGGTTTTTCTTATATGCATAAGTGTTGCGGTGTTTTGTTCAGCGTGAGTGGTACTGGAGTTATTGTGATGTCTGATTAAATTTCCACTACGTTTTGCGTCTCTCTCTTTGCTGGACAAGAGTATTTGTAGTTTGGGCGTCTGTATAGTGATAGCGTACTTGTAATTATGTCTTTTGCGTTCTATCTGAGTTGAAGCAGATGCCGTCCTTACTTCAGTTTGAAAAGTCGAGTTTTTGCAGAGGCTCGATTCTTGTTAAAGGAAAAAGGGCGGCTAACCTCCCGTCAAAAACTAGGTTGTTAGAGGCGTAACACGAACTCAGATTAGGGAAGGGAGAGGAAGGAAATTGCCCGTGCCCTTTTAAAGGAACCATCCCAGCAGTTGGGCTGGAGCGATTTATGGAAATCACGGAAACCTAAACTGGATGGGCGACCATGGATTTCAGCTGTCGTCCTCGAGAATGCGAACTCCAGAGTGCTATCCACTGCACCACGCCACTCAGTCGACCGCTGTGTTGACGTGGTTGCTGTGTGTGAGTGGCTGCAGGTGTGTGGTACTGCGCCAGAGCCGCCGTTTTGTTTCGTTGAATCTGTAATGTATATATTTTTGGTGTGCCTGACAGGGGCGCTTTGACGTACCGTCCTCGGAAATCGCACTACAAACGTCTTCCAAGTCTGTACTGCAGTCATAGTGAATCGTCCGTGGAAGTGGTCCTGCACCTGGCTTGCTGGGTCTGCTGTAATCATCATCATCATCTTCTTCTTCTTCTTCTTCTTCTTCTTCTTCTACTATGTCTACTATGTACGGGGTTACTGCGCCAGTTGTCTAGATGCATCCCGAGGCACTTCACCGTGTTTTTTTTAGTCTGAGTAGTATATCTCGGAGGATTAGCTGGATGTCCCTTTTCTCATGTTGGTGATTTTCAGTGAGGTTTATGTGATGGCAGAAAAGGATAGTTTTACTTTTCGTTGCCACAAAGCCGATTTCCATTTTGACATCCAGTCTTCTAGTCTCTTGAGTTATCACTGCGCTTCTTTATCTACACCTTTTGTCCTCAGTGCTGTACGACAGCGACCAGCTTGAAGAAAAATGAAGGCATGTCTCGGATCGATTATACATACGAACAGTAATGATACTGCCACACCTGCTTGGTACCCCTCTTATTCCGCTCCTGACTACATCTTCCCATTCAGAATGAGCTGATGGTTTTTGTTTGCTAGAAAATCTACAACTCTACTGAATATATGTTTCATTGTTCCTTAAGCACGTATTTTTTTGTCGGACGACGGTGCGGACTGTCAACTTTCCGAAGTCGAGAAACATAGAGTCAACCCACACTTCGCTGCCTATTTGCTTTGAATTCTGAAACTGTCACGGATTAGAATGAGTGTCAACACGTCATTATTCTAAATTACTACGTGACATATGAAGAGTAGAGCAGATATTGTCCAGAACCAACACAACACCGCGACTTTCTTTTGGGACAGGACGCAAGAAAACTATATAAACAATATCAACTAAATCCGTTCATGACAATGCGTATTTCGTTTGAACTCTGGGTGTGATTTCTTTCTTACCTCTTACATTACGAATCATTTTTGCCATCTTTATTTGCTGCACTTAAACGCGATATTTAATTGATTATACTTCGACAGAAAATTACTGATTAAATTCTCCTTAGTCGATTGTACATTTCCACCTAGCAGTCTGCATTTATAAAAATTATGCTGCGCTAATTTTCCGGCAAACTGACTTCTCGATTTCTGTCAGCCATGTTCACTGTGAACAGTAATACGTTATCTGTCGTGTGAAATAATTTTCTCCATCGGCACACAACTGTAGTGTGATTTTTTTTTCTCTCTTGTTATCTGATACATTCATTTACTTCAATGTCCGCCTGTAGAGGAAAGCGTATGCAAAAACATTATTTCCCTGGTTAAGTATCATGTAACTCTTTCCCAGTGACCTTTTACTTGCACGGAAGTAATGTATGTCGTATTCTTGCGACAGCTGCATTAACGCTTACAGGTATACATTCTAACACTCCCTCGCTTCTGTTTATAGCCGTATTCAGAGCATGCAGTTCTTTCGCAAATTAAATAGTCTTTTCTGTTTCATTTAGCTCTTGTTATTTGTCGAAATCATGTTATGCCACCGTCTGCTGCTCTAAAAACCTTTAGTACTGCAACCAGTTAAGAAGTTTTTACAGCGCCCGTATGGCTACATTCAAGAAGATCGTACCATTCAATGGACATAATGACAAAAACAAAAAAAATTTAAACATTGTCCAGATAATTATATATTGAGACCTTTTGTCAACTTCGTGTTTTCGGCACTTAATGGTAGAGTTGCGCAACGCCAATTATCGAGAACATTGTCCATATTGCTTCAGTGCGCCTCATGGAAATCTTGTCCGACTACTGCAATGGCTGCGACAAACTGGTAGGCTGGTAATTAGAAATGTTGACTGTGATACTCCACGGACTCGCACCAGGGCTTGTGGACCGTGTGTGTGAAAGCATGCGTCCCCGATAGAGCTTGTGTCGCGACGTGGACTATCTCCCGTAGAGCACACAGGTCAACGCTCACTGCGTGCGTATGCGTACCGTGAAGCAGGGGATTTCAAAGTCAGCCGATTTTCAGACTTATTTTACATCCAGATGGTGAACGCCGGAGAAATGCCCACGAGATACGCGGACAGCAGGGTCTTTCCAAGTTCTGCTGACAACATCTTTGTCAGATAGTGCCCTGTTCAACAATCGTGCGCAATTTAATACAGGTCATTGTTTTGCCCCACCCTGTTTAGCCAAATAGGGAAAAAAGTGTTAAATGTATAGAGATTTATATTAGCACGTAACTAAGTATTGCTACAGATGGACGTCCAGATCACTTAATCCTCTGTGATAATTTCGTGAGACTGACGTGCATTTTACAGACTACCAGTTATACTACAAGGGTAAGTCAATTATTATCCGCAATTTAGTTATGTTTTTGTTTATTTTGGTAGTACTGTCTTTTTACGTTGATGACGCTTGCTTTGTTTATTTGTCGTTATATCTTTGCATTTTTCAAGCTGCTAGCTTAGTTCCGTTATCGCTGCCGTGCTGTTAATCAGGGCTGCTCCGCTGTCTATTTGCACCAAATGGTAGTCGGAAGACGCATCAGGGGCCGAAATTCACCTAAGACTTTCGGAACAGTACGGGGACAGTGTTTTGCCACAACGGAATGTCTACGTATGGATTGAGAAATTCCGAAATGGTCGCACAAGTGTTACGCACAATGAAGGAGCCGGACGACAGACGATTAACTATAGACGAAGTGGCACATCGTCTGCAAATTAATCACGGTTCTGTCTACGAAATCATCCAAAATAGACTTGGGTTTCATAAAGTTTGTGCAAGATGGGTCCAAATACAACTCACACAGTTGCTTCAACAAACTCTCTTGGACATGTGCTAAAACCATTTGGATCGCTATGGTAACGAAGGGGACAACTTCTTGGACAGGATCATTACTGGTGACGAAACGTGGATCCATCATTACGAGCCGGAGAGTAAACGGCAGAGAATGGAATGGAAACATTCAAATTCGCCGTGCAAGAAAAAGTTCAAGACCCAACCGTCCGCAAGAAAACTGATGCTTCCAGGTTTTTAGGACGCGCAAGGTCCAGCTCTGGCACGTTATGGCGAAAGGGGCACAACAATAAACAGTGTACGTTACAGTGAGATGCTTACTGCCAGGCTAAAACCTGCAATTCGAAGCAAACGCTAAGGATTGTTGTCAAAAAGTGTTGTGTTGTTGCACGACAATGCCCGTCCGCATACTGCTGCCCACCGCTTGCCACTACGTTAGTGAAATGTTTCGTGCAGACACAAGGCGCTCATTCCCACATTACGTCGTTTCTATACACCAGGGGTCTCCAAACTACGGCCCGCGGGCAGAAACCGGCCCGCGAGGGCCGGCAAACCGGCCCGCGTTAGCTGGCCGGACTTCCCCGGTATCCGGCCCTCCAAATACACTCCTGGAAATTGAAATAAGAACACCGTTAATTCATTGTCCCAGGAAGGGGAAACTTTATTGACACATTCCTGGGGTCAGATACATCACATGATCACACTGACAGAACCACAGGCACATAGACACAGGCAACAGAGCATGCACAATGTCGGCACTAGTACAGTGTATATCCACCTTTCGCAGCAATGCAGGCTGCTATTCTCCCATGGAGACGATCGTAGAGATGCTGGATGTAGTCCTGTGGAACGGCTTGCCATGCCATTTCCACCTGGCGCCTCAGTTGGACCAGCGTTCGTGCTGGACGTGCAGACCGCGTGAGACGACGCTTCATCCAGTCCCAAACATGCTCAATGGGGGACAGATCCGGAGATCTTGCTGGCCAGGGTAGTTGACTTACACCTTCTAGAGCACGTTGGGTGGCACAGGATACATGCGGACGTGCATTGTCCTGTTGGAACAGCAAGTTCCCTTGCCGGTCTAGGAATGGTAGAACGATGGGTTCGATGACGGTTTGGATGTACCGTGCACTATTCAGTGTCCCCTCGACGATCACCAGTGGTGTACGGCCAGTGTAGGAGATCGCTCCCCACACCATGATGCCGGGTGTTGGCCCTGTGGCCGAAGTGGCCGTGCGGTTAAAGGCGCTGCAGTCTGGAACCGCAAGACCGCTACGGTCGCAGGTTCGAATCCTGCCTGGGGCATGGATGTTTGTGATGTCCTTAGGTTAGTTAGGTTTAACTAGTTCTAAGTTCTTGGGGACTAATGACCTCAGCAGTTGAGTCCCATAGTGCTCAGAGCCATTTTTGTTGGCCCTGTGTGCCTCGGTCGTATGCAGTCCTGATTGTGGCGCTCACCTGCACGGCGCCAAACACGCATACGACCATCATTGGCACCAAGGCAGAAGCGACTCTCATCGCTGAAGACGACACGTCTCCATTCGTCCCTCCATTCACGCCTGTCGCGACACCACTGGAGGCGGGCTGCACGATGTTGGGGCGTGAGCGGAAGACGGCCTAACGGTGTGCGGGACCGTAGCCCAGCTTCATGGAGACGGTTGCGAATGGTCCTCGCCGATACCCCAGGAGCAACAGTGTCCCTAATTTGCTGGGAAGTGGCGGTGCGGTCCGCTACGGCACTGCGTAGGATCCTACGGTCTTGGCGTGCGTCGCTGCGGTCCGGTCCCAGGTCGACGGGCACGTGCACCTTCCGCCGACCACTGGCGACAACATCGATGTACTGTGGAGACCTCACGCCCCACGTGTTGAGCAATTCGGCGGTACGTCCACCCGGCCTCCCGCATGCCCACTATACGCCCTCGCTCAAAGTCCGTCAACTGCACATACGGTTCACGTCCACGCTGTCGCGGCATGCTACCAGTGTTAAAGACTGCGATGGAGCTCCGTATGCCACGGCAAACTGGCTGACACTGACGGCGGCGGTGCACAAATGCTGCGCAGCTAGCGCCATTCGACGGCCAACACCGCGGTTCCTGGTGTGTCCGCTGTGCCGTGCGTGTGATCATTGCTTGTACAGCCCTCTCGCAGTGTCCGGAGCAAGTATGGTGGGTCTGACACACCGGTGTCAATGTGTTCTTTTTTCCATTTCCAGGAGTGTATTTGAGGTGGTACCTACTATACTGCCAACAATTGAGTTTCGAGGCCTATCGCGACCAATACACCGCGACATTGTCGGAGCTCTATCTTTTCAAAGCGAAGGTCATGGTTAAACTTGTGGCTATCCACAATAAACAGTCAGACCATTATCCGTGCGATAGTGAAAAAAAAAGAACGGTTAGCAGACTAGTTTGGCGAAAGCATTTTAAGTGAAAAAATTGTTTGCATTTTATTCCACTCAAGAGTGTGGTGCAAGTCTTTCAAATGGACGCCACTTCGGCGACTAGCCTTAGTAATCAATCATTATGGAAGATGCTTCTTAAGCGAGGTTTCACTTTCTTTTGATTACGTTGTGAAGCAAGTAAATCGTATAAAATATTTTTATTTAAAGGCAATTTCAAGAAAATACAGTACCTGGTGTACATACTGATATTGGATATTTTAGTTGTAACTGATGTACAAAAATAACTGTAATTAATTTATATCTTGGAAACTCACACCGTTAGAGTATTCACGTAAAGAAATTTAACAATTTAGTGATAATCAGTGACTTTTATGTAGCTGTAACTTTCCTTTCATAATTGCCTCCAGTTGTGGATCAAGTTTACTGGTAGAGATAATCATCAGGGACTTCAAATGCTTATCACTTAAATTTGGTCTGTAAATACTTTTTGCATGTTTCATTTTGGAGAAAGTTTTTTCACACAGATATGTAGTGCCAAAAGCGGAAAAAAAGCCACGGACAAATTTACGTAAATTTGGAAAGTGTGTGGATGGAAGACACTTATAAAATTACAGTAATGTTGACTTTGAATGTTTTTCTTTGAAAAAGTCGCTACATTGCAAATCAATAATTTCAAACTGAAGTTCTGCGGGTAACGCTTCTGTATCAACGTCGTCCGCAGCTCGTGGTCGTGCGGTAGCGTTCTCGCATCCCACGCCCGGGTTCCCGGGTTCGATTCCCGGCGGGGTCAGGGGTTTTCTCTGCCTCGTGAAGACTGGGTGTTGTGTGATGTCCTTAGGTTAGTTAGGTTTAAGTACAGCGCTATTACAAATGATTGAAGCGATTTCATAAATTCTCTGTAGCTCCATTCATTGACATATGGTCACGACACACTACAGATACATAGAAAAACTCATAAAGTTTTGTTCGGCTGAAGCCGCACTTCAGGTTTCTGCCGCCAGAGCGCTCGAGAGCGCAGTGAGACAAAATGGCGACAGGAGCCGAGAAAGCGTGTGTCGTGCTGGAAATGCACTCACATCAGTCAGTCATAACAGTGCAACGACACTTCAGGACGAAGTTCAACAAAGATCCACCAACTGCTAACTCCATTCGGCGATGGTATGCGCAGTTTAAAGCTTCTGGATGCCTCTGTAAGGGGAAATCAACGGGTCGGCCTGCAGTGAGCGAAGAAACGGTTGAACGCGTGCGGGCAAGTTTCACGCGTAGCCCGCGGAAGTCGACGAATAAAGCAAGCACGGAGGTAAACGTACCACAGCCGACGGTTTGGAAAATCTTACGGAAAAGGCTAAAGCAGAAGCCTTACCGTTTACAATTGCTACAAGCCCTGACACCCGGTGGCAAAGTCAAACGCTTTGAATTTTCGGGGCGGTTGCAACAGCTCATAGAAGATGATGCGTTCAGTGCGAAACTTGTTTTCAGTGTTGAAGCAACATTTTTTCTTAATGATGAAGTGAACAGACACAATGTGCGAATCTGGGCGGTAGAGAATCCTCACGCATTCGTGCAGCAAATTCGCAATTCACCAAAAGTTAACGTGTTTTGTGCAATCTCACGGTTTAAGGTTTACGGCCCCTTTTTCTTTAGCGAAAAAAACGTTACAGGACACGTGTATCTGGACATGCTGGAAAATTGGCTCATGCCACGACTGGAGACCGACAGCGCCGACTTCATCTTTCAACAGGATGGTGCTCCACCGCACTTCCATCATGATGTTCGGCATTTCTTAAACAGGAGATTGGAAAATCGGTGGATCGGTCGTGGTGGAGATCATGACCAGCAATCAATGTCATGGCCTCCACGCTCTCCCGACTTAACCCCATGCGATTTCTTTCTGTGGAGTTATGTGAAAGATTCAGTGTTTAAACCTCCTGTACCAAGAAACGTGCCAGTACTGCGAGCTCGCATCAACGATGCTTTCGAACTCATTGATGGGGACATGCTGCGCCGAGTGTGGGAGGAACTTGATTATCGGCTTGATGTCTGCCGAATCACTAAAGGGACACATATCGAACATTTGTGAATGCCTAAAAAAACTTTTTGAGTTTTTGTATGTGTGTGCAAAGCATTGTGAAAATATCTCAAATAATAAAGTTATTGTAGAGCTGTTAAATCGCTTCAATCATTTGTAATAACCCTGTAGTTCTAAGTTCTAGGGGACTGATGACCGTAGATGTTGAGTCCCATAGTGCTCAGAGCCATTTGAACCATTTTATATCAACGTCAAAGGGATTTTGAAATATCTTGATATCGTTTGAATTTGCATCGATATCTGAAAAACGTGATTCAAAATTAATTTTTAAAGCGCCCAAAGCTTCAATTGCGTAAGTTACAAGAAACGGAATCTCAGTTTGCTGATTGAATGTTTGGCATGTATTAAAATGCGTGAAGCATACTTTGTTCAACTGAGATTGAAACAAAGCAATCTATTGTCGAAAGGACTTAACATGTGTGTATAAATCAGTCAGAATCAGGTTTTCACCTTGCAATTTTAAATTAAGGTCGTTCATATGTTTAGTTAAGTCTGTATAAAATGCTAGCTTCCACAACCACCCACCGTTCCGTAACTCAGCCAGAGGGCGATTCCTTTCGTTCAAAAAAATTTCAGTTACTGTTCGGAGTTCAAAAAAACGTGTCAGAACTTTTCCGCAGCTAAGCCAGCGCACCGCAGTATAATATGGCAAGTCGGTTTCCTCAATATCTTCAAGAAACTCGCGAAACTGGCGATGACTGAGTGCATGGGATCTGATATAATTAACAACTGAAATAACTGGCTTTAGAAAGGAGAGCAACAATACCTTGATTTTTCCCACCCATGTTTTTGCAACCATCAGTTGTAATACATTTTAATTTCTTCCACTGAAGATTGTTTTTCTGAACTGGCCTTTCAGCTCCTTTAAAAATATCTTCGCCAGTGGTCGTCCCGTGAATACTGTGAACATCAAGGAGCTTTTAGCCACGTACTACTTATTACAATCTTCAGAAAGACTCACGAAGTAGTTGGGGTATAATATTTTATTTTTGTATTGCAACGAAAAGCTCACATTAACATTGAATCAATAACAAAAGAACTATTTGTATATAACCAAAGAATAAACAATCTGTCCCTTGTGCGCGCCGGCACAGAATAATGCTATCCTCCACTGTGCGCCTACGGATGTTCTGCTGGCGACTCCCACAAGCTCTTCATACACTTCATAATTTTTGTCAATCCCTCGAATAAAAAGTAAAGTAGTACTTGAGCAGTATCTGATACATCTGTTGACTCATCCACGGCCAAAGAGAACCAGTCTAAGTGTTGATTTTTGTCACGCAGTTGTGCTGATATACTTTGTGCAATGTCATCTATTCTTCGAGCCACAGTGTTTGCCGACAAACTTATGTTTTTAAATAAATTAACTTTTTCTGGACATACTTCTTCTGCTGTTGCAATAATGCAGTTCTTAATTAATTCACGGTCGGTAAATGGCTTACACTGTTTCGCTAGTAAATGAGCCACACGAAAACTAGCACGAGTTACTGCATGTTGTTCAGCATTTACTTTCTTAAACAGCGACTGCTGGTTTTTTAGCTGGCGTTTCAGAGACTCATATATTTCTAATCGTTCGCATCCTGTAAACTTGGAGTAATTATGAGAGTGCTTAGTCTCATAATGACGTTTTATATTGTATTCTTTGAAGACTGATATTGCTTCATTGCAAATAATACACATTGGTTTGTTGCTTGACTCCACCACGAAATATTGACATCCCCACTGCTCTTTAAAAATTCTGCATTCACTGTCAACCTTTCGTTTCTTTTCCATATTTGTACAGACCTTCACAAAAGATTGTAACCTGAAAATAAAATTGTGCTATTTAATACTAATAAAACTATGGAGTAGTCTGCCTAAACAAAATGCAATGAAATTATTTTTAAGGTACTTTAATTACTAAATTAAATACTCACAATTACGCTGTAGTTCAACTAAAAAATACAGTGAAAAAGTACTCAAGTCGTGCTATACGTATTTCGATTTTCAGATATTCCTTGTCTCTTCGAATTCGAACTTTAAATTGTCCCACACTTCGTCGTCTCACCTACTAGTACAGCGCATAAAACAATAAACAAACTCGTGAGACACTCGCAACATAGACACAATCACGCAACAGAACTATCAAATATATGCTCTGGCTCTGCTACTCGCTACAAGGCGACATAACTAAACTTACTTTTGCGCTGCTTGAAATAACAATGCGTTGACATAGTCTACGTCTGTTACGTCTCGCAGTAATAGTGTTGCTAACAATGATTTTGAATTTCGTTAACTTTGCTGGACGTGAAGAATGTGCTGTGACATACTTTTTTGTCGGTGAAATTCGCCAGAATAAAATACGACAGAATTTCGGCCAGGTACGTCCACCAATCAAAATTATGCAATCAAATAAAAATCGTTGTTCGTTTCAGTGCTAGCTATTCCCACAACCTTAGATTTTTGCAATTTCATCTTTCCTTTAGCCTTACATTACGGTGATCATGGAGTGCTAGGGTGCTTTAGTTCCACTAGGTAATTCTTGGCCCTTATGACTTCGTGGAGGAGTCAATGTGGCCCGCGGACTAAAAAGTTTGGAATCCCCTGCTCTACACATTTGGACGGCTATTAGCAACCTCTGTAAATACGCTTATCAATCGGCTGAACGTGAGTTTGTTAAACCCTGTACTCTTAGAACAATCTGTGTCGGAATTAACTCTGAGACAGATTTACCCTTAAGAATCAGTACTGGAATACATGTGCACAACGAAGTGAATTAACGTTTTAGAAATTTTCGACCTTAGCAGTGAGACTTAAGACGGCGTGTTCACAATCATTTTATACAGAAGCATTGCTCAAGAGAGAAGGTACGCTAACTACTTTAATTAAAATCATTATCTGTGTGACTGAATTTATTGCAAAATTTTATCTGCTCAAAACAAGAAAAACACATGACATGAAATTGCTTCATGTACAATTAAAACTTGACAAAGAATGCAGCTGAGGTAATATAATTAATATATTTGGTGGGAGAGATTTATCATCTCCTTTCCCAGTGAATTTACTGTAGTCCGTTCCAGCATCAATAACAATGACTGTATGGCCTGAAAGACAAGGTGAAGCTATCCTTGCAACTGCGGCTGTACTATTGAACAAGAGAAGGCTGAACCAGTCTTCACTGCTGAGGGGGGCTGCCTTCCATGTCTGCCATCCCAAATCCCCCCCCCCCCCCCCCAAGTAACTCCTGAAATGGAGATACCAAGAGCCAGAAGTTAAGAGTCAAAGTTAACTATCCTGGAACCAAACGTCAAGTCCCCGTTTTTTAAGAAGTTAGAATGGAACCTCCCTGTGTTTTGTGCCAAGAGGATTTTGTCACTCAATCCTTAGAATGTTACATTTCCTCTGACAACAGTGTAACTTTTTTTTAAAAAAAAATATCTCACCAGACTCCACCAAAACGTCAAATACAATTAGCTCATTCTCTGCTCCTCTGTTCTCGTGTCAGCTCAAAGTGCTGCGTCATACTGACATCACACTATAGCCACCAATCAATAGTCTTTTTTAACTGGTAACATAATTTTCTTTGGCCATGTCCTCGCGACAGTCTGTTGGCCACATGCAACCTACAATTCTCTAGAGTCCTATTTCGGTTCATTTTAGGACGGCCAAGAGGAGGCTATCTTGCAGAAAGTTCTTTTTTGACAAAGTCCCGACGGCCATCTGCTGCTTTGCCAAAATTCCTAGCTGCAGACGTAAAGCTTTCAGTGCACCTTTCTCTAACAGGACACAGACCTTGGAAAGCACCGATCCCCAGCTGGGCCTCGATATTTTCCTATACTTCTCCGCCTTGGCTAATATTGTTGTACACAGACTGGTTCTTAGCCGCGGGTACCATTGCCTCGGTGTCCAGTCCTCTTTTTCCTACAAACAATGTGAGCATTCACATTGCCCTCGGCAATTCTCTGAACACCTTATCATTTAACTATGGGGTTTTCTTCATTTCTGTTTCTCTCTGAGTGTTCTATCCCCAGCACACCACAACTTGAAAGTTCTCCAAAAGATGACATTACAACGGCATGTACTAGGTTAATGGTAGTACAGAAAAGGAAACTCAATATTATCCCTTAACAATCACAGTTTTCGCTTCATCCAACATGAAAATTGTGTTTGCACACCCGGCACAAGTTTACCTATATTAAATCAGATCTGCCTGTAAAACTGAATGAAAAGTGACGAGCTGAAATGGCTTGACGCTTTTCAAGTTGATCTCCATTCCATTAGACTCGTGTGTTTGAAACAAACATCATAAAAAATGCTGACTAGCTACGACTATTTTAATTGTGTCAAAAACTGTCTGATTTTCGTTTTCAGAAAATCAGCTGTATTGGGAAAATATATTGCACATTACGTCTCACCATAAGCTCCATGACCTAACACCAGTCGTCGCCGAATTACGTGACAATGCAAGTTTAATCGTTGGACTGAATGGATCTGTCACGTAGTTCTCCTTCGGATTGTGAGAACGCACTAAAGTTAAAATAAAATGAAAATCGATTGATGTCATATATCATTCGTGTCAGCACTGGAGTTAGGAAGCACAGTGTTTTAGAAGATTGAATCCTTCAAATACGCAGAAGTTTCGTTAATTCTAATAATAAATTGAGGAGACTCATTAGCTGTGTGCAATTAAAAAACCGTTGAAATATCTTCATCTTGCTGTCTGACACATCCGTTTATCTACTTCTGCCTATAGGAAAATGTACATCCAGAAACATTATTTCTGCCGTTACGTTTCTTATAACCTTTTCCAAACAGAGAGATGTGGTTTTGCAGTCAGTACACCATTCATCAGTAAACTGCTAACAAGAACATCTAAAAACCGTATTTGCAAAACAGTTATGCGACTGATCTAAATGAATGAGGCCGGGACATAGACACGAAGCAAGGAGAAGAGGAAAATTATTATTTTGGAAAACAATATGTTAAGGAAAATATTTGGACCCGTGTTTGAGCATGGAGTTTCATAAGAAACCTACGTACTGTACGACGAGCTGAGTGTGACAACAGCAATGAAGAGCAGGAGAACTGGACGGCTGTGTCACGCACTCAGAAGAGAAGAAGGTGTGGCAAAAGGAATGCAACAAGAAAAGCCACAAGGAGGGAGACCTTTGGGTAGACCAAATCTGACGTGACAGGATTGACTCGGTATGAGATGGACGCCCTGCGACCTCACAAGAATATGGCCAGAGACAGAAAACATTGGAAGGGTCTAAAATTGAAGCAATGACCCGACTTCAGTTGAGTCATCTGAGCACACTTCACAGACCGAATTAGGCTTCTTCCTGCCTCCATCAACATCACAGATTACCCCCATTACACAGTGCGACTATGAGCTGTGCAACAACGGTACTGTTTACGCGCGGGGCTATTGTTGAGATGGCTGACACTGGTTAGCGGGTCCGCAGCTCGTGGTGACGGCGGCCGAGTTTAGGTTCGTTCTGCGCATCTGACGTCACAAAACACAGTCAGCCAATGAACAGAGAACGACGTTGCCAGAGCTCGACTGCAGTACAGAGCACGAACGAGTGTCTTCAGTTTTAGAAACGTTCAGTCATAAATAAAGTAACCGAACGAAAGCAATGTCTTGATAGCAGACTTTCTTTTATAGAAAGTTTGGAATAAGCATTCTTTATACCAATTGCTTCATATTCTATTAATTAATTAAACCAAACAAGCAAAAACCTCCTAATTCAAGCGATAGCAAGGAAACGTGTTTGTATCATTCTCACTAACGGCTTTTTCGCAATAAAGAACAGCGGTAATTGTTTATTTCCTACTGTACTTAGACGAAATGTGAGTAATTCACAATCATACCAACAGTGTTTGTCGGTATTTTGCGTCCTACTTTAAACTCCTTGTGTAAGTTTATTGAATGACGAGCCACGTTAGCGTAATGGTTAAAGTATTTGGCTACCAAGTGAAAGGTTCTGAGTCCAAACCTTGTTTGGTGCCTAATGTTTTCTTTATTTAGAAACAATATTGAAGTGTCTTACTTCATGAATTTTATTCGTTTGAATGTAATTTTTTGAAATTTCTAGTGGCAACTGAAATCAACCATACGGTAAGTGTACGCTATGGACTTTTACCTCTGCAAACTCTTCAAAATTTCGTGCAGTGGTTTACTACATTTAATGCTGCGCAATAACTGCGTTGAACATCGAGAGAAAATTAAGTCATTTATAGGAGGAAGGTATCAGTCAAGAAGATATGTAAAAATCAAATTTTTCGGCCAAATAATTTTTGTGAAATCGAATGATAAGTGTGTCAAAGCAGTCGGAACACCATGTGTCTACACAGGCGAGCAGTGCAGTGATGACAAAATCGCACACAGCGCGGAATGCGGGGTGCACGTCTCTGTAGCAGCGAAAGGGTTAATGCGGCCGTGGTGGGTTTACTTCATAAACTGCGCGCTCCCCCCAAAACGTAACTTTGCTTGGCGTGTGCAACTGGCAACGCTGCAATCTCCCGCGTCTCGGCGTGCATGCGCGAACCGCCAACATAAAAGAATTGAACTATAGTGGCTAGCGTTGCTGCCTCTGGATCAAGGGGTCCCGGGTTCGTTTCCCAGCTTGGTTGGGGATTATCTCTGCCCAGGGACTGGGTGTTTGTGTTGTCCTCATCATTTCATCATCATCATCATTCGTGACAGTGACTAGATTGGACTGTGTAAAGATTGGAACTTCGTATGGGTGCTGATGACCGCACAGTTCAGCGCCCGACAAACCGGACATCATCAACTGATTAGCGTTGTATAGAATTTATCAAAAGGGAAGCTAGTAGTTACCTACATATGCCGAGCAATGTAGCTAGTTGGTGCCCAACTGGATGCTGAAATGCACACCTCATAAACAGAACAATGTTATAAGCGTCTTTTCTTATTGTTACAATTTACTAACAACTGGCGAAACTGTGTCAGTCGTATTTATGACATATCCTTCGAAGGTACCAACTAGTTACTGCCTGAAGGTGGTTGTCAAGTATGTTAAATAACGGTCAAACGCCATAGAAATTAAATCAACTGACCTTTTTCAGTGTTCTTAATTTATTCAAAGGAATTAAATTTCCTCTTTAAATCCAAATGCCAAGAAGGTCAAGAAGTTCAACGGAGGGAAGTTTGTTTTTTATTATAGCCAAACAGGCGAGAGAGTGTCACAGATATCACCTGCGAAATGGGGTGGCAATCATTAAAACAAAGAATGTTTCCGATGCGGTGATGTCTTTTCACGAAATTTCAATCCCCATCTTTCTCCTCCGAATGCGAAAATGTTTGTTGACACCCACCAGCACAGCCAGAAACGATCATCGTAATAAAATAAGAGAAACCAGAGTTCGACCGCAGAGATTTAAGTGTTCGTTTTTCCCGCAAGCTGTTCGATGGTGCAACGGTATAGAAATAGTGTGAAAGTGATTCGATGAACCCTCTGTCAGGCACTTAAGTGTGAATTGCGGACCATCAAACAGATGTAGATGCAGAAGGTCAGACTTCCGCTAACTGTCAATATCGAGGTGGATATGCACCCAACACTACCTCAGTTTCGAGAAGCTTATGGCAACAAGAGGCAGCGATATTTTTCTCAGAAACTGTCCCTGTATTCACAGAATGTGACTGTGGTGAAACATGCGTGACAGACCTGGATGTCCAGATAGAGATGTCAGACCATTTCGTCCCATTTTTTTGTCAGTGTCTTAACCAACGCGTTTCCTGGCTCGATAATGTGTTAAATCGGGTTATCTTTGTTGGGAACATCCAATGTATTATTGTTGTCGGACTGAAACGTGTACTGTGTGTAGAATAATGACATTTAGAACTGTGATATCGTCTGCTGAGCCGTTATCCTGTATCTTCGAGACGAAAATGATCTAGCCCATCTTATGGTGCTGGTTCGCCGACGAGGACAACACGCGCGGCCGTCTTTTGGAAGTGTTCCTGTTTTTGTGATTGTTCTGCTGCTGATCCTGTCCGCTTTGTGGTTTCCCTCCGAGCAGAAGACACGCCTCAGCACCATCGTCAAAACCCACCAAATCAATTAGGTTGCGGCGACTTTTTCAGCTTAACAGGATCCGCGTTGCTTGTGGTAAGGGCCACTTCGTTCATAAAGAGCAAAAATAACTGTACCTCATTCTGTTCTTTTCTCTCTAACTGACTACGCGTAAGGCGACGGGATGTTCAACAGAAATTTTTATTTCTCTGTTCCAACCCACCTGTTCCCTCTGACTTGTGCATGTGTATTTGTTTGTTTGTATGCTGAATGCACACGCCCGCAGAAAAACTTCGACTCGGAGGGAAAATGAAATTGGAATTTGGAAGAAATGACATCCATAGAGATCAAGTAATTGATTATAGTCTCTTATTAGGCATACCGGACGTCGTCTTTTTAGGACCCTAAAAATGATCCTGGCGAGTGTTCAGGAAAATTAGAAAATATCCTCTTTCCAGAGCTATGCAACTGTTTCAACTTGAAAGTGCGGAAATACAGCATTCTGAAACTCTCACAGACCCAAACTCTAAAGAATCTGACCTTTCTTCCAACAATGTGATATTTTTTCTAGCTTTTCCTCTTGTCTACACTCCGCGCCAAGCTCAAGTTAGGATTTCAGAGCAACAGATATAACTACCGTGGCAATTATTATGAAATGCGATATGCGAGACGGTCAGCTAAAAGCATTACGGGCCCAACAAAGCAAGATACCTCCGCTTCTAATGAGCTTATTGCACTTTACTTAAAGAGAATTACACCAAAGGCATTTCGCTTTTATTTATAAAGCATCTTTCGTGCTTATTGGTGTTTCTTTACATATTCGGCTTCTTCCCTCCTTGCCAGCACCGGTTGACGACGAAAGACTTCGATTCACATATGCACTTGGCAGTTTTTGAAGTTCTGCAGTATGTCTTGCGCTACATTACTCACACTTCAGTTTTGTAAACTGGACCGCATTTACGTGTGTTTCTCTTTCTGCTGCGGAAGATGGCCATGCAAACATATGTAGGGTGCGTGTTTTCAACTGCTCTAATCTCAGATGCTTGTTGGTTGTTGTGCAGTGAAGCAGTGGTAAATGTTTAATCGAAATCATGCCAAAACGCAAATGTGTCTTTAGTGACACTAGTAAACAGAAAACGCGGGATCACACTGTTGCATCTTCATCCGGAGTTGACGACTTTTCTTGAAAAAAGGATTCCAAACTTCTTGATCTGGCTGAAGCAGCTGAAGCACCCTATCTTTTGACACGGTCAAACAACATCAAATTTCAAGTCAATAAATTGTACAGGAAAACTGCGGAAAGCGTCCTCGCACTGAAACACAATAAGTTATTAATTCTCTAGTTTCACCTCACTCTCTTAATGTGTCTGTTGACGTTTTAGAATGTATATCATGGTTCAAATGGCTCTGAGCACTATGGGACTTAACAACTGAGGTCATCAGTCCCCTAGAACTTACAACTACTTAAACCTAACTAACCTAATGACATCACACACATCCATGCCCGAGGCAGGATTCGAGCCTGCGACCGTAGCAGTCGCGTGGTTCCGGACTGAAGCGCCTAGAACCACTCGGCCACCGAGATCGGCTGTATATCATGTTTTGATGTTGCAACAGACGGCAGTAACCAAGGTTCTGTGAAACGGTTTTCAATTGTAAGTCCATATCATGACGTTAAATCTGGGGGAATTTAAATAAAGCTGACATAACTTAAAAGCTCTCCAAATGAAAAATCTGAAATGATTACATGTTACATATGCGACACTCTTAGAACTAGCAGTACTGATAACAAATGCGTTGCTTAATCAGAGCACATTACGAATACAAATTGTGGTGGAATTAGTGGAATTGCTAAGAGTTCGGGAAATATTGTTTTCGTCCAGCTGGAAAACAAGATAACTGATAAATTAGTAGGAACGGACTGTCCTTCTCAAGTTTTACGTAACTTACTCAATCTGTTACTGATGCAGGACTCACATTAGATATTAATTCCGTAGTATTAAAAATATGTAATTATTTTCCTCCTCAAATGGTACGCATTGAAAGTCTTACTTGTAAATCTACAATATATGGTTCAAATGGCTCTGAGCACTATGGGACTCAACTGCTGTGGTCATCAGTCCCCTAGAACTTAGAACTACTTAAACCTAACTAACCTAAGGACATCACACACATCCATGCCCGAGACAGGATTCGAACCTGCGACCGTAGCAGTCCCACGGTTCCGGACTGCGCGCCTAGAACCGCGAGACCACCGCGGCCGGCAATCTACAATATAGTCAACTATTGAGTTATTCTAAGTAATTGAGTCTGTCTCTTTACCTTTGTTTTACAAGAGTAATTGAAATGTATCTGCACTGAAATCATATTTCATTTCCCAGCATAAAATCCCTATTTTGATTAAAATGTTTTTTTTTTCAGAAGGAGTTTAGCGAAGCGCAATTATCGCTTGTTCATTCTCTTACGTTATTATTTCATCGTAATATTTTGTCCCTAGGAAAAGGAAAAAAATTCAGTTGTTGAAATTGGCTTTTTCATGATCTTAGGTCATTATTTGACCACAATATTTTGTATGTAGAAAACCAGAAAAATTCATTTGTAGAAATGATGTATATTCTTGAAGTTGACTGTTCTTCAAGAAAGACAAATCTAGATATTCAAATCATCGAAACCAAAAGGAATTTTGAGAAAAAAGAGGGGTGAAAGTTACGATAGAAGCACAAATAGTACATCGTCACTTGATGATCAAAGGGATCGCTGCGTCAAGAAGAAATCAACGTGTATCGGTCGCTGAGCACTGACCGTATTTTGACGGGTCCAGAGGTGGGAGTCTTCCCATAAGACGATCAGGGGGCTTGAAGATGGCGTAGTATAGCACTGAAACTGGTTGATCAAATAAAATAACAACTTTAAATTTAGACAGCTGATGGTGTTTTGATTCGACATTTTACGTTGAACAGCCGAGGTCCGCAACCATCAGTGTAAACATGGACTCACAGAGGGGCTAACGTTGTTGTGACGCTGTACTGCTACCCCATCTGCGTCTTTTCAAGGATGCATTCTACTCTGACCTCTTTTTTTTTTGTGGTGACGCGCGACTTCATAGAACAACGCAAATGGAGTTGATGGAACGAGAGGATATTCGGCACATGGATTGGCCTGCTCGTACCTCCGACTTCAATTCCATCGATCACTCGCAGGATGCTCTGGGGAGACGTAGTCCAATACGTCCACTTGCACTAACGACCGTCCACCAGTGTGGTCAGCCGCCCATCTACGCTGTGGAGGAATGGTAATCCCTACCACCACCACAAGAACTCTTTGCCAACCCTTTGGCCACCTTGGTAGGATCTTTCAGGGCATGCACTGTCGTCTGTGGTTATCAGACACACTGTTAAGAACCATATCCCGCGGTTTGTAATGTCCAGGGGGCCATCATAAACCATAGTGTACTTATTGTCTTTGAATAAAATTGTCATTTCTGTTCGTCTGATTACGTGTTTCTTTCAGTTACTTTCTGTGTTATACTGTAGCAGTTCTCTCTGTGTATGGTACCAGTTACGTCGAGTTGCTACTTGGCAGTGACATCGTGCGGAAGTTTCCTTAGTCTTTAAATTTTGCACACCCGTACATACATAGGGGTCCAAAAAATGTATCCA
Organism: Schistocerca nitens; assembly: GCF_023898315.1. Lineage (NCBI taxonomy): Eukaryota > Metazoa > Arthropoda > Insecta > Orthoptera > Acrididae > Schistocerca > Schistocerca nitens. The sequence continues at coordinate 585,999,910 of NC_064619.1, read as the reverse complement.
CTAATGAGATTTTCACTCTGCAGCGGAGTGTGCGCTGATATGAAACTTCCTGGCAGATTAAAACTGTGTGGAATTGCTGATATGAAACTGCCAGGAAGTTTCATATCAGCGCACACTCCTCTGCAGAGTGAAAATCTCATTCTGGAAACATCCCCCAGGCTGTGGCTAAGCCATGTCTCCGCAATATCCTTTCTTTCAGGAGTGCTACTTCTGCAAGGTTCGTAAAGTTTGGAAGGTGGGAGACGAGGTACTGGCAGAAGTAAAGCTGTGAGTACCGGGTGTGAGTCGTGCTTCGGTAGCTCAGATGGTAGAGCACTTGCCCGCGAAAGGCAAAGGTCCCGAGTTCGAGTCTCGGTCGGGCACACAGTTTTAATCTGCCAGGAAGTTTCAATGTATCCACTGTTTAAAAGTCCATAACGGGCAAACTAAGTGACGCAGTTGTCTCATCTTTGGTAGTGTAATAGTTTGTAGTTTCGGCAATCACCACACAAGCGTTGTATTGCGTTGTTTTGTTTTGTCAGATGACAATCGCCAGATAGTCACTGTTTTTTTCTTAGTTGCACCTAGTTACTCGAGTAAACATGGCTGGCGCAAGGCTTACATTCGATGAAAAGAAGTCAGTTTTGAAGTGGTATTTTCAGTACGAAAACATTAATGAGGTTCAACGGCAATGGTAAAATATCAAACAGAGCCACCGACACGTTTAACGATTCGTCGCATTAGAGACAAATTTGAAGCCGAAGGCTGCGTTAAAGGTGTACACAAACAACGATCTGGACCACCTGTAACAGTAACAAGTCCAGCTAACTCACGTCGCGTGTTACAACAGTTCATTCGCTCACCACAGACGTCTGTGAGACAGTGTGCTCGTGTAATTGGAGTGAGTCGCTCAAATGTTCGGCGAATTTTGAAGACAGCAAAGTGGAAGTGCTACATCCCACGATTGCTACATCGTGGAATGGAGTACTGCGAGTGCTTTACTAACATGGTGCGTAACGATGAAGAGTTTGCAGAGATGATTGTGTGGTCTGATGAGGCACAGTTCAAACTCAATGGTACAGTAAATCGCCAGAATTGCATCTACTGGGCCGCCAAAACTCCGAACATCCATGTAGACAAAGCCGTGAATTTGCCAGGAGCAAATGTGTGGCGTGGGTTGTCTTACCGGGGCTTGATTGGACCATTCTTCTTTGACGGCACAGTTACTGGTGAGGTGTACCTTCAGAAGCTTTAGACATCCATTTTACTTGCCATCCGAGACTTGTATGGAGACGGAAGAGTTTACTTTCAACAAGATGGTGCCCCAGCCCACTACCAAAACCGTATCAGGGCGTATCTCGAGGAAAATTTACCAGGAAGATGGATAGGCCGTAGAGGTGGTGTGGAGTATCCACCACGTTCCCCAGACCTAACTCCTCTGGACTTTTACCAGTGGGGAATACTAAGGGACGTCGTTTATCGACAAAAGCCACGTACATTGGATGAACTTCGAGAATCCATCGTACATTCATTTGCAAATATCCAACTGAACACGTTGCAGTCAGTAGTTCGTGCTGCAGTTCGGCGGCATCGTTTGTGTGTGGATGTTAATGGCGACCATTTCTAACACCTACAGTGATATCTTTGAGTAGGACCTCAAGCTACACTTTCACCAAAAATGAGACAACTCCTTCAATTAGTTTGCAAGTTACGGACTTTTAAATAGTGGATACATTTTTTTGGACGCCTCTGTATGTACTTTTGATACATGTCTCAGGAGCTGATGTTTCCGTTCTTTATGTGTGAAGGCTGTAGTATAAATTGGACAAAACACAAATAAATACATTTATCATTAGTATTATAAACATCTTAAAGTGTCATTCTGCTTGTGTAAAAAAAATTTGCCGGAGGGAAATGCGCTTGTTTTTATTTTTGGTTGGGAGAAAGTAATACAAACTAAACAGCTGGGGCACCGATTAGTAAACACCAGTAATCGTCACATCCCAGATTCTTCAGAAAATTGAACACTCATCTATAACGCAGCTTCAATCGTCTGATTACATTACCGGTGAGTTAATGTGCTAAATATTTGACATTAATGACGTAAAACCTTTATTGTTGAAGATGTATCGTTTTAAGAAAAGCTTGTTTTTCAAGCATGTAAATGTTTGCATCATGTGTTCTGAACTACGTTTTGTGCAATGATTTAATTTTTAATGCAAATTCAGCAGCACAAGTAGATACTGTCTGCGGGAAGTGTTACGAATAAAGTTAGTAGGAAACAAATATTACAGCATGTCTGATGCTGAAGTTTTAATAAATGAACAGCGAAGTTGTAGTAAGTGATATTCTTTTTTCATTTCATTATTTTGTAGAGGATGTCAGCGAAAACATTTTCAAAAATGTTCGAAATTATGTCTAAAGTTTCTTGAAACTCTCTAAATCTCTATGCTCCCTCAAGACATATACAAAATTTCTAACTTCAAAATATTTCTCTTACTGTATTAAACCTTTAATGTAAGATTGTAGCTCTTAATAAGTAGCAGCACTTTAAGTTTTTAATTTTGGTCAATAATTATACAAGATACTGAAAATAAAAATTTTGGTGTAGCTGTTATTGTGTGGCCTGTGTGGCTGAGTGACCATTTTAACCTTTCACTAGTACATATTCTTGTGAACACAACAACCTATGATACACAGAGAAGACCTGTTAAAATATACTCTTAACAGAAATATTCAACACAGTGAGTTTTACACACAAAATAATCTTTCTTGAACGAGTATTTTGTCGCTGTGGGAGCTAACAGAATCGAAGAGTTACCCAATGCAATAAAAATCTCTGATTGTCTGCGTTTGTGAGTTGGATCGGTAGCGTGTCGCATACAGTCATTAATCTTCAGTGTAGGGAAGATAGTTTATTGTACTTTTGGAAATGAGATCCCTGCTGCCGTTACCTATTTAATAATCGCCTCACAAATCGGCAATTGTTACTTGCTCTTGATCTCATACACACAGTTGTGGCATAAAATAAACATCTTCATGACTAATATTCAGCGTGTTGAAAATGGGTATAAAAATATTCGGTTTGGATGTAACGAAACTAATCAAGTAAAGCTAGAAAATGCAGATTATGTTTAACTTTCTCTTTTTTAAGACAGTTCTGAGATATCTGCGGAAAGTGAATCTCCTTTAAATTGCTGCAGAAACTATCCGATTATACAGCTACTGTGGTTTAGAGAAGTCAGATGTAATACAAGTACAAGAAATTGGTTTGACTTTCCTGCTTTCAGCTGTGACTACAATACCACGGCAGAATGGTTCAAATGGCTCTGAGCACTATGGGACTCAACTGCTGTGGTCATTAGTCCCCTAGAACTTAGAACTACTTAAACCTAACTAACCTAAGGACATCACACACATCCATGCCCGAGGCAGGATTCGAACCTGCGACCGTAGCAGTCGCACGGTTCCGGACTGCGCGCCTAGAACCGCGAGACCACCGCGGCCGGCAATACCACGGCAGAAGAAAGTCCTTTTTACACTATTGTGTTTGGAATTATGTGAGAAATCAGAACAATATCACTGTTAGAAATTCGAATGTGTATACCACAAACTTCATTCATCATACACGAGAACAGATAGATGTGAACATTAACACAATGTCGCTTACTTCTGTACAGTGGTCTCGGAAGCAATGCTTTATTCATCCGACTAGTTTTTGTGTCATTTATCACATTAATTTATACTACTTATCAGTAGCTGAATGTCTGCTTGCTGATGCGTTAGGGACTGAAGAGGGATATTGCGATTATGACTGATTTTTCCCAAGGTGAAGAGCAGACTTCCCATTACACGTCGTGACCTCAGTATGCAAATAGTATTAAGTAATCCTAAGAGTCTACGCAATGTCGCAGTTAAACACCTCTGACAAAATGTGCTAAATACATCGTAGCACTAGGAGAAGAAGCAGAAAATATAGTGCTGTTATTCAGTTTTTTACTTTGTCACTAGTCGCCATTCCTGATAAAACGAAGAGTCAATAAAATCCTCGTGAGAGAGTCTCCAGGCTTTCCATACCAAGCGATCCAACACATTGGTGTCTCTTTAGTAACGAGACTTTCCATGTAGTTACTCTCTGTAACCTTTACAGTTCTCCATCCAAGCCTGATTGATGCACATTCCTTGCTCTGGGAACATTTTCATCTAATGGCTGAGCGCTCTCGCTGCTTGTTCCTTTCAGTCGTTCTTATTCTGTTTTCTGAAAGTGGAATCCCGTTCCCATTCATGCTACCCAGACAAGAAGATGCATAGGCATTCGCTGGTATGGTGAGTTATTAGTAGTAATAACACAAAAAGTGTCAGCTATTTCCATTCTGTTCAGAACTACGGCTTTCCGCTCATCTCTTCCTTTGCCTTTCCACTCTTCTCTTCCTTTGAATTCTTCATCTTATGATTTGCTTAACAACAAGTATCACGGGGCTATGTTAAAGTGATTTACACTCGTATTTATTCGATTCATTCTTGCAGACAGTAAATGTCCGAGCATGGTACTGTCTGATATGATTTACTAAGAACCAATACCGAAACATATTTAAACTTGTGAAATAAACTGTGATAATGTTAAATTCCTTTATCGAAACGCAGTTTTATTCTTATTAGTTCTCTGCGGGTTAAGTGAACGGTAAATTACGGTAAATAAACATTCCTACGTGAATAATATCTGGCAAGGAGCAGTAACAGTGTAAAATGTGAATATGCTGCTAGGTCTACAACTTATCTTCCGCCGTTTTTTTTCTCAAAGTTCGAGGCTTTATTGTGAAAAACACAAAAAAATTACTATTCGAAGTACTGGCCATCACTGGTCACTACTTTTCCCCCTCTTTTGGGCAGCATACGAATCCCGCGGCGAAAGTACTGAGGGTGTTTTGAGGAGATCCATGAATCGATCCAATTTTGCACTTGTTTATATGACAAGAAGTACTGGTCAGACAGACCGTGTACCATTGATCGAAAAAGTGGTAGACAAAGGGAGCGACGTCTGCAGAGCACGGCGGTTGGGATAGGTCTATCCATTTCAAAGTTTCCAAGTAAGCTGTGAACGGTTTTGCGATATGGGATCGAGCATTGTCATGCTGCACAATCACCTTTTCATGTTTGTGGCTGCGTTGTGGCCGACTCACAAGCATCATTTGCTTTCGACAACCGTCTCCTGTCTTCGTTTCCGTGTAGCTTCGAAAACCTTCTCTCTCCCACCGCTATTCCAATCTTCGACGTCAAAATCACCGTTCTTGAAGCGTTGAAACCATTCTCTGTAAATTCTTTCACTAAAGATTCTTCACCATAGGTCTTAAACAGCATTTTTTGAGCCTTAGCCTCAACTAAAGCAGAAAAGTAATACTTCCTGCAAATGAAGAGAATTAGGCTCGTAGCTTGACATACTCAGTTGACAATAACTCCATGATTCAATCAAAAACTGACTAAGCTTTTTCGATGACGTTGTGTTTACAAACGTCAAAGCTTATTGTGCGACGCTTACGACCTACCACCTGCACCACCAGTGGCCTACTGCCATGCGTTGCAAAACCGCGGAAGCGAAGCTATAGATCTAATAACATCTCCTCCACGATCAGCTTGTTAAATTAAAACGCAACTTCCTAGCACGCCACACTCGGATCTAATCCCCACGGTGTAATAAGAACGGCTGGTCATGTACATCGCTCAGTCTGAATCTGATTTTGGGTGGTTTTCCAAGCTCGCTTCGGCAAATGCCAGGCAGGTCCTGAAAGTTCACCACAGGAAATACGATACACAAACCGTTTAAATTCAATAACGCACAGAACCAAGTTTACACAGACGAGCGCGCTGGCAGTTTATCTCCCTTAGGTTAACTGACTGTGCCGACAAAACACAACCGGCCACAAAGTTAAAGTGAAACAAATTTTCCTATGCATGAAAAACAGTGGAACGACAGGATAAACCCAATGAAAGAGAGATTAACGTCTTTCCCACAAAGAAAACAAACGACTTCTTCCGATACGCTGCAGTTCAAGTGCAGAAAAACAGAACATTTTATTCCACGTGGTCGAACTTCCTTGCAATCATGTCTCAAGTTGACCGATACCAAATAATCGATGACTTTTTGTAGTTTTTCTTTCCCCGCATAAAGCTGATATTTGGTGAAGATTTCAATGAAGATTAGCTCTCAACATGTCTCCTCTGCGTTACGAATTCTCAACAACAGTGCTTAACTAACGGCTTCTAGGGGCAACATAAATCATATTTTCAGTATTTCACATAATTATTGACCAAGTCTAAAAATTACGTTATATGCTTAACACAGCTACTCACCGAGCGAGGTGGTGTAGTGGTTAGCACACTGGACTCGCATTCGGGAGGACGACGGTTCAAACCCGCGTCCGGCCATCCAGATTTAGGTTTTCCGTGCTTTCCCTAAATCGCTTCATGCAAATGTCGGGAGTGTTCCTTTGAAAGGGAACGGTCGACTTCCTTCTCCATTCTTCCCTAATCCGATGACTTAGCTGTTTGATTCCCTCCCCCGAACCAACCAACCAACAAAACACGTCAAGTGTTAAAGTTAGAAACTGTGTACCTATCTCGAGAAAGAGTAGCTCATGCTGCGCAAATTATCCGGAATATAATCATACAATACCTGAGAATGACAGCCTTTGCGGCTTCCAATTAATTTGATAGTTAATTCTAAGCCTTTTAGAAACTTTTACTCGCTCAAAGGTATTTAACGAGCCATATTTTCGCGCTCTGTGAGTGAATGGAACGGAAGGAAAACCTAATACGTAGTACAGTTGGAAAGACACTTCACAATCGTTTCCAGAGTACATATGTAATTGCAGATGTTATAACGTTTATGCAACAAAAAAAATGTTCAAATGTGTGTGAAATCTTATGAGACTTAAATGCTAACGTCATCAGTCCCTAAGCTTACACACTACTTAACCTAAATTATCCTAAGGACAAACACACACACCCATGCCCGAGGGAGGACTCGAACCTCCGCCGGGACCAGCCGCACAGTCCATGACTGCAGCGCCCAAGACCGCTCGGCTAAACCCGCGCGGCTATATGCAACAAATGTGTAACGTAGCTACAACTAATATATGTATGTTCGTCTGTGAAAATGGACTCGATAAGGAACTTGAGCTATCAGAAAACGGAATCTAACCTGCATCACACTGTGTGCATGTTGTATGAGTGTCAGTTTCACTGTCATTTAAGCCCTCAACAGATCGTTACATGAAAAACTTAGAACTAACATTTGGATAAGCTATCTGACTGCGTATTTGAATATGAAAAACCACAGGAACAAATTAACCTGTGACAATGAATACCTAAGTTATCTGACTGCGTTTCTGAACAATAGTTTGCAAGTGATACAGAATCTGACTTGTGAGGTGGAATTTACTGGAAATGTTTACATGAAATGTTGTATAGTGTGTCAGTGTCTGTTTTGGCCCCAAGTTTTGCGCTCACCTATTTAGATGCCTTTTTCCATGTGGTTTACAGCAATTCGCAGCAGCATGCAGCAGCAGCGGCTAAAGCTTATTGTTACTAAGAATACATTGAATAAAAAGGTGTTTGTTTGGGTCCTGTTAACTACTAAATAACTTGTAAGAAGGGATTTCAAAAATGAAGTGTATTTAAAAGCTTCAGAAATCATCATGGCCTAGTATAAATAATAACAATGACAATAACATAGGTGTCAATAATGGCTGAGTGCCAAGTTAACAAATTATTTCAATTTCAAAGTTAGATTAACATTTAATAACCACAGCATTTCTTTATTAATTAGATGTGGAGAATAATTATTACTATTTGGAGGATAAGGAGACTTCTTTAACTGACAAGCAAAAAATGGGACTATTGCCAACTCGGACTAACAATTACGAGTCTAACGCTGCAACTGTTTTTGCGCTGTGCTGCGAATTTTACCTGGAATTCCATATTCAAGCGTAGTTAATCCATCTAAATCTCTATATAAATGAAATCAGGCCTAGACTTTGGCGAGATCTGCTATCACCGACGTGAGGGCAGCAGACACATCTTCTGTCTTGGAGCTCTCGGCCGACACTACTACTTCCACTCTCGCAGACAGACCTCGTCTCACAACAATGCTTAGAATCGCGACCCCATGTTTCACCCTCAGATTGTTACTATCGATATCTGAGTGCTTACACAATCCAAAGAATAGCGTTAAGTTGGCTATATTGTTTTCAGTGTAATGGAGAGTTCCGACACATTCATTACAATGTGGAATGACATATATGTTCAATTTAAGAACGGCTTACGTTAGAGATAGAGAAAGTGGAGAATGAAAGCGTTGGGATCTATGCCCGGCATGTTTTAGGAACAATTCTCTTATCTCCTCTCTGTCCCCTAGCAATGATATGTGTGCATATCATATGTCAGGCAGCCGAGTGGTTTGAGTATTTTTCGCCACATTATTAATTTGCGTCTACACGAAACTGATCTCAACTTTCGAAGTGATTTCTCTGCCTTCACTGAGAAGTGTAAAAGTTTTTGCAAGACTGTAACTGGCACGATTTTATTCGGAGAGAAAATCAAGGACCTCTGCGATTTAGGTGGCGGTCGCCGCATTTTATAGCGCAAAGAGAGCAACTGCGACGTACTGGAGCGGACTAACGGGAGAAACCTTTCCACTCTGGCGAGATCCAGTTATTCCACTTCATGTCGAGTACTCTGGAGTAATGGGATATTTTTACAGAAACTTAATGAATTTTCTCAAAATGTAACCAACTTAAAGCTTTGCTGTGGTCTGGACCAAAATTATGCCAGCTGTTCTTGAAAACTAGCGGCAAAATATGTTTCGGAAATCTTTCTTTGCCGGTGCCAGTCTAGCCGGTGCCTTCCCTGATTCGACCAACCTGCATAATACTTCTCCCCTAGGTAGGAGAATATTGTTTCTTTTTACACTAGTGTATCATACCCAGTTTTGATGTTAGGAAGGTTGTTATTCTTCTACCTCCCGTGCATCATCACCTTCTTCTTTGCTCTGGTTATCCTTAACGATGCTTGTTAAGGATGTTGAATAAGGATGTTCAACAGGTCTTGTACGGTTTCCGTACATCCAGCCAGAAAGCTACGTCGTCTGCGAAGCATAGGGCTGATATGTTTCATTTGTGTTAGGAAAGTTACTTTTTTTTCCTTTCTGATTTTTCGACGTACAAGTTGAACAGCAGTGATGAAACGCTTCAACACGGGCTTACACCCTTCTTAACGATAACTTGTCTTTCTTGACGTTCACGTTTTATTACCTCCACTTGGGTTTTGAAGACATTTTAGTTTATGTGTCTGGGTCTGTACTTTAGCCCCAATCTAAGTACTGTGAGTATATTAATCCATTCTACACTGTCAATCGTTTCCTTTAGCTACGCAAATGTTATGAAGTCATCCTGATATTTCTTCAGTCTGCTTTCCGTTGTCAAGTTTAATATCGGAACTGCCTCTCTGGAACCTTTTCCTTTCGTAAAACCAAACTGACTTTCTCTGTATGTACTCAAATTCTGCTTCCTTTTTTGTATATTATTCTGGTCGGCAGTTACAAGTATGTTTTGTGGTACTAATTGCCCAATAGCTTTCAGATTTATCCACACGTGAACTAGTTTGTAATGTAATGATCTTCTGGAAATCTAGTGGTCATTCATCTCATTGGCTGACACCAAGTCGAATAACCTTCCAACTGTTGTCTCTCACACGGATTTTTGTAACTCTGAAGGTGTATCAACTTCTGCTGCCTTGTTTGAGTTCAAATCATTCCGTGCTCTGTCAAATTATGACCGGGAGCGTTTCCGTCCTCAGATAGGACGTCATATCTACAGAATATCACGAAGTCTAGACTATTGAGTATTCAAGATATAAGCAGTAATTATCATCAGCTTTCACAACGAGGAATGCAATATTTAAGATGTTTATGTAGTTCTGAATTTAAAGTTATGACTGGGTGTTGTGTGATGTCCTTAGGTTAGTTAGGTTTAAGTAGTTCTACGTTCTAGGGGCCTGATGACCATAGATGTTAAGTCCCATAGTACTCAGAGCCATTTGAACCATTTTGAATTTAAAGCATACAGTATGTGATTTAATGGTGCCATAGTGTATATCCACAACAAGTGTCGCGGGCGACAGTGTTGAACGTCATTTTCGGTGGTGAAAACTTCGTGTCACATTGCAACAGCTCGTTTTGTAAATAGGGCATGGACAAGCCGGCCACTGTGTCCCAGGGAAACTTGCAATAGGCTTCCGAAACAGAACGAGGTCGCCACCATTCTTATTAGAGTAGTATGCAGCTATACTCAAATTAAAGTAATTTTGTGATTGACAGGTTGCAGAGTCGTAGACCAGAGTTGGGGTGGGCGAGAGGCGGGGGGAGTAAGGGGGGTGGGGGGGTGCAGCTAACAACGACTAACCCGGCTCTGTAGGTACTTACTAAACAGCCAAAACACAGAGAGCGCCTGACGCTAGAGACCTGGCAGACCGTGGCTGCTCCCGTCAGAGCCCGTAAGACAGCGAGACAGTGATGCGTTCCATACACAAACAGAATGCTTTGCCGCGTGTCCCGCCCTGTCTCTATCTTTTCCCCTTATCACACGCTGCAGATGTTCTTTATCTCTGGCAACTGGCAACGATGGTATACAATCCACAAGGAAGCACCGTCACCGTTTCTGAAACTGTCTCGACCAACTGAGATACATGTTGTTGTGGTCTTCAGTCTTGAGACTGGCTTGATGGAGCGCTCCATGCTACTCTGCCCTGTGCAAGCTTCTCCATCTCCCAGTACCTACTGCAACCGACATCCTTCTGAATCTGCTTAGTGTATTCATCTCTTGGTCTCCCTCTACGTTCTTTACCCTCCACGCTGCCCCCCAATGCTAAATTTGTGATCCCTTGATGCCTCAGAACATGTCCTACAAACCGGTACCTTCTTCTTGTCAAGCTGCGCCACAAACTCCTCTTCTCCCCAATTCTATTCAATACCTCCACATTAGTTATGTGATCTACCCAACTAATCTTCAGCATTCTTCTGTAGCATCACATTGCGAAAGCTTCTATTCTCTTCTTGTCCAAACTATTTATTGTCCATGTTTCACTTCCATACATGGCTACACTCCATACAAATACTTTCAGAAAAGACTTCCTGACACTTAAATCTATACTCGACGTTAACAAATTTCTCTTGTTCAGAAACGCTTTCCTTGCCATTGCCAGTCTACATTTTATATCCTCCCTACTTCGACCATCATCACTTATTTTGCTCCCCAAATAGCAAAACTCCTTTACTACATTAAGTGTCTCATTTCCTAATCTAATACCCTCAACATCACCCGACTTAATTCGACTACATTCCATTATCCTCGTTTTGCTTTTGTTGATGTTCATCTTATACCCTCCTTTCAATACACTGTCCATTCCGTTCAACTCCTCTTCCAAGTCCTCTGCTGTCTCTGACGGAATTACAATGTCATCGGCGAACCTCAAAGTTTTTATTTCTTCTCCATGGATTTTAATACCTACTCCGAATTTTTCTTTTGTTTCCTTTACTGCTTGCTCAATATACAGATTTAATAACATCGGGGATAGGCTACAACCCTGTCTTACTCCCTTCCCAACCACTGCTTCCCTTTCATGTCCCTCGACTCTTATAACTGCCATCTGGTTTCTGTACAAATTGTAAATAGCCTTTCGCTCCCTGTATTTTACCCCTGCCACCTTCAGAATTTGAAAGAAAGTATTCCAATCAACATTGTCAAATGCTTTATCTAAGTCTAAAAATGCTAGAAACGTAGGTTTGCCTTTCCTTAATCTTAGAAAACGCGAAAGCTCTCTGTTATTCGTCGCCGGCCGCGGTGATCTAGCGGTTCTAGGCGCTCAGTCAGGAACCGCGCGACTGCTACGGTCGCAGGTTCGAATCCTGCCTCGGGCATGGATGTGTGTGATGTCCTTAGGTTAGTTAGGTCTAAGTAGTTCTAAGTTCTAGGGGACTTATGACCACAGATGTTGCGTCCCATAGTGCTCCGAGCCATTTGAACCATTTTTTGTTATTCGTCCAATATTTGTTAAGTTCGATTTACACCATTGGCTGAATGCGCAATACTCCTCATCATACGTGTACGAGCGGGAACGTCGAAGGGTGCAGCTTTCGCAGACGAGACAGATCTCCCCTCTCCTCCCCCTCCCCCTCCCCCCCGTAGCACTTCCACCCCTCTCCCTGTGCAGGGTGCGAGATCGATTTTCGATTTTGTCGGCTCAGGAACTAGGCCAAGATTGAAATTTTCTTATAAAATGTTACCATCTTCGTACCTTTAGGTGTGATGAGAGTATTCAGCAACTGTATTGTTTAGTACAGCCGACATAGTGCAAGGACGTCAGGTATTACATAAGCCACAGCGACAGTAAGCTTACAGTTTTTCTAGGGAGGGTGTAATATTTCTGGCTTATTCAGCCATCATATTAGGCTCCAGGAAGCTATTCCCAGGGCAGTGGAGATGCAAGAAGCATAGAGACGACGCAATGTGTGATGAGGTACCGGTGACAGGTGTTAGATTCGGTACCATTCCCGTGAGAAAGACCGCCTGCATGATGCTGCTGCTCTGTGATTGGCTGCTGTGTTCGGCGGTAGGGCGCCAAAACGTTAAACTTCAGTTGCTATTATTAATTAAACCTGTCATCGAAATTACTTCATTTTTTTAAATAAACATCTCTCAACAGCCAGCTATCAATCAGTCATTTGAAAATTATTAAAGTCAAAGTATTACTAACACAAAAGACTGACGATATTACTGCCGATGCACTTCGGTGGCGTTCGGGTCACGCCTTGCTGGCTTGGCGCGCGAAGTGTCTCGGGCAGTCCGGCTCTCCAGTTCTGACCGTTCCAGTAGACAGACATGTTGTCTGTTACAGCAGTATTTGTTTAATGCAATTTTATTTACTACAGTTCCGACCGTCGCTAGGTACAGACATGTTGTCTGTAATAGTAGTATTTGATTCATGTAATTTTATTCTCCAGTTCTGACGGTTCCAGTGGACAGACATGTTGTCTGTGACAGGATGTATTTCATGTTATTTTAGCCAGATATAATGACTGTGGGAAGATATGTTCAATACGTTGTGATCAAGAATAGTTTCTCGTGTCTACATCAATAAAAACGCGAGTGGCATCGCAAATGAGTTATAGCAGTTCCTTGCGAAGTTAATTTCAGCCTCAAGAAAAAGAATCCACGACCTGCGTGCTGGGGACATCATCATCATGAAGACAGCAGGTTAGTGAAGTGTACAAGAACTGATGTATTCCACACAGGGCAGTGCAAACAACTAGGCACCTCACGTGTACTGCATGCCCAGTACAAATGTTCTCAGTGACGCGTCCTCTGCAGTAATGCAGAGGAGGTAAAGAAGGATGAAAGTATTAACACTATCTCACTTTTATTCCTTTTTTCTTGCCGTAAGGGTCAGAAGCAGAAAGAATGCCCAATGTGATACTTCTCGCAGTACTGACAGGAACCAAGACAGGCAACGGCTGGATCATTAAGCGAGAGACAGATACAGGTCATAATCTGGCGACGCCTCAAAAGTGGTCTTCGCTGCTCTCTGCGCAGAACGCACCAAGCGTCCGTCTTATTACTTGCACGTCACTACAGTAACAGTTTATCTGCGGCTAATGGTACAGAACACTACTGGAACACAATATAGGACTTCGAAACATTATCCCCACGAGGATTCAGGCTGTTCCACAAGGTACTTGGCGGTACGAGGTGGGTGTCCATATTACTTGGTGCGGCCTGTGTATATCACGACAGGCGGGGAGGCCGCCGAAGCGCAGGCGCCGATTAGCGGAGACAAATGCGCGCCTGCTGCACAAGATGGACTGCGCAGATGCTATCGCGCCTCCAACAGCTGCGGCCGCACTGAGCGCTGCTTGCGGGTTTCCTAAACAGTCACACTCAGCTGAAACCACTTAGTTGCTGCAAACGTTCTGCGAAACATCTCAGCACCAGGGAAGATCTCGCAAGCAGGAGCGTTACACCGTCCACAGTCGCGAACCCCTTCCAGTCGGTTATAGCTGCTCAGTTTCAACCTGACGAAGTGTTGTGCTTGGAATGCAGTATTACACTGCCTACAGTGGAGACGAGGGCTAGTAGAAATCCTTGGGTAACAGAAGAAATATTGAATTTAATTGATGAAAGGAGAAAATATAAAAATGCAGTAAATGAAGCAGGCAAAAAGGAATACAAACGTCTCAAAAATGAGATCGACAGGAAATGCAAAATGGCTAAGTAGGGATGGCTAGAGGACAAATGTAAGGATGTAGAGGCTTATCTCACTAGGGGTAAGATAGATACTGCCTACAGGAAAATTAAAGATACCTTTGGAGAAAACAGAACCACTTGTATGAATGAATATCAAGAGCTCAGACGGAAACCCAGTTCTAAGCAAAGAAGGGAAAGCAGAAAGGTGGAAGGAGTATATAGAGGGTCTATACAAGGGCGATGTACTTGAGGACAATATTCTGGAAATGGAAGAGAATGTAGATGAAGACGAAATGGGAGATACAATACTGCGTGAAGAGTTTGACAGAGCACTGAAAGACCTGAGTCGAAACAAGACCCCGGGAGTAGACAACATTCCATTGGAACTACTGACGGCCTTGGGAGAGCCAGTCCTGACAAAACTCTATCATCTGTTGCGCAAGATGTATGAGACAGGCGAAATACCCTCAGACTTCAAGAAGAATATAATAATTCCAATCCCAAAGAAAGCAGGTGTTGACAGATGTGAAAATTGCCGAACTATCAGTTTAATAAGTCACAGCTGCAAAATACTAACGCGAACTTTTTACAGACGAATGGAAAAACTGGTAGAAGCGGACCTCGGGGAAGATCAGTTTGGATTCCGTAGAAATATTGGAACACCTGAGGCAATACTGACCCTACGACTTATCTTAGAAGCTAGATTAAGGAAAGGAAAACCTACGTTTCTAGCATTTGTGGACTTACAGAAAGCTTTTGACAATGTTGACTGCAATACTCTCTTTCAAATTCTGAAGGTGGCAGGGGTAAAATACAGGGAGCGAAAGGCTATTTACAATTTGTACAAAAACCAGATGGCAGTTATAAGAGTCGAGGGACATGAAAGGGAAGCAGCAGTTGGGAAGGGAGTGAGACAGGGTTGTAGCCATTCCCCGATGTTATTCAATCTGTATATTGAGCAAGCAGTAAAGGAAACAAAAGAAAAATTCGGAGTAGGTATTAAAATCCATGGAGAAGGAATAAACAACTTTGAGGTTCGCCGATGACGTAATTCTGTCAGAGACAGCAAAGGACTTGGAAGAGCAGTTGAACGGAATGGACAGTGTCTTGAAAGGAGAATATAAGATGAACATCAACAAAAGCAAAACGAGGATAATGGAATGTAGTCGAATTAAGTCGGGTGATGCTGAGGGAATTAGATTAGGAAATGAGACACTTAAAGTAGTAGATGAGTTTTGTTATTTGGGGAGCAAAATAATTGATGATGGTCGAAGTAGAGAGGATATAAAAATGCAGACTGGCTATGACAAGGAAAGCGTTTCTGAAGTAGAGAAGTTTGTTAACATCGAGTATAGATTTAAGTGTCAGGAAGTCGTTTCTGAAAGTATTTGTATGGAATGTAGCCATGTATGGAAGTGAAACATGGACGATAAATAGTTTGGACAAGAAGAGAATAGAAGCTTTAGAAATGTGGTGCTACAGAAGAATGCTGAAGATTAGATGGTAGATCACATAACTAATGAGGAGGTATTGAATAGAATTGGGGAGAAGAGGAGTTTGTGGCACAACTTGACTAGACGAAGGGATTGGTTGGTAAGACATGTTCTGAGGCATCAAGAGATCACCAATTTAGTATTGGAGGGCAGCGTGGAGGGTAAAAATCGTAGAGGGAGACCTAGAGATGAATACACTAAGCAGATTCAGAAGGATGTAGGCTGCAGTACGTACTGGGAGATGAAGCAGCTTGCACAGGATAGAGTAGCATGGAGAGCTGCATCAAACCAGTATCTGGACTGATGACTACAACAAAAACAACAACAACACCTACTACAACCTTTCTTCTCAGATCTAACAAATGATGACATTAAATGTATTCGAAGTTGCAAATATTGGAAACGATCAGCTGTATAATAGAATGACGACACTGAAAATTTGTGACGGACCGAGAATCGAACCCGGATTTCGCTCTTATCGCGAGCGGTCTTGCATGCATGCATCTCCGAAGCAACTTTGACTCGTAATTCGGAATAACACAGGCACTGCTATATCGTATATAACAACTAACTACACTGTCTAGTAGAATTAAAGGTTCACTTTTTCGAAACCCCGTAATTCCCACCCACTGTGAAGCTAAAGTTTGAAGTTTGGTTCGAAGGTTCCTACAACCTTCTTCTGTAATGGAGGCTCTTAGAGGAGCCATTTGGCACATTTTATTCACTCATATGTCAATGTCGCAATCCCCCATGATCATGCCACAGGACACAAAATAAGACCACAGTAAAGGCATACGCATCCTTTACTGCTTCAGATCATGTTCAAATTTCGTCGAATGGTTTTGAACGGCCCCTAGTGGTTCCAGTCTGTACACAAAAGCAAAAACTGTGTCCGCACTGCTCTCCAAACGGTTGTGATCATGTTCCGCGTGGTTGCAGCCCCACGACGTCCTTAGAGAAGGGATGAAACGTCCGACGGTGTCAGCATTGTCAACCGTTGTGAAGCCATATTTAAAGCTTAAGCGCCGCAATGGGTGAAAACATTGGGGTTTGAAAAAAGTGATCTTTTAATTTTGTTACTCAGTCTACAAGACAAATGGTTGTTTCATGTAGGACAATGCAGGAGCACAAGCCATCAATGTATCTGCGACGGTATTCTGCAACTACTACAGCAACTATACTATGTCTAGATTTTCAAAATTCCAATGTCGATTGTCTGCGAGTTCACACACCCCGATAAATGCAATATTATCGAAGAGTATTCGGGATCAATCTGTCTATCAAGCCCAGACCGCAATAGGCAGTTGCAGGGCGGTTTTCGAGCAACAGTACCTGAACTGGTCAGTCAACGCCCTGGCGTTACCTTCTAAGGTTTCAGTTCGCGTTTTCGCACTGCTCCGTGAGCTGTAGCTACTGACACGCCCGTCTGGAGTGCTAAACGGCAAAATGATTTTCTCGTTCTACCAAGCCTCTTCTTGTTGCTTTCGGCTAAAAGCGATACACCACATGTCAGAGTCTGCGAAACGGGCCGTTGTATTATCGGCGATAGGAAACTACACTACTGGCTATTAAGATTGCTACACCAAGAAGACGACGTGCTACAGAGGCGATATTTAACCGACAGGAAGAAGATGCTGTGGTATGCAAATGATTAGCTTTTCAGAGCATTCACACAAGATTGGCGCCGGTGGTGACACCTACAACGTGCTGACATGAGGAAAGTTTCCAACCGATTTCTCATACACAAACAGCAGTTCACCGGCGTTGCCTGGTGAAACGTTGTTGTGATTCCTCGTGTAAGGAGGAGAAATGCGTACCATCACATTTCCGACTTTAATAAAAGTCGTATTGTAGCCTTTCGCGATTGCGGTTTATCGTATCGCGACACTGCTGCTCGCATTGGTCGAGATCTACATCTACATCTACATTTATACTCCGCAAGCCACCCAACGGTGTGTGGCGGAGGGCACTTTACGTGCCACTGTCATTACCTCCCTTTCCTGTTCCAGTCGCGTATGGTTCGCGGGAAGAACGACTGTCTGAAAGCCTCCGTGGGCGCTCTAATCTCTCTAACTTTACATTCGTGATCTCCTCGGGAGGTATAAGTAGGGGGAAGCAATATATTCGATACCTCATCCAGAAACGCACCCTCTCGAAACCTGGCGAGCAAGCTACACCGCGATGCAGAGCGCCTCTCTTGCAGAGTCTGCCACTTGAGTTTATTAAACATCTCCGTAACGCTATCACGGTTACCAAATAACCCTGTGACGAAACGCGCCGCTCTTCTTTGTATCTTCTCTATCTCCTCCGTCAACCCGATCTGGTACGGATCCCACACTGATGAGCAATACTCAAGTATAGGTCGAACGAGTGTTTCGTAAGCCACCTCCTTTGTTGATGGACTACATTTTCTAAGCACTCTCCCAATGAATCTCAACCTGGTAGGCCGGCCGAAGTGGCCGTGCGGTTAAAGGCGCTGCAGTCTGGAACCGCAAGACCGCTACGGTCGCAGGTTCGAATCCTGCCTCGGGCATGGATGTTTGTGATGTCCTTAGGTTAGTTAGGTTTAACTAGTTCTAAGTTCTAGGGGACTAATGACCTCAGCAGTTGAGTCCCATAGTGCTCAGAGCCATTTTTCAACCTGGTACCCGCCTTACCAACAATTAATTTTATGTGATCATTCCACTTCAAATCGTTCCGCACGCATACTCCCAGATATTTTACAGAAGTAACTGCTACCAGTGTTTATTCCGCTATCATATAATCATACAATAAAGGATCCTTCTTTCTATGTATTCGCAATACATTACATTTGTCTATGTTAAGGGACAGTTGCCACTCCCTGCACCAAGTGCCTATCCGCTGCAGATCTTCCTGCATTTCGCTACAATTTTCTAATGCTGCAAGTTCTCTGTATACTACAGCATCATCCGCGAAAAGCCGCATGGAACTTCCGACACTATCTACTAGGTCATTTATATATATTGTGAAAAGCAATGGTCCCATAACACTCCCCTGTGGCACGCCAGAGGTTACTTTAACGTCTGTAGACATCTCTCCATTGATAACAACATGCTGTGTTCTGTTTGCTAAAAACTCTTCAATCCAGCCACACAGCTGGTCTGATATTCCGTAGGCTCTTACTTTGTTTATCAGGCGACAATGCGGAACTGTATCGAACGCCTTCCGGAAGTCAAGAAAAATAGCATCTACCTGGAAGCCTGTATCTAATATTTTCTGGGTCTCATGAACAAATAAAGCGAGTTGGGTCTCACACGATCGCTGTTTCCGGAATCCATGTTGATTCCTACATAGTAGATTCTGGGTTTCCAAAAACGACATGATACTCGAGCAAAAAACATGTTCTAAAATTCTACAACAGATCGACGTCAGAGATATAGGTCTATAGTTTTGCGCATCTGCTCGACGACCCTTCTTGAAGACAGGGACTACCTGTGCTCTTTTCCAATCATTTGGAACCCTCCGTTTCTCTAGAGACTTGCGGTACACGGCTGTTAGAAGGGGGGCAAGTTCTTTCGCGTACTCTGTGTAGAATCGAATTGGTATCCCGTCAGGTCCAGTGGACTTTCCTCTGTTGAGTGATTCCAGTTGCTTTTCTATTCCTTGGACACTTATTTCGATGTCCGCCATTTTTTCGTTTGTGCGAGGATTTAGAGAAGGAACTGCAGTGCGGTCTTCCTCTGTGAAACAGCTTTGGAAAAAGGTGTTTAGTATTTCAGCTTTACGCGTGTCATCCTCTGTTTCGATGCCATCATCATCCCGGAGTGTCTGGATATGCTGTTTCGAGCCACTTACTGATTTAACGTAAGACCAGAACTTCCTAGGATTTTCTGTCAAGTCGGTACATAGAATTTTACTTTCGAATTCACTGAACGCTTCACGCATAGCCCTCCTTACGCTAACTTTGACATCATTTAGCTTCTGTTTGTCTGAGAGGTTTTGGCTGCGTTTAAACTTGGAGTGAATCTCTCTTTGCTTTCGCAGTAGTTTCCTAACTTTGTTGTTGTACCACGGTGGGTTTTTCCCGTCCCTCACAGTTTTACTCGGCACGTACCTGTCTAAAACGCATTTTACGATTGCCTTGAACTTTTTCCATAAATAATCAACATTGTCAGTGTCGGAACAGAAATTTTCGTTTTGATCTGTTAGGTAGTCTTAAATCTGCCTTCTATTACTCTTGCTAAACAGATAAACCTTCCTCCCTTTTTTATATTCCTATTAACTTCCATATTCAGGGATGCTGCAACGGCCTTATGATCACTGATTCCCTGTTCTGCGCTAACAGAGTCGAAAAGTTCGGGTCTGATTGTTATCAGTAGGTCCAAGATGTTATCTCCACGAGTCGGTTCTCTGTTTAATTGCTCGAGGTAATTTTCGGATAGTGCACTCAGTATAATGTCACTCGATGCTCTGTCCCTACCACCCGTCGTAAACATCTGAGTGTCCCAGTCTATATCTGGTAAATTGAAATCTCCACCTAAGACTATAACATGCTGAGAAAATTCATGTGAAATGTATTCCAAATTTTCTCTCAGTTGTTCTGCCACTAATGCTACTGAGTCGGGAGGTCGGTAATAGGAGCCAATTATTAACCTAGCTCAGTTGTTGAGTGTAACCTCCACCCATAATAATTTACAGGAACTATCCACTTCTACTTCACTACAGGATAAACTACTACTAACAGCGACGAACACTCCACCACCAGTTGCATGCAATCTATCCTTTCTAAACACCGTCTGTACCTTTGTAAAAATTTCGGCAGAATTTATCTCTGGCTTCAGCCAGCTTTCTGTACCTATAACGATTTCAGCTTCGGTGCTTTCTATCAGCGCTTGAAGTTCCGGTACTTTACCAACGCAGCTTCGACAGTTGACAATTACAATACCGATTGCTGCTTGGTCCCCGCATGTCCTGACTTCGCCCCGCACCCGTTGAGGGTGTTGCCCTTTCTGTACTTGCCCGAGGCCATCTAACCTAAAAAACCGCCCAGCCCACGCCACACAACCCCTGCTACCCGTGTAGCCGCTTGTTGCGTGTAGTGGACTCCTGACCTATCCAGCGGAACCCGAAACCCCACTACCCTATGGCGCAAGTCGAGGAATCTGCAGCCCACATGGTCGCAGAACCGTCTCAGCCTCCGATTCAGACCCTCGACTCGGCTCTGTACCAAAGGTCCGCAGTCAGTCCTGTCGACGATGCTGCAGATGGTGAGCTCTGCTTTCATCCCGCTAGCGAGACTGGCAGTCTTCACCAAATCAGATAGCCGCCGGAAGCCAGAGAGGATATCCTCCGATCCTTAGCGACACACATCATTGGTGCCGACATGAGCGACCACCTGCAGATGGGTGCACCCTGTACCCTTCATGGCACCCGGAAGGACCCTTTCCACATCTGGAATGACTCCCCCCGGTATGCACACGGAGTGCACATTGGTTTTCTTCCCCTCTCTTGCTGCCATTTCCAATGACTAATAGCAGAATATGGAATCGGTGGATTCAGGAGGGTAATACGGAACGCCGTGCTGGATTCCAACGGCCTCGTATCACTAGCAGTCGAGATGACAGGCATTTTATCCACATGGCTGAAACGGATCGTGCAGCCACGTCTCGATCACTGAGTCAACAGATGGGGACGTTTGCAAGACAACAACCATCTGCACGAACAGTTCGACGACGTTTACAGCAGCATGAACTATTAGCTCGGAGACCATGGCTGCGATTACCCTTGACGCTGCATCACAGACAGGAGCGCCTGCCATGGTATACTCTACGACGAATCTGGGTGCACGGATGGCAAAACATCATTTTTTCGGATGAATCCAGGTTCTATTTACAGCATCATGATGGTCGAATCCGTGTTCGGCGACATCGCGGTAAACGCACATTGGAAGCGTGTATTCGTCATCGCCATACTGGCGTATCACCTGGCGTGATGGTATGGGGTGTCATTGGTTACACGTCTCGGTCACCTCTTTTTCGCATTGACGGCACTTTGAACAGTGCACGTTACATTTCAGATGTGTTACGACCCGTGGCTCTACCCTTCATTCGATCCCTGCGAAACCCTACATTTCAGCAGGATAATGCACAACCGCATCGCATGTTCCAGTTCCTGTGCGGGCCTTTCTGGATACAGAAAATGTTCGACTGCTGCCCTGGCCAGCACATTCTCCAGATCTCTCACCAATTGAAAACGTCTGGTCGATGGTGGCCGAGCAACTGGCTCGTCACAATACGCCAGTCACTACTCTTGATGAACTGTGGTATCGTGTTGAAGCTGCATGGGCAGATGTACCTGTACTCGGCATCCAAGATCTGTTTGATTCAGTGCCCAGGCGTATCAAGGCCGTTATTACGGCCAGAGGTGGTTGTTGTGGGTACTGATTTCTTAGGATGTATGCACCCGATTGCGTCAAAATGTAATCAGATGTCAGTTCTAGTATAATATATTTGTTCAATGAATACCCGTTTATCATCTGCATTTCGTCTTGGTGTAGCAATTTTAATGGTCAGTAATGTACTTAGAAATTGTAGTTTTTGCGCAAACATACACCTTTTAAATGGATCAATGCCTATTGACATTAATAATCTGAAAGCAAGAAAATTATAATGCCAGCGGTGTTTGTTTCAGGATTTTAATGCGGGCCGCTTACGAGAAACGGTATTTGGAAATTTCCCACACCGACATTTGTACAATACTGTGGTAGCACACACTCAAGAACAGCCCTAGTGCATACACTAGTTATGTTGATTTTGACCAGTAACGAGAGAACTGATCATGACAGGTTGCGTTCAAAATGACCACTGACAGCGGCAATACACGCTCCCAGTCTGGTGTGAAACGACTGCTGCACACGTGCTAGCGTTTCAGCCGAGGTGTTCGAGCAGGCTGCAGTAAAACATAGTAGTATATCATCGGGTGTCAGTTTTCTCCCTAAAAAAAAGTCAACGGGCGTCTAAAATGGTTCAAATGGCTCTCAGCACTACGTGAATTAACATCTGAGGTCATCAGTCCCCTAGAAGTTAGGACTACTTAAACCTAACTAACCTAAGGACATCACACACATCCATGCCCGAGGCAGGATTCGAACCTGCGACCGTAGCGGTCGCTCTGTTCCAGACTGGAGCGCCTAGAACCGCTCGGCCACACTGGCCGGCCTACGGGCGTTAAATCCGGGGAAGTTACAGGTACAGGTCCTCTTCGTCCAGTCCAAGGATTTGGAAACAATTTATGAGGACATGCTGTAATTCCTCGTGGACTATGGACTGGACAGGCATCATGTTGGTAACACAGGTTCCTCCTAATTTTCCACTCTTCTGTCGTCACTTGTTTCCTTCCCTTAACTTATCTAGGTGCCACACTATAACTTTCACGTAAGTGATTGAAGGGTTGATAAATAAATGCCTAGATGGTTGACGTCTGTTGGGATACCTTACCTCATACACCGTACAAGAACGAACTGCATTCTTCGTACACTTTCCATACACAGTGAGCAAGTCGGCTTCTTCTGCGCTGGTAAATCTCATTGTCCACTCACGACCTAATGCTTGGACTGTCACACACTAACTGACTAGCAAGTCGCAATGCACTCAAGGAACAGACACACTGTAAGCAAACATAACAACATCGTACCTAGCAACTATGCAAGCTGAATGGCACGAACAACTGTCGGCGTGGAAACTTTTCAAAACACGGTGTCTCGTAAACGAATCGCACTAGAATCCTGCAACGAACACCACTGACATTCTGATTTACCTTAATTTTCCTTTATTGATGTCAATAGGCATTGTTCCATTTAAAAAAGTTCTTGTTTGCACAAAAAATACACTTTATAAGTATTATTACAATCTGTTGATTGGGTAACAATAACGAACCCCTGACTACCAATCCATTCTATGAAAACCACATATCAATATCGCTTCCATTTCCGCAATATTTGCAGTGCAAGTTTATAACAGTGCTGCCTTACCGTATTTTGAAACTAAAGATACTGTTATAACAGCAGAGCTGTTCGCACTGCCACTTCTTTTCCAGAAATCGAGTAAAAATTTTGGAAACTGAGCATCTTGCAAAACATGTGCCACAACGACTGACAATTTGCGGGGAAAAATTCGCAGTAGCAGAATAATGTTTCAAAAACGCGTTCCGGAATTGTTATAATTGTAACGACTTGGTCCCTGACAATTACGTAACGTTAATGCTTGTTTAAAACACCTGTGCGGCAATAGAACTGAATTACGCGGCAATTTCAGTCTCATAAAATAACGAGATAGTTACTTAATCATATCTCTGACAGTAATGCAAGATCGTGCTGTGTAATAATGACATGAAGTTGTCTGACCGGAAGCAAGGGGCTAATTTCTCAGTAACACGGGAGAGGGAAAAACGTTAACAGCATAAATGTGCAAGCAGAAATCGATGCTTTCACTGCCATGAGCGTAGCTTGAAATGAGGATAGACTGCATTTAGCAGCACTTGTCTTACAATATTGAGACATAAGGAAGCGAAAATTAATAACGGATACGTTATTTATGAAGTGATGCATCTTCCACTCCTAGCTGGTTATCTATTGCACAAAAATGATCAAATGTTCATGAAGAATCGTGACGCTCTGCAGACTACTATTATTCTTTCGACCTCTTTTTCGCAACTCCTGAAAATTTTCCCCTGATCACAAGAACCATGCAAGTGGAATTCCCGAGGCAGCTGGTTTGATTCCCAGCTGTACGAGATGTTATCATCGCTCAGATACGATCTGTGGTTCTTAAAGGGGTGTCTGCGCATAGTTCCTTGTCCACAGATTATGAGCCACGCACAGAAGTCAAATTGGAATTCTCTCCGCAATGAGAGAGTAGCTGTGGTGATTCATACATCACGAAGATAAATTAAAGATGCATGGCCATTGTTCTTCACCTGTAAGCTCTATGTCGGCGCCGAATTTCACAATCTCTCTTCTTTTGCTTTTCTATAACCATCCACACCTATAGAAACAGAATGCCAAACTGCACAAGCGAATGACCACAATCAACTTCCAAGCTAATTCGAGCAGTAGTAGAACATTAGAATCGTATTCGGGAAGAAAGTGATTCGAATCCTCTTCCACTAGAGAGCTTCCTTTGGAAGAGTAATAGCAGTTTTCTTCTCTACACTTCCCCAACCCGAGATTGTTCCACGTCTCTTATTACTTCGTCGTCAACGGGACGTAAAACTCTAATCTTCGTTCTTACCCTCCACAATATCCAAGCCGGCTAGGGATAGAAGAGCGATCATATTTACGTATATTAGTGATTATGTAAATTGAAGGTGGAGTTGGGGAGAAGGAAGAAAGAAATGAGAAGTAACTGATACAGCTGCGTCGGAACTTTACGCGGCATCGGCAGCGACGAGAGAAAATGTTGCCGGAACAGGTCTCGAACCCGGGACTGTCTGCTTACTAGGCAGGTGTGTTAACCACTGAGCCATCGGGACAGTATTCTTCGCGAATGTACGGACTGTCTCGTCACGCTTCCAGGCTGACTCATATTCCCACCTAGCGACGCCTACATGCCCATGTCGTCCATGCTCGCTCGTTAACTTTAAATTCCTGAACGATTCTGTGCATCCGGACATGTCAGAAAGAACAGACACAACACATTCACATGATAAGTATATTAGTATTTTCTATGGACTACAACCGAAATGGTCTTGAAACCCTAGCAATGTGCGTACTCATTCGTTACAAACTAGGTTTAGTGTGACAACCATTATATGACATTTTTCAGTACGTGTGTCAAAAGCAGCCGGTCTTTGTGGCCGAGCGGCTCTAGGCGCTTCAGTCTGGAACCGCGCTGCTGCTACGGTCGTAAGTTCGAATCCTGCCTCGGACATGGATGCGTGTGATGTCCTTAGGTTAGTTAGATTTAAGTAGTTCTAAGTCTAGGGGACTGATGACCTCAGTGTTAAGTCCCATAGGGCTTAGATCCATTTGAGCCATTTTGTCGAAAGCAAACTATGATGACTCTCAATAAATTGAATTTTTGCTCACCAAAAGTTGATAAAAATATAGATCTTTGAGAGTGTCTATAGCAACATCAATCACAACGCTGGAGGAAGACACTGAAAACAAATCTTCTAGGGGGTCATTTTCCGTAAGTTGCATTCTACCTCGTGTTTTGTTGAAAAACCATCGCTATCACACACCTGAAACTGTTAATTTCCGTTAATATTCGTATAGTTCACCTATAATCCGGCGTAACATGTATTTTGATAAAAGAATGCAAGCTTTCTGATGACGAATTTGTAAATTCGAAAACAGTAACTGTTATATTTTGAAAAAGAAGAACCAGAAGCAAATTGCACACTGCTACACGCAAAACCGTTCTGTGTCACATATAAGAAAGTCATTAGTTGAGAGAATACTGTCGCGCGGAATGTCCGCGCGGTTTGAGGCGCCATGTCACGGATTGTGGGGCCCCTCTCGCCGGATGTTCGAGTCCTCCCTCGGCCATGGGTGTGTGTGTTCTTTTGTTAGCATAATTTAGTTTATGTAGTGTGTTAGTCTAGGACCGATGACCTCAGCAGTTTGGTCCTTTAGGAATACAGACACATATTTTCAGAGAATACCATGTTATCAGTAGCTCCTTAACAATGAATCAAAGAAAATGTTTTCAGGTGCGTGCCGGAGGCTACCCTGTACCACTACTAGTCATTTCCTTTCATGTTCTACTCGCAAACAGAGCTGTGGAGAGAGACTGTCTACATGCTTCCGTATGACCTCTAATTTCTCGTATCTTTTCTTCGTGGTCTTTACGCGCACATATGTTGGCGGCAGTAGAATAGTTGGCAGTCAGCTTCAAATGCCGGTTCTTTAAATTTCCTCAATAGCACTTCTCTAAAAAAAGGTCGCCTTCCCTTCAGACTTTCCCGTTTGAGTTCCCTAAGCATCTCCGTAACACTGACGTGTTGCTCAAACCCACCGGTAACAAATCTAGCAGCCCTTCTCTGGATTGCTTCGAAGTGTTTCTTCAATCCGACCAGAGCAGTATTCAAGAATAGGTCGCAGCAGTGTCCTATACGAGGTCTCCTTTACAGGTGAACCACTCTTTCCTAAAATTCACCCAATTAACCGAAGTCGACCATTTGCCTTTCTCAACACAGTCCAGACATGCTCGTTACATTTCATATCGCTCTGCACCGTTACTCCCAGATATTTAAACAAGTTGACTGTGTCAAGCAGGACACTAGTAATACTGTAGCCTAACATTACAGGTTTGTTGTTACTACTTATCCGTATTAACTTAAATTTTTCCACATATAGAGTTAGCTGCCATTCATCACACCAATTCGAAATTTTGTCTAAGTCATCTTGTATCTTCTTACAGTCACAAGTTCGACACCTTACCGTACACCACAGCGTCATCGGCAAATAACAGCAGATTGCTGCCCACTCTGTCCGCCAAATCATGTATGTATACAGTGAGCAACAGCGGTCCTATCACACTTCCCTGGGGCACTCTCGCCAATACCCTTGTCTCGTACGAACACTCGCCGTCGAGGACAAGTTACTGTGTTCTATTATTAACGAGGTCTTAGAGCCACTCATATATATATATGAACTTATTCTATATGCTCGTATCTTCGTTAACAACCTGCAATGGGTACTTCTGGAAATCTAGAAGTATGGAATCTGCCTTTTGCCCTTCATCCGTAGTTCGCAATATATCTTGTGAGAAAAGGGCAAGCTACGTTTCATACGAGCGATCCCTTCTAAAACCATGCTGATTTTGTCGACGTAAACTTCGCAGTCTCAAGAAAGTTTAACATATTCGAATTGAGAATATGTTCAAAAATTCTGCAGAAAACCGAAGTTATGGATATTGGTCTGTAATTTTCGTGTCCATTATTTTACCCTTCTTATATACTGTAGTCACCTGCGCTTTTTCCCAGTCACTTGGGACTTTGTGTTGTGCGAGAGATTCACGTTAAATGCATGCTAGCTGAGGATCCAGTGCCGTAAAGTACTCTTTGTAAAACCGAATTAGGATTCCATCTGGACCTGGCGATTAATTTGCTTCCAAATCTTTCAATTGTTTCTCTAGGCCAGGGATGCTTATTACTATGTTACCCATACGGGAGTGTGTCCGATGGTCAAATGACGGTATGTTTGCACGATTCTCCTGTGTGAACGATTTCTTGAACGTGAAATTTAAAACTTAGGCTTTCGTTTTGCTATCTTCAACTGCCACGCCATACTGGTCAACAAGGAAGTGAATGGAAGCCTTAAACCCGGTTAGCGATTTTACATAAGACCACACATTTGCCTTTGATATGCCTCCCACCTTGCCAGTTATTTTACCTTCTCATTGCCTTCAATAGTACTGTATAGTTTCACACAAATGAGCACCACATTCTTGCCAATTAGTTCTATTCTACTTGGCACTGACAACTTACACTTAAAGTGGTTTTCTAACAGAGACAGAGTGGCAGTCCGACATTATCACGATTTGCGTCTTTTGATGCGTCTGTGTTTTTGGATGCGTGCAAGTTTCCTATCTTATGGGATTGAGGTCCTTCGGAGTGGTAGTAGCTCTGAGGGACACTGCAGCACATGGTGAGCATGTTACTGACTTCAGTCTTGTACTCGTTCATTAACAGAAACACATAAACTAAACAAGCATTCGTATTTTTATCTAGGACAAATTGCCTCAGAGAAAAATGAAGATCACGATCAACCTCTCGATTTCGAGCAATGTTTTTCGGTAGATTTACTTTGGCTGTAAGAAAAGTGCCAGAACCGAAAATGCTCTCCCAAACTTACCCAGTTGGGATCCACTCTGCCCTATTCCTAGCTAATTGGGATTTAGCTAAAATGAACCGAACTCTAGCTAGACTGGATTTCAAACAGCGCCGACCTACCCTACGGTTAGAAAAGGAAAGTAACAAATTTAAATAACGAATAAAGAAAGAAAATAGCTTATAGAAAACCAAAGAGGATCAAATGTGGACTAATCTTCGCAGGCTTCTGTAGCTATTCAGTTGTCTGTCTATGAGAGCACAAACTTAGTGCATGTCAGTCTACAGTAGACACGCGGAATGAATGGTTTACGTAACAGAAGTACGCAAATTTCAAGTATACTTTATGAAAAACACATGGCCATCGCATGAGATCAGAAGGATATTCTAAAACTGCATGTACATTTACAAGCGTGAAGCTTCTTACCTTGTGACAGGCCTCATTTTTATAGTCTCCTTATTAATTGGTTCTCCTTCGATCCCAGGCTAGCATCGTAACTTTTCCTCTGACCAGTCCACCTCACTCACCTTCAAGGACAACCCCGCTTTCTGCCAAAATTAGTGCCAGAAAATTAATTGTTCCTGGCACCTCGAAGGCCAGCGAACATGTTATGAAGGTGAAAACACCGCAGTTTTAGTGCAAAATGCGTGTACAGTCACTCACCGTTACGTTTTACCTTGTGGCTATATCTTAAGCGGGAAACTTTACAATACTTTAAAATGATTTCTGTAGAGCCTTAAATCTCATGTGTTTCTTACTGGTAGTACTGCTTTCGAAACGTTGATTTTTTGGGTTAGTTCTCCCAAAAGCTTTCCTGTAACTGACATAGTTCACGTGAATGGGAAATAGACACCGGTAGAGAAACATTCCATGCCTGGCCAAGCTGCAGCTGCTGTTTCAGTTTAAGGCGTATAATAGGTGCGTTCTATTGCCGTACACAAAGGTATATAAAGTAAACGTTTTCAGCAATTATTTATAATAAGTATTTTTGACTGAATCCGATATAATCCGATAGGTGGACTTAGAAATTCGAAATATACATATACAGCTGTCATAAAATCCTCACGTGTGCTGAAGACTATAATTTCACCTCAGTAACACACGGCGTATTTCGATCCACGGTCCAGATGGAGAGGTTAAGTTCGGTGGCCACCTTCTGTGTTATTTAACTAGTAAGCTTTGTGGCGACACTAATGAAATACTACAATAAACACACGATCGCCATGGTTATACAAATGCTGCATCTACTGACATGTGACGCTACTAACAGGTCGAAGAAAGACATCTGTTGACATTTTATTTGCGGGGGTAATTTTATATCTCCTATACAAATAACCCCTGGCCTGTATTAAGGGAATGAAGGGTTCTGTTCATTCGAATTGAAAACTTGGTCATCTGGTGTCTCATATCGAGTACACTTACATTACTGTAAAAATCGTTGACTCAAAATCCAAATCTTCCTGCATGGATATTACAATACAAATTTGTTCTCCGGTTGCACTGCGTGAACAAGTTCCATGCCTGTTGTTCAAAAAGTAATGTTAGTATCGTTTCAGAAGTGATGAATTTTCTTCCAGGTTATCTGTTTGTGAATTCAGTCAGTTTATCTTTCCTTAATTTATTTAGCATTCAATTAACTAAACATTGTGTCACAAGTAACACACATAAGGCGCTTATGGTTAAGTATCTGAATTAAAGTTTATCCACGGAACATATATATGAGACGTGTGAATTTAGTCAGTTTATGTTTCCTTAATTTATTTAGCCTTCAGTTAACTAAACAGTGTGTCACAAGTAACATACATAAGGCGCTTTTGGTTAAGTATCACCACAAATATATCCAGTTTTGCACTGTGTTGATACTAAATAAATGAAAGTATTACATATTAAAAATATTATCACAGGCTTGTGTTCAAAATAAGAATGTCTGTTAAAGGGAAGCTGTATATTTGCGAACATATCCTGCGTAGGTCGCTGTGATAGAAGTCCGCTCGTAAACTTCAGCATTCACCAGGTTGCACGAGAATTCTTCTCTCTGGTATCCAAGCGATCTGAAAACAAAAGTATTATTGTTAATATCACATAGTCAATTTTCTGGAAGTCACATTGAGTCTAACAAATTAATTATGTGCAGGTTGTTAGAAGAGTAATTAGTAGCGTAAGCAAACTTCAATTTTCTAATAAAAAGTTTTATAGTACTGTAATTACTAAGTTGAAAATTATGTAATCTACGTGGAAAACGAGATTTACACCAGTGACACAGAACGGAACATTTTGGAAGCATATGATCGTTTGTTCCGACGTATTTCAACCATTATCGAAAATTTACCAGGATTTATTTGAAACAAAGGGAAACCTTAAGCAACATTAATCAATCCGTGATGAGATCGAGTATACAACAGGTTGGTATCTATAACGTCAAACGAAGATCTGTTGATGCATTAGGCTTACATGCCGAGCTGATGAGTCACTTTATAACAAGCATTAAGCCGAATATCCTTACGACCAAAGAAATCTAAGATTTATGAAAAGAATATAATTATTCAAGTAATTCAAATTTCAACTGAACTAATGGACTAATCAGTGTGAGAAATCTATACATCTCCGTAACATTGCGTCAGTGTCTATGACTGCAACACATGAGCACCAAGATTCTACTCGGCGCTTCCTATTGAACATAGTGTGAGGGCTGGAATCTTGAGTGAAAAAATAAGAAGGTACACCAAGGAGAGGAATAGATTCCGGTTTCATAAAACGACATGTACGATCGCGATAATGTTGTACTCAAACCCCTTCCATACCTCCGTCCAAGGCAACACTGCGTTTGTCTCCTGGACTTCATCACGGAGTTTGTTCCCGTTGTTCAAGGCTTTCCTTGTATTTAAAATAAATTCTTGTCAAATCTGAATGAGGATTCAGTTCTTTTTCGTTATTTCAGGTACGCAGGAACTCAGTTTACTGAAGAGTTTCTAATAATTGACACTTACATATTTCCTATAATCTTGAGCTGTATGACACTGATGGAATTCTAGATTAGCACGAAGATCTGCTTTGAATGGTATTATTATAAAAGCTTTCCCTTTGAAAATTTATGTTTCGGTTAGACAGTAACTGCTGAAATTCCAGTAACTAGTCCTCTTGAAACAGTAACATAACCAAGTGTAATTAATTTCATCTCCCACGACATATCTCATTTAAAAAATCGTTAATGCTCTTTTAAAGAATAGTTTCGCTCTAGTGTACAAAGTACTACTCTGCTTATGACAGCTCAGATAAAAGTGAAACTTACTGAACATTCTTATGGATAACAGAGCTCGGTTTGGGAGTCCTTGTGACGAAGCACTAGGGACGTCGTTTCAAACGGATGTGGTGTCGCTCAGTGGTAAGTGAGAGCGGAACTGGTGCCTGTTTTCTGTTTTATTATGCTGAATATATTTTCCTCTCAACTGTATTGTTTATTTCGATGTTAAAGTTCTACTAGGATTCATATTTAGGTACCTGAATAATCGAGATGAGGCACAAAAACTCCCGGAAAAAACCGGGTGGAATGTAGGAATGTAAGCGTCAATAGATCCTGAAACACAAGGGTCTGAAACCATCAGTGTTCAAACTGGTTTAATGGCCTTCTCCACCTTTCCCTGCTTTGTGCTAAACTTATCGTCTCTACGTAACTACTACAACCAACAAACTCTGTAATCTGTTTTGCTTTTTCTAGTCCTGTGCTGCCTCTAATATTTTTTCCCCCCTACTCGTTCAGGTAGCGCCAAGCTAACTACTTCTGGATGCCTTAGCAGATGTGCCTGTACCTTCTTCTGCTAAGGATCTTTCGTATACACATTTGATAGTATATTCTTTTCGGAAACCGATGATACTACAAGGTGTACAACTTTGCTTCCGCCGTTTTTTCCCAAATATTTGAGGCTTTAATGAAACAAATTGGTTACACAAGTATCATTCAAAGCATTTTCTATCGCTGGTCACTACTTTCTCCCATCTTTCGGGCTGTGTACGAATCCTGCGTCGAAAAAATTGTTCATATTTTGAAACGATCCAATTTGTGACTTCTTCATGAGATCGGAAATGTTAGTCAGCCAGGCCATGCGCCATTGATCTACACAGGTGTCAGTCAGAGGGAACATTGTCTGGAGAATACGGTAGATGGGGTAGGACTTCCCATTTTAAAGTTTCCAAGTACGTTTTGACCTCATTTTCAACGTGGGGTCGAGCGTTGTCGTGCTGCAAAATAACTTTATCGAGCCTCTCGCTGTATTGCGGCCGTTTGTCTTTTAATGCTCTACTCAAACGCTTTAATTGCGTTCGATAACGAGAAACTGTGATTGTTTCACTTCGTTTTAACACCTCATAGTACACGACACCGAGCCGGTCCCACCAAATGCAGAGCATGATCTTGAAGGCGTGAATATTCGATTTGGCCGTCGACGTGGAAGCATGGTCGGGATAACCACATGATTATTTGCGTTTAGGGTTATCGTAATGAACCCATTTTTCGTCCCCGGTCACAGTGCGAAGCAGAAAGCCCTTCCGTTTTTGCCTCTGAAGCAACTGTTCACAAACACACAAACGCCGTTCAACGTCTCTTGGTTTCAGCACCCAAATTCCTTGTTTCTGAATCATGACCATAGCCTTGAGACTTTTTGAAATGGCGAGCTGTGTCACTCCCACTAATCGTGCCAATTCTTCTTGCGTTTGACGCGAGTCTTCACTCAACAATGTCTCCAGTTCTCCATCTTCGAAAACATTCTCTCTTCCACCGCCATGCCGGTCTACGACATTAAAGCCACCGTTCTTGAAGCGTTGGAACAACTCACGACACGTTCTTTCACTAATAGCGTCCTTACCATACGTACTTTAGAGCATTCGATGAGACTCAGCTGTTGTTTTCTTCATATTGAAACAAAACAGTAATACTTCCTGCAAATGACGAGAATTTGGCTCGTAAACTGACATTTTCAATCAAGAACAGCTTTATGATGCAAACACAAATCGATTAACGTTTGAATGAGGTCATGCTGACCGAGGTCCACGCTCACATCTGCGATCTGTTTCTTTCGACCGCTATCTACCGTTGTCGCAATCTATCGGCAAACGGCGGAAGCAAAGTTGTACACCCTGTAAAATCGGTCCAGTACCATTTGAATATAGCAATAAGTTGGTTCAAATGGCTCTGAGCACTATGGGACTTCACTGCGGAGGTCATCAGTCCCCTAGAACTTAGAACTACTTAAGGGGCTCCGGAAAGGGTCAAAATCATGAAAAGTTCAATTTTTACTTTTTTGCGTTTTCTGAATCTGCAGACTATTACCTTTTAATAGATATATAATTTATTCAATTCCGAAGACTACAACTATTTTTAAATTTTTTTTGAAATGTGTTCTACATGGGCGTGACCCACTGTGGCGCTGTTAAACTGCTGTCAAATGGTGTTATTATTAACGTCCGTGTTCATCAGGTACATTTTAGTGATGTGAGATAAAGTATGTGTTGTGGCTAACCTGTGATGGTTCAATATATATCGCTGGTGTGATTGTCGATTGTTTCATGTTTACTTACTCTGTCGTTATCTCGAAAATATTCGTAATTAATTCTGTTTCTTGAGTCTCTGTTTTGTTGAAGTATAATAATGAGTAAAAGTAAAGTTATTAGAAATCCTCTGAAGGCTTTTAAGAAAAGGAGAAATGTTGGAAAGCCAAAGGTATGTGTTATTACTGTAAACAATAAAGACGATAACCAAGTGAGTGAACCTAACCTCTCAAGTACACCTGCCCTTAGCAGTCAAAGTGGGAAAGAAAGTACTTCACAGAAGAAGCTTGGTTCAATGAGTGGAAACTATGAATGTTTTATGGGCGAATCGGATGTGAATGAAATATTTGATATGTCGGTTCTCAAAGGAATTTTTTCAAACTGTGTAAGATGTATTCATTGTAGTGAAGTTGGTCTGGAACTCTCGATAATAAAGCACGTAGGACTTGCTAGTGAAATACAACTGAAATGTGATAAGTGTTCATACATGAGCACCTTTTGGAACAGTGTTGCAGTAACTGCAACTGAAGAAAATGGTAGCAAAATCTACGAACACAACAACGAGCGATGCTTGCTTTAGACAAGGAACGCCTTCGGGCTGCAGACAGGGCTGTAAAGAGTCTAGAAATACAAGCAAGAGTAAACAGGAGGAGGAACAAGAGGAAGCTGGAGGAGGAGTTTGCAGAGGATGAAGATAATCCATCCTATGGACCTGGAATGCACTAAAAAGTTAATCCAATCTTTGTCGCTCGATTCCCAAAACTTTTATTTTCTCATACTAATTACATGTTTTCTAAGGATCTTCCAAACATATTTGTTTCAAACCTTCAGTAAATGTTACATAGTACCTTCTGCATAATTTAACACAGCCTTCTTCCAAAAAACTGTATATTTTTGAATATATAAATAAGAAATTGCAAAAAAATGTTGTGAATTTTCATTACAATTGAAAAAAAATCATCTTTAATAAATGAACTAAAATTTTGTAAAATCCCTGTGTTAAGTTGTAGCCCATATTCCAATAAATAATCTGTAAAAAGTTCAACTTCCTACCCCAAATACTTTGTGAGGAAAGATGTAATTTATAAGCGTTATTTTAACATTGCAAGTATAGGGCGTTCCGGAGCCCCTGGAACCTAACTAACCTAAGGACATCACACATATCCATGCCCGAGGCAGGATTGGAACCTGCGACCGTAGCGGTCGCAAGGTTCCAGACTGTAGCGCCTAGAACCGCTCGGCCACGCCGGCCGGCAGCAATAAATAACATGGCTGAGAGGCAGCTGATAACTTCAGTGATTGCGCCATCATCAGTGAAATACCTCTCACATTCGCAGCTCTAGCTTGCAAATAGTTCTCACCATCTTGCGAATTTGATCACATGTAACAAATCCATGATGTCACAAGTGATCTTAAAACTTTTGCCTGGGTCATCTGCCGTGCACTGAAGGAATGATCAAAAAGTGTTTTACCGAAAATATCGTTTTTACCTGGTGCTTACCGTAGTAAGTAAATTCTTCTCTCGTTATAATTTGCAAATCTTCATCGAAGAATACGACTGCATCTTGTGTGATAGGACAGTCGCTGACGATTGTCTTGCACTGTTACGACGTAGAGCACTGGCTTGCATTTGAATGGACGACTAGGTTTGTGAAGTGATGCTACAGGGAGTCATGTAGGTCACCGGATGCGGGAGCGTGGCCGTGGTTTAGGAAACTAGCGAACCTCCACTGTCCGCTGGCAAGTCAGTCAGTGATTAACTTTCCCAATCTGGACTCTGCTGTCCTGCTGAGAGTTGGCCGCATAACTCATCCGGTAATTAAGATCGACCTTGCGTCTCCAGCGTCGGGTTCCAGTTGCCAAGAAGTGGTGCGGCCTTTCGAGAGAAACCCGTGCGGACTTACCGGTTTCTGGTTCTCTGCTACGTGTCATACGATAAGAGCGCTTGGGGCGACACTTCTCCAAGACGTCGCCTGGTTTAATTGTAAGTCCGCCACGATTTTCCTGATTGAAGTTAATTCAGTTCACCGTTTTCAGAAACAATTTTACTAATGTGAGGAAATTACTACTGGTCTACTTAGAATCTCTCGCCTCTTGAAAGCGGATATGAATTGCGGTAAAAAGGGTACCTGGACGGAAAGACGGAAAATGATGACAGCGATTAGGATCAAGCAGTTTCCACTCCTGTGCTGTCTGCAGAAAAAATATTGTGGAACACTGAAATTTGCCTTGATGTAGGCACACAGTTTGTCACGACCTAAGTAGCTTCTGCGGGTAATTCTCAGAAGCACATGAAATACAGAGGGATACATCGTGAGATTTAGTACATTATCAGCATGTCACGTGTTTCTTAAAGTTTTCTCGGCAGATGAAATAATCAATAGTCTTTCGGGAATGCAGCCGACACAGCAATATTTCACATTCCGATATTTCGGCTGTTACCCCGTACAACAATCTTCAAGGGGAGTCGGTAACTGAATTAAGGCTACCTAAACAATGATGAAATATGGAGTGAATGTGCATGCAACAGAGGTAACACAGCGACAAGATAGCGTCAGACGATAAAACTTTATGTGGTAAAAGTTACACTACTGGCCATTAAATTTGCTACACCACGAAGATGACGTGCTACAGACGCGAAATTTAACCGAGCGGAAGTACATGCTGTGATATGCAAATGATTAGCTTTTCAGAGCATTTACATAAGGTTGGCGCCGATGGCGACACCTACAACGTGCTGACATGAGGAAAGTTTCCAACCGATTTCTCATACACAAACAGCAGGTGACCGCCGTTGCTTGGTGAAACGTTGTTGTGATGCCTCGTGTAAGGAGGAGAAATGCATACCATCACGATTCCGACTTTGATAAAGGTCGGATTGTAGCCCATCACGACTGCGGTTTATCGTATCGCGACATTACTGCTCGTGTTGGTCGAGATCCAATGACAGTTAGCAAAATATGGAATCGGTGGGTTCAGGAGGGTAATACGGAACGCCGTGCCGGATCCCAATGGCTTCGTATTACTAGCAGTCGAGATGACAGGCATCTTATCCGCATGGCTGTAACGGATCGTGCAGCCACGTCTCGATCCCTGAGTCAACAGATGGGGGCGTTTACAGGACAACAACCATATGCACGAACAGTTCGACGACGTTTGCAGCAGCATGGACTATCAGCTCCTAACCATGGCTGCGGTTACCCTTGACGCTGCATCACAGACAGGAGCGTCTGCGATGGTGCACTCAGCGACGAACCTGAGTGCACGAATGGCAAAAGTCATTTTTTCGAATGAACCCAGGTTCTGTTTACAGCATCATGATGGTCGCATCCGTGTTTGGTGACATCGTCGTGAACGCACATTGGAAGCTTGTATTTCTCATCGCCATACTGGCGTATCACCCGGCGTGCTGGCATGGGGTGCAATTGGTTACACGTCTCGGTCACCTCTTGCCGCATTGACTTTGAACAGTGGACATTACATTTCAGATGTGTTACGACCTGTGGCTCTACACTTCATTCGATCCCTGCGAAACCCTACACTTCAGCAGGATAATGCACGACCTTATGTTGCAGGTCCTGTACGGGCCTTTCTGGATACAGATAATATTCGACTGCTGCCCTGGCCAGCACATTCTCCAGATCTCTCACCAATTGAAATGTGTGGTCAATGGTGGCCGAGCAACTGGTTCGTACAATACGCAAGTCACTACTCTTGATGAACTATGGTATCGTGTTGAAACTGCATGGGCAGCTGTAACTGTACTTGCCATCCAAGCTCTGTTTGACTCAATGCCCAGGTGTACCAAGGCCGTTATTACGGCCAGAGGTGGTTGTTCTGGGTACTGATTTCTCAGGATCTATGCATCCAAATTGCGTGAAAATACAATCACATGTCAGTTGTAGTATAATATATTTGTCCAATGAATACCCGTTTATCATCTGCATTTCTTCTTGGTGTAGCAATTATAATGGCCAGTAGTGTACATAGGACAAACAACACGCATTGCATCAAAAGGGTGCACCGAAAGTCAGCGATACACCCGCCTTCTACAGTACAACATATCTGCAGTGGCTAAACATAGTATTTCCGCTGGCCATTCCATGAATTACAGGAGAGTCACGCTTTCGTTGCATTAGGTTTCAGTGGCCAATGAATCTGTGGAAATACTGTTGGCAGACAATTTGCTCAAGCGAAACAACGATCTGCGTCTCAACAATCCATCGAAACCATTCATTTCTCTTCTTCAGTCTCAAAGAAATTGTTGTTTTGAGTTTTCTCTACCTGGAATTTTAACACATGCCGTCCATTTTAATAATTGACTACATAATGTATAAGCACTATGTATTATCTGATGTGGTGCTCGCTATATTTTATTCTTAGCCGCAAAAAGCTTTATCTGTAACTGACTCTGTTGTGCGTACTGTCTTACCCATGACTCACCCGACTTTTATTGCACAGTTTATTAGACACATCAAAAAAGGTTTTGTATCCCCCCAGTTCCCAGAACTCCTGAAGATAGACGTGGACATTGTATCACAGACACAGTCCATTCTACTGTTCAGAGATGTCAGTAAACCCGCCCAAAGATATAAACAACCATGTATGAGCAGCGCCTAAACGGAGGGGTCCGACAGCCCATCAGTTCCAGTCACTCCACCTGGAAGGAGGTACACGGCTCGTGTTGTCTGTAGTTCAATCATGCCCAGACGATCAATACCGCTGTTCGGTCGCGTCCGCATTTTTACTTTGTGCCAGGAAGGGCTCTCTACAAGGGAAGTGTCCAGGAGTCTCGGAGTGAAACAGAGCGATGTTGTTCTGACATGGAGGAGATACAGAGACACAGGAACTGTAGATGACATGCCTCGCTCAGGCTGCCCAAGGGGGACTATTGCTGTGGACGACCGCTACCTACGGAATATGGCTCGGAGCTACACATTTTTCTCTTACACTTTCCTTATCAATGCGTTAGTGTCAGGCTGTTGGCGAGCGTGAATACACAGTTTCAGACATATCTGGCGGCAGATATTAACCTGCATAGTGGCAGAAGAAATGGGCTTCCATATTTGCCATACACTGGTACTTCTTTGTCAATCATCTGCTTCGCAGTCTGTAGTCTGAAAATTCCCTGTCTACGAGGGCAAGTTGCAAAAAAATCATTTTCCATACAGAACATTTGTTTTGACAACTTTGCATCGCTAACATCACAGATCCGCGAAAAACTGTGTACTGAAGACCAGTGTCACTACTACAAGCCAGATTCCCTTCTTTAATATGGGATGTGTTGTTGTGTGTCCGAGTAGGCTGGACTGAAATATTCCCATGGAACTTGACCGAAATTAACAAAATAAAAATGGTCCCAAGTGGGTTCAAAAAAATGTTCAAATGTGTGTGAATTGTCAAGGGACCAAACTGCTGAGGTCATCTGTCACTAAGCCTACACACTACTTAACCTAACTTAAACTAACTTACGCTAACAACAACACACACACCTATGCCCGAGGGAGGACCCGAACCTATGACGGGGGCAGCCGCCCGGATCTTGGGTAGACGCCTTAAACTGCGCGTCTACCCCGCACGGCCCAAGTGGGTTCTTTAGAAATCTTAATAGTATTTGTAGTTTGATAAAGATGCTTCCTCGGTTAATATATCTGTTTACCTAAATGACAGTTAATTGAAATTTGTGAAATGCATGTTTATTGCTCACAGATTCCCCTGCATCAACAGTTGCAACAGTCCATCAGATTGTTTCTCGGTTAACTCATTGATGGACGAGAGTAATGATTATTCGTGAATTGATTTCTCTAGGCTACTGGCTAGCAGCGAATGCATTCATTATCTTTACCGGAGTCCTTGTGCGTTGTGACAGCGGCTGCAGCTTGTTTCCTGTTGCAGGCTGTCGTTTTCTTAACGCTCGCCACACTCGACGACAGCAATTACTTGTAGGCGTCCAAGCCATATCCAGATAGTCTCCCGTGTTCATGTCATTCTGGTCTCCAATCACACTGCCTTCATCGTTAATGAAGTCGTGGGGCTAGTACCTGCAAAAGAACAGAAAACCAATGGATACTTGGTTTCGGGTTTAATATGACCTTCATTATTTCCTTCTACGACAAACAGCGCACCACATATGCTGCGAACGAGTATCTACATTCTGTGTCATTCATAAATGTTCGAGTCTTACTTAGAAATATGTGTTGTAATTGTTTCTTATTTCTGGGAAGGTTTATCAGTTTATCTCTGCTCTATGTAACCCGAGGATTTAGTTGGACATACAGTATAAATTACAGACATGTAAGAAGGAAGACTTGTGCTTAACGTTCCATCGATGACAAGATCGTTACAGACGGAGCACGAGCTAGGTACGCACAGAAGCAAGGCAGGAAATCGGCCGCGTCGTTGCCAAACGAACCTTCGAGAGCATAGCCTAAATTGCTGAAATCGTAAATCTCTATACTTTGAAGGGGTTTCAGTACTGCCATTCCCGAACGCTACTTACGTGTCTTAACCAGTGTATGGTCTTGTCAGCAGTAGGCATGATGAATGTCAACAAAATTCAGTAATTTCCCGAAATCTTGTATTAGTTTCGGCATTAGAAGCTGTAATAGAGTAGTACAAGATACGAAGGGTGTTCAAGTACTAAGACATTTCATTTTTTCTTCGGCCAGTACGGTTGAAAAGATGCAAATTTTGTTGTGGGACACCGTTGAATATTCGCGCTTCAGTCCCTGTAGCTTCATGACGTTCCAACAGGTGACGGCGCTATACCTAACCTTCAAAATGGCGTCTGTAACGGAAGTGCGGCGTTCCAAGCGGAGAGCTGCACTGAGTTCTTATAGCGGAAAACCGGAGCATCGCAGATATTCATAGGCACTTGCTGAATGTCAGTGTAGGCGTGGCAGGTAACAAAAGCACGTTGAGTCGTTGGGTGAGACGTCTGTCATCATCGCGACAAGGTCGTGCAAATCCGTCCGATCTTACAAGTGCAGGCCGGCCGCAAACAGCTGCGACTCCTGCAATGTTGGAACGTGAGGACACTCTCATTCGAGGTGATCGATGGATTACCATCAAACACATCGCTACGTAATTGGACGTTATTTTTGGTAGTGCTGACACAATCGTCCATCAAATGGGGTAGTCAGTGGTGTGTGGCCACTGAATTCATCCCCGCGTAACAGAAGACCATAAAGAACATCGAAGGACTATCTGTACGGAATTGGTTGCGCTTTACGAGGCTCATCGTGACAATTTTTTTTCGAACATCGTCACACGCTATGAAACATGGGTTCATCACTTCGAAGCGGAAAGAAAACGACAGTCTATGTAGTGGCGCCACACCACCTCCCCTCCGAAGAAAAAGTTAAGGCGGGGATCTTCTGGGACTCTGAATGTGTTATTCTGTTTGATGTCCTCCTTCAAGGTGCAACGATCAATTCTGAAGTCTGTTGTGCTACCCTCAACAAGTTGAAGAAACGATAATGGAAACGAACATCTCTTTCTCCATGACAACATAAGACTTCACACATGTCTGCGTAGTCGAGAGGAGCTCATAAAACTTTATTGGATTGTTCTTTCTCATCCACCTTACAGCTCGGGCCTCGCACCTTCCGACTTTCGTCTTTTTGTCCCAATGAAGGATGCACTCTGCGGCAAGCAGTTAGTGGATGATGTGGAGATTGTTGATGCAGCAGGACGTTGGCTCCGACTAGGGCTGCTGATAAAATATCGATATATCGATATTTTTCCACAAAACATCGATATTTACCGGCGATATTTGCTGGCCCGACATCAGAATGCAACATTGAATGTCGATATTATACTTTTTCACAGTTTTCGGTAAATACTTGAAGTTGTTCTTTTTAAGTTGCAGTAGAACCTATTTTTACTTTCACTGTGTGAGGGGGCCTTGCAACTTTTTGACCTTCCATCACGCCCAATCCTTCTCTTTGACTCTGTGAACCACGTACATGTGGCACTAAAGAGGAAGTCCGATTGCACTGTGTGTGTGGGGGGGGGGGGGGGCGGCGGTTTGAATGGAATAACAAGAGTTCCAGTGTGAAGAGATAGCACATCAGTTGTGTTAAATAACAATTATTAATGCAATTAGTGTGCAGTTTCTTCACATCGGTAATCTTCATAAACAGTTGCTGAAAATTATGAACAAAAATCAAAATGACAAGATTGGTCTTTATGGTGGGCGGAGACGTGTGAAGGGAAATGCTGACG
Source organism: Schistocerca nitens (assembly GCF_023898315.1). NCBI lineage: Eukaryota > Metazoa > Arthropoda > Insecta > Orthoptera > Acrididae > Schistocerca > Schistocerca nitens. The sequence continues at coordinate 585,957,584 of NC_064619.1, read as the reverse complement.
TAATCGGCGCTCGGCCCTACCAATATTAACCGCAATGTTTAGCTTCACTTCGCAACTTTGAGACTGCGACTGCTATGTGGCTGGCGTCAGCAGAAATGAAACAACAGGGAAGTCGACACGAAGAGTTCTGGGAACATCCAATAAGTGACGAAACCGAGCGACGGACCTATTGGACATCCTTTATTGTGCCACTTACATGCAGTTACCGTTGTTAGCAAAGTGTTTATCGCCATGCGTGAAAGTGTATCGCTTTCCTTTCAATTCTTGCTCTAAGGGGGACAGTCCTAGAGATGAATCGAATCGGATCTTTCTTGTAGGAAATTTAATGTTGTCTGATATTGTACTGCAACACGTTTTCACTGGAGGGTTTTTCAAGTTTCCAGTTTTCAAGATAAACGTGCAAAAGTGGTATAAAATATGTTCTATATCGGAAACCATTCGAATCTGGGCGTAGTAGCTATGAAGTTTTTTGATCAGAATCACTATTACTATCACTCCTAAAAGCATGTCCCTTTCCTGCTGATTCACCCTGTATATTCCAATGTAAATGAATAGGGGCTGGACAAAAGAATGCTAAAACGATGTTACTTATAATCCGTCTTGATTGCAAAATATTTATTCTCATGACCAGTTTCGGTTCCTCTAGAACCATCTGCAGATCTGCAAATTTCGGTTAAAGGATCAACCTGTCCACACTCAGCAACCTCCTCATGCAGGATGTGAAGATAACTGAATGTGGACGGTTTACTCCTGTAACCGAGATTTGAGGATCTGAAGATGGTTCTACAGGAACAGAAACCAATCACGTGAATAAATGTTTTGCAATCAAAACGGATTATAAATATCATTGCATAAAAAAGGGATTGGGGTATCCCTGCAGATATTACGTCTGTTTTTTTGCAAAATATGGTAAAACCGCGAGAAATTCACGCTTGAACATGAATACAGATGCTACCCAAGCCTGCAACCGACGCTATTGTGTCTGACGAGGAACAGCACCTGTGCATTGTCCTCGGTATTTTGCAAGTGTCACTCGTGGTCAGAACAGTGTACTGTGTAGTCATGAGTGCATTATTTGTCGGACCTAAGTGAATTCGAATATGGGCAAATATTTGGTGCTCGTCACCAAGTGAGCCGAGGTGTTTGGTGCTGCAACCGGTACCGTATCGAAGGTTTATCCCGCTTATATAAAAGCCGAAAAACATGATCCGCTAAGGCACAACACAGAAGAAAGCATTTCTTGAGTGATCAGGACAGTCGATGATTGAAGAGGATTGTGTCGAAAAATAAGAGAACCACAGCTGCAAATGGCGCAGCAGAACTCATTGTCGCACTCACAAACGCTGTCAGCGCCAAAAAAACACAAAAGGAGCAGCAGAAATAGGGAACTGCACGGCGAGTTCGAATTCCATACCATTCATTAGTGATGCAAATGCCTCTACCAAAAAATGTCGTGCTGAAACCACGAAATCTGGACTATGGAGCGATGGAAGAAAGTCATTTGGTCGGATGAATCTTGTTCCACTCTGGTTCTAACTTCTGGCCAAGTTTACGATCCAAGAGTGAAACGTGGCAGGGTTTCGGTTGTGATTAGGTTAGCCATATCGTGGTATTCCAAGGACCTCATAAATACTCTGCGAGGTCGCATTATTGTCAAGAATTATGTGACCATTTTGGTTGATATGGTCCACCACTTGGTACAAGGTTTGCTCCCCTATGGTGATGCTGAGTTCCCCTGTTAACACAGCTCGCATCGACCAGGACTTGTTTTGTGAGCACGAGGAAGAACTGTCGCACCTTTGTGGCCACCACACTCAACAGAACTCAATACAATTGAGTCTTTGTGGTCTACTTTGGAGAGATGGGCACCGTTGCCTGAACTTGCCACTATTTTGCAGTCAGAATGGTGTAACATTCCCTCGAAAACAATACAGGATCTTATTTATCCATTCAGGGACGACCGGAAGCTGTCCTGAGTGACAACGGCTTTTCTAAACCGTGTTAGGTGTGGTAATATGTTGTGTATCAGCTGTTTCCATATTTAGTCCGGCCCTTGTAGGTGCCTCTGCATCCCTGACCACTGTCGCTTGGCATATTGCTAATCGAAAGTGTTTGTTTGGCATTTTGTGTTCGGCAACTTGGTCTCGATCCTCGAGCAATGGTACTTGCGCTTTATCGACTCCCTTTGAGATTTCTTGATGGGAGACTGCCTACGTCATATCCAGACCGTGTTTCATTCCAGGCTGCGCGCTTTTCAGGCTCTGTCCATGTCAAGGCTTCATACCAAATTATATTCTCAAGGAGAGTTCTATGCTCGTTACATTTTAAATATTTCATGTACTCTGAATGCGAGTTTGACTTCAGATTAGTTAGTCACTTGTATCCTACACTTTATAGATGTTAAAGTTTATACGAAGCCCCGATGATATATTCCCTCTATCGCGAACTAATCGAGGAGTTGTCATTTACTCTCCGATAGAAAAATTAGTGTATGTCTCGCCACATATTTTATCCGCTCACTTCTCTCAAAACATGATTTACCAGTGCTCATATGTGTAATATATTTCTGCGTCCAGTTGACGTGATGGTTTAATGCAACACTTGTACGTAATGTTTCATACATCTCCTTGGTGAAACTGCGCAGGGTGGTGAATGCGTATGGGTGAGTAAATAAATAATTAAATGTAGTTTTTGTGACGACAATATTTCCTACCACAATATCCGTGAAATCCACTAACGGCAAAAGTTACATATCTGATCCAATTCCTTTGTCTGCGTTCGAGGGCCGGCCGGATTGGCCAAGCGGTTCTAGGCGCGTCAGACTGGAACCGCGAGACCGCTACGGTCGCAGGTTCGAATCCTGTCTCGGGCATGGCTGTGTGTGATGTCCTTAGGTTAGTTAGGTTTAAGTCTTTCTAAGTTCTAGGGGACTGATGACCTCAGCAGTTAAGTCCCATAGTGCTCAGAACCATTTGAAGCATTTTTTGCGTTCGAGGGGTAATCATTTTATACACCATCACTGCCTTTTAAATTATTAATTACAGATCTGTTTCATTTGATTATTAGATTATTTCAGGCCGTTTTCCTACTTTATCATTGAAACGTCTCCTTATTAATTACTAAAAACTCACTTGCATGGACTGTATCCCTACAAAAATTAATCAAACAGAAGGCCGGAACATGTTATTTAACGTCGTTTTCTAGTCGCATATGAATGTAATTTATCATATGCTTGTCGGGACCTTATTTGTGGCTGACAGCTCTGCAGCCTTAGGACAATACATATTAAGGAAGCTCGTAGTCCTCCCAGTAATTAAAAACGAATTAGTTCCGTACGTACCCCCCACCTTCACTGAACTTGTTTGAGGAGGTAAAGCGACGGTTTCCGACTGCACAGTATCCAGCTTGAATTCTGACGGTGAAAGCGTTACCCAACCACAGTATTTAGTTGGCAAAGGGTAGGGATGCTTAAGGGTGAAACGTATCCACCAAAGTATTCCCAAGGAATCAGTACTGTATCCACTGACCATTAGTAGCTTGAAGACATCGAAATCCTACTCTGTTGATGGCAATCGCTGCATCTGCCAACTCAAAAGTCAATTAGTTCCTGGGTAATATTTCACCAATGGTTTCCAGATAAATGAATGCTTGTTCGGAAATCGAAGTGAATCAAGTACAGGTACCGAGAGAGCTGGTTTAGTGGTTAAGACACAGGACTCGCACACAGTGAAAGTGAGTTTCAGTGATGAGTACGACGAACATGATTTAAGTGTTCCGAAGGTTCCCTAAATCGTCTCAGTATGACGTTGTTGATTTTTTTCGCTTTTTCTTTACAAGCTTAGCTAGTATTGTGCTAATGCTTTAAGGATTCAGTTGTAACGTGAGGTTAACTTCCAAATTTCCAGTGACTACATTTTGCTCAATCAGTAAGGAAACTCCTATTTATCCGCACTGAAACTCAGATATTCGGGCAGGCCGGTGTGGCCGAGCGGTTCTAGGCGCTACAGTCTGGAACCGCGCGACCGCTACGGTCGCACGTTCGAATCCTGCCTCGGGCATGGGTGTGTGTGATGTCCTTAGGTTAGTTAGGTTTAAGTAGTTCTTAGGGGACTGATGACCTCAGAAGTTAAGTCCCATAGTGGTCAGAGCCATTTGAACCATTTGAACTCAGATATTCGATAGTAAGAGTTGCAGTGCTAACGCCACTTAAGATTAATGTTGTACTTGTACAGCTTGCAGTCGACATCAAGAAACCGAAGTATCACTTGACTTGTCATTCAAATGGTATCTGTAGAGATAATGGTTCAAATGGCTCTGAGCACTATGGGACTTAACATCTCAGGTCATCAGTCCCCTAGAACTTAGAACTACTTAAACCTAACTAACCTAAGGACATCACACACATCCATGCCCGAGACAGGATTCGAACCTGTGACCGTAGCTGTAGAGATAATGACCAGGCGGTTTCCCTAAGTTGGCATACTTCTTTCTAAACAGCATCTATTGAGCGTCTCTGGATAACCGGACAGCGACGGTATTGGCAGCGAAAATGAAGGATTTCGGCAGAATCTCGCTTCCTACATTCGGTTGTAATGCAGTCCACAAGATTGGTTGCAGCACTCGCCCTGCTGAGGACAGAAGAACCAGTTTAGTTCCAAAACTTTTCATTTCCTGTTCTGCATCATGAACACCAGGTTTTCTCATTGCAAATTGTCCAGGTTAAGGTGCTGCCACCAGAAACGAAGAAACTGCTAAGAGCCCTGCCTTGTAAAGGGGCAGTTACGTGACGAAACGTCTAAATGGTGCATCATGAAGGCTTGCAATCACTGTCCACTCACAGTAATGTGACCACCTGTCAGAAGCCTGAATAACCACGTTTTGAAGCGCGGACCGATACGAGACGTGCAAGAAGAGAGTCAGTAGTTTCTGCGAGGTACCAATCGGGGATGTGGAGGGCAGCCTTCAGTGCTGTGGACACCCGCACTAGCTTTCTAGGCTGACGATCCATCTCGAAATCAAATTCGGGGAGATTGGTGGCCAGGAGAGAAAGGAAAACTCATCCTGATGCTGTTCGAATCACGCATGTACACTGTACGTGACAAGTCGCGTTGTCCTGTTGGTAGATATCATCGTGCCTGGAAAAAAAAACTGCATTTAGGAGTGGGCATGGTCCCAAAGGATAAATTCATACCTGTGTTGATCGATTGTACCTTCCAGAATGACAGAATCACACAGGGAATGCCCTCCGGCCTGGACCCTTCTGACGATTGTTGCAGGCTCTTTGCTTTCACACGTTTCACGCCGTACACGCCAACGTTCATCTGTCCAATGGAGCATAAAACGTGATTAATCTGCGAAGATCACCTGTCGCCACTCAATGAACGTCCAATTGAGGTACCGGCTTGCAAATTCCAGCCTCTGTCGCCGAATTACATCAGTCAGTATGGGTGCAAAAACTAGGTCCATACGCAGCAACGTTCGCTGAACTGTAGCTGAGAAGACACTGTTGGTAGCCCCTTGGTTCGTTTGGGTGTTCAGATGGTCAACAGCTGCACGTCTATTCGCCCGCAGACGTCTCCGCAAGCGTTGTTCTCCTACCTCCCAGACTTCACAGATCTCCTGCGAAACTTGTGGATGTTATTATTTAGTTATGTAGTCAGATGCCCTTCCTTGTTCACAAGACGTGAAGTTAACCTAAGGGCAGGAAATCGAGTGCGCCCTCTCTCTGTGACCCTTGCAAACTTTGTTCTTTGGTTTATCGTACCTTGACCGTTCTTTTCTGTGCTATAATTTGGATATCAGACCAGAATTTGCCTAAACGAGCCTAAAAACGACACTGAGGCTGGCCGATGTACCGGCCCACGGTCGGTTAACGGCACGAATCTGATCCGGGTCAAGCTCATTTTCTTGTCTTAAGAGTTAGCTCCCAAGTTAAGACTTCTGCTTGATATTATTAGACTTCTTTTAACGTGGAATGGTCTCTCTGCCTGTGCTGATCCACTTCTTACGTCACCCATGCTTCGTCCGTCACGCAACACTCTGCTTCCAGTGTAGGAGAAATCTTTCACTTTGTCTACCATATAGTTCCCCAGTTGTTATGCTAAACTATGCAACTGCTCAATTTGTTTCTTTTTTTGTTCAATTGCATTCTGAGCTCAGTAGGTTGTTCTCTAATTCCTCCTCTGTTTCACACCGAATACCCATGTTCACTGCCGACCATCAAAAATGGTTCAAATGGCTCTGAGCACTATGGGACTCAACTGCTGTGGTCATCAGTCCCCTAGAACTTAGAACTACTTAAACCTAACTAACCTAAGGACATCACACACAGTCATGCCCGAGGCAGGATTCGAACCTGCGACCGTAGCAGTCGCACGGTTCCGGACTGCGCGCCTAGAACCGCGAGACCACCGCGGCCGGCACCCGACCATCAAAATTTCAGCACTAGGAAGATTAGAAAAAAAAACGAAATTTTACTTACTGTGGGTATGCAGTATACCAGGAATCATAAATTACTAAATTTTACGTTATTTGAGGTTATACAGGTTTCGAAACTCGGTTCAAGTAGCTCTTGCGGCAACAGCGGCGCCAACTCAGTTGAGCACCAAGTCGAACCGAGCTCGGATGACAGACATTTGCTGTTCCGTGTTGCTTCAGCACTGCGTCAGGGCTAATTAGTCGTACCTGTCGGCGATTGATGGCACGCCAGTTTCTCGGCAACCCATCACTATATGTTTTCAGTGGATGAGAAGTATGAAGTACGTGTTAACCAGGCCAACAGTCCAACACCCTTTGTACCGCGGAGCACCGGGATAGTATGGGCGACAAGTGGTCTTTCGTTATCTTGTTGAAAGATAACATTACGCAAAACTCGGCTATAAAGCTCAGACACTGGCCTCAACCCAGCAGAGACAGACCGATGAAAGTTTTGAACATAAGGTTTTTCGAAAATTATCGCAAACGCACAAGGCCAGGTATTGACTTAAGAACTCTTAATCACCAGCCGCGCGGGATAGGCGTGCGGTCTGAGGCGTCTTGTCGCGATTCTCGCGGCTATCCCCGTCGGAGGTTCGAGTCCTCCCTCGGGCATGGGTGTGTGTGTTGTCCTTAGTGTAAGTTAGTTTAAGTTAGATTAAGTAGTGCGTAAGCCCAGGGACCGATGACCTCAGCAGTTTGGTCCCATAGTCCTTACCACGAATTTTCAATTTACGATAATCACCATCCACAACAAAAGAGAGGTGCCATTAAAAGTCTTGCCGATAGAGCCAAAAAGGCTTTGCACTCCGGACTGCACACCTGGCAGCCGAATTAAAACATCTGAAGCAGGGTTTCAGAATACAGTTTCTCTCCCTTTTATTGAAAAAGTAGCACATTACATTGGAAAGATTTTACAGAAACATGACATTAGACCGGTTTCTAGACCAACAAAGAGGATAGGTCAAGCATTCCTATTTGTGAAGGACAAACGCCCTGCTCTGTCAGCATGTTGTGTATATAAAATTCCCTGTACGTGTCGTAAAATTTATTTTGGAACAACCGAGAGAAGCGTGAATACACGCCTAAAGGAACGCAAAGGTCTCTGCCGACTAGGGAAAAGCGGTTGTAGCAGAGCATGCTCTTCAGCCAGAAAGTTACGAAGTGTTCTGATAGAAAACTTTTATCTACGACGACGAACTATTATCCACGTCTATGTAGAGAAGCCGTTGAAATATATAAACACTGGGGTAATTTTAATGTGAAGAGAGAGACCATGAAACACGGAGAGTAGCTCTGCAGAATCGATAAACAGTTTTTTATCTTTGACAAGAAGACAATTGATAGTTAAGTTTCATCTTTGACAAGGATCGTCTTTGGTTACAACGTGTAACTCTGGCAACCCTCCTTTTTTCTACAGTATATATGTCGCTCTCAGACGTCCGACCCTGTCATTCGACAGGATTCAACGGAGAAATAACGCCTCTGAAGATGTCCAGCGCTCTTCTGGATGAAACATTTGGAGCAGAAGAGTTTCGTGGAACATGACTTTATATCTCGAAAGGTTTACCAGCATAAACGTAAAAGCCGTTGTCCAAGTTAACACCTATGCGAAACATAGGTGATCGTCTGCTGTATCGAAAAACATTTCACACGTGCCAGACGATGAGCGACGATGATGACCAATGTAAACTGGCCACTGTGGTTATCCTCGGAACCTCCGTGTACTAATAAGTCCATCGTGATATTATACCCACAACAGAGAATCGTCTGGAAAGCCTTTGTCTACTTACGCGTCAAAGGAAGCACCAACGTTGGTTGCCGTGATGGAAGTGTATGGGCCTCCAAACGTCATAGCACAGTCTGCGTGGACATTTACCTTGCTGCAAACAAGTTCATTTTCTGACTCAATGTACCTGACACTGCTTCGCGATCCTGCTTGCCCGAGAAAATTATATCCTCTCGTGAGATAATCGCATGGAGCCGTTGAGATCGTGTATTGAGTGGAATCCTCTCGCGCGCTAATCGCATGGAGCCGTTAAGATTGTGTATGGAGTGGAATATTCCGCTACTGAATCAGTCGCGGCCCTATTCGCATGGCGGGTGTAGGATACCACTCAACACAACTAGCAATATCCCACAACGATAAACTGTAGTTTCAATGTGCCACAATTCTGCCGCTGTAGGATTCCACTTCGTGCTGGAAGACGTTTCTCCTTCTCACAAGAGGCATAATATGATCTTCTCATGAACAAACACCATCAAAATGTTGGCTCAAAATGAGAAAACCACTGCATTACTTTTCCTTATACATATAATGCATATAACACTGCTCCTACCTATTTTCCACAGTTAAGCTGAAATACTAAAAATTTGTATATTCAGGTATTTAGCACACATCATTCCAATTTGAAATTTGTTACAGTTCACCAGAGTATTTGTGTTCTATCGATAAAATGTTGTTTTCAGAGGTACAAGGTGCAGAAAATATTTTTATAACGCTGTACAGTTCATTACACCATACCCCTCATTTATCTGTAGTTCTCGTGTTCTACAATATTTAGCGTTTTCATTTGAATGAAGTTTTATTCACTTTATACCAGAAAATTGGAAGATATTTTACACTGCTACAATTTTGTGCACATACACGGATGGCGGTAATGTCGCATGCACAGGGTAGACAAGGGTGCTTTGGCGGAGCTGTTACTCTGAGAGGCACCCACATGCCTTGCTCATACTGTGGCATCAAGCAGTCAGGCCTGCAAGATGAGTGGTCTGCCAAGCGAGTGGATTCATTCTTATTTATCGAGTAAAATGAACTCTCATACTCACAATTAAGTTACAAATTATCCTCCTGTATCAATAATACGCAACGGAGACGCACATCTGACCATCAGTAATTTACAGAACTCTGACTGTTCACTACGCACTGGCAATACCACATTTTCTTTTTTTTTTATTTAGTGGCTTTTATCAACACGTGACCATCGCACTGAATATGAGTGGCGCACACATTATAAATTCTGGATATCATGACAACATACAATTCGAAGGAAAAGGCCACCAATCTTTTTCTTTTCACTATCTTATTTATTCCGATAAATTCTATAACCTAAACACACAAATTCTATAACCTACAACAATAACCCATGAGAAATTCCGCCCAGTGGGCATGGCTTTACATTGGTGAATCTCTATCTTATGGTCTCGTAATTATTTAACGCTACATTATTATTTCTCACACTTCGACTCTCACAATCATCATCACGAAACTTTCCTCCAGACCGAGCAGTAAAAAAGGAACATGCATAACCCACTACCTCTGAAACTACCTTGCTACTCTCCCATGCAAACCACACATACTTAAATTACATGACATACACCACACTACAACATGAAATACAACACAGGGAATAGCCACAACATTATCACTTTCAGCTTTCCCACTTCAATTAATATTTATCCCAGTTTCACACGACACTGCCCCACTTCGTAATTCTACTTTCCTACTATGAACTCTGGAGATATATGCACGTCTTCCTGTGCAATGCAAGCCTAGTGGCGTTGCTGGATAGACGGCTGACTCACCTTGCTTCTCTCTCAGAGTATTATAGTTTGAATCAAGCGTCACACGGAAACATATCACGCAAAGTAATATTAAGAACATATTCATCACACACACAAGTCCTCAACTGATACCATGGATGAGTACTTCTCTTTATCCTTTGTCTCATACACAAATTGAGACTCACACAGTACTCACCACGTGGAAGTACTCGTCTCTAATTTCAAATCCTGCACACGTTATTTCTTAAATATTTCAACTTATAGTACACACGCTAGTAATTCAGCTTAACTTAAACACACGGAAGTATTTCAACTTATTGCTACATGTGGTTTCATTGTGACCGTTGGTCACTTCCGAAGATCACTACGATCCCATTAATATTAACTGCCTGACATTTAATTCTCCCCACAAAAGTTCCTGAAATAGAGAAATTATTATTGCAAGCTATTCTTAAGTATTCCACATGCATACCATGTCTCCACTCTTTTGTCTTTACGGAGCACACCTAAGAGAGGTCTTAACAACACAAGATCCAGCGGCAGAGTGCTGAAACATGGCTGTTCTTCAGGTCCTCTCGCACCTCTGCCGAAGTGGGGGAGCACCTTGCTACCGTATTGGTCAGCCACATTTCAGGCGCTCAAAGTTCAGGTAAATTTCATCTCTTTGGTCCCACCAAAGGTGGCCAAAGGATCGTCTCAAAGATGATCATATATTCACATTCACTATCTGCGGTTAGCAGACGACCATACATTCATTCATTTCACAGATCTCACCAAACTGGATGTAGGGATTTATTTCGTGGGAGTGCACATGTGACCAATTAAATAAATAAATTGTCATTCTTTCCCACACTGGTATCCGGCTTCGCTGTATTAATTGAAATTGAGTTATTATTAGAAAAAATATGTTGTTCTGACAAGAATAACGAAGAATGTTGTACCTATTTTCAATGTCGGGCGGTACTGTACCCTTTCACCACCGGCTACCCATGCAGAAAAAAATGGCACAGTACTATCAATGCAATGCGAGGGTAGTTCCGAACATTTTTTTAAGAAAACTGTATTAGAACAAACGTAGCAAGCCATCAAAATAACCAGGAGGAGACCTTAGCCACTGGTGACCTCAAATAGACGACCAAATGCTGTTACTTTACCAAATTATTGACACAGTTGTTGTATTATTGTGTTCTCTACAATCCGGAGTAACGTACACATACAAATTTACAACAATCCACATGACAAATAAAACATTACATCATACAAATAAAAAATAATGTTGAGATATAAATTTGCTTAGTTACTGGGATCTTCGTTATTTTTATGAGTAATCCAAACTTCACTAATTCTATGACAAATAAAAAAATACTAATTGTACTCATGAAATTTTAAATAGCTCACCGTCATACACAGAACAAGTAATCTGACATTCATAAATTGCGTTGTAATAATCTTTACACAGCAATGTCTAAATACAAAACAAAATCAACAAAAGAAAAAATTGCGTACACTAGTTCCATGTATAATGTCAGGCTCCATATCAGTACTCTAAAATATACATCAAACCTACAGAGAAATAAAACTGAGAAGAAAAACAATGAAATATACCACAAGTTACATACTGGTTACGTAATATAGTGAACCTAAGACATCATGTCATACCTCATTAACTATCATCACTTACGCAATTGCCACCACTACTCGACTGTGAGTTTAACCTTATCCTTGTCCACCAGTACAAATACCTGCTGCTGAGCTAGTCAGTACATCAACTTTGATCAATACACGCAATAAATAGTTAGCAATAAGTGCTTGAATCCACCAGTAGCTCTCGTATCTTACTCTACTGCTCATTTCTCTGTTGTTACACATTTAGACGACAAGAACTTGCATTTCGACTAGCCTTCGTTACACTTTGATGTGAAATATCACCACTGTGATAATGAAAATAAGTGGCTTCAGTCAATACCCCAACAAGATCATTACTGTCCACGACATCAAAATGCATCAGTTAATTCCGATATTTGTTGAGCAATGCAAACTCTTGTCCCCTGTGACAACCTTACTGACCAATGCAACAAGAGCTGCTACATTCGTATTACGCCACTGGCTAATAATTAAAGCATCATTGTACCAAATGTTCTAATAAACATGCTACGTGAACTTGATAACCCAGAACAAACAAAAAAAAACACTAACTATTCTAAACACAAATGTTACTGAAATACAATTACACTTGCTGTCCCTTCGGGAATGAAACATTTAAAAAAATTTACACAATTACAAGTACAAATACATTTTCCCTATCTTGCAAGTCACACGGACTCATTTCATTCTGTGATTTTCTTGGGGTCAAAAAAGTTGCTGACAGGTTCCCTAGAAACACTGTCTCGGTGTCAAAGCTCTCCCATGGTTACCCGGACGAAAGTCTTTAGGTCACTCAAATCGGCATTTTGAACACGCACTGAACAGTAAACTGTATCTCACATTAAACACAAATGTCATAGTCACTCTCAGAGTACCATCCACACGAATCTGGTCGTCCAGAAATGGTCCTACAACTACTATTACCCATGGTTCTGTCCTTTCAGTTCATGGTGTAATTAAAAGTCGTAAGTTCCAACAAACAGCACTTATTCCCGCACCAATTAAAGAAATGTCTCCTACTACAAATGCAAATGTCAATGACCCACTTTAGTTTCTTGCGTTCATACAATAATTAGTCACCAAACGACAACTGTCCTCTTTAAGTATACCAAGCGTCCCACATGCAATTCACAAAGCACACTTAACAAGTCACTGCCAAAAGTTTATGGATCCCACCGTTCAGTGGTCAAGACAAAACAAAACAATCGTCCTGTCTGCTAAAGACAAAATCTTTTCCACCACTCACAACGTGGAAACACCAGTCTTTCACTTTCCACCTTATGGAGACGTAATGAGCAGTCATCTTGTTTCACAGCTCCACAGTCCAGTACTAGTTAATAGTTGCTGGTAACAAATGCCCGCCGGACTCTGCTGCGCGTCGTCCATTCTGCCGTGGCGCCGCTGCGCATGCCGTTGAGCAGAAGAAACCACCCGCTGTTGCCTCCGCGGGATACTTTCCCCAGTCGTAAGGGTGGCGGAACTTATGAATGGCCAGTGGTACATGCGTGTCGCCCCAGGCTGTTGACCTGCTGTAGCGGGCGCGTGGAGTGTACCTCGACCGGCAGTGGAGTGGGGAGTGCCGCGGCTCTATCACCCGTCGCCATGGCGACGTCAGCTCGGCCCGCTAGCGGTATGGGCGCTACGACACCCAATCAGTCAGACCCTTCCGTGCATCTCGCAACATTACAGACAAAAGGATAGTCTTACAGCATTTAAATACTCATTGATTACATGTATGATCTATTAGATACATTGGTAATAAAAGAATCTTTGTTCTAAAAAACATAAAATTATACACCCTAGTTTTCTACACATACAACATCAACATTTATCCCTTTTCTATATACAGCCCACACTTGTGCTATTCATTGTACCTGTCGTCCCTCATACAAAACATAAAAGTGTAAAAAAAAAAACAAAAGGAATAATAAGCAATCAATACTGCTCATAATTACAATGTCAAATAGTAGGCTACTCTAATATCCTATCACAGTGAAAATATTTGAAACTGTTTATTCTAAAACTACAATATACAGTGAACCTTTGTGCTTGTGACAGACTGAAATTAATACCCCTTGAAAGTGTTCTAACAAAAAAAATAAGAAATAATCTACACAGCTCACAATTACCTACCACATGTTATTAAATAGTAAACTACTTTAACATCCTAACACAATAAACATTTTAGAAACTGATGACTCTAAATCTACAACATACAATGCACCTTTGTGCATGTGACAGACTGAAATTAGTATCTCTTTATATATTTTACCTTTTTATTATATATAACAACATTTCTAGGACATGTATGAACCATCCACATAATGTCAGATCCTGACCTGCCGTCGAGGTTCATCCAAATCAAACAATAAAGCACAATAATGTTTTAGTTATGGATCGGTAGCATCCTCTTTACAGGAGTGTGCGCATTGATCACGCTACTCTACGACTCTCACTCACGAGACATCACATTTTCCTTCTCATTCAATCAATTAATACACTAACAGAATAGGTCTAGAAGTCAGCTAACCTTAACACCACCACACTCACGACAACATACCATATCTTTGCTCCCTTATACTCAACCACATAACACATGAAGCTGTTTCGGAGATAGCATTCCAGTCTCCGAATTCGTCCTTTCACTCTGGCACCTCTCTCCATCGGCTTACCTCTGCATTCACTTTACCGATTATTCATCCTGCTAAATATCAACTTAGAATTGCGACATTTCATCTAAGAACAAAAAATACACGAATTATTCATCCTGCAAAATAACTGTACACATTCTTGGTACCGTTTTGAATAGTTATACTGGCACCAGGCTTCAACAACAACAACAAAAATTACTTTTTTTCATGTTGCAAATGTTATGGTAAGAATTAGATTTACACTTATATTACATCTTACGTCAGTATTCCACAACGTTCACCACCTGAATCTCATACTCCCTTTATATCCCTTCACATTGTGCAGTTGTCCTCATCTCTTCATTCGTATTTCGGCTCTCCGTCCGTCGATTACTCCATCATTTCAAGGTCTTCCTTCGCCATTAGCATCCATCTCGATTGCAGCATACACAGGCCTCTCTGTGACATACATCTAAGATATCTCCACATTATTAATTCTACTCACCTTCATTTACCACTGTTTCATCACGTCGAATATCTCTTTATTAATCACACTGCTTCACGTCGCTTCTCTCCTTAAATATCACCTTTATCAACTAATATTTATCACGTCGCTTCTCTCACTATCTACCATCTTTATCCTCTCATTACTCATCACGTCGTTTCTGCTTGATCCTTATTCATATGACAAAAAATACGTACATACACCACTCTGTCGACTCCTGTTCATGACTCATTCGACCAGTCTATTCCGTCATACTTCCTGACATCCCGCCTGAAAATTCTTATGTTCGATTTGACCCTGCACAACGTTACACACCACAAATAAATACACTGACTATCTACCATAAATTGCCTACTTTTTATCTATCCATAACTTTTCCATAATTTGATGTTAGAAATGTGATGAAGCCCACGAGATTGTTTTCCCTTGATCGTCTCAATCAGTACAGCATTTTCATGGACAATACGCCTCACTCTGAATGGTCCACTATACACCGTAAAGAATTTGCTAGTTAGGAATCTGTGCTTACATGAAAATTAAATGTGTGCAGAGAATATACAAGCTGGGAGAAATGGGACAGCCCAAGTGTTAGAAACTTTGGTGCTAGTGGCCTCTTTCCCTAACACCAGATTCCGAACAACCATATGCAGCACCTCATAACTGTCACTATGACAATGACATACTACCGATCAGATGGCAGCTAATCTAAAAACTTCGGTCACAATGTTGACTTTTTACATTACGTGTTAAGTACCTGCAATAGTCAAATCGCACTAATTAAACTGGACTCATTGGCATTATTACATAACATTTTTAACAACTGGATTTTTTTTGAGGAAACAGTCCTTTTAATTTAGTGTTCGAAATAAAAAATTGCAAATTTTGCTCTGAGAGACCAGCCTAACAGATGCCATTACTGGTGTTTTATTCTCTGATCAGAAGCATACCTACATATCAGTAGAGTATGTCTGCTACATAGACAATTTTCAGTGCCAGCTGCATGTGTTTTAAGGCAAGATGCTGAGGGCTGATATGTTGGATTAGTTTCTCCTATCCATCAATCTATTACGACAAGAAAGAAATGCCAGGATTCCATGCTCTCCTGTTATTCTGATAGTTTCTGCCGTTCCTATCCTCGACTCTGTCTGACCTATGAGTCGTGTCGCCGTTCACAATGTTGCCCTCATTACCCAGTTCCTGTAACGAGTGCGGAAATGACGCAGAATCGTCTACGCCTCTGCCTGCTATCGCTATATCTCTGTGCAGTTTCACTGGCAACTTCGTTATACAGATCCTAATGAGCTCCCCAGGTTCGTATGGCACATCCAAATACCTATTTCGTCTCAGCATTTCCTGATAGCACGACACTGGATCTCTTATACCACCTTCGTTACAATTTGGCATCATCAATATGCTTTGCTTAACCTGGCCCTGCTTACTTTTCGACCAGAATTCATTTAAAAACTTGTCACAAAATATCTCGTAGCTATTACAGTCTTTAATAACTTCCTGCATTTTCGCTCTAGCCTCGTCCCTCAAATGGTTACACACCATCTTCATTTTGAGGAGCTGTCCCCACAATGAAGGTAATGAATTTTGAAATTGAGACAGCCTTGGACTATACCCAGTTGGGTTTGCCACTTGTTTTATCCGACACAACCGTTCTTCTGACTCTCTGAATTCCTCTTCCTCTTTCTGCCTATTTTCGTATTTTGAATTTATCTCACTCTCCCTCTGCAATCTACCTGGTGGCGTGTCACCTTCGCTACTGCACGCTAATTGCAACTGTGCTAGTTCTTCCCTATGTTTCCTACTTATTTCTAATTGCGCTTCTTTAAGCTGTAATAGTGATTGTATCGCCCCCTGGTTGGCATAAACCTCTCGCTGCGTACTGTCAGAGCTTGTCTCACCTCTTATACTGATCTTTTCTACATCTGCACTAATCGTATTCATTCTGACCACTACCTCTTTGATTCGCTCGTCCGGCAACACGTCCCTACGTTCAGTAGTATCACTCTCTATTACAAATATTCGTACCTCCAAATTATTGGCTTTTTCTTTCATGGCGTCACATACTTGCTTCAACGCACCCAGATTCTTCTCCCCCTCATCTAACCGATTATTAACTGCGGGCAGACGCTCATCGATAACTGAGTGTAGCTTCCTCATTGCCTCTTTATTTCCCTTATCCAATGCCTCCATACTTTCCTTACTATCTTTATCCATCAATTCCAATCTTTCCTTATTATCTTTATCCATCGCTTCCAATATTTCCTTAATCTCCCTATCTCTCTCCTTATAATCTCTATTCATCGCTTCCAATCTTTCCTTATTCTCCCTATCTCTCTCCTTATTATCTCTATTCATCGTCTCCAATCTTTCCTTATTATCTCTATCCATCGCTTCCAATCTTTCCTTATTATCTCTATCCATCTTCTGTAAAAACTGTAGTAGCACATTATCATTTGCTACTTTTGGTTTGCTCACCTCGTTCGCCTGAGAAACGGTAGCTTTGCTAAGGGTAGCTACACTTTCACTGCATACCTGACCTAGTCCCGGCTCGCCCACGTCGTTGGGAAAAGCCCCCGACTGCGGACAAAGCCCGCCGCTTAAAGGATCACCTAGCCGCGGTCCCCTGAACAATTCAGCCCCTTCCGAGTGTTTGCCGTTCTCCCTCATTAACCCAAGGTAGACACCTACTTCCTGCTCCACTGCTACGTTCACCCCAGAATCACTATTCTCCATGGTGACTACACTTTTCGACTGCAACCTAGATACTACGGACATTACGCAAAAAAATTATACAACGATCTTCCAGCCTTGGACTACGTAGCAACCGATTACATAAAAAGTTAAAGATCCTTACCAACCCAGAAAGAAATTGCAAACAAAAAAAAAAATTTACTCCCTGGTGCTATCACAATATATTCCATCAAAAAAAATCTTAACAGCAAACCCTAACAGCAAAATCCTGGCAGGGTCGAAATTATGAGAGGCACCCACATGCCTTGCTCATACTGTGGCATCAAGCAGTCAGGCCTGCAAGATGAGTGGTCTGCCAAGCGAGTGGATTCATTCTTATTTATCGAGTAACATGAACTCTTGTACTCACAATTAAGTTACAAATATCCTCCTGTATGAATAATATGCAACGGAAACGCACATCTGACCATCAGTAATTTACAGAACTCTGACTGTTCACTACGCACTGGCAATACCACATTTTCTTTTTTTTTTTATTTACTGGCTTTTATCAACACGTGACCATCGCACTGAATATGAGTGGCGCACACATTATAAATTCTGGATATCATGACAACATACAATTCGAAGGAAAAGGCCACCAATCTTCTTCTTTTCACTATCTTATTTATTCCGATAAATTCTATAACCTAAACACACAAATTCTATAAACTACAACAATAACACATGAGAAATTCCGCCCAGTGGTCATGGCTTTACATTGGTGAATCTCTATCTTATGGTCTCGTAATTATTTAACGCTACAGTGCACTTTCTGGATAGGATGGTGGATCTTTTATTATTTCTCACACTTCGACTCTCACAATCATCATCACGAAACTTTCCTCCAGACCGAGAAGTACAAAAGGAACACGCATAACCCACTACCTCTGAAACTACCTTGCTACTCTCCCATGCAAACCACACATACTTAAATTACATGACATACACCACACTACAACATGAAATACAACACAGGGAATAGCCACAACATTATCACTTTCAGCTTTCCCACTTCAATTAATATTTATCCCAGTTTCACACGACACTGCCCCACTTCGTAATTCTACTTTCCTACTATGAACTCTGCAGATATATGCACGTCTTCCTGTGCAATGCAAGCCAAGTGGCGTTGCTGGATAGACGGCTGACTCACCTTGCTTCTCTCTTAGAGTATTATAGTTTGAATCAAGCGTGACACGGAAACATATCACGCAAAGTAATATTAAGAACATATTCATCACACACACAAGTCCTCAACCGATACCATGGACGAGTACTTCTCTTTATCCTTTGTCTCATACACAGACTGAGACTCACACAGTACTCACCACGTGGAAGTACTCGTCTCTAATTTCAAGACCTGCACACGCTATTTCTTAAATATTTCAACTTATAGTACACACGCTAGTAATTCAGCTTAACTTAAGCACATGGAAGTATTTCAACTTATTGCTACACGTGGTTTCATTGTGACCGTTGGTCACTTCCGAAGATCACTACGATCCCATTAGTATTACCAGCCTGACATTTAATTCTCCCTACAAAAGTTCCTGAAATAGAGAAATTATTATTTCAAACTACTCTTAAGTATTCCACATGCATACCGTGTCTCCACTCTTTTGTCTTTACGGAGCACACCTAAGACAGGTCTTAACAACACAAGATCCAGCGGCAGAGTGCTGAAACATGGCCGTTCTTCAGGTTCTCTCGCACCTCTGCCGAAGTGGGGGAGCACCTTGCTACCGTATTGGTCAGCCACATTTCAGGCGCTCAAAGCTCAGGTAAATTTCATCTCTTTGGTCCCACCAAAGGTGGCCAAAGGATCGTCTCAAAGATGATCATATATTCACATTCACTATCTGCGGTTAGCAGACGACCATACATTCATTCATTTCACAGATCTCACCAAACTGAATGTAGGGAATTATTTCGTGGGAGTGCACATGTGATCAATTAAATAAATAAATTCTCATTCTTTCCCACACTGGTATCCGGCTTCGCTGTATTAATTGAAATTGAGTTATTATTAGAAAAAATATGTTGTTCTGACAAGAATAACGAAGAATGTTGTACCTATTTTCAATGTGGGGCGGTACTGTACCCTTTCAACTTGACTTCATTCAGGGGATTGATGTGAAAAGGTTTCTGACGTGATTGTGGCCACACTACGGGAATTAACAGACTTCGAATGCGGAATGGTAGTTGAAGCTAGACACATGGGACTTTCCATTTCGGAAATCGGTAGGGAATTCAATATTCCTAGATCCAGTGCCAAAAATGTACCGAGAATACCAAATTTCAGGCATTACCTCTCACCACGGACAACGAAGTGGCCGGCGGGCTTCTCTTAAGGAGCGAGAGCAGTGGCGTTAGCGAGGAGTTGTCAGTGCTAACAAGTGGGCAACACTGCGTGAAATAACCGCAACAATCAGTGTGGGACGTACGACTAACGTATCCGTTAGCACAGTGCTGCGAAATTTGCCGTTAATGGGCTATGCCAGAAGAAGACTGACACGAGTGACTTTGCTAACAGCTTGCAATCCCCTGCAGTGCCTCTCCTGGGCCGGCCGCAGTGGCCGAGCGGTTCTAGGCGCTTCAGTTTGGAACCGCGCGACCGCTACGGTCGTAGGTTCGAATCCTGCCTCCGGCATGGATGTGTGTGATGTCCTTACGTTAGTTAGGTTTAAGTAGTTCTAAGTTCTGGTGGACTGATGATCTCAGATGTCAAGTCCCATAGTGCTCAGAGCCATTTGAACCATTTGTTGAGCCTCTCCTGGACTCGAGACCATTACGGTTAGACCTTAGACGACTGAAAAACCGTCGACTCACGAGATGAGTGCCGATTTCGGTTGGTATGAGGTGATGGTAGAATTCGAGTGTGGCACATACCCCACGAAGCCATGCGCCCAAGTTGCCAACGGGGCAGTGTGCACTTTGATGGTTGTTTTATAATGGTGTGGGCTGCGCTGCCGTGGAATGAACTGGGTCCTCTGGTCCAATTGAACCGATCATTGACCGGAATTGGTTATGTTCGGCTACATTTGCAGCCATTCACAGATTTCATGTCCCCAAACAATGACCTCATTTTACCGGGCTACAATTGTTCGCAAAGAATTTTTAACATGTTGCACCCCTGTCAGCAACTGTGATAAATTAATACGTCAAAGATCCCCCTCAGTTGCGAAAAGTTACTGGTCTTTACCCCGGTTTCAGCTAGAGTAATCTAGTCTTCTTCAGAAGCATAAAAAAAATTAATACTTGTCAGAATAAGGCACTGTCAAACACAACAATTGTTCGCTGTTGGTTTGAAGAACATGCTGGACACTACCAGCGAACGATATGACAACCCAAATCGTCCGACATGAATCCTATCGAAAGTTTTTAGCACGTAATCGATAGGTCAGTTCGTGTACAGCAACGTGCACCGGTAACACTTTCACAGTTGTCAATGGCTATAGACACAGCATAACTGAATATTCCTGCAGTGGATTTCCAGCAGCTTTTTGAGTCGATGCCGAGTTGGTGTTCTACGCCGGGCAAAAGTGGTCCGACACGATGTCAGGGGTGTCCCATGTCTATTGTCATCTCAGTGTAATGCATTAGTGGCGGGCCTACGCTTTCATCCAGCTCGTCGCTTGTGGCTGGGCCACGAGGTTAACCGTCCATGATCGAGACCTGGTCAGGCACACACTTTTAACTTTTCAGAAACGTTCTTTTCTGCTTCTATTTTACTGTAGCATAACAAGATATATAGACAAGTAGGCCCCTGAAAAATGAACCTTGTTAGCTGTCGATTACGCTGTCGATGTAATCAGGCGCATTAAAGTCTTTTGTGGCCCGCATAATCGGAACTGGCGCAGTAGCCCGCATAGTACTTGGACCAGCCGTCGGCAGGTCTGCAGCGGTGGTGCGGCTTTAAGTCGGAGGCGATGGCAGCAGCATTTGGGCACCGGATACGGGTTGCCGCATATGGTGAGGGCAACTTATAAATGCCCCAGTTTCCTCCGCCTGCGTTCTGCATCTGTGTCCGAAGGACACCTTACCGTGCGTGGCGGAGTATAATTCGCGTATTACTCGATTTCCATCTGTCCTGTTCCATACGAAAAACGTGTGAGCCAACGATACTCGCTATACTGTGCGTGAACTAGTTCAAAACGACAGATTACCATATTTTTATCTTGTATAGGACCCCTCGTTGCTGAAATGCAGGGGAATGCTTTTTTTTTGTATAGGACATAAAAAATTGTACACTGTCTGGTTCAAAATATCCGGAGACCCCTATGTAATACAGAGTTGACTACTAGATGACACGAGAGGCGGACCCTCCAGTGTAAAAGGAAGCAAGAAGTATTGTGTTGTCAGTAGAGTAGCAGCAACAGCTGAATTGGTAAGTCAGGTGAGCTGACTTCGAATGTGGAATAATCATTGGATGTCATTTGAGTAATAAACCTGTCAGGGATGTTTCAGTCCCAAAGCTGCCCAAGTCGACTGTTGGTGACGTGATTTTGAAGTGGAAACGTGAAGGAACAACAGTAGCAGTGTCATAGGCCCTTGCTGTTCCTGATTTACATATATGATCTAGGTGATAATCTGAGCAGCCCCCTTAGACTGTTTGCAGATGACGCTGTAATTTACCGTCTAGTGAAATCATCGGACGATCAATTCCAATTACAAAATGATCTAGAGAGAATTTCTGTATGGTGCGAAAAGTGGCAATTGGCACTAAACAAAGGGCTGTCAATTCGACTAAATACCTAGAAATTACAATTACGAGCAACTTAAATTGGAAAGACCACATAGATAATATTGCAGGAAAGGTGAAACAAAGACTGCGCTTTGTTGGCAGAACACTTATAAGATGCGACAAACCCACTAAAGAGACATCCTACATTACACTTGTCCGTCCTCTGCTGGAATATTGCTGCGCGGTATGGGATCCTTACCAGGTAGGATTGACGGAGGACATCGAAAAAGTGCAAAGAACATCAGCTCGTTTCGTGTTATCGCGCAATAGGGGTGAGAGAGTCACTGATACGATACGCGAGTTGCGGTGGCAGTCACTGAAACGAAGGCGGTTTTCTTTGCGGCGAGATCTATTTACGAAATTTCAGTCACCAACTTTCTCTTCCGAATGTGAAAATATTTTGTTGACGCCCGCCTACGTAGGGAAAAATGATCATAATAATAAAATAAGAGAAATCAGAGCTCGAACGGAAAGATTTAGGTGTTCCTTTTTCCCACGCGCCATTCGAGAGTGGAATGGTAAAGAAGTAGTATGAAAATGGTTCGATGAACCCTCTGCCAGGCACTTTAGTGTGAACCGCAGAGTAACCATGTAGATGTAGAACATTAGGCAGCCTTTATGTATTGACGGTCAGACGCATATACTAACTGTCCGTCGAGCAAAGCGGGGTGCGCTTGTGAAAAGTCGCAAGAAATCAGACAAGGAACAAAGTGATATCAGCAGTCCACCTAGCACAATGACTGCCCCTAGGCAGATAAAAAGGAAAGGGTACCATCATCGAGCAACTCCTCATAAGACACAATTTTCCGTAGCGATGCTCTCGATGGTGCGAAAAACGGCTCCACTGAACACTGGATGACTGGAAACGAGTGATATGGAGCGATGAATCACGCTATACCCTATGGTAGTTCGATGGGACGGTTTAGGTTTGGCGAATGTCTGGAAGAAGTTACTTGTCGCCATGCGTAGTGCCAACAGTGAAGTATAGAGGCGGTGGTGTTAGGGTATGAGGCTATTTTTCGTGGTTAGGGTGTGGTCCCTCATTGCGCTAAAGGAAACGCCAAATTAGCAACTGCACGAACATACTTTACAGCATTGAGTACTACGTATAGTAGAGACACAGTTTGGAGAGGATGACTGTATAAGCTTCACAGTATACCCTGTCACAAGGCAATATCTGTGATGTAATAGTTTGTGGACAATAATATTCCTGAAATGGACTAGCTTGCCCAAAGTCCCAACCTGAACCCAATGGAACACCTCTGAGATGACATAAAACGTCGACATCGCCCTAAAACACGGCGTCCGAGTCAGTGCGTTCTCTGGTTTCGGCTCTAGAAGAATAATGGGTTGCCTTCCTCCAAGGACATTCAGACACCTCTCTGAATGTTTCTCCAGCAGAGTTCAAGCCCTCGTAAATGCGAAGGGTTGACCTTCCCATATTAATATCCACTAATGGACGTCCACGCGTTTGGTCAGACAGTGTACTCTTGGCTGTCTTATGTCACTGTTCCTCATTCGCTCTTCAAAGAAATTATTGTTTCTGCACTGACTTTTTGTTGTATACAGGTGAAACTAACGTTCACATTATAACCCTGATATGGCACTCATAATTAGAAAGCAACACCTTCAACTTATTTCTACCTAATATTCTTTTATGTTGATCTTCGCTTTTACTGTAAATGCTTAAAATTAGATGATGAGAAATGAAAACTCACTGAAACAGTGGCGCTCCAAAGTACTCGCTTGCGATTGAAATTTCAGTGCAGTCATTCGTCTTTGTCGCGTACCTTCACGCGTTTTTCTGCTGTGACTTTTGCCACTTCTGTTCCCATTCCAAGTATACATCTCTTCTTGAAACATACAGTAAGTCGGAATACTGGAGCAGTATAAATATTCTTTTCTGTGCCATGTTGCTGTCTTTTCCTACTCCATCTACTTCATTGTGAATGCCTCCTTAATCACGTGAACTGAACGGTTTTGTTTCAGTTTCTGTCTGTCACGATGAATTCCACCACATCATGAATAAAGCTATAGGTATACCCGAGAACATATTTTGGTAATGCTGGAAAATTATCATGTCTCATTTCAGTAGCTAAATCTTCCGCTGAAGACACAGTGATTGTTCCCAGACACGGTATTATCTTGGCAGTAACGTCTCTCTTAGATACCACTGCTTTAGTTTCGCTTTCAGTTGCAAACCCGCCTTCCCAAACAAGCAGACCTGGAGTACTGAGTGTGGTGGCGTAATGATAACACGCTTGAGTCACATTCGGGACGACGGCGGTTCAGATCCTGCCCTGCCATCCAGCTTTCGGTTTTCCGTCGATCCCCTAAATCCTTTAAGGAAACAGGTTCCTTTGGAAAAGACGTGACCGGTTTCTTTCCCAAATCTGAGCTCGTGGGTCATCTCGAATGGCGTCAACGTCGACGAGGCAGACCCTAGTCGCCCTTCGAACTCAGACTTAAATTATCATTACATGACTATTGTTCTTAAAACTTACCATGCTGTCAAGTGGTCACTCGAAAATCTTCAAGGGTAGGTTGCAGACACGTGAGTTATATCCTTTCTGTCGTTCATCATGTGCAGCTCCTGCGAAAGAAAAACAAGTTGCTACAATGCACCACAACAGTGGTTCAAGGTAAATAATTCCTTAATATCTGACACCCCATCTGAGCTACGGTCTACGGCTGTGTAACTCCTGTTTTTGTAACACCTGGTGTCATGCCAATAACTCTAACGACTGGTCAAGCACGCTCTGCTTCTAAAACCATGTAACTTAAACAAGTTCGCTAAATACAGGGTGATTCAAAAAGAATACGACAACTTTAGGAATTTAAAACTCTGCAACGACAAAAGGCAGAGCTAAGCACTATCTGTCGGCGAATTAAGGGAGCTATAAAGTTTCATTTAGTTGTACATTTGTTCTCTTGAGGCGCTGTTGACTAGGCGTCAGCGTCAGTTGATGCTAAGATGGCGACCGCTCAACAGAAAGCTTTTTGTGTTATTGAGTACGGCAGAAGTGAATCGACGACAGTTGTTCAGCGTGCATTTCCAACGAAGTATGGTGTTAAACCTCCTGATAGGTGGTGTATTAAACGTTGGTATAAACAGTTTACAGAGAATGGGTGTTTGTGCAAAGGGAAAAGTTCTGGACGGCCGAGAACGAGTGATGAAAATGTAGCACGCATCCAGCAAGCATTTGTTCGCAGCCCAGGAAAATCGACTCGCAGAGCTAGCAGAGAGCTGCAAATTCCACACTCAACTGTATGGAGAGTCCTACGAAAAAGGTTAGTTATGAAACCTGAACGTCAACTACCCGAGGCGATGGATCGGCCGCCAGGCAGCCCGTGACAGAGCACTTCATCACTGGCCTCCAAGAAGCCCTGATCTTACCCCCTGCAATTTTTTCTTATGGCCACCTCTCCCAGCCACCATTGATGATTTGAAACGAGAAATAACAGCAGCTATCCAAACTGTTACGGCTGATATGCTACAGAGAGTGTGGAACGAGTTGGAGTATCGGGTTGATATTGCTCGTGTGTCTGGAGGGGGCCATATTGAACATCTCTGAGCTTGTTTTTGAGTGAAAAAAAACCTTTTTAAATACTCTTTGTAATGATGTATAACAGAAGGTTATATTATGTTTCTTTCATTAAATACACATTTTTAAAGTTGTGGTATTCTTTTTGAATCACCCTGTATAACACAAGTAAGTGCGTATAAGGTTGTACTTTGTACACTTAAAAATGGCTACATCAACCAAATTATGTAGTGCTTAACAACATAAAATAAAAATATAGTTTAACCATAAAAAACAGAGGGGCAAATTGATATCATTCAAAAAATTTATCATGTCTATGAACGCCATTACAAATAATATATTCACCGTAATTCAACTACTTAGTAGTGCATCTTGCTCCCAGTCACTAGAACTCACTGACCGCTTCATAGATCCGTCATCCCACTGCTCCAATTCGATCTCAGTTGATTAAGAGATATTTTGTTTGTTATGCCTTAATGAGAAGGTCAGTTCTCCTCGCTGCAGTCTTCATAGCTTCGTTCATTAGTTCCAGTTCTCCGCTTAGATCTATGCAGTATGGCGTATGCCAGGTCAGCTTTTTTCGTCTCTCAGCCAAGAACTTCACCGAAGATTTCTTTTTTAATTTTTCCTTCGTTATCTTTTCTAGTGTAAGGCTTAAAAACACTCGTGATAACCATCTCCTTTTCTCAGTCCCGACCTTATATCGAAGCTCATCGGAATTTTACTAGTTAACGATTTTCTTAAGCAGGAAAATGCAATTATATGCCTTCCTGTAGTCCACGACCGGCCTGTGCAATTCTTTGTTACACAGTGAATGCTGTAGCTATATGCTCTTACTTTCTTCGTTTTATCTCGATATTCCACATATATTCACATATATTAAAATCACAGTAACTTTTTTGTTCTTCGAGGGCATCGTTCAAAGATTAAAAATATTTTTGTTTGTTATAAAGGAAACAGTGTTGCTACCTAACAAAGACAAATCAGTGGTGAAAGAGTGACACGGCCAAGACATTTATCAACAAAATATTTTTCTGGTTAAAGTGAGATATACTGACGAGCCAAAACATTATGACCACCTACTTAATAGCTTGATTGTCCGTCTTTGGAACGAAATATATCACTGGTTTTGCATTTCTGGGATCAGACTGGTTGTTGGTAGGTTTTTGGACGCATGTGGCATTAGATGTCTACTCACAGGTCATGTAATTCACGCAAGTAACGGACCGTTGATTTGCGTACGCTGTGACGGCGCCCAATAGCAACACAGATGGGTTCCATAGGATTTACATCAGGCGAATTTGGTTGCCGAGACATCAACGTGAGTTCACCATAATACTCCTCAGATCATTGTAGAACGTTTCTGGCTGCCAGACAAGGACAATTATACTGCTGATAGATGACACCGGCGTCGGGGAAGACGTCAACTATGAAGGGAAGCAGATGGTTCGCAGTTGTCGCCGTGTCTTCGGTCAGTGCAAGTGCAGGAGAGTGTCACACATAACAGTGCCCCCACCAGTCCGCGTCCTTCGCGCGCTGCATGTTTCGAGCCCGCATTCACCTCGATGACGGCGCTTGTGGGGACGACCAGTGACCTAGTGTAGCAGGCATGTGATTCACCCGAAGAGCCAACAAGTTTTCATTGATCGGCCGTCGAATCCAGATGGTTCCGTGCCCACTGCAATCAGAATTGCCGATGTTGTCGGGTTAACATGTGAACACGTAGATGTGGTCTGCTGCGGAGCTCCAAGTTCAAGAATGTACGATGAATGGTTTTCTCCGAAACACTTGTGCGTGCACCAGCATTGCGCTTTTTCGGCAGAGATGCCACAGACTACCATCTGTCCTTCACAGAGCAGACAAGCCTCCGATCCCCAAGTTCTGTGGAACGTCCAACCATTTAGCGTCTCGTGGTAGTTTCACTGTCCATCTACCTCTTTCCGTAGGTGCTCATGACAGTATCACGTGAACATTCGACGAGATTCGCCGTTTTTGAGATACTCGTTCACTGGGCTCTGCTTATTAATAACGTACCCGTCGCCAAAGTCTCAGTGGATTTCCCCATTTGCAGCCCATATCTTCGCTATGGTGATGCCCCGTCGTATTTCCTGCTCTTACTTTTTTTTTTACCGGCTCACGTGCTCTCAATGCCAGCAGGCGGCATCCATCGTCGCAGTGGGCAGTGGTCATAATGTTCCGGCTAATCAGGGTATATCAGATAAGACCAACAGCCACTGTGCAGCAGTATGTTGGCGGACAGACAATAGTGTTGACGCCGTTGTGCTCTTCATGATGCAAATATTTAACAATATTTCGTAAAAGTAAACACTTGTCATTAATTAATCAAAAGATCTTCATCTTTTAATCGTGAATGTCCGTCACAGGTGCTGTAAGTAAGCTAACAACTTTATTTGTGCCGCTTAGCTGTATAAGTTTCCGCTGTATTTCGGATCCGTTAGTCAGACGAAAATCACACAACCTTACCCCGCCTGCGGTCACTGATCGGACACGCCTTTTTCTTGTTCGATCAGCGTTGCCTTCTTTTTCTCTAGTTAGCGAACGGCAGAGCGAAGGTATGTTGACAGCTCCATTGACTGTGGGTGCTGATGTTCTACGACTGCCCTCTGGACAGCGTTGAAAATTGGTTGCCACTGCTCGAACGCAAACCTCTTGCAATCCCTATTCGTTAGGTATCGTGTGAGTCTTTTCTACCGCTGATCTTGAGCATGCCCAGTATGGGTGCTGTGAACCTAGCGAGAAAGATAAGTTCACTTTGGTTCCTTTACAGAGGCCGTCGCTGATTTTTTTCCCCATTCTTGCTGAGTCCCAACTTACACTGCGTCACTAATGTCCACGTCATCGACACAGTCTTAAATCCTAATCCTCTTTACTTCTTTTACAATAAAATCAAAGAGTTGTCGATGGAACAACAGCTACACCTTTCTTTTGTTGCTTAGTGCAGCCGAATGGAGTTCAAAGTATCTTATACGTATTCCACAAATTATTCCGTACACATTACTTTCATGATGAAATTTTGCTTCTTGTACTGGATACCTAAATGCAAGCTCACAGTATAGAAATAGTTAGGAAATACTTAGCTTGTAAGCTATGACCCTCCATTGTTCCGGATGTGAGGCTTCTATATGACAATACAGAGAGAGCTTTACGGTCCCTATCCCACTTCCATTATCTATCTTGCAAAGAATTTTTAATTCAGTAAACGTCCTGTGTGCGTAAATGCCGAGTTGCGCAGTGTTTCAGTTTCCACATTAGAATGCTGGTATGATCCCTTTCCTGTGACTCGCTGGCAGACTCCAATCACAAGTACTTCTATTAAGTAAGAATTTATCATCGTATAGCTGTTACAGGCTGAAATGAATTGCAACTAAAATGATTCAAATGGATCTAAGCACTATGGGACTCAACATCTGAGGTCATCACTCCCCTAGACTTAGAACTATTTAAACATAACTAACCTAAGGACATAACACCCATCCATGCCCGAGGCATGTTTCGAACCTGCGACCGTAGCAGCAGCGCGGTTCCGGACTGAAGCGCCTAGAACCGCTCGTCCACAGCGGCCGGCTGAATTGCAACCATCCCAATGTCAGTGCGAGATTCTGTACTAATTGCGGAGAAGAATGAACTGAAACAACCTCCCTACTACGACGGGGTAAAGCAGTAAGGGAAAAATCTAACACCATCACCTAACAATTACATGATAAATTATACTCACTTAGGGGAAAGAAGTCACATTGTGTAGTTGTCCTCTTTTTTCCGTTTCTTGCGTGACGTGCGTAATAGTTTTCAGAGAGCCACACCTTCCCCAACAAGTTGCAATGATCCAGTTTATTGTAATTCTTCAAGCTTTCCTGGCGAGGCGTTGTCATGTTGATTAATCAGGTTTCTGCCGGTTATTCGCGTATTTCCTGCACATTTCAACTGCGTGACTCGCAGTCTTCTTCAGGTGTTTTGCAGTCTTCTTCAAGTGCTGTCTGATACTGGTTCCAGTGTGGAACGAGTCCGGTATTTATGCCTACGTTGTACTATGCGTTCCCTCTGCCGTGCACCGAGCGAGTTGGCGCAGTGGTTAGACACTGGACTCGCATTCGGGAGGACGACGGTTCAATCCCGCGTCCGGCCATCCTGATTTAGGTTTTCCGTGATTTCCCTAAATCATTTCAGGCAAATGCCGGGATGGTTCCTCTGAAAGGGCACGGCCGACTTCCTTCGCTAATCCGATGAGACCGATGACCACGCTGTCTGGTCTCCTTCCCCAACCAAACAACAACAACAACCCTCTGCCGTCCGCGCCACGTCTTGCGCTCTGTCCGTGGTGTGCGCCGCCCAATAACGGCTGGAGGCTAGCATTTTCTTCTAGCCGCGGCTGTTCGGAACGCTGTGCGCGTACTTCGTGATTACGTTTTGTCTTCCGATTGTCGTCATTTGAGTCCTTCTGTGGATCAGGACGTTCTGTTACCGTGATGTGTCGTGTTAGGCGTTCCGTCCGAAGTTCTTGTCCCCCAGAAGCGGCTGCAGCGTCATTTTCATGCCACTTGTGCTCAAATCGTCGCTCGAGACTCGGAAGAGCGTCCTCAGATACTTTGTCTGTTGTCTGAGGTGCCATTTCGTGTACGTCCTTAGTTACATGTACTAGGCTGTCATCTCTAATTCGATCCTTATACTTGTGTCCCTTGGTGCCTGGATGTTGCCTACGCTGCGTCTTCAGAAGATCGAGTGCTGGGTTCCAGGCCGAGCTCGGCTGGAAACCGGTGTCCCGGTTATTGAGATTCTCAGCAACCTTAATCTCAATAGATTCTTTGATGACGCTAGAATCAGTATCAGACAGCACCTGAAGAAGACTGCGAGTCAGGCAGTTGACATATCGTGCAGGAAAGGCGCGAATAACCGACAGAAACCCGATTGATCAACATGATCCAGTTTATTGTATATGTAGAGCGATTTATCTGTATTACGGGGAGCACTAAACAGGTAATGCAACATATTTTTTTCTTGGCCTGTTTCGGTTGAACAAATACGAAATTTGTTGTAGGATATCGTGGCATATTCCCGCTTCAGCCCTTGCAGTTTCATGAAGTTCCGAAGGTGGAGGCGCTATATGTAACCTTCAAAAGGGCGTCTGTAAAGCAGGTGCGTCCCAAGCAGACAACTGTCATTGAGCTTCTTTTGGTGAAACACCAGAGCACCGCACATGTTCATAGGCGCTTGCAGAATGTTAACGGAGACCTGGCAATGAACAAAAGCACGGTGAGTCCTTGGGCGAGACGTCTGTCACCATCGCAACAAGGCCGCGCAAACCAGTCCGATCTCCCGACGGCCGACCGGCCCCACACAGCTGTGACTCCTGCAGTGTTGGGAGGTACGGATACTTATCATTCGAGGTGATCGACGGATCGCATTGAAATACCTCGCTGCTCAACTGCACGTCTCTGTTGGTAGTGCTGACACACTCGTCCAACATTTTGGGTACCCAAAGGTGTGTGCCTGCAGCACTCTTAACCTCCCAACAGAGGACTGTAAGGAGAAACGAAGGATGTGCGAACTTTCTTGCTCGTGACGAGGCTGATCGTAACAGTTTTTTCGAACATCCTCACAGGCGATGAAACATGTGTTTAACACTTCGAAGCGGAAACGAAACGCCACTCCATGTAGTGGCTCGGCACCACCTCTCCTCCGAAGAAGAAGTTCAAAACCTGGCCCTCAGCCGATAAAGATTAGATTAGGTTAGTACTTGTTCCATAGATCATGAATACGACACTTCGTAATGATGTGGAACGTGTCAGGTTAATAAAAGGTGTCTATACAAGATATTACATTACACAAAATACGAGGGCTATCCACAAAGTGCATTACGTTTTGGAATTAAAAATAAATAAAGCATTGGAAATTTTTTTTATTATATACAGATGAAAGCCCCACTTCAATACTACTTTTCTACATAGTTGCCATTTAAATTAAGGCACTTATCGTAGCGATGGACGAGCTTGGAAATTCCTTCGTCGTAAAATTCGGCCGCCTGCGCCTTCATCCACGTGGTTACCTCTTCTTGAAGCTGTGCGTCGTCATCAAAACACTGCATAGCCAACCACTTCTTCATTACTGGGAATAAGTGGAAGTCGCTCGGTGCCAGATCGGGACTGTACGGCGAATGAGGAAACAACTCCCACTTAAAAGATTCGAGAACTTCACGAGTGGCATTTGCCGTGTGGGCCCGGGCGTTATCGTGAATCAGCAAGATCTTTGAGCCCAACTTTCCCTTGCACTTGTTTTGTATTGCTCTTCTGAGGTTGTCCTGAGTTTGGCAATACCTTTGAGAATTTATTGTAGTGCCTCTTTCCAGGGAATCCACAAAAATCGTATTTCTACCGGGTTACTGATTAACCACGTGGTTGAAGGCGCAGGCCGCCGAATTTTACGACGAAGGAATTTCCAAGCTCGTCCATCGCTACGATAAGTGCCTTAATTTAAATGGCAACTATGTAGAAAAGTAGTATTTAAGTGTGGCTTTCATCTGTATACAATAAAAAAAAAATTCCAATACTTTATTTATTTTTAATTCCAAAACGTAATGTACTTTGTGGATAGCCCTCGTATTACATGACACTTAATATTTGTAATTTTTTTGTGGTGGTTGGGGAAATTACCCACTTATTATATCCCAAAATTCATTTAATGAGTAGAAGGAGTTGCCATTAAGAAATTCTTTTAATTTCCTTTTAAATGCTATATGGCTATATGTCAGACTTTTGATGCTATTAGGTAAGCGACCAGGTGGCAGCATTATTTACCCCCTTCTGAGCCAAAGTTAGATTTAATCTTGAGTAGTGAAGATCATCCTTTCTCCTAGTGTTGTAGCCATGTACACTGCTATTACTTTTGAATTCGTTCGGATTGTTAATAACAAATTTCATAAGTGAATATATATATATATATATATATATATATATATATATATATATATATATATATATATATATTGTGAGGCTACAGTGAAGATCTCTAGCTGTATAAATAACTGTCTGCAGGGTGATCTTGGATGAGCTCCAGCAATTATTCTGATTACATGCTTTTGTGCAATGAACACTCTTTTACTCAATGATGAGTTACCCCAGAAAATGATGCCATAGGAAAGCAGAGAATGAAAATAGGCATGGTAAGCTAATTTACTCAGATGTATACCGCCAAAATTTGCAATGACCCTAGCAGCATAAGTAGTTGAACTCAAACGTTTCATTAGATCCTCAGTGTGTTTTTTTCCAGTTCAACCCCTCATCAATGCATACACCTAGAAATTTTAAATATTCTACCTTAGCTACCGATTTCTGATCGAAGTCTATATTTATCAATGGTGTCATTCCATTTACTGTGTGGAACTGTATATACCGTGTTTTGTCAAAGTTTGATGAGAGGCCATTTGCAGAGAACCACTTAATGATTTTCTGAAAAACATCGTTTACAATTTCACCAGTTAATTCTTGTGTGTTGGGTGTGATAGCTATACTTGTATCATCGGCAAAAAGTACCAGCTTTGCATCTTCGTGAATATAGAATGGCAAGTCATTAATATATATTAAGAACAGCAGAGGACCCAAGACCGAACCTTGCGGCACCCCTTTCTTGATTGTCCCCCAGTTTGAGAGCAACGTTTGAGGGCAACGGTCGTCTGGGACTCTGGAAGGGCTACTCTGTTGGATGTCCTCCCTCATTGTGTACCAGTCAACTCTGAAGTGTATTGTGCTACCCCCAGGGAACTGATGAAATGACTTCACTGTCTTCATCGCCACAAAAATGAAAAAGAGCTTCACCTTCTCCATAACAAGGCAAGGCCTCGCACAAGTCTGCGCACCCAAGAGGAGCTCAGAAAACTTTACTGGACTGTTCTTCCTCATTCGCCCTACAGCCCGGATCTCGTACTTTCAATTACCATATATTTGGTCCAATGAAGGTTGCATTCCGTGAGAAGCAGTAGGTGGCAGTAAAACGTTGGCTCTGACGTCGTTCAATGGAGTGGTACCACGCGGGCTACCAGTCCTCCCAGTAAGGTGGCGTAACGCCGTCGCACTGAACGGAGATTATGTTGAAAAATAGGGTTTTGTAGCCGAAAGAAGGAGGAATAATGTGGTGTATCGGAGTCCTGAACGAAAGCAACCTGCACTCAGAAGGAAATTTGTTGCATTACTTATTGAACGCCCCTCCTATTTTCTCCATAGATTACTGAACAATAAATTAACGATACACATTGTTTACAGTTTTGTAACGCGAAAAACTCGGTGTTCTGAGCTCTATGGGTGGAAGTCTTCCTTTGTTAAAACGGGTAATGTACGAGAAATTTTGAAATTTACTGTGATATAATTTTGCTTCGCAGTCGGTCTACACAAGACAGACGAGATAAGAAATTTTTGCATAATGTGACGTACTAGACTGTCAGCCTAGTGACAGCGCCTACTATAATTGGGAGCTTCCCGTTGTAATGTTTCATGCTCCTGTCACCCGGCGAAGTTTCCAGGCCTATACAAAGCTTACGTGTCTAGTTCACTGTTAAATTTATCAGTAAACATGTCGCACATACATGCAAAGCTACTCGTGACTGTATCATCTGTCAAATAAGTCTTCCCACTACAAGTTTCGCAGTAATCCACGTGACAGAGTGAACTATTACGTATTGTTCTCTCTACGCGCTACGTCTTGTGAGGTCTATTTAGACCTAAAGAGATATTTTGCAAAAGCCATTTTACGTGTAGCGCACCATTTCAATGGCGTGGTCTAAATGCCTGTAAACACTGGTAGTGCAATTTGCATGCCGAAAGGCTCTTCGGTTCAAGATTCCAAGATTTATCGCTAGAGCAGTCTCACTGAATGTATAGTTATATGATAAGTTCTATGCACACCACGCGAAGCAACAGTCTCGGATAAAACACTGTCTAGTCATTATTTGTAAAGCCAAGAGTTGTGACCCATTTCCAATGGTTTTAGAAGCATTCGCTCAAAACGTTAATCAGGAAACATGTGGTTTACTCATTGCAGCGTGTCAGTTCTGTCCTTTGAGCTATTGTTATGCGTGATCTGCAATGTAGTGTTGTTTTCTTGTAGTTGTTACGTGTAACTATGTGAATAAAAAGCCAGCAGAGGATTAAATCGTGTGCATCAAATAGCCTACTCCTCTCGGATTTATGAAAGAGCGATACACATTGCAACAGGGATATATCATAAGAAGCGCATTCTGTCATTTACTTCAGTGAGCGCCTGAATATTTCGAAAGAGCAAGTTCAGCCCGGAAATTCAAGCTGTCCACCGGATACTATTAGTGTTTACAAGCAACCCCGTTAGTGCGAAGTCTCAAGTTCAAGCCTTACTAAGGCTCATTTGAAAGTGTTGTGTTAAAGATTATGACATGAAAAATGTTAGCTGCTAATCACTTTCCATGTGCATCAGGAGGGTGACAGAAAATGAGATCCGGAAGGTTCAGAGATGAACCTTCTATGGGATGTATGTATGCCACAAAACGGATATCGTCATTCAAGGAATATTCAAAACAAACCATTCTTGACCCATGAACACTGAGTGAAAAATGGCATGCCGATGTGATCTCAAAGGTTTTCACCGTCCAGATCGAAGGCGAACTCCTTGGGAGTTACAAACCGTGCAGGACGCTCAGCTGGATATCCTTTCTGAAAGAATGCATATAAAATCTTGTTGCTGTAACGTGATAAGAACTAATGGAATATGTTTACATACGTACAACCGAATGCGAAACAGTCTGTCATGAAACTTATCGTGAAACTGATTACCCTTTAAGGTGTAGCTGTATATAGTGCGATAATATGTTTCACGGGCACCAAAAAAACAAACATCCAGAGGCCGAATTTGTCCATTGGTTCCAGACGGTATGAACTGCAATGTCACACACTTTTCTGGAGGGATAGTTTGCTCTAAAGGATTATGATTTCTATATGCAAGCCAATAATCAAGCGAAAGTAAGTTATTTTGGCCAGTTATTGGCCAAAACCAGTGCTGATACCATAGTTGTAGTTCTCTTAAGCCCATTTTGCCACTCTTGCTTGCTGCAACGTAAACATTCCCTACTGCTCCAGCAAGATCACGCACACGAGAAAGAACCGTAGAGGGCAAACACCTCCAATATCCTGCAGCACAATAAATAACTTTCCAGCAAATTTAACATCCAGGTCAACAGTCGGCATTGCAAAATCCGAGAGGAGTAGGCTATTTGACGCTCAGGAATTAACCCTCTGCCGTTTACTTATTCATATAGTTACATGTAACAACTACTAGAAAACAACACCATATTGCAAAATCACGCATAGCAATAACTCAAAGGACAGAATTGGCGCGCTGCAATGAGGGAACCACATGTTTCCTGTTTAAATTTTTGAGGGAATGCTACTACGAGTAAACCCATTGGAAATTGGTCAGAACTCTTGGCTTTACTAATAATGACTGTACAGTGTTTTATCCAAGACTGTTGCTTCGCGTGGTGCGCATAGAACTTTTGTATACAAATGCGTTAGGGTACTGATGTTAGTTGATCTTGGTACAACTCTCTTGGTAACTTTAATTTCCAGGGTTCCATTCATATGTATTTCCTCTTCAAATTCCGATTGGTCGGAGTCGAAAAAAAGTTCCTTACAGAGCGATGGGATGAATTTGTTTATCTTATATATAGATTTTCTGGCCGATTCTGCAGTCTGCTGTGCATCGTCAGGTTGACATATTGTTTGCAATTTTGTTATCTTACGTCCTCCAGTTCTGTGGCACTGAAGTTATGCAACCATCTACTGCTTCCCATGAGATCACTGTAATCTATGACACACGCAATTTGATGTATGTAACGGAGTAGACGTCTATCACGCACGTGCTGTAAATTTTATCGAGCATCCCTGAGACGCTCAAACACTAGTTTTTGTAACAAGTGGACCTCGTCCTCCCTTGAATAACAATAGCTTTTCTTATGCGCTATACGGTCGTATTGCTGCGCACTTATTCGAGGTCAGTTCGTAATTTTTTTTTTACTATATTCTAGTTGATCTTTCACGAACTTAATTATGTTTAGTAGCCGCTCCTTGGACAACGGTCTTCTTTTACTACGTTTCATTGGTGTCGGGATTTCTGGCCCTCTGTCAGACAAGGATGATGACCTAAATGGCTCGACACCTGTTTCAGTTGAAACTTCTTTATTTAATTTTTACTTAAACTGCTGTAACTGAGATAGAATGCAAGTGTCACTTTGTTAATTTTTTTATCGTTTCATTTCAGACCTACAGAACTATTTCTGACAAATTCAACTCAAACTTTTCCTATTCATTAATTACTCACAATATTCCAGCGCAACGCAATATGACTGCTCAAAAATGATAACCTGACTTCAAATAATTAAAACAAAGCATGGTCCTGAATTAGTAGAAATCCTAACAATACACTTCATAAGTCACTTATCTCACAAAAATCTTCATTACACGAACTACTGAAATACAGCAAGCGCCAATACAGTCAATTAAATAAAGGATTCTATCTACTGACGGCTCTAACTACTAATAGGCAAGTGGTTAGCAAAGGAAATATTTTGTTGCAGAGTGGACAAAGTATTTACCTTAATAATGTGACAACCAGTTCAAAAATTATATACTCGTCCATGACATCCATTTACAAAAATTATATAATCATCGACAAATTATATTTCCATGAAGGACACACGTCCAGATCGTCCGCTGGCGCCAACACTTCAAACCTCTAACCTCCATCACCACTGGCTACTCACTCCCAACTTCCACCACTGCTGGCTGTTCACGTCCAACTTCTTCCATCACCGCTGACTGTTAACTTCCAACTGCAAGTCCGACCAGCTACAGAGCCTCTTACAGAGTGCGCCCAGCTCTGTCAGAGTTATTAATGCAGAGCGCTACATAGCGCTGCCAACATACATACACATAAACAGCCAACTTACACAGTATTATTATCACTTGTCAAGCACGTACAACCATCACTGTACTCGTCGTATACGTTGTCCGCACAGTCGAGCGTATACGACACCACACATCCCACGGACTCAGCTTGGAGTAACGCTAATATTTCATCTGACACCTCTTTTTCACTGCGCGAAGTTCCTTAGATTTCTTTCCGACGAAATATCAACTTCGGAAACTTTTGCTGTAGATATAATGCTATGTTTACTTTGTTTATCGTTGCCATTCCTCTGCTTTGTATCAACATCCCTAGCAGTGTAACACTGTTGTGAGTTACTCGTCGACTAAGCAGTTCAAATGGTTCAGATGGCTATTAGCACTATGGGACTTAACATCTGAGGTCATCAGAACCCTAGACTTGGAACTACTTAAACCTAACTAACCTAAGGACATCACATACATCCATGCCCGAGGCAGGATTCGAACCTGCGACCGTAGCAGCAGCGCAGTTCCGGACTGAAGCGCCTAGAACCGCTCGGCCACAGCTGCCGGCCTAAGCGGTTCAACTACGCTCCGTTGCCTCATACCATGCTCACCGTCAGAAACCTCCAGTCCCACCCCCTGTAGCCATTAGCAGCCAACATTGTGGTTGCATGGTAGACAAGATATGAGGCGTCGAATGCCGTAAACATCACTGAACTTTTGGGACCTCGCTCTGAGGGGGTTCCTTGTTAGATGATAGCGCACGACACTGCGGTTCGATCCTTGCCACCTTCCCTAGTCCAATTTATGGAAACCAGACGAGGAACACGTTTAGCGATACTGTCTCTGGCGGGCCGCTTCAATTTGCTCGCGCAACGGCTTGACTGTCTAACCTCAATGCTAATTACCTCGGAAACGGCGCAAAGTATCTTTTTTTTAAAAAACTATTTCTCAGCACAACCTATCCTTCAAAACCTTTACAAGCTTTTCAGACTATTTCTGACCAACCCTGTAAATGGGAACGGCCTGCCCCGTTTTCATGTCACAAGGTGTGCTTCGTTAATGCCAACGGTCGTACCGCAGTGGTAACACATGTTCCTGTCAGATCACCGTAGTTAAGCGCTGTCGGGCTTTGCCAACATATGGACTGGTCACCGTTCAGTTCTGTCGAGTGCTGTTGGCAAGCAAGGTACACTCGACCCTTGTGAGACCAATTGAGGAGCAACTTGACTCAGATGTAGCGACACCGGTCACGAAAACACAACAGCTGAGTGAGCGGTCTGCTGACCACATGCCTCTCCGTATCCGCATCCGGTGACGCATAAGGGCTGAGGATGACACGGCGGCCGGTCGGTACCATTGGACGGCGTGTCTTTTTTATGTGTTTTTTTTAGGCTTCCTTATTCCGGGACTCTACTACCAACTGTTATTAGAAGAGCTGCCAGTTTTTCCGAATATTCTATCTAGTACCTCGTCAGATACAGTATCCTTTTCTCTAACAAGCATGTGATACGATTTTCATTTACGGCCTTATTTGTTTCTTTTTTGTTATTTTCACATATATTCAACAGTAGAAAGTAGAAATTATGATTTTCTTCCCGACATCCACGTACTGATCTTCAGCGCAGTACGTGACCCAATGGTTATAATCCAGCATTCACAATCACGTGAAGTGAGATTCAGATCGCCACCCGGTCATACTGTCTTGGGTTTTCGGTCGTTTTCCAAAACCATGGAATATCGCTTTGCAAGAAAATGACAGTGCCAACTTCCTTCAAAATCCTTGTTCACTCAAAGCATGTACTCAGTTTATGTAACGGGGCGTAAACACCAACCGTTGCGCTGGCCGGAGTGGCCGAGCGATTCTAGGTGCTACAGTCCGGAACCGCGCGACCGCTATGGTTGCAGGTTCGAATCCTGCCTCGGGCATGGATGTGTGTGATGTCCTTAGGGTAGTTACGTTTATGTAGTTCTAAATTCTAGGGGACTGATGACCTCAGCAGATAAGTTCCATAGTACTCACAAGGGAACCTCCCCATCGCACCCCCCTCAGATTTAGTTATAAGTTGGCACAGTGGATAGGCCTTGAAAAGCTGAACACAGTTCAATCGAGAAAACAGGAAGAAGTTGTGTGGAACTATGAAAAAAATAAGCAAAATATACAAACTGAGTAGTCCATGTGCAAGATAGGCAATGTCAAGGATAATATTAGCTACGAACGCCGTGGTCCTGTGGTTCGCGTGAGCAACTGCGGAACGAGAGGTCCTTGGTTCAAGTATTCCCTCGAGTGAAATTTTTTATTTCTTTATTTTCGCAAAGTTATGATCTGTCCGTTCGTTCATTGACGTCTCTGTTCACTGTAATAAGTTTAGTGTCTGTGTTTTGCGACCGCACCGCAAAACCGTGCGATTAGTAGACGAAAGGACGTGCCTCTCCAATGGGAACCGAAAACATTTGATCGCAAGGTCATAGGTCAGGCGATTCCTCCATAGGAAAATACCTCTGATATATTCTATACGACACTGGTGACGGCATGTGCGTCACATGACAAGAATATTTCGTCGACCCAACTTATACACTTGGCTAATGCGTAAAAAGATTCTTCTACCTTGCCCGATTTAGGTTTTCTTGTGGATGTGATAATCAGTCCCAAAAAGTGGTGAAAACATAAGACTTTGTCACATAAACTGAAAATAAAAAATTAAACTTTTCACTTGAGGGAAGACTTGAACCAAGGACCCCTCGTTTCACAGCTGCTCGCGCTAACCACGAGACCACGGCGTCCGGAGATAATATTATTCAAGAAGTTGCCTATCTTATACATGGACTACTCAGTTTGTATATTTTGCTTATTTTTTTTATAGTTCCACACAACTTCTTCCTGTTTTCTCGATTGATCTGTGTTCAGTTTTTCAAGGCCTATCCACTGTGCCAACTTATAACTAAATCTGAGGGGGGTGCGATGGGGAGGTTCCCTTGTCAGAGCCATTTGAACCATTTGAACCAACCGTTGCAACCTTTTGGATTTACCATCGCAGCCATGTTCGGAGTGACCTAGCAGATAACAACCTAGGCAACATCTTTCTTGGTTAAAAGCTATTACTCTACGATTCATTGACAGACAAGGGTAGTCTTGCGCCGTTTTGCTGCTTATGCTTCGTGACTTCCGACATAGTCCCTGGACTGATATCAGATGGTACTAACATGCATTTTGTTGCGATTAGCTCTCTCTCTAATGGAGCAGTATCAGCCTGTCTGCCACGAGATGTTGTGTGTTTTATTACTGCTGTTGCTAACGATTGTAACTGAAACTTCATTGCAGCGCTTTGTTTGCCTTTAA
Source organism: Schistocerca nitens (assembly GCF_023898315.1). Lineage (NCBI taxonomy): Eukaryota > Metazoa > Arthropoda > Insecta > Orthoptera > Acrididae > Schistocerca > Schistocerca nitens. Next base: position 585,916,469 of record NC_064619.1, on the reverse strand, counting down.
TATCGGTCTATTCCTATTAAAGGTTACCGCTATATTTCCTCCCGTGCAAAATTTTGAAGATGTGACGTTTGCATCAGTGACTTTTGTTCACCTGTGTTCGAATCATGTGCTCCAGGCCGTCTTACTTTTATTTTGTAACATACGTTCGCAGGGCCAATACCTCCTCCAACTACGACTGACAGTGTGCTGATGTAACTCCGTGATTACTCCATAAATTTTTCTGTCATATCGCTGGTGCAAATATTTCTATTATAGTAAGCATGTCAATTTTTAATGACAGAATCCTGTTCTCTTTCTGATAATATTATGGATAGGTTTATCTACATGTCTGATAGTGGCGGCGAATTAATAATGCGAAAGAATGTTAGTATTTAAATGTGAACACCTGATGCAAAAAACTATGAACACGTGTGCTTCTCTGCGGAGAACTCGATCGTTACGTAATCACAGCCAGGTGAGGCGGTCTACTCTCAAGGGCTGCCCCATGGCTGAAGGTCATTCGTAGTCCTCGAATGATCCGTTGATATTCCCAGGAAACCTAAGTAGAATGAAAATATTTCAGTATTTCAAATTAGTATGGCTAAAGGATAACAGATAACCAATACAGTTAGCTCTGTGTTGTGAGGAATCATTCGTTGCTGGATTCATTTTGCCGTTATTAGCTGAGGATCTCTAGGGTAACACTTACCAGTAGCCCATTTTTCCGAGCTGGCAGCAAAAGTAACTTTTCTATATTCATCTATCCGCGTACGTTGACCTGTGTGCAAATTCAGTGGTATGGGCATTGTGATAAGTGGACATTAGATATGAAGCGTCTGGTTTGCTGTTCATTTCAGCCTACTAGATGGTACATAATTAACGCTAAAATTTGGTTTCTATGGCATCGTCACAGACGTGTTCGACAACTGAATCCTGAGGACAGTGGACTTGTGGGGTTTTCTGAAACTGAAAACCGTCTTAATGATAGTCAACCAATATGCAAACGACTTGTACGCTGCCAGAGTTTAACTATATGAGCACAAGTTCAAAAATGTGAAATTGTTCACTTCACAAAAAGGAACAAACATAGTAGACTATGACTACAATATCAGTGGGTCACAGCCGGAGTCGGTCAACTCATACAAATACATGTGTATAAGAATTTATAGGGATGTTAAATGGAGTGATCACACAGGCTCAGTCGTAGGAAGTGCAGGCGGAAGACTGTGATTCATTGCTAGAATACTAGATAAGTGAAATCAGTCTACGAAGGAGACTTCATACAAAACGCTTGTGCGACTCATCCTAAAATATTGTTCGTACGTGTAGGACCCGTACCTAACAGGACTGACAGTGGGTAGTGAACGGCTGCAAGGAGGGGCAACACGAATGATCACAGGTTTGTTCGACTCACTGGAAGGTGTCGCGAAGAGACTTGAAAGAGTTGAATTGACAGACGCCTGAAGGAAGGCGCAAACAATCCACTGAAAAACCACTCAGAATTTTTCTAGAACCAACTATATAACTTATGACTCTAGGAACATACAACGCCCGGCCGGACTGGCCGTGCGGTTCTAGGCGCTACAGTCTGGAGCCGAGTGACTGCTACTATCGCAGGTTCGAATCCTGCCTCGGGCATGGATGTGTGTGATGTCCTTAGGGTAGTTAGGTTTAAGTAGTTCTAAGTTCTAGGGAACTGATGACCTCAGATGTTAAGTCCCATAGTGCTCAGAGCCAGCCAATATACAACGCCCTAAGCATGGCTCCCATAGCGATCTTGAGCACAAGATTAGATTAATTACAGCACGCACAGAGACATTAAAAATCATTCTACCCACGCTCATCACGTGAACGGAACGGGAAAAAAGCAGTAATAACTGGCACAATGGGACAGACTCTCTGCTACAGAGTTCGCAAAATATTTTGTATCATTTTTGTATGATGTTAAAATAGTTAAATGAACAAGTGGCCAATTGTCTTTTGTGGCATGTTTTATATTCATCCCTGTATGAACAGAAGTAATTTTACATAATTTATGTAATATTTTTAATTTTTATGACATGTGTTGACAAATTGCCTGTTGGTTTCTGTCTCGCGTTCTTCGACCGTCGTTTGTTTGACAGTTTTTCTGATGTTTCGCCAGCACGACTGGCTGGCACTGTCGAAGCTTCACCCTTCATTGCTGGTGGTGGACTGGAGACGAACTCCTTGTCGCTGATTATATGCACCTGACGCGCCAGTTTCCGAAGGCTTCGCCGTTATCATTACTGTTTGGGTTCTCCCTTTGCAACCAGCGACGGTCGTTCTCTGTAGCACTAGAAATCCAGATCCGTTCACCTTGAGGCCTTCTTATTCCTCGTTGAATCTACTGTCATGTTTGTGTGTTTCTGTACGTTCCCTGAACAGACGGGTGCGATAGCTCTTCTCTACAGCAAGAACTTCCGTGTCGGCGAATTGAATATATGCTCTGCCACGATCACCTGCAACGGCGCTTATGTTCCGTTATCCAGGTGTTGATCGATCGTCCTGTCATTCCCACATAGACTTTTCCACGTTTACTTAGTGTTTGGTATATTCACGACTTCAGTCCACCACCAGCAATGCCACCTACTCGTGCTGGCGAAACTTCAAAAAATTATCAAACAAACGTCAGCCGAAGAACCCGAGACGGAAGCCAATAGGCAATTTGTGAAGCCATTTTCCTGATCACCTAAGTGTTATGAGGTTAATGTTAAACATATTCAGTGGTTTAGGTTCCACACCATTGACAAACCGTAGGTTACTTCGTTTTCATTTAAACGTACGTCATTGCATACATTAATAATGTACTTTTGTGTGTAATAGAACGCTCAGGACAGACATACTTACCTTATATTAAATTTATTGTGCTCGAAATACTGCTCTTTGTAAATCATAACTTCCTATTTTCGCGTAATTAAAATAAAGGCATTAGAATATATTTGGCCTCTCATTCATTACTGTAATAGAACAACTCCATACCATAAAAATCACCATTGAAGCCACAAATATTTTTCAAACTTGCTCAGTCCAGAAAATGAACTGTTTCACAACTCAGAAAGAACTTCGCCATAAAATTTGTAAACAATTGAATGGAATGTTTCTTGTTTGTCCTGAAAAAATTATCAATCGTGAATTGACTCATTCTAAAAATAAACGATTCGACTGTGCGTATTATAATAAATGGTGCAGTCCATGGCGAAAATGTGGTCGTTCGCAATATTCAATGACACTCCCAACGAGCTGGATGCAAGGACAGGAAAGGAACAGTTCGGATTTATGAGAGAAAAAGGAAAAGAGAAGATAGTAGTAGCCTGTTAAGAATCGTAGGAGAAAATGTACTGTGGAAAGCAGAGAATTTTATGCTGTTTTCATTAATTAGTAAATTGCACTATGAAACAAGCTGATAGGTATTTTGAAGACGAAAGGAGAAAATTAGAAGGAGAGACGATTGGTCCAAAACGTATATTTACAAAAGAGAAGTAAGAATAAGGATTGGAAATGAAATGTCTGAAGGAAGCAGCATTGGAAGGGGCTTTAGACAATAATATTGCCTCTCCCCTTTATTGGTCAACTTATACCGGGAAGAGATTTTTGTGAAAGGCTTAGATGGGAAAAGACTGAGACAGAACAAGTTATTATTAGACATTTAAATATCTTGAAAGTCCGCAGCTCGCGGTCTCACCATAGCGTTCTAGCTTCCCGACCACGGGGTCCTGGGTTCGATTCCCGGCGGGGTCAGGGATTTTCACCTGCTTCGAAATGACTGGGTGTTGTTGTGTCGTCTCCATCACTATCATTCATCCCCATTACGGTCGGAGGAAGGCAATGGCAAACCACCTCCGCTAGGACCTTGCCTAGTAGAGCGGTGCGGGTTTCCCACATCGTCCCCTACGCTCTGCAAGGAGTATGTGACTTCATCATCATCATCATCACGGCTGTTGAAGACTTGAGATGCCATCAGGAGGTGAAAACTCGTGTTGCTATAGCGAAGGTGAAGGAGGCATTCAACGGAAAGAGGAGAGTATTATGTGGCAAACTAGCTGAAGGTTTGAGGAAAGGAAAGAGAAGGGTTCCCAGGTAGATGCCGTGTTTCTTGACTTCCGCAAGGCGTTCGATATAGTTCCCCACAGTCGTTTAATGAACAAAGTAAGAGCATATGGACTATCAGACCAATTGTGTGATTGGATTGAAGAGTTCCTACATAACAAAACGCAGCATGTCATTCTCAATGGAGAGAAGTCTTCCGAAGTAAGAGTGATTTCAGGTGTGCCGCAGGGGAGTGTCGTAGGACCGTTGCTATTCACAATATACATAAATGACCTTGTGGGTGACATCGGAAGTTCACTGAGGCTTTTTGCGGAGGATGCTGTGGTATATCGAGAGGTTCTAACAATGGAAAATTGTACTGAAATGCAGGAGGATCTGCAGCGTATTGAAGCATGGTGCAGGGAATGGCAATTGAATCTCAATGTACACAAGTGTATTGTGCTGCTAATACATAGAAAGATAGATCCCTTATCATTTAACTACAATATAGCAGGTCAGCAACTGGAAGCAGTTAATTCCATAAATTATCTGGGAGTACGCATTAGGAGTGATTTAAAATGGAATGATCATATAAAGTTGATCGTCGGTAAAGCAGATGCCAGACTGAGATTCATTGGAAGAATCCTAAGAAAATGCAATCCGAAAACAAAGGAACTAGGTTACAGTACGCTTGTTCGCCCACTGCTTGATTACTGCTCAGCAGTGTGGGATCCGTACCAGATAGGGTTGATAGAAGCGATAGAGAAGATCCAACGGAGAGCAGAGCGCTTCGTTACAGGATCATTTAGTAATCGCGAAAGCGTTACGGAGATGATAGATAAACTCCAGTGGAAGACTCTGCAGGAGAGACGCTCAGTAGCTCGGTACGGGCTTTTGTTTAAGTTTCGAGAACATACCTTCACCGAGGAGTCAAGCAGTATATTGCTCCCTCCTACGTATATCTCGCGAAGAGACCATGGGGATAAAATCGGAGAGATTAGAGCCCACACAGAAGCATACCTACAATCCTTCTTTCCACGAACAATAGGAGACTGGAATAGAAGAGAGAATCGATAGAGGTACTCAAGGTACCTTCCGCCACACACCGTCAGGTGGCTTGCGGAGTATGGATGTAGATGTAGATGTAGAACTATTGATGTCAGCTGCATTGGTACTTTATGCAGAATCAGCAGCGACGAGTGATAATGTGTGCCACACTGGGATTCGAACCTGGGATCTGCTGCATATTAGGCAGTTATGTTAACTAATTTGCAATCTAGACACAGTATTTATCACAACTGCACGGACTACCTCGGCATGGCTCCTGACCGACTCGAACTCCCCCCTAGCGCCACCTTACAGTAGTCCCAGCCCGAGTCCTCCACTCTCGTTAATTTGAGATTCCCGCACGAGGTCGAACGTAACTGTGCATCTGCACTGAAGGTGATGTATTCACTGTCCATCGAGGCTAATCAGGCATATGAATGGGTGGTATCTGTTTTTTCGGACACGTCCGGCCAAATGGCCAGTGGCGTCCAGGACAGGAGCTTTCGCTCTGGCGCCAGTGGAGCTGCTGCAACCAGCTCGACCGTGTCTTGAGAGCGGCGCGGCGTGGCGCTGCGGCCGCAGTAAAAAGTGGCGCCGTTTTTCGTGGCGGCGGCGGTCGGTCGTTAGCGGCAGACGGGCAGCGCTGGCCGGCTCGGCTGCCTACTCGCGCGGCCGCTTTATCGTTTTGTTATCTGGCGGATTCCCGGGCCGCCAGCGCCACGACCGGCGTTCCTCGCTAAACGCGGACGCGCTGGCCTTGGGCGCCCGCAAATATTCCTGGCGCGCTCCGGCGACATGTGTCTGAACCCCTCGCCACCAAACGGCGCCCACCGTGAGGGTACAGTGTCTGATACCGCCAGCGACGACGCAGGCTGATAGCACTATTCAACATTCAGCATATTCGAAAATTACGTCTATATCTATCTCCAACCAGATGCACATAGCACGGTGTATGTGGAGTAGTGTGACCTGGTGAAACTGCAGTCGTCCGGCCATAACGGTGGGTTCTTTCATTGCTTGGTAAGGCGGCATACAGGAACTGCACTGTCAAGGGAACCTCCCCATCGCACCCCCCTCAGATTTAGTTATAAGTTGGCACAGTGGATAGGCCTTGAAAAGCAGAACACAGTTCAATCGAGAAATCAGGAAGAAGATGTGTGGAACTATGAAAAAAATAAGCGAAATATACAAACTGAGTAGTCCCTGTGCAAGATACGCAACATCAAGGACCGACTGAGATCAGGAGCTCCATGGTCCCGTAGTTAGCGTGAGCAGCTGCGGAACGCGAGGTCCTTGGTTCAAGTCTTCCCTCGCGTGAAAAGTTTAATTTTTTATTTTCAGACAATTATCAAAGTTCAGGCACTCACACATAATCAACTTCGCTCTCCAAAATTCCAGGACATGTTCAGATATGCTTGGACATATGCAGGATTTGACGGTCTACACACGGAAAATTTTGAAAACGTTAAAAACATATGTTTTGACAGAGCATAGGGAAAACTGTGCGACTGTGAAACTGTTGCATTCATTTGTTGCAGTTTATGTGACAAACTCTTATGTTTTCATCACTTTTTTGGGAGTGATTATCACATCCACAAGAAAACCTAAATCGGGCAAGGTAGAAGAATCTTTTTACCCATTCGCCAAGTGTACAGGTTAGGTGGGTCGACAACATATTCCTGTCATGTGAAGCACATGCCGTCACCCGTGTCGTATAGAATATATCAGACGTGTTTTCCTGTGGAGGAATCGGTTGACCTATGACCTTGCGTTGAAATGTTTTCGGTTCCCATTGGAGAGACACGTCCTTTCGTCTACTAATCGCACGGTTTTGCGGTGCGGTCGCAAAACAGACACTACACTTATTACAGTTAACAGAGACGTCAATGAACGAACGGACAGATCACAACTTTGCGAAAATAAATAAAGTTAACTTTTCACTCAAGGGAAGACATGAACCACGGACCTCTCATTCCGCAGCTACTCACGCTAACCACGGGACCATGGCGCTCCTAAGCTCACAGTACCCTTGACGTTGCCTATCTTGCGCATGGGCTACTCAGTTTGTATACTTTGTTTATTTTTTTCATAGTTCCACACAACTTCTTCCTGTTTTCTCGATTGATCTGTGTTCAGTTTTTCAAGGCCTATCCACTGTGCCAACTTATAACTAAATCCGAGGGGGGTGCGATGGGGAGGTTCTCCTGTGAGCAGAAAAACTTCGTGGGATGGCGACATGCACATATACAGATGGTGGTAGTGTTACGCACACAGGGAATAAAAGGGCAGACCTTCGGTGGAGCTTTGTACTCAAGTGAGTCATATGAAAAGGGTTCTGACGTGATTATGGTCACACGACGGTAATTGAACGCGGAATGTTAGCTGGTGCTAGACGCATGGACATTCCACTTCGGAAATCGTTAGGGAATTCAATATTCCGTGATCCACAGTGTCGCAACGCAGCGGCCGATAGCTTTCACTTAACGACCGAGAGCAGCGGCGTTTGAGTAGAGTTGTCAGTGCTGATAGAAAAGCAACAAAAAAATGGTTCAAATGGCTCTGAGCACTATGGGACTCAACTGCTGAGGTCATTAGTCCCCTAGAACTTAGAACTAGTTAAACCTAACTAACCTAAGGACATCACAAACATCCATGCCCGAGGCAGGATTCGAACCTGCGACCGTAGCGGTCTTGCGGTTCCAGACTGCAGCGCCTTTAACCGCACGGCCACTTCGGCCGGCGAAAAGCAACACTGCGTGAAGTAACTCCAGAAATTAATGTGGGACAAACGATGGACGTATCCGTTAGAACAGCGCGGGAAATCAGGCGTTAATAGGCTATGGCAGCAGGTGACCGAAACGGGTGCCTTTGCTAACAGCACGATATCGCCTGTAGCGCTTCTTCTAGGCTTGTGATAATATCGGTTGGACCCTATACGACTGGAAAACCGTGGCCTGGTGAGATGATCCCGATTTCAGTTGGTAAGAGCTGATGGTTGGGTTCGAGTGTGGTGCAGGCTCCACGAAGCCGTGGATCCAAGTTGTCAAGAAGGTACTGTGCAAGCTGGTGGTGGCCTCATAATGGTGTGGGCTGTGTTTACATGCAATGGACTGAGTCTTCTGGATGTTCAGCTACTTTGAGACCTTTGAGGCCATTCATGAACGTCATGCTCTCAAGCAGCGATGGAATTTTTATGGACGACAATGCGTTATGTGACTGGGCCACGATTGTTCGCGATTGGCTTGAAGAACATTCTGGACAGTTAGAGTGAATGGTTTGGCTGCCCAGATTGTCCGACACGAATCCCCTCGTACATCAGTGGGACATAATCTACAGGTGAGTTCGTGCACATCATTCCGCATTGGCAACACTTTCGTAACTATAGACGCCTATAGAGGCAGCATGGCTCAGTTATCTGCAGGTGACTTCCAATGAATCCTTGAGTCGATGCCACATCGAGGTGCTGCACTGCGCCAGGCATAAGGACTTCCAGCACGATATTAGTAGGTATCCCATAATTTTTGTCACCATTTACGTAGATGATAAAAAATATTTACTTAACTTGGCTTAGTTCTCTGTTACAGGAGTGCTTCATAATTTGCGACTGGCGTTGACTGTTAAGAAATCACTTGATGCACTATTAACTGAAATACAATGTGCCACATTTTCAAAAGTACAAGTCCATCTTAAATTTTGAGACACTCGTTAGTCCCAGTGCAGCTGAGATCAAAAATTGGGGCAGAGAGTTTCCATGCTCGGCTCTATATTGACTTCCGGTGCGAGGGCGCTGTTGTGCTGAAAGGGAGACGTGGTCTCCAGGAGCGCCTCCGATACGTCATTCGGGATTGCAGGGAGACCTCACGAACGTCTGTGGTATAAATATGTGTTGCCGAATTTGGCGTGGGACTATGAACTCTCAACGATACCACATGGAGGTTAACTTATACCATTGCAAATCATATAAATCTATATCTACAAAACTATTGCAAAATTCCCACTTAAAAGATCACCACAGGCTTCACCGTACCAGCTTCACACTATTTCTACACCGCTCATTTCTCTCTGTCAAAATGAGAGTAATCAGAATATTTGCGCATTTGGAGGAGAAAGAAGGTAACTGAAATTTCGTGAAACATCTTGTCGCAACGCTTTTGTTTTAATGACTGCCATCCCAGCTCGCATATGAAATCTGTGACACTCCTTCCTATTTCGCAATAGTAAAAGACGAACTGCCCGTCTTTAAACTTTTTCAATGTCCTCCGTCAATTTTACCAGGTAAGGATCCCATATCGCACAGCAGTAATCTAGCAGAAGACGGAAAAGCGTAGTGTAGGAGTCTCTTTAGTAGGCCTATTGCATTTTCTAAATATATTGCCAATAAAATGCAGTCTTTGGTCCAGTTTATACACGGCATTATCTGCGTAATCGTTACAACTTAAGTTGTTCGTAATTATAATCCGTAGGTATTCACTTGAATTGACACCCTTTTAGTTTCATGTGGATGACCTCAGACTTTTCATTATTTAGGGTCAATTGCCACTTTTTGAACCATACCGATATCTTATCTACATTTTTTGCAACTGATTTTGACTTTCTCATGACATTGATGATGATGATGAGGTCCCATACTCCGAGGAGCGTAGGGGACGATGCGGGAAAACCGCACCACCGACTAGGCAAGGTCCTGGTGGAGGTGGTTTGCCATTGCCGTCCTCCGACCGTAATGGGGATGAATGATGATGATGATGAAGACGACACAACAACACCCGGTCATCTCGAGGCAGGGAAAATCCCTGACCCTGCCGGGAATCGAACCCGAGACCTCGTTGCGCGGGAAGCGAGAACGCTATCGCAAGACCACGACTTTACCAGATGATAAATGACAGCGTTGTCTGCAAACAATCTCAGAAGGCTGCGCAGATTGTCTTCTAAATCATTTACATGGACTGGGAATGGCAGAGAGCCCGTAAAACTTCCTTGGGGAACGCCAGACGTCACTTCTGTTTTACTCGATGATTTACACCATTTACTACGGAGCCTGTCCTTTCTGACAGCAAATTACGAATTCAATCGCACGGCTGTGACGATACACTGTAGGCACGCAGTTTGTTTAGAAGCCCTTTCCTGTCCCACTGGTGAACGGAACTAGGGAAAAATTGACGGTCTATCCGCTTTCGTAGGAGCTGCGGTTTCCATTATGTCTTCGCAGTCCTTACGCATGATGTGTGTTGGCTGCTATACGATCGTTCTGCAGTTTGTAGTTGATGCCCGTTCTCTTCAGTTTTTCAATAGCGTGTCACGAAAAGACGTTCTTGCTCTTCCCTCCAGGATTACCTATTCGATGACGACGGTGTTTGGTTTGTGGGGAGCTCAACTGCACGGTTACCAGCCCTCGTACAAATTCCCAATCTTTGCTTAGTCCGATCTCGCCACTTTCGTGAACGATGATGAAATGATGAGGACAGCACAAACACCCAGCCATCTCGAGGCAGGTGAAACTCACTGGCCCCACCGGGAATTGAACTCGGGAAGCGAGAATGCGAGCGCGAGACCACGAGCTGCGAACTACTCATTCGAGTTCACCACGTATAGCAGTAAAATTCGCTTGTTGATCGAACCTACCGGTTACAAATCTAGCAGCACGTCACTGAACTCTTTCGATCAGACATGGTGGAGATCTCAAAACACTCGAGCGGTTCTCAATAATAGCTCGCACACATTGTTCTGTATGCGGTCTGCTTTATAGATGAGCTACAGCTTCCTACAGTTCAGCCTATAAATCGAAGTGGACGGAACTTACTCATACGTAGTCGTTCCATACGAGCACTTTGCTACGTGCAAGTCCTCATGTATCCTCCTGCAGTCGCTCAAACACATCACATGCCGTAGACTAAAGCGTCGTCAGAGAACAGCTCGCCTAACCTTCACAGAGTAAGAGCGGTCCTATCACACTTCCGTGGTGCACTTTTGACGATACCGCTGTCTCCGTGAACACTAGTACTCCAGCACAACATACTGGGTTCCGTTTCCTAAAAAGTCTTCGGCTCGCTAACACATCTGACAACTTTAAAATTCTGAACACAGTTGTTGCTCAGTAACGGTGACTGTAAATGAACGATCTGAGAAAATCATTCGCGTCTGAGACCTTATGCTGTATATCTTCATTAATTATGTAAAAAGATTTAAATGAGCTGAACTTCGTTAATCTGTGCCACTGCTCACGAAACTGAAGTAAAAATTCGCATGTCAGCTCTAGTTTTGGAATTACAGTCTTTACCTGTAATTACATTGTCTTTTATCAAATAGTGCGCCCTCCCCCCCCCCCCCTCCTTACATAAGCAGTTGTTGCCACTGCCTTAGCATCTCGTAATACTCCTTCCGTAGTATCGTCACGTTATAGGTTACATGCTCTCTGCAAGTGTTCATCACGTGATCAAACAGCGTTGTGGCCGGGTAAGGATTTTCAGTTGCTGCCAGTTTTACGCTTCTCAAATGGTTCAAATGGCTCTGAGCACTATGGGACTCAACATCTTAGGTCATAAGTCCCCTAGAACTTAGAACTACTTAAACCTAACTAACCTAAGGACATCACACACACCCATGCCCGAGGCAGGATTCGAACCTGCGACCGTAGCAGCCCCGCGGTTCCGGACTGCAGCGCCAGAACCGCACGGCCACCGCGGCCGGCTTTTACGCTTCTCTAAGTGCTTTAATGGGAATTGTATACAAATCAAATATGTGTAAATGTGAGAAACATCCCGATCAACTGTACGAGATACCAGTGGGTACGTTGCAGGCGTTAAGTTGCTGTCATATTATGACTACAATCAAACTACACCAAGTACTGTTGCTTCTTGTTGGCGTAGGATATCTGAGTTCGGAAGAACGCAGTTCACAGAAACGTTATGTCAAGAGACAGTTATTAATTCCTGGAATGAAAAATGCTGTGCGGGGACCATTAATAGAGTCAAGCAAGGGGTTCTTTCTGGCGCTAATAAAAAAGTCGGTCTTGTGAAGGACGTTGTAACAGTTTTAAATGTAAATGGCTCTGCGTTCGCTTACGTCGACATTTCCTCTGGCTCAGTTCCGAAAAAAAGAAAGCAGGTGTGTTTATCCGTAAACCGATCAGGGAACTTTTTAAAGATATTGAGTTTAAATTAATGCTGAAGGATAGGACAAATCAGTGTGGCAAAGCTTTAAGAATTTTTCGCTAGATTTTCTGCGACATGTCAAACCAGAATTTTTCAGACGGATGATCTAATGCTTTAGTGTGAACGACACCAATGTAAAACATCACTAAAAATTCACTCTATGGTACCACATTTGGATTTCTTCTGGTGCTACGAGCGATGAACAGGAAAACCACTTCACAAGCATATATCAGTCTGTTTATTAATTTCTGTTCGAGTCATTATACAATAGGAACAATAAAATAATTATGAAAAATAATAATTTACAGTATTAAAACATACTTAGTTAACGTAACCGAATCAACACATTACAACATGTTAAACAATATCTCATGTGGTAATGAAAATGGTGTCCGCAAAGGTTTTCCGAAATTAGTCCTGAAAGTAACAGCCTTAATAGCCATGTTATTTGCTGTAATCAAGTTATCTATGACACGCGATTCATCTCATGTTCTGCAGATTAGCAAGTTGCATGGACCTCGTAGTTCATCACATTCCCAGCGTTGATCATCATTATTGAAATTTCTCATATTGAGAAAATGTAATGAGCGATCTATAACGTGAAAAAACTTTTACAGTCAAGATCGCATTAATTAATATTTATTAGTGATGGCCACTTTCGACCGTTGAAACTATCATTTCTGCAGAATTTTCATTAATCACCTTGAAAATAAACTTCTCAACAACAAAGACATAATAACCCAGAAGGTACTACACTACTGTAGGTATGTTGATGACACATTCATTGTATACAACGAAACTGATGAAGAAATAGAAACTCTATTAAACAGATTCAATAATTTACACAACAACATCCAGTTAACCATAGAACATGAGACAGATAACAAAATTAATTTTCTATACATGACAATAAGTAACACAGACCAAACCATAAATATCAATGTATACAGAAAACCTACATACACAGTCATTAATAAATCTTCCACACATCCCAACTCACATAAACAATCTTCATTGAGAGTCTTCGTAAACAGAGCACGGAAATTCCCACTTAATGCTGCCGACTATGAGATAAAAATGCTGTCAAATACACTGCACTTAACAACGGCTATCATGAACATGAAATAGACACACTATCACAATGCACAACTAAAGATAACAACAAACAATGTGACACAGCTTCATGGCACAACATCCAAAAACCCAAGTACATAATGTTACCATATTTAGGTGTCATATCAGAAAAAATAGCCAAGCTGTTTAAAAAAAAACCGACATCAGGGTCTCCTTTGCCACCAACAACAACTTAAAAAAGAAACTGATACATGACACCTCACATCCCACAGAGAAACTTAACAAAGCAGGAATTCATAAAATTGTATGCAGTCATTGCAACAAATATTACGTTGGCCAAACGGGAAGAAATTTTAAAACCCGCTTTAAAGAACACATTGACTGTTTCAGAATTGGCAAACCGGATAAATCAGCTATAACGAAACATATAGATGAAACAGGACACAGTGTTACAATAGACAACGATCTCAGAGTACTACATAATTTAGAAAAGAGCTGGAAAATGGGCATCTTGGAAGAAATGGAAATATTAATCCATGGCCACATAGGGAATAACGAGATCCTAAATGAAATGAACGACTTCAAAAATTTCCATTTCTTTTCTAATGTCACTACAGTACTCCTAGAATCAAAGATACATAACATGACAGTCCTTTGACTCTAGCCCCTGCAATAGCTTTGAAATATGTAAAATAAATAGTTTATATCATGATGTGTTCAGTAATATTGTATCAGGTGCTCAATTTGAAATGTATTTCGTCAACCTATATCTGCAATACAATAACAAGATGTGCAGAAGACATGTAAACATCTGACACCACATAGATCGACAAATCGATAGTCAAATCGAAACCAGCTGTATATCGACCGCCATCTTGTCCACTGCACTACAGATTTGTAATCGTGTTTCCAAGTTACTGGTATGTTAGTGACAATTTGTAACAGTGACCAAGAGAGTCCCGGAATTGGAAACACCTCAACGCATCACAACGGGACTGCCACGCCAGAAGAACAAAGATGACCGCAGCATTTACGAAAAGACCATGTAACATCAGTATGACCTTATTGTAAAGTTGTTTTTGTAATGCCATTTAGTCTGAAGATGAGGTATTCCCTCGAAACATGTCGCTAAATAAATAAGTAATACAGTAGTTGACAAAGTTTATGACTGGTAGCGGTAATTTAAAAAACCTTTACATATTTCTTGAGACTGCCACGGTCGAACAATAGTCACAATGGCTTCAAGTTTAACCATGCTCCTGTTCTGACGATTGCATGGTTCGTCTCCCTAAGCATTACTCGACGCATTTACATGTTCTATGTCAACAACTTAATAGTAGTCACGAATGGTCGTGCGTGGTGGTCCCCGACGTGTATATGAGAGGACTTCAGAAGGGCCGGCCGGGGTGGCCGAGCGGTTTTAGGCGCTACAGTCTGGAACCGCGCGACCGCTACGGTCGCAGGTTCGAATCCTGCCTCGGGCATGGATGTGTGTGATGTCCTTAGGTTACTTAGGTTTAAGTAGTTCTAAGTTATAGGGGCCTGATGACCTCAGAAGTTAAGTCCCATGGTGCTCAGAGCCATTTGAACCATTTTGAACTTCAGGAGGAAATTTACACCTTATTATGGCAAGTCAAGTAACTATATAAAGAAACGGTAAACGCATTCCTGGAGACCGATAGGTTTGGGGTCGAATCCTGCTGGAACCACGAATTTTTCAGTCTTTGAACCTGACATTCACCTCTCAATGGTGTACAGATTCGCCAAAAATGACATTTAGTTCGGATGCCTCGTTACGCTGTAGGTTAGATTGCCGGGGCAACTCAGGGACACGCCGAATTGGCTTCCAATTGAAAGACTTGCACCAGGTCACTGAGACACACAAGCCTCTGCCTCATTCACGAAGGAAAGAAGCATATGGGAAGAACTGAAGACAGAGTTCCTGACACAGACGCATTAAACTACGATGTTGTTTTGCAACAGACTTATTTATATTTGTGCCCTTAGACTCAAATTTAACTACTTCTTCATGTAACACTCAACTTATGCAGCGAGTGTTCCGAAGGATAACTTTTTACGACCCATTAATGTTAGCAGCTGGCTGTTAAGCCATGTTCGATATAATTAACGTACGCGCATCTAGGAAATCGTAGGTCACCATGATTACAATTTACAGCTGTCGTGTTGTACGAGATTAAGGTTAACAGTGTGCGAGCGTAGACTTTCGCGGCGCATGTTATCTTCAGTAAAGCATTTCCGGCTTTGTGACCGTGTCGTTATTTATTAAGCTTGTAAGAGACATCAACAGAGCAAGAAAACTTCAAGAAAAGTGACTAGATGATGTAAAAAAAAGAAAAGAAAAAAACATGGAAGTGCAACATGGATACCAGATGGGGTTATAATAGGAATTCTAAGAATGTGTGATCGACTCACGAAAGAGATCACATCGTTGTTCGAACACTGCTTGAGTATTATTCTATGGTCTGGAATCCTTAAGGAAGTTGAATTAACGAGAGAATTGCACGATATTCAAAGAAGAACTGATCGTTTCGTTAGACTCTACAGTGGGCGTGATACCGGTCACAGAGTGATAAGTCGAAATTTCAGAAAAACAGTCTCAAAGTTCCTTCAAACTGCATTTTTACCTGCCAAATGGCAATGTGTATATGTGTGTCGAAGTCATTAACATTAAGGCTGTATTAATATTTAGGATGCAGTAAATATTATTCCTACTTTATTCAGGACATGTAGTTACGACACAACGGAACTGCAGTTCATTTTTATGGAAGTAGTGTGTAACAGAACGATACAGTTAAGGCTGAATACATTAAATAGGATGTTTAAAGGAACGAAGTGGGCGTAGGGACCCGAGTCTGAAACGTAATCCAATGAGATCGCTGAGCATCAAATTTACGGGAGCTAATGTCTGTCGCTAGGCCGCTCTTTGGGCAATAAACAAGTGATTGTACGTTCCATAAAGTTGTGACAGGTGGACACCTTCGGCAGGACGTAACATCCCGAAAGCTATCAGGCCCGTAAGGAAGAGTTCCACTTTCGGACCGACAGCGTACAAACTTACGTTTGCGTCTAAGAAATGCCCCAGCGGCTGACGTTAGCCCTTGAATTTTCTACGCTCTTTAGCCTCCCTGAATGACATTTCCGAACAAGGTTAACTATCCGCAATTTGTTTCTCAAGACAGCGTCAAAAACCCCTCAAAGTCAGTAGATGCCATTCGGTGGCATACTGTATACGACACCGCAGGGACGTTGTTGTTGTTATTGCTGTCCTCATTCCAACGAATGGTTTCACGCAGCACTGTACTCTAGTCCCTCCTGAGCAAGCCTCTTCATCTCTTCGAAGCTACTGCAAAATACATCCATTTGAAGCTGCTTACTGTATTCTCTCTCGGCCTCCCTCCACAGATTTTACCCCCATACCCCTACGTTACTCTCCATAAACCAGTAGATGATGACCTGATGCTACCTCTCCAAAGAAAAGGACTGACAAAGAGGAGCCTACTTCATGATCATCGCAAACACTCGATAACACACAATCCATTTTCAGCTATATAGGTTTCATCCTAAGCACAATCAGGCACATCGCAAACTTAAATCACATAGCAAGGAAAACAATTAGTAAATACGGCTCTCCCAAAATTACTTGGAGTCACTCTGAATCATTTGCTAACGTACAAGCCGCACTACGAGAGTGAAAATGGAAGCTAGAAGTAACTTCCTCCGCAAGATCAGTGATAGCACGTGCGAGTCTTGACCACAAATTGCCTGATCGACAGCCGCCAATAATTTAAAGTGCTGCAGATTATGCGTGCCTAGTCTGCTACAAATCTAGCAATATATGCATAGCTGCAAAGGTGCTAAACCAAACACATTCTTATGACAGGTTATCTGAAACGTTTGTCACTTCTACAACAACACAGCTCCCAGGCGTAGCAGCACTAAATATTGATCGTGAAGCAACTCCGAATGCGAAGAGAATAAATCAGACTCATCAGGAAACCCACCCATTGCACTGGTACGTCCAACCAGCACAAAGGTTGAGGTCCAGAAGTAGTGTCCTCGAATCCACCATTGCGAACAGCAGCAGCTATAGTAAGGAAACAGTTGTGGATTTCTGGACCTTAGATAGAACCAACAATGAATGCGGAGAAGCACAGGCGATGGAAAACCTACTGGATTGTCAACTACTCCCTGCGCTTGCGCCGGCCGAAGTGGCCGTGCGGTTAAAGGCGCTGCAGTCTGGAACCGCAAGACCGCTACGGTCGCAGGTTCGAATCCTGCCTCGGGCATGGATGTTTGTGATGTCCTTAGGTTAGTTAGGTTTAACTAGTTCTAAGTTCTAGGGGACTAATGACCTCAGCAGTTGAGTCCCATAGGGCTCAGAGCCATTTGAACCATTTGAACCTGCGCTTGCACAGAAGCTCGTTTGCTTGGGTCTCCTTGTACAGCTGAAGTTGCAAGATTTTGGTGAAGAGTAGTGTAACTCGATAATTCTTCCGCTTCTGATAGTAA
The DNA here is from genome assembly GCF_023898315.1 of Schistocerca nitens. Taxonomy (NCBI): domain Eukaryota; kingdom Metazoa; phylum Arthropoda; class Insecta; order Orthoptera; family Acrididae; genus Schistocerca; species Schistocerca nitens. The sequence goes on along the minus strand of NC_064619.1, from coordinate 585,898,641 downwards.
TTACCATGTACTTTACGTATCTCTGACTCGAATAAAAATGTTTTCACTGTTGGAAGCTGTGAGTAGCCTAATACGCATTCGTACATGTTCTTCTTGTTATCGTTATTGGCTGAATCAACACAGCGACGTACACTACTAGCCATTAAAATTGCTACACCAAGAAGAAAAGCAGATGATAAACGGGTATTCATTGGACAAATATATTTTACTAGAACTGTCATGTGATTACAAATGGCTCTGAGCACTATGGGACTTAACATCTGAGGTCATCAGTCCCCTAGAACTTAGAACTACTTAAACCTAACTAACCTAAGGACATCACACACATCCATGCACGAGACAGGATTCGAACCTGGGACTGTAGCGGTCGCGCGGTTCCAGAGTGACGCGCCTAGAGCCGCAGGGCCACACCGGGCGGCATTTGATTACATTTTCAAGCAATTTGGGTGCATAGATCCTGAGAAATCAGTACCCAGAATAACTACCTCTGGCCGTATTAACGGCCTTGATACGACTGGGCATTGCGTCAAACAGAGCTTGGATGGCGTGTACAGGTACAGCTGCCCGTGCAGCTTCAACACGATACCACAGTTCATCAAGAGTAGTGACTGGCGTATTGTGACGAGCCAGTTGCTCGGCCACCATTTACCAGACGTTTTCAGTTGGTGAGAGATCTGGAAAATGTGTTGGCTAGGGCACCAGTCGAACATTTTCTGTATCCAGAAAGGCCCGTACAGGACCCTCAACATGCGGTCGTGCAGTATCATGTTGAACTGTAGGGTTTCGCAGGGGTCGAATGAAGGGTAGAGCCACGAGCCGTAACACATCTGAAATGTAAAGTCTACTGTTCAAATTGCCGTCAATGCGAACAAGAGGTGACCGTGACGTGTAACCAATGGCGCCCATGCCATCACGCCGGGTGATACGCCAGTATGTCGATGACGAACACACGCTTCCAATGTGCGTTCACCGTGATGTCACCAAACACGGATGCGACCATCACGATGCTGTAAACAGAACCTGGATTCATCCGAAAAAATGACGTTTCGCCATTCGTGCACCCAGGTTCGTCGTTGAGTACACCATCACAGGCGCTCCTGTGTGTGATGCAGCGTCAAGGGTAACCGCAGTCATGGTCTCCGAGCTGATAGTCCATGCTGCTGCAAACGTCGTCGAACTGTTCGTGCAGATGGTTGTTGTCTTGCAAATGTCCCCATCTGTTGACTCATGGATCGAGACGTGGCTGCACGATCCGTTACAGCCATGCGTATAAGATGCCTGTCATCTCGACTGCTAGTGACACGAGGCCGTTGGGATCCAACACGGCGTTCCGTATTACCCTCCTGAACCCACCGATTCCATATTCTGCTAACAGTGATTGGATCTCAACCAACGCGAGCAGCAATGTCGTGATACGATAAACCGCAATCGCGATAGGCTACAATCCGACCTTTATCAAAGTCGGAAACGTGATGGTACACATTTCTCCTCCTTGCACGAGGCATCACAACAACGTTTTACCAGGCAACGGCGGTCAACTGCTGTTTGTGTATGAGAAATCGGTTGGAAACTTTCCTCATGTCAGCACCTTGTGGGTGTGCGCCAACCTTGTGTGAATGCTCTGAAAAGATAATCATTTGCACATTACAGCATGTTATTCCTGTCGGTTAAATTTCGCGTCTGTAGCACGTCATCTTTGTGGTGTAGCAATTGTAATGGCCAGTAGTGTAAATACTACAGTAGCACGAAGGCGACTTCCAATATTGACAGAAAGGTTGGTACATTTTACAAGATGACCCCGTCTACATCCCAGAATAAAGTTATGCGAAAGAAGAACGGATATCCTCAACATGTTCGTAAATACTCGAGTGTATCATCGGACGTACGGGCCGGGCTGTGACGTTAAGAGGTCCCGGCGGTTCCCGGATACCTGTAACACATATACGAGAGGTGTCACCCAGCACGCGGGAAAGCGAGGGCGCAACAGAGCCCAATTTCCAGCGACGAGCTGCCCTCGCAGGGCACAAAGGGCTGGCCGGGGGCCCTCAATGGGCTCACCCAGCCCTCCTGCGCCTGCGTGCACTCCAGTTATTCGACTGAGGCCCGCGCCGAGCTTTTTTGTCGCGGTGCTCTCGTGTGCCGTCTGCGTTATACGTGTGCGTGTGTGTGTGTGTGTGTGTGTGTGTGTGTGTGTACTGGTGCAGATGCGGGCCGCCAAAGAGGTAGAGCCTATCTCGCGCCCCATCTGCGCACTCAGCCGGCATAACACGGAGTTGCGGCGTGTTTCGCTTTAGGAATTGGTTTTTCCGGATGACGGGGCAGAGTCATGTGACATGTATGCTCTCCGGGAGGGCCGCAGAGCTGATAGCGCACCCTGGCGCTGGCGAGGGTAATGAAATGAGGTGTCTCTGGGCCTTCTCTGTGTCGGCCGCAGCTCTGCGACGCGACAGAATGGCGTATCACGAACGTGTGTAGCGACACCTTGTTACTTCTTTGTAGCACCGGCGCACATTTTAAACTACTGATCTAGTTCAACGTGTACAATTTCGCTTTAAATTCTACGAGATTAAAACACGCGCCTAAGCGATAGCATAGACAACAGCCTGGCACCAAATAACACATAGACATGTTAAAGATAGTAACTGCCAAAAAGAGAACTTTTCAGGAGAATCAAAAAGCAAATTTATTAGTTTCCTAACAGATTGTTACAGATACTGCTTGGAATGGAAGGCATACACTCATCCTTTGTATTAGATATTACATTTAAAACAACGAAAAAATTTGCCCATGATATCCCACTGTATCTCTCTCTCTCTCTTTCTCCTCTCATATATATCCTATCCACTCAGGATTACTATTATTTGTATTTTACACACAAATTTTGCGGTAAAATGCGTTATATTCTCATCGAGGAAGTTCAACGTAGCCGCAACGTATTTTTAAAATATCCACTACAAACTTTCACATGGTCACTGTCGGCGGTTAAGAAATACGTGAAAGGAACTTTACTCCTAGTTAATGCTCTATCATCGTATTTTTGGATCAAGCCTTCTGTGAATATTCACAGTGTCGGTTAAACTCATCAGATATTTCTTTGTACATCAGTTGTCTGTTTCCAAAATTCTTTACGAATTATGTTCTCTTAAGTGAATTCACGGCACTTATAACGCCACTTACTTTTTGCCTAGGAAAGAATTTTCTGTACAAGCGAGTTTGGTTAGATTCACACGAAATAGTGAACCATTAGCAAAGGGTCAGTAATTTACTTACCATTCTAAATGGAGGAGGTTTTGGCAGTATACTGATTTATAAACACAGTTCTATATCACAACAAACACCACTACTTGTTACCAACACGCGTAGACAGTCTCCGTTGGCGAGGCACTGAAAAGGTAACACTATCTTGTCCGCGCGAACAACTTCGCACATACAACTTACGCTCTCTAGCGACTACGTTTGCAGCTAAGTTTACATATAACTAGACATACTACGTTCTCTGTGCCTTTGGCTTGGCCACATACTTCCTTGTCGATACAATACCCCGAAATTGAAATTTTTGGCCTCAGATGACATTTAGGTGAAGACAGGTTATTTCAGCGTACCTGGTGTTCTATGATTAGTTCAGTTCTTCTCCTACTGAACATAAATAACTTAAAATCCATACCTCTGTTTGTCAATGATGGAATTACTGGGTGTGACGGTTCAGAAGAGGGCCTAAGTAACACAAGCGCAGAGTCCCTCATGATGTTTTTCACATGGTTGTCTGGTCACAAATTGAAGAACTTTAGGAATGAGAAGAGAGTTTTTTAAGGGCAGACACTGCACCTATAGAGAGTTGCATCAAAGATTGTAACTCACGAAAGATTGTAACTGACTCACCAAAGACGAGCAACGTCAGAAATCATCGATAGAGAGTGTTATTTACTGGTGAGGGAGTAGCATTAATTTAGTCCCTCTGTAAAAAATAAAAGAAATTTCCTGGATGATTATTTATTTCAGTCACGGTAGCAATTTAAGGCAGGTTACCGGTTTCGGCCGCTATCGGCCATCCTCAGATTTTTCCAACATCACGTTCACTAAATTGTCGTGTTTGGCTTCTTCAATATCAAAATATTAAATAAGATTAATTTTGAAGCAGCGATATACGGCGACGTAGTTGGCGTGTTACACAGTAACTAAGCTGTATAGATCTGAAGATAATAGCCGAAACCAGTACTCGCGTATATTAAATTGTAGCTCCGACTAAAATAAATAATCAGTTATAAAAGCGAGTTTCTGAGCAGATATTCTTATATTTGCAAGTCACACGGAGAAGGAAAGTTGACACTCATTAATTGTTCTGGCAATGTGCGACAAATGTTTTGAATCAGAGTGAAAAGAAAAATTAAAAAACGGATATTACCAGGCAACATAAGGAGTCTCAGTCGGGGCATGTATATTGGTTCAAGAATGGGGTAAGAAGCAATGTAGGACTAACAGTCTGCCAACCAGCTTTTCACTGGGAGGAAACTTCCTAGTTTTTCGTTTTGTTTTAGTAAAGAAACACACAGCCTGTCGGCGAAAAAATTTTAAAATGCAAGATTGATTTGTGTGTCAGAGTACATATTTATACCCTGTACTTACTGTTTTGCTTGAAAGTTTCCTAGCACCTTGTTAATAAATCTGTGACGTCCTCCGTTCGCAGCTTACTTTATTGCAGACGTCTATTACGTCGGATTTGTCTGCGAATAAACGTTTCACTTTGCTTTCCTGACTCGGAAATTCTGCACAGTTATCAAGGACATTGCTAGCTTTTTGCTCGTGTCGTCGCAGACGGAGGTGATGAATGCTGGCGGCGGCAGAGACAGCCGGTGGCTGTCTGGGACCCTCGTTCAGGCGGGCAGGCAGCGGGCGCCTGTTGCTTTTTCCCGCTCCCCGGGCCCGCGCCCGTCCTCATGCAAATGCCGGCAGTGTGTGTATAGCAATAAATCCGCGCTGTCATCCTCTCGGCGCTATAGTTGTCGCGGCGACCGGGCCCCCTGCCTCTCCTACCTGTACACTCTGCTGCTCATCCAACAGCCACCAGCCACCAGTTACCCCGTGGACCACCAAGTGCGAAGGCATCGACACAGCATATTTGCAAAAAATCACGTCCTCGTGTTGGGTTCAATAAGCATATTTTTCGTGACGCTACTAGTCTCTAACATTCAGTTCATGCGACATTTCACATACAAAGCAGTTCCTTAGCAAACGGCTTTAGTCCTATAACGAATCATCTACTCACATGTGTAACAGTTTTTGACTGATACAATCCAGTTCGTTGCATTGGACAGCAAACGTTCCACAGAAAGCATTAGAGGCGCTAATCTTCTCACTATGCACAAATGAATTCACAAAATGGTTCAAAGGCTCCAAGCACTATGGGACTTAACATCTGAAGTCATCAGTCCCCTAGACTTAGAACTACTCGTACTTAAACCTAACTAACCTAAGGACATCACACACTTTAATGCCCGAGGCAGGATTCGAACCTGCGACCGTAGCAGCAGCGCGGTTCCGGACTGAAGAGCCTAGAACCGCACGGCCACAGGGGCCGGCAATGAATTCACACTTATTAAAAGATTCCCGGCTATTTGCCAGTGATCCATTGGCCATTGACCCTCTGTGACAATTCAGACGCTGGATGAACGAACCACAGCGTAAATCGGACCTTCATAGAAGTTTCCTCTTGAAGATGTCCTCCGAAGATGGAGACGAATCGTTTAGTTTTTCCAACATATACACACGACCACGATGTAATAGTCTAGAATATTTTAGTAAGTCGACATTTCTGTTAGGCTAATTGTCTCTGATAATCATTTCACACGACATTTCACATGATAAACAGTGGTTTACCAAACGGCTTTTGACCGATAGCGAAGCATCTACTGATATGTACAATCATTTCTGACAGATACAATCAAGTGCGTTTCATTGGACAGCAAACGTTCCGCAGAAAGGATTAGAGCAACTAATCTTACCAGTATGCATAAATGAATTCACACTCATCAAAAGACTCAGAGCTATTTGGCAGTTCATATGAAGACTCACTACTGAATGATCGAGCCCGGGTGCAGATTGAACCGTCACTGAATATACAACCTCCTTGTAGATGTCCTCCGGTTGGTTCAAATGGCTCTGAGCACTATGCGACTTAACTTCTGACGTCATCAGTCGCCTAGAACTTAGAACTAATTAAACCTAACTAACCTAAGGACATCACACACATCCATGCCCGAGGCAGGATTCGAACCTGCGACCGGAGCAGTCGCTCGGCTCCAGACTGTAGCGCCCAGAACCGCACGGCCACTTCGGCCGGCTAGATGTCCTCCGGAAATTGGGCGAAACTTTGGAGTTTGGTATTCATTCGACGGCAATGTAATAGTTAAGATTACTTTTTGCGTTAGAGGATTTGTGATTTCCTATCTGAAAGTCATTTAGTAACATAGAAGCTACGTCTCGAGTTGCCTAAAGAACAGTTATAAGCCCTCTACTGTTCTCAATCCGTATAAAAGAGTTAAGAAACAATACGACTAGGAGACAATCTGACTATTTTAAATTCCGGTTGCGCGACAAAGCACACAAATTTAAGATTCGTCGTTCCAGCTAAATACTTAGGGTCTACAACTGTGAACAACTTTTATTGGTATCACCAGATGAAAATGTTATGCGGAATGTGAATCACACTCTGAATTTTATTGGTAGAACACTTATTAACCGCAACAAATCCACTAAGAGACTGTCTACACTATACTTGTCCTTCCTCTTACGGAGAACTTTTGGGCGTTATGGTCGCCTTACTAGATGGGACTGACAGAGGACCTCGAAACGTTTCAAAGAAGGCCAGCACGTTTTGTACTACTGCGAAATAGAGTAGATAGTATCGTGGACATTATGGCGGATTGGGGTTCCAGTCGTTAAAACAAAGGCATTTTTTGTTACGGGGATATCTTTTTACGAAATATCAATCATCAACTGTTTTTACCGAGTGCTTAAGTATTTTTTTGTCTCCGATCCACATAAAAATGAACATCGTGAAAAAATGAGAGAATTCAGAGCTCTGACGGAAAGATATAGGTGTTAATTTTGATGTGTTGGCAGAAGAGCCAACACCGTGTTGCTAGAGGAGGCCGAAATGCACGCGTTTAAGCTCACGCAGACTGGCGTGAGGTCTGGAACAGTTAAAGGAGTTGAGTCAAATAAAGTACGAAGCTCTTGGATTACTTAACTTTAATCCATAATTGGAGAACATCGCTCTTGTTGATACATGAATTATAATCTCAATATAAACTGGTAATGGCGCCTTGCTAGGTCGTAGCAAATGACGTAGCTGAAGGCTATGCTAACTATCGTCTCGGCAAATGAGAGCGTATTTGTCAGTCAACCCTTCCTAGCAAAGTCGGCTGTACAACTGGGGCGAGTGCTAGGACGTCTCTCTAGACCTGTCGTGTGGCGGCGCTCGGTCTGCAATCACTGACAGTGGCGACACGCGGGTCCGACGTATACTAATGGGCCGCGGCCGATTTAAAGGCTACCACCTAGCAAGTGTGGTGTCTGGCGGTGACACCACAAATTTTTCCCAAGTTCTAAGAAAGTATAATGGTGGAGACATGTGACAGTAGCTCTACGCACCCTCTACCGATCACTCAATTGTGAATTCTAAAGCAATCGTGTACCTGTAGGTGTTTACAGTCAGAAATGAATCGCCAACATAATAATCAGCGACACTAATTCCTCACTGATAATACTGTCGTTTACTGTACAAGCGAGCATCTTCGCCGGATGATTGTGAAAAAACATACAAGGACTGAGTTTTTTCACTTGTTTCACTGTATTTCAGATCTCCTTAAACTAGAATAAGGCCTAGATAATGCTTACAAATAAGATAAAGAGCTGATGGTACCCGAGTATAGCGTCGTTTATGTGGGTTTCCATATCTTTGAAACAGCCGGGAGTGACACTGTGATGCTGAGTGAAATTGAGCGCCAGAGGTAGGGAAGGAAAATGGAACACCTCATTTTGCACCGGAGACTCTAGGAAAATAAAGTGCAACTGTCAAGGAAAGTACATACAAGTGTCTGATGTGAAGCATACTAAAATGCTATTCCTGTGTTTGTGCTCTTTATCGAGCTGAAGTCAACATATGTAACTGATGTAGTGTTAGCTCCCGCAGAAGGAGAATACGTAAGTGCTAAAGATGATACAACTCCACAGCATCTTTATTACGACTGTGACAAACATACTCCTTAGAAACCTCTCGATACCCAGCACTCCTTCCATGCGTTACTGACAAGGGAAGTAAGTCACTTCGATAGCTCCGAACCGCGCGCAAATGTACTTAGAACATAAAATCCCGGAAACAACGCTCTGAGCCAGTTTGAATGATCACCTATTGAGGGTCTAAGATGTGAACTTTGGTAATGCCAAGAGACAAAGTATCGATGTAATAGATCGAAAAAAATAAAAATAAAAATGTGTGTGAAATCTTACGGGACTTAACTGCTAAGGTCATCAGTCCCTGAGCTTACACACTACTTAAGCTAAATTTTCCTAAGGATAAACACACACACCCACGTCCGAGGGAAGACTCGAACCTCCGCCGGGACCAGCCGCACAGTCCATGACTGCAGCGTCATAGACCGCTCGGCTAATCTCGCGCGGCCTTCAAAAAAATACATACGAGGATATCAATGTGGTGATTTCTTGCTATACTTCCCTCTTTAGTGTAAGTAAGCTATCTGAGAAACGAACTTTTTGTGCTGACTTGATACTGCATTCAAAGTTCGTGTGTGCGACTTCGATAAAATGGTCAAAGGAAAGTGGAACAGAACAATATACAGATCTCAATAAAAGCCTCTTTTTCACATTCAACCTCACTGTCGCAGTCAAGCAGTCCAGTATCAAACGCCACACTAATTACATTTCCAAACGACAATACTGGACTGCTTGAATGTTGACTGTGGAAAAGCAGCTTCAGTCAGGTGTGCATATTGTTCTTTTCCACTTTGCTTTCACCACTTCATTAAAATCCCACACCCACATTTTAAAGACTGGATAGCTGAGCAATATTATCGGACAGATAGCGTAATATGTTAAGCAGAGGGAAATAAGGCAATAAGACATCGCACTTTAGTCCTATTACATCCATATTTTGTTTCTTCACTTTACCAGAGTTCCTCTCTTTGACATTGAAAAGGCGGTAATTCAAATGGCTCTAGTGGAAAGACGCGTAGTTTTGCATACGAGTGGCTCATAACAATGTTTTTAGGATGAGCGATTTACATTCTAAGCGCACTTTCGTGCGGTTCTGAACGTCCGAAGCCACGCACTCCCATTGACAGTATATCGATCGTGTCACTTTTATAGTTGTTGACATGCATTAATACTTTCACGGCATCTTTGATGACCGACTTCAAGCAATCCGAATCTGTGTCTCCTGAAGCAAGATCTTGTGCTTACTGATAAGGCCATGGCTGGTTACACCGAATTTTCTAGATTTTGCTGCTGGTGTCCGGTGCAGACCTGGGAAAAAGTACCGCTGTCACATTTACAAGGGATATCAACGCCGTCTGCTGGGGCTCTGGCAGCGTGATTATCCTTCGCTGAACGCAACATCCACTGCATTTCTTTTACGCCGGTGACGTTTCATACTATGTAATACGTCGATTTCATCAAGAAAATTTTATACAGCCCCAAGACATGTTTTTACTCTCTGTCAGAAAGATAACCAATTATAACTGGTTTTAATCTTAAAGGAAGTTTCAAGCTGCATTAGAAGTTCACAGGAAACTTTGCTTACACCTCCCTTCAGTAATAGTGTGTGGCAACTGTTACGTACCGCTCCATCTCTCCTTGCAGGCTCACACTTACAGTACTTCTCTGCGTAGAGAACAACAATGTAATAAAATGCCTGGAAGAACCCTTTATCAACCTCCAAGATTCGTTGGGAGCAGAATGCAGAGGTCTGGAATGAGATGATATATACTAAACTTGTGAACTACATTCATTAGCAAAAAATACACAGTGATATCGCTGGTATGGATTTTTCGAAGTAGGTGCGAATTAGCCTATTTTATATAGAAGCCTTAATTTTGTCACTCACACTGTGACTTCAAGTGCTCTGACGAAAGTTATTCCCAGAAACATGTGATTCAGGTCGTTATTAGTCCCTGTTCCGTATGTGAAAAGTAATGACTTGTGTATTTGAAGGATTTAGTCACACATTATTGTTACTGAAATATGTCGACATGTTTAAAAAAAAAATGGTTCTGAGCACTATGGGACTTAACATCTGAGGTCATCAGTCCCCTAGAACTTAGAACTACTTAAACCTAACTAATCTAAGGATATCACACACATCCATGCCCGAGGCAGGATTAGAACCTGCGACCTTAGGGGTCGAGTGGTTCCAGACTGTAGCGCCTAGAACCGCGTGAACACCGCGGTCGGCTCGACAGGTTTTCGAAGGCTGTGGTTTAACCGTAAGTCTTGGATGTTAGTACATTATATTCCGTTCCTTTTTCACCTTATAAACCAGAAGAAAACTCATCATAGCGTAAAACTTGCTCTACAGAATCAACATATATGCGTTTCAGTGAAGAATAGTATTCAAGTCTTCGTTCACTCTGTTTCGAATCGCTTCAGGCGAATTTCTCGGATGTCACGACTGATGTGATTCTCATTCTAGGCATTCTTAGTACGCACCACCTCTAATAACAAGGATGCCAAAGGAACAATAGACTCTAACCTTCGGTCGTTTTTTCAGTATCTTAATAAGTCGCAATGAGGGCATCTTTGACATTCCACAACAACGTGATACAGTTTTCTGTCATTGCCGATATAAACCCCACATTTAGTGTCTGGTCTAACAGACTGCGAATTTTTGCAACTGAAAAAACGTTATGTGCAGCACTTTGTTGTATATTTTGACTGTAACATGTAATAGTTTTATATACGGTCAACTTCCTGTGTGTCAAATATTTATTCTAACTGTAACGTTCAAAGGAAAGTGGGAATAAAGATTAGGGAAGAAATGCAGGCCGGCCGAGGTGGCCGAGCGGTTCTAGGCGCTACAGTCTGGAACCGCCGACCGCTACGGTCGCAGGTTCGAATCCTACCTCAGGCATGGATGTGTGTGATGTCCTTAGGTTAGTTAGGTTTAAGTAGTTCTAAGTTCTAGGGGACTGATGACCTTAGAAGTTAAGTCCCATAGTGCTCAGAGCCATTTTTAGCCAAGAAATACAGGACTTTGTAGCCTATTGGAGAAATCGTAAACAAAGTAATCACAACTAAAAATTTTACTTTTGGGGGGGTTCACAGCCTCAAAGTGTTTTGACAATGAAAACATGGTCCGGTATGCTTTATTCTTTTTGTTATCTATGCGATTGGCCAATTTCAACCTTTGGTCATTTTCAAGCACGTATCTTATGCATCCAGCTTCATTTTACATTACTACACGTCGTTAGCACATGTGGATAGGAATATATCTTGTTTATGTGCGTATGATATGTTTCTGTTTGTGTCGGCAAACAGACAAAACGACGTACAATAGTGTATTGTATTTGTGCCATATACGCACAGACGTAAGGTGTATTCATGTCAACATACACCAGGGATATATTATTATGTAAAACGAAGCTGGAAGTTATTTGTTATTTATTGCTACTATTCATATTATTTATTTAATACATTGATAGGCATTCCGACCATGTTTGATTCATTATCAGGCATTTTTATTTCACATTACTAAAGCAAAGTATATATATATATATATATATATATATATATATATATATATATATATATATATATATATATGTGTGTGTGTGTGTGTGTGTGTGTGTGTGTGTGTGTGTGTGTGGTAAGCTTAGATAAGCTCTCGGTTTTGTTTCTACAAAATTAGTACAAGATAATTTTGAGATAAAAGGCTTTTGTCTTATCTGCTGTATTATAATCATTACATTAGATTTCTTCGGGTCGGACGCAAATTAAGAGCTGAAAGAAACGTTAGTCAAGGAGATTTTATGCAGTCCAACTTCTCTCAACAGTACGACAAAAAGTGTTTATATCCTTAATCGAGAGAAAACGCTGAAGATGTACTTGTTAATCAAACAAACCACCTTCGTTTTTATGGAGAAGTTCCAAGTTTCCCTCTAGCGCAAATAAACTTCCGCATCGAAGCGAACAACTTAAGAGAGCGAGGCAGAGGCTAGCATTTAAAAAAAATGTAATAAGAATAAAGAGGTGACTAGAATGAACGTAGCGATATGTAAATAAAGAAAATTAACATATAAGTCATAGAGCCAGCTGACAAGTTTTTGTATTTAGGGCAGCTGAAGACAACGAATGGACGGATACCAACTGAAATGAACCAAAGAGATAAAAATGGCCAGGTATTCGCTTGTCGAACGGAACAGTGTGATGTCGATTATCTGAGAGAGAGAGATGTGATGAATTTGTAGCAATAACGGGTATACAGTGAGAAACAAATAAAGCTCAATTCTGTTGCTTTTTTCACTCAACTAGCAACAGAATAGAAATCTGAGAAGCGACAAGGAAGGGAGAGAGCTCAAAGTCCCAAAGTCTTCGCCCTCGTAAACATTTCTGGGTTATCTTAAGAGTATCCTTGGAGATATCTGAGTCGTAACAGACTGACAGTCGTCCGTAAATACACAAAGTAAGAAAAAAAACCACATAAATAAGTCACTGTCGTAGAGTGCAGGAAAAGATAGCGCTGTGGTCAAATTTCGGCTATGGGAGGAAATACGGAAAAAAGGGTGTGCTCGTATTCATTACGCTATGCCTAATCACTCGCTTGATAGCTGATTTAGCATTTGGCTACTTCGCACAAAACGCAAAGTGAGCTATTAAGCTTCGTTTCGACGCTGGTATGCTATCTGTTTGGCTCTTTATCGCTTGCGGACCTAGTGACTTAAAATGGCATCTCATTTCGCTCTGCTACCATATACCCTCAGAAAAGAAATTTTAAAATACTTTCGATGCTGTTCTTTTTTCAACAAACTACGTCTTACTTTCATATTGATTTCGACTCAAATAATGTTCCCAGATAAAAACTAATCTTACCCTCATCCCAGTTACTCTCAAAACAGCTAAATAACTAGAAAACAATTCTGGGGGATTAGTAAGGGATATGCATATAATATTATTGACTGGATATTATGTGTGATACATTCGGCAACCTAGAGAGGTGTCCTTTCTCTGCGCATCTTTGGTACCTTTCATTCGCAGCATGTAAGAAGATAACTGTGTAACGTAAGTGCAGAGTATATCATCGCAGGTGTGCTGCTGACCAAGATGAGAGAGAAATATAAGACTCTCATGCAACGCTCGGATCATTCTCACCAGCCGTTAACTACCGAGACACTGCAGGGAATTCTGGGCTACTTGGCTCCTTAATCCGAAGAACGGATCGTCACCGCAGTGTCACATACCTTCTATCTCTCCATCAGGAACTGCATAGTGCTTTGGACTCTATAACATGACCCAGAACTACGAGCATGCGACGTCCCTTTTCATGCCGCACGTCCCTTTTAGCGTCCCGCGTTTCTCTTGTAAGTGTCATCCGTAATAGTTAGTTAGTTACGTGTTCCATTGATTAATAGCACGGAAAACCGTTATGATGTGGAACATGTCAATAACTGCGTGGACACAAAATGCCAAAGAAATACAATACATAAAAGCAGCATGCAAGTATTTTTTTTTTGTATAGCTATAAGAGCGTTGTTATTGGCTACTTAGCAAGATGCGATGGAATTAACGCTTGTGAAACAGTTATTCACGAAGCGAGAGTCGCTAAAACTGAAATGAGACAACATGTGAGTCTATGAATCCTCTATAGTATCCAATGTCTCCAGATAACTTAAGTTTAAGCTGATTGGAGGAATATATATCGTGAGTCGAAGGGAGCCTGTCGCGCTATGTTGACGAAGCTGGTAATTCTGAAGAGTGACATTTAAAATGGCTGATGTACTTGGAGATTATACAGTCATAGAGATGAGGTTCATGATCGGTTAATCACTGCCATGAATTGGCATTAATTACACTGTCTCTGAGTATAACAGTATATCAGTAAATATTCTTCTATTTAACAGAATTTAGTTTATATTTTTATTCGTTTGTTATTCTCAATAATAGAGATGGAAGTATTAATGGCTCATTCCAAGTTATCTCACTATTTTGAAAACTGATGCTTGAAACTGATACTATTTGTTGCCAATAGTTCGAGAATAAAACCGAATACATCTCATTTGACCGCCAGTTCCTAAATAAGCACAATAATTCATTCGTTATTTATCGATTTCACGTACTAAATTATACAGAAAGAAAATACTTGAAGCTCTCTAAGTGAAAACAGACATATATCTTCTTTGGAGAAATCTTCATGGTAGCTGAATGAGTAACACTAACATCTGAGGTGAGTTCCGCATTATTATCTGCAGTCGTGTTTACATTTTCAGTAGCTGGCGAAATTATTAGCAATGCCAACAGGCAATTTAACAACCACCCACATACACACATGTAAGCCTATCGTTAGTTTCGCCAGTTATCGCACGAGGCAAAAGAAAATATCGGTGCCTCCAAGTGACCATCAACCTTACGCCACCACTTGACTTCCCCAAATACCAAGATGCGAGAGGTTACCAGGCGACCACTATTCATGGAGGCGGGCTAGGAACTAGATCGTCACAAGAAATGGAAGAATAGGTAGGGTGACACAATGATCTAAACCATTAATTTGAACTAGAATTCATTGATATATGTCGAAAAATACAAAAATGTAAAACCATCGTAAACCCGAATGATGGTTTGGATGCTGCATTGCTTTAGTATGAATTACGTTATTCGAGAAGGTTTGCTCTTATCTTTCTCCGACCCCTGAAACTGGCATACACAGTCTGTTAAGGAGCAAATCTATAGTATGGCGTGGACCTAGAACGATTGTACAACTTTGCAGAAAAGTTTTGATGTAACTGATGAATATGAAGCAATAGTTTATAATTTTGGCTACTTCATCTTTTTTAACAACGCTGTTATTTCTGAAATTATCTGTTCGATAATTGAAACTGGATGAAATTAGTTCCAGAAATACAATTATATTCTAATGCAGTAATTCTTCGTGGCTTTTTAACTTTTTATTTATTAATAAATGCAAAAGACGGCGTATAGCTTGTTCTTTGCAGTGTGGTGCACATATAGCGTTGGGTGACGTACATTCTATGCATATAAAAGAAAACAGTCAGAACAGCTAGAATGAAAGATTCTATTACGAATGACTTCCGCAACTGTGGAGTGACGAATGGATCCTGTTGTCAATAAGCAGACGGAGGAGCATATTTCAACCAGTGCTCATTTACCAAACGACGTAAGTATTTTCCTCTCAGCTGCAATTATTAACCAACACGCGTTTATTAAACAAGAAGCAGTCGATTCCACGTTTAAAATATTTTCAAGTCGAGGTGTACGTATTACATATCCTGTATCACCTACCATCCTACCGTGCTTCATGTACAGATAACTGATAGCTGCCATCCATGTACGTGGGCTGTGGAAGTATGTCATAAATTTCGCAAAATATTTTGTGCAAAAAAGTGCTTCACAGCTGCAGTGTGTTTAAGGAACCGGATCATGCATCCACAAAAAGCAGTTTCAGTGTATATTTGCTCTCAGACAACCAGTTTTGGTGAAGGGAACATGTTCAAGTCACAGATTAATCCTACATCAAGCCAAAAGAAGTTTCTTTGGCGTTAAAAAAGATAACTGTTTTTATTTGCAACATCTGGCACATTTAAATACCCCCATTAAATGTCACGTTGCAACTGACTGTCGATTTTTGCATTTGGGGATTGACGAAACATATATAAAATAATATATTGACATACATGTGACAAATGCTGCAGCTAAAAGCAAGAAATCATTATTTAACTTTATACAGTGTTAATCTGTGATTTCAAAATGGCCACTTGAGGGAAAGTGGGTTTTTAGTGATTTCACAACGCCGTTTTTTCATAAATACCGCATCTGATATACGATTTGATAAACGTACCTTTCCAGCTGGAAATCGCTTAAAGCGGACATCTGCCCGTCGTCTGCAAAAGGCACTGCAGAACTGAATGTCGCCCTCATGTACCCTGTCAGCACCTAAACAACACGAAGGGAGCTCCATATGTTGGGAACTGCAGAGCGACCGGAATTCGCAAACCACTCTTCACTGATACAAATGTCCGTAACAGGAAAACGTGGAGCCAGCGCCACAAAACCTGGAGTGTGGAGCAACGGAAGAAAGTCATTTGGTCGGATGAGTCTTGTTTCACACTGTTTACAGCTTCTGGCCCACTTTACGTCCCAAGACTGTAACATGGCGGGGTTTCGATGTTGATACGGGCAGGCGTATCGTAGTACTCCGTGAGCCCCATAGAGCAAGGAAGCACTACTACGAAAGTAAGGGTGAAAAGCCCGCTGTCACTATCGATACACATAAATGATCTGGCGGACAGGGTGAGCAGCGTCTACTTTTTGATAATGGTGTGGTGTACGGGAAGGTGTCATCGTTAAACGTCTTTTGGAGGATACAAGATGACTTAGTCAAAATTTGTAGTTGCTCTGATGAATGGGAATCAGCTTAGAGCTGATGTTCGAATACAATATTAGCGGTGTGCTGTTGACACAGTCACCTCGATGAAGTATGCAGGCATAACGTTGCAAAGCGATCTGAAATGGAACGAGTATGTGACAATTCTAGTAGTCAAGGCGAATGACCGACTTCAGCTTATTGGGAGAATTCTAGGAGCCTGTGTTTCATCTGCAAAGTAGACAGCATATAGGACGTTAGTGCGGCCCATTCTTGAGTACGGCTCGATTGCTTGGGACCAGCACCAGATCGGATTAAAGGAAAACATAGAAGCAATTAAGAGGCGTCCGGTTAGAAATGGTTCAAATGGCTCTGAGCACTATGGGACTCAACTTCTGAGGTCATTAGTCCCCTAGAACTTAGAACTAGTTAAACCTAACTAACCTAAGGACATCACACACATCCATGCCCGAGGCAGGATTCGAACCTGCGACCGTAGCGGTCTTGCGATTCCAGACTGCAGCGCCTTTAACCGCACGGCCACTTTGGCCGGCGCGTCCGGTTAGATTTGTTACTGCTAGGTTCGAACACACATCACGCAAGTGTTACGGAAATGCTTCGGAATCTCAAATGGGAATCCTTGGAAGGAAAACGACGTTCTTTTGCAGGAACACTGCTGGGAGAATTTAGAGAAACAGGAAGTTGACTGCAGAACGATTCCATTGCCACTAAGGCACTCTATTTTCAAGTGGAATGGGAAGGGAAATGACTAGTAGTGGTACAGGGTACCCTCCGTCACGCACCGGACGGTGGCTTCCGCAGTTTGTATGTAGATGTAGATTATGTGACCATTTTGCCTGATCAGGTCCATTCCATGTTACGATGTTTGTTCCCCAGTGGCGATGTGTCGCCAGGAGACAACCCTCCTGCTCACATAGTTCGCATCGTCCTGGACTCGTTTTCTGAGCACAAGGATCAATCGTCACATTTCCTCTTACCATCATATTCACCAAATCTCACTATTGTTGAGACTTTGGAGATCCCCTTCCATAAACATTACCTGAAATTGCCACTATTTAGCAGGAAGAAAGGTATAACATTCCCTCGGAAACCATAACTCCTCCCGAACAGGCCATGAGAGTCCAGCGGTACCGACCGGCCGCCGTGTCATCCTCAGACTACAGGTGTCACTGGATGCGGATATGGAGGGGTATATTGTCAGAACGCTGCTCTCCCTGCCGTATGTCAGTTTCCGAGACCGGAGTCGCTACTTCTCAATCAAGTAGCTCCTCAATTTGCCTCACAAGCGCTGAGTGCACCCCACTTGGCAACAGTGCTCGGCAGATCGGATGGTCACCCATCCAGTTGCTAGCCCAGCCCGACAGCAATTAACTGCGGTGATCTGACGGGAACCGGTGTTACCTCGGAAATCATACCTCCACTCCGAGACGACGGAAAGCTGTTTTGAATGCAAACGGTGTTTCGAGACCGTATTCATCATAATAATATGCCTGGTTTTATTGTTTCCATTTTTAATCCACCCATGCGTATCCATAGGCGATATGGATTTTGGAATCTACGTTATTGTAGGGGACTCGATATACTTAGATCTCAACATCGGTGTCATAGGCTCTGAGCACTATGGGACTTAACACCTGAGGTCATCAGTCCCCTAGAACTTAGAACTACTTAAACCTAATGTTGTGTACATAGGTCCGCGTAGTCAGCGCGTACACAACTTTCCCAATAGAGCGCGCCCCGCTAAGCACAACAGCGCAGGCGCAGCGCTCGTCGGTCTCCACACTACGAGATGGCGCTGTCTTAGAGACGGACCAAATTCTGCTTCCGCCGATCCGCGTGTTAATATGTAACGCAGCCAATGAGATTGCTGCTAACGTAGAACCTTTTCTCCGCGCGGATCACACTCGCGCAGTGATACCTGAACGCGCGAGGTATTATAACGAGTGTACAGACCTCCGGTTAGTCAGTCTGCATTAGTCTATAGTCAAGTTTCAGTCTGCGCCTAATAAGATTATCATATTCCTGTACATAGCCATGAAGAGAAATGTATAGATACTTTGTCAAGTATCAGAGATATGTGAGAATAAGGTTAACGTACCAAGACCAAAGGAACTTCAGATTGTCAGTTGTAAACAGCATCCAGAATCAAGTTACGTAATATCTATGCTTTTTATTATTTTAATAAATGTGTGTGAAAATTAATCAAGTTCTGCTTAAAGTTGGTCACCGTCAATCTGCTACTCTGAGTGTGCAAGTGGCATTTCTATCGTCTGACCTAACGGCAGAAGACAAACACGCCACGATAAGACCACGAGACCTATTGCTGCCACTCGCCTGCTTCGTTAGAGAGACAAGTCAAATAATCTGATGGTGTGTGTACCGAAGGTCTTACAGTACGCACACCACACCTAACTAACCTAAGGACATCACACATCCATGCCCGAGGAAGGATTCGAACCTGCGACCGTAGCAGTCGCGCAGTTCCGGACTGAAGCGCCTAGAACCGCTCGGCCACCGAGCCCGGCATCAGTGTCATTAGCTCGTCGCTTGTACCTGAGTATCGCAGACCAAAAATCTCGCTAATGTTTGTGTGACGTACGGTCTGAGTAAATCAGATCAAAGGAGTTGACGAGTACAGTAAATTTCGCGTAATGAACGACGCCGTAAAAAAAAAAGCGCCGTCTGGCAGGGTCCTTGCAAGTCGCCAAGGGTCCTTGTTATACCTCCGCACGTTTTCTTATGGGCCTCCGGTTAAAGGTCGTAAAAGTAGGCGCTTCCCCACACACTTACAGTAACGACGAAAAGAATAAGAAAAGGAGAACATGAGCGGGAGCTGAAACGCGGGGGGGTGGGAGGGGGCTGCTTAGATAGTTAAAACTTTAATAAAGAGGGTCGTGACGATCGTCTAGGATAGTGGCTCGCTGCCGTATTTTCCGTAGTTGATGAGCGCGCCGTGCTGGTCCGTTATCTCTGTCTGCGTTTTTACAGGTGCGTAAATCCACTGAAGCCACGACGTCGCCCAGCGCTCGGTGCCCTGAGCGATACGCGCGTCGACGTTAGAGTGCTTCGTGCCAACAAGGTCGGTCTCCTCATGCTGTTCAGTGGCACGCACCGTCTGTAGCAGAGTACCGACTGCCTCGCGTATGCAGAAATTCGTCATTAATCTTGCCGTCGGATGCAAATTGCTGCAGTGTTATACACGATTCTCATTCTACATCTGCATTCTGTAAATCGCCTTACAGTAGCTGACATAGAATACTTTCTATTCGACAATATGTTCAGTCCCACCCCATTACAATAACAGATGATGCGTGGCAGAAAAAAATGATTGCTTACGAAATGTAGTCATAAAGTAGTAATTATCGCCACGAAGAAATAGTTATGTAATTACGTGATTTACGTAATTAATTACGTAATTTAGAATGAGGTGACAAAAGTCATGGGATTATTGCAGGACTATATCATTTAACAGACGTAGAGTGCGGAATGGTAGTTGGAGCTAGACGCATGAAACCTTGCATTTCGAAGTCGTAAGGGAATTCAGTATTCCCAGATCCACAGTGTCAAGAGTGTGCAGAGAATACCACATTTCAAGCACTACCTCTTACCACGGACAACGCAGTGGCCGACGGCCTTCACTTAGCGACCGAGAGCAGCGGCGTCTGCGTAGAGTTGTCAGATCTAACTGACAAGCAACACTGCGTGAAATAACCGCGGAAATCACTGTGAGTTGTATGAAAAACGTATCCGTTAGGTGAGTGTCGCGAAATCTGGCGTTAACGGGCTATGACAGCAGATGAACAACACGAGTGCCTTTGCTGTTACCTAAGAGCATGACGTCGCCCGAAGCCGCTCTCCTGTGCTCGTGACCATGTTGGTTGGACCCTAGACCACTGGCAAAGCATGATCTGGTCAGATGAGCCCCGATTTCAGTTGGTAAGAGCTGGTGGTAGGGTTCGAGTGTGGCGCAGACCGTACAAAGCCATAGACCCAAGTTGTCAACAAGGCACTGTGAAAGCTGATGTTGGCTTCATAATGGTGTGGGCCATCTGAATTGATCATTGACTGGAAATGCTTGTTTTGCTACTTGGAAACCATATGCAGCCATTCACGGATTTCATGTTTCCAAACAACGATGGAATTTTTATGGATGACAATGCACCGTGTCACCGCTGCACAATTGTTCGTGATTGGCTTTAAGAACATTCTGGGCAATTAGAGATAATGCTTTGGCCACCCAGATCGCACGACATGAAACCAATCCAACATTTATGGGACATAATCTGATGGTCAGTTCTGCACAAACTCTTGCACCGACAACGCTTTCGCAATTGCAGACGCCCATAGAGGCAACATAGTTCAATGTTCTTCAGGAGACTTGTTGAGTACATGCTGGACTACGCTTGGTCAAAGGAGGTTCGACAGGATATCAGGCGGTATGTTGTGACTTTTTTCAGCTCAGTGTATGTTTTGTTTGTTTGTGAGTACTTGTCAGTAGTCCTGATATACACTGAAATCCCCACCCCACAGTTCCGTAGGTCACCACTATAGCGCCGAAAGCAAAGTGGCGCCAGCCCGTTGATAAAGCGGAATATCGTGCGATAATTAGTATTCGGCATTGTTGCAGCTCTGTCACAATCATGCAGATGACTGAAGAAGTCATCTCTATCAACTTGAAACAACTGCATCATTTCCACTGCTGCTGAAAACAAATTATAGTAAGATAACCGATTTTGTCAACGTGTTGGCACCATTTTGTTTTGGCTACCGTAGTGGCAATGACGGTAGTGAGGCATGAGGATTTCGATGTGTAGCAGGACAGAAGAGGTGTACCTGTTAATAAATAATTGCATAACAGTATTTTCGACAGTTTTCTTTATGATTATCCTTCGTATATACTTCAGAGTGTGCTGGTGAGATGCACCAGGTCAAGAATATCTCTGGTAATTACGTAGTAAACCGAAACCTGATACGTTTTGAGTAGGATTTTGCACGATATTACGTACATTTCTTCAAATGAGTGGCAATGCGGGTTTATTTCAGCATTTCCGTTACGTTTTCGCATAATACAAACACGTATTTGACCAATTCTAACGCCAGATTGTATTTGATCAACGTCCTCAATAAGTTCGACCTGACCAGTAGTAACATGATTGTCTTATATCGCTTTGCTATTTTAGTTCAGCGTTAAAGAAGTGCGAGAGATCGGCACATTTTTGCTGGAAGTGGAAAGTATTCGATTTCTCGTCATAAGGGAAACCAGTGCCTCCTGGTGTCAGCCAATTTTCGCGGAAACTGGTCCTGTTTCCCGAAATACTTCCTGGCGCTAACCCGCTCACCACAGACGTCGACCCGCCACTCGCCACAGCTTTCCCCTTAGGGGTGCCTCTTGTGGAAATTTGCCTTTCGTTCACACATCAAAGACGAGCCATCTACCAGCGCTTCCCTGGCATGAGAAAGTCGTTGCTTAGCCCCAAAATTACGGACTGTCCAATCCAATCGAAAATAGCGTCCCCCCCCCCTCCCCCAACAGATGCGACGCAGACGAAAAAGAGACAGACTGTTCGAAAGAAGTACCAACGTCATGAATCGTAATGAAGAATGGGAAGTTTCTGCTGTTTTCCCCTCCTCTTATGTAGGAAAGGGAACATATTCATTTGTTAGATTGGCCTCAACAATCAGTCTCCCATCTGAGAGGAGCTTGGGAACTGTGGGCGTCCAGAAGAGAATTTGGTCTGGAGAGGATCACTTCCCAGCTCTCGTCTGGTACTGACCGACGCTCTCTCACTGTACCTGCACTTTCGCTCAAGCAGTATCATAATTCGTCTTCTGAGCGGGTCGCATTTAACTCATTTGGTTACGCATTTTCAGTGCTCAATTGTCTATATTTCACTTATCTTGCTTTTGCGAGCTGCTCAGATGCGGAGGTATTATTCATTTTCGCTTCCTGCTGTTTTCTAATTAAATGCAAGTCCAGCGTAGTTTTCAGTCATTTCATTTTAGTCTGCTACAATTTTCAGAAAATTGCTCTGTTTTATTCATTATCAATTATTCACTTGGTTACAATACATAATGTATTCTCGATATGACTTACATTTTGACGGCCCTAATGTCGTGCAACTTCCATATGGTTATGTGACCCTTAAATAATAAATACAACCAGCTGCATTTCTAGGATGTTTGCTTCATTGTGAGTTGTTCCTGTACTGTGCGGTGGCCAAGCACTATTTCTATGGACAGGCGCAGAGATGCAGAGGTGGTAACAAGTGTCACACACTTATATGGTTTTACAGGAAGAATAGTCGGTACACAAGATATTGAGCCTCATTTCGACGTCTTCCATGTCACTTAAATGTGTCACTATTCATGTTAATTGTGTCGCGTCCCATGTAGGAAAATTTTGTACACTTCGCATTTAATTTCCACTGGCTCTAAATCAGCTCATTACACTCCGATCTTCGCAACATCTACATCTACGTGGATACTCTGCGAATCACATTTAAGTGCCTGGCAGAGGGTTCATCGAACCACCTTCACAATTCTCTATTATTCGAATCTCGTACAGCGCACGGAAAGAATGAACGTCTATATCTTTCCGTACGAGCTCTGATTTCCCTTATTTTATCGTGGTGATCGTTCCTCCCTATGTAGGTCGGTGTCGACAAAATATTTTCGCATTCGAAGAGGAAGTTGGCGATTGGAATTTCGTGAGAAGATTCCGTCGCAACGAAAAACGCCTTTCTTTTAATGATTTCCGCCCCAAATCCTCTATCATTTCTGTGACACTAAAAAAAAATGGCTCTGAGCACTATGGGACTTAACATCTATGGTCATCAGTCCCCTAGAACTTAGAACTACTTAAACCTAACTAACGTAAGGACAGCACACAACACCCAGTCATCACGAGGCAGAGAATCTGTGACACTCTCTCCCATATTTCACTATAATACAAAACGTTCTTCCTTTCTTTGAACTTTTTCGATGTACTCCGTCAGTCATATCTGGTAAGGATCCCACACCGCGCAGAAGTATTCTAAAAGAGGACGGACAAGCGTAGTGTAGGCAGTCTCCTTAGTAGTCGAAACAAAATTAAGTCATTTATGGGGGAAGGTATCAGTCAAGAAGACGTGTAAAAATCAAATTTTTGGGCCAAATACTTTTTGTGAAATCGAATGATAAGTTTGTCAAAGCAGTGGGAACACCATGTGTCTGCACCGGCGAACAGTGCAGTGATGACAAAATCGCGCACAGCGCGGAATGCGGGGAGCACGTGTCTGCAGCAGGGAAAGGGTTAATGAAGAGACAAAGCACTAAAGTTTCAAAAAATTGCATTCAAACGAATATAATTGGTAAAGTAAAGCACTTTGATATTGTTTTTAAATAATGAAAATATTAAGCACCACACAGGGTTTGAACTCGTATCCTTTCGCATAGATGCCCTACACCTTAACCGTTACGCTAACGCAGCTCGTCTGATTGTAGTACGCCATGAGGACTCTAACACGTCACGGAAAATACTGACAAACACTGTTGGTATGACTATGAATTACTCACGCTTCGTCGAAGTACAATAGGAAATAAACAATTACCGCTGTTCTTTATTGCGAAAAAGCGGTTCGTGAGATTGATACAAACACTTTTCCTTGCTATCGCCAGAATTAGGAGTCTTATTGCTTGTTTGGTTTAATTAATTAATAGAATATGAAGCAATTGGTATAAAGAATGCTTTTTCCAAACTTTCTATAAAAGAAAGTCTATCAAGACATTGCTTTTGTTCTATTACTTTATTTATGACTGAACGTTTCTAAAACTGAAGACACTCGTCCATGCTCTGCACTGCAGTCGAGATCTGGCACCGTCGTTCTCTGTTCATTGGCTGACTGTTTTGTGACGTCAGATGCGCAGAACGAACCTAAACTCGGCCGCCAACATAAATGATGCGCACTTTAGTCGTCCAGTGAAGGGCTCCCATATTTTAACGAATAATGGACATTTATCTACATTAAATGCTGATAATCATCATACAGTGATAATGAAAGCTATGTCATGAGGGACAAGGCACACAAGACGTAAAACACTAAAGACCAGTCAGCCTCATCGTTGTAATGTAATGGATGTTCACCAAAGTATGACCAACTGCTGAGAAATGTATTGAAATCAAACGAAGGAATAAGTCAGCTTTATATGTGGATACAGCACAAAGAACCAGCTCCAAGTCACGAACTAAATTACAAAACAGAGCAATGGCTCAAATGGCTCTGAGCACTATGGGACTCAACTGCTGAGGTCATTAGTCCCCTAGAACTTAGAACTAGTTAAACCTAACTAACCTAAGGACATCACAAACATCCATGCCCGAGGCAGGATTCGAACCTGCGACCGTAGCGGTCTTGCGGCTCCAGACTGCAGCGCCTTTAACCGCACGGCCACTTCGGCCGGCTAAACAGAGCAATGTGCATGAGATACTATTTGCTTTTTGTCAATGATTTTGGAAAAGTATTGGTCTGAAATGCAACAAAACATGGGAAGCGGACCTTCAAAAATAAGGCAATAACTTGACCTATGTTAGCCAGTTGAAGAATATCTACATCAGCAGGCCTACTACAGCTTCATTTAGAATACATGACAAAAGCACTCCATCTTCAGGCCACGAGTGGCCTACCGGGACCATCCGACCGCCGTGTCATCCTCCGTGGAGGATGCGGATAGAATGGGCGTGGGGTCAGCACACTGCTCTCCCGGTCGTTATGATGGCATTCTTGACCGAAGCCGCTACTATTCGGGCGAGTAGCTCCTCAATTGGCATCACAAGGCTGAGTGCACCCGGAAAAATGGCAACAGCGCATGGAGGCCTGGATGGTCACCCATCCAAGTGCCAGCCACGCCCGACAGAGCTTAACTTCAGTGATCTTACGGGAACCGGTGTATCCACTGCGGCAAGGCCGTTGCCCTAGAATACATGAAGATGGTGCGAAATTCAGATATGAAAGAAAAGTTAGCCAAGGAGATATGTCATCATCAAGACTGATATCAGCAGCCCTAGTGGAAGTTTTCAGATCCCTGAACCGGAAAAAAAAGGATTATCTGAAAATATCTGAACCAGAATTGTATTGCTCAGAGTATAGTACTGTTCGACTCTATACAGAAAAATTCCAGTAAGTGGTGGGAGAAAAATAATGTAGCACTTTTGTAAACAGGTGGCACAATAAATTACAATAAGAATATATCAATGTAAGTCCAACACAGAGAAGGAAAACCTGCACAAAATAATAGCAGCACAGAAATACCATCACGCACGCAGAAAACTTGAAAAAGACATGTATTCAGCAGTGGATATTAAGTTGCCGAAAATAATAAATAACCCTAATACACGAAAAAATCTTGATATTTTAAACGAATACGCCATTTTTCCATTGCTCCTACTGTTGTGAGGAGAGAGTAGGTAGATATCCCGCACCCGGTCGCCCCTTTTCGTGCCAGCTGTCAGGAGCTTCGCATGGTTGATGCCTGCCTAAATTAACCAGTCCCCTACGCCATCTTTGTGTGGACCGTCTAAACTGTCAGACGCGTGTCGTTGCGTTACTTATTTTTTCCTTGTTGTTGTTGTGGTCTTCAGTCCTGAGACTGGTTTGATGCAGCTCTCCATGCTACTCTATCCTGTGCCAGCTTCTTCATCTCCCAGTACCTACTGCAACCTACATCCTTCTGAATCTGCTTAGTGTATTGATCTCTTGGTCTCCCTCTACCATTTTTACCCTCCACGCTGCCCTCCAATGCTAAATTTGTGATCCCTTGATGCCTCAAAACATGTCCTACCAACCGATCCCTTCTTCTAGTCAAGTTGTGCCACAAACTTCTCTTCTCCCCAATCCTATTCAATACCTCCTCATTAGTTACGTGATCTACCCACCTCAAATTCATCATTCTTCTGTAGCACCACATTTCGAAAGCTTCTATTCTCTTCTTGTCCAAACAGGTTATCGTCCATGTTTCAGTTCCATACATGGCTACACTCCATACAAATACTTTCAGAAACGACTTCCTGACACTTAAATCTATACTCGATGCTAACAAATTTCTCTTCTTCAGAAACGATTTCCTTGCCATTGCCAGTCTACATTTTATATCCTCTCTACTTCGACCATCATCAGTTATTTTACTCCCTAAATAGCAAAACTCCTTTACTACTTTAAGTGTCTCATTTCCTAATCTAATCCACTCAGCATCACCCGATTTAATTTGACTACATTCCATTATCCTCGTTTTGCGTTTGTTGATGTTCATCTTATATCCTCCTTTCAAGACACTGTCCATTCCTTTCAACTGCTCTTCCAAGTCCTTTGCTGTCTCTGACAGAATTACAATGTCATCGGCGAACCTCAAAGTTTTTACTTCCTCTCCATGAATTTTAATACCTACTCCGAATTTTTCTTTTGTTTCCTTTACTGCTTGCTCAATATACAGATTGAATAACATCGGGGAGAGGCTACAACCCTGTCTCACTCCTTTCCCAACCACTGCTTCCCTTTCATGCCCCTCGACTCTTATAACTGCCATCTGGTTTCTGTACAAATTGTAAATAGCCTTTCGCTCCCTGTATTTTACCCCTGCCACGTTCAGAATTTGAAAGAGAGTAGTCCAGTTAACGTTGTCAAAAGCTTTCTCTAAGTCTACAAATGCTAGAAACGTAGGTTTGCCTTTTCTTAATCTTTCTTCTAAGATAAGTCGTAAGACAAAATTGTTGAGGCTTTCGTGGCCACTTGTTGACAAACTGCCTATTGGCTTCTGTCTCGGGTTCTTCGGCCGACGTTCGTCTAATGATTGACCACCGGCAATGGAGGGTGAAGCTTTGACAATGCCAGCCACTCGTGCTGGCGAAACGTCAGAAAAATCATTAGACGAACGTCGGCCGAAGAACCCGAGACAGAAGCCAATAGGCAGTTTGTCATAAGTCGTAAGGTTAGTATTTTTTCCTTATGGACGTCTATTTTCAAGGAAGTGGAAAAAAGTGTTCTCTTGCTCAAGAAATGCCGACATCACTGTTTCTGGCCAGTGACGTAAATCCCCCCCCAATATTTCGAATACGAGTAATCTTTTAATACTACACTCAGCCTCGATAGTAAAAACAAAATTCAAGATTTCACTTAACTTTGCGGCTTTTCATCGGTAATTTTATAGATACTACATATATTCCTGATATGTTCTACATCCACAGATATATATCTTGGCAGTACAAATTTCCGTAAGTGGTGGAGGGTACTTCAGATTCCACTGTCATTTATCTCGAGTTATTGAGCCAATTACTAATAAAGTGTGCCGCAGTGGTGTGGACGAGCGTCAAGGGAGAAAAACTTTCACTCTATATGAGCTCGAATAGTTCTGCCATTACCATCATTATCTTTCCACGATATACCAGGGTTAGAACTTTAATAGTGGCAACTATTTATTTACAGCTCGTACAAAATAGATACGTGTTTCAAAAAATGGTTCAAATGGCTCTGAACGCTATGGGACTTAACATCTGAGGTCATCAGTCCCCTAGAACTTAGAACTACTTAAACCTAACCAACCTAAGGACATCACACACACCAATGCCCGAGGCAGGATTCGAACCTGCGACCGTAGCAGTCGCGCGGTTCCGGACTGAAGCGCCTAGAACGGCACGATCACCGCGGCCGGCTATACGTGTTTCAAAGTTATACTGACCTTCAAAGTAGTCACCAGCATTGTGTATAACCCGTTGCCAGCGATGTGGAAGTCGTAGGATACTCTTAGCAGTGCCAGTTGTGTTGACAGTGCGAGCGGCGCGGTCTATTGGCAGACGAATTTGTAGCAGATCTGAAGCGAATGCCGTGCAGTATTTCCTTCAGTTTAGAAATCGAGTTGACCTTACGAGGGCTTAAGACAGTAGGTGGTATAGCACGTAGCAGCCCCATCAGTCAAAAAAATTAGTAACAGCTTACTCTGTACGTGCTTGAGCATTGTCCTGCAAAATGATGGTCAGGTCCTGCAGAAAGTGTCATCACTTTTGTCTCTATGCTGTTTATTTTTGGAATACGACCTACGACCAGCTAATAGACAGAAGTGATGACACTTTCTGCAGGACCTTACCATCATTTTGCAGGACAATGCTCAAGCACGTGCAGTGCAAGCTGTCACTGATTTGTTTGACTGATGGGGCTGCTAAGTGCTATTCAATCTACTGCACTCCCCTGACTTAAGCCCTAGTAAGGATAACTCGATTTCTAAACTGAAGGAAACACTTCACGGCATTCGCTTCAGATATGCTACAAATTCGTCGGGCAATAAACCGCGCCGCTCGCACTGTAAACACAACTGCCACTGCTAAGAGTATCCTACGACTTCCACATCGCTGGCAACGTGTTATACACAATGCTGGTGACTACTTTGAAGGTCAGTAAAACTTTGAAACTCGTATCTATTTTGTACGAGCTGTAAATAAATAGTTGCCACTATTAAAGTTCCAACCCTCGTACATGTTAAAGGAAATAATAATATGACTGTACTTGGAACCCACAGTCTCGGAGTTTTAACAGTAAACAACATGGCGCTGCAGAACGCTTCACGTACAGCGTCCAACACTGGAAGAGCATGAAAATGTCGGTTAGTTTGTTAAGGAAATGTAATTCAACCGTGAAAGAAGTGGATTACGAAATTTTGGTAATACCTGTTATTGAGTGTTGCTCGTCAGTCTGGATTCTTACCAGGTTGGGTTAATAGAAGAGAGAGAGAGAGAGAAATGTTGAGTCATTTCGACACGGGATGGTTCAGTCGAAGCTGCACGTCATGGGGACGTTTATTGTTGAAATTATGAAAGCGGACAATGCATACTTCCTCCCACACACGTCTCGCAAAAGGACCATGACGAAAAAATCTCATACTGAAGTTTAGTGCCAACCATTCATCCCATGAGCCGTTCCCAAATGAAATGAGCCAGAAAATGTGGACTAGATACTGGTTGTCACTTAGCAACAAGTACAGCGGGGACATTTCAACCCTGCTAAGTTAGCCCAAGTCGCCTGTTGGTGATGTGATAATGATGTCGCAACTGAAAGGAACAACCACAGCTAAGTAAGACGCATGGGAGATCATGCACTGTCGCACAGAGACCGTCGAGCGTTACGAATCGTGGTTACAGAAAATTGCGTTAAATTAGCGGATGGAATGACTTGTGGGTTCCAAAGTGCTACCTTCAGTCAGCCGAGCACTATGGCTGTGCATAGGGGTACAATGGTCGAGCTAGCTCCTCAAAACCCAGCCATATTTTTTGTAATATGTCTCTTGAGGTAGTGTAAAGGGCGACGCCAGTGGAGAGTGGATGACTACAAACGAGTGATTTGGAGTCATGAGCCACAATGTACCCCGTGGCAATACTATGGAAGTGTTTAAGTTTGAAAAATGCCTGGAGAACGTTACCTGCCTTCATATGTAGCGCCAAGGAGGGGGTAGTGTTTGGGCACAAGTGTCTGTTTCGTCAGAGTCCCGATTTGAATCCAATGGAACACCTTTTGGGTAAGTTAGTTCCCCAACTCCGCTCAAGACCTCAGCGTCTAACATTACTAGTTTCTCTGGTTTCTTTTCATAAGGAAGTATGGGCTTCTGTTCTTTCACAGACTGTCAAACAGCTCAAAGAATGTCTCTCCAGCAGAGTTAAGGTGGTCATAAAAGCGAAGAACTGAATAGATCTTATTAATGCCCCATAATTTGCGTGTGGATACCTGTCACCATCTAGTGTATAATTCGGGTGCCTTCCTGAATTGTATAATTTTTGAACTGTTAAATATACTGATTTAGATACAAGTGATCGTGTTTGTATGCATGCCTAGTAATTAATGTTCTTATTGGCTGAGAATGGCGTGTTGTTTGAACTGTTACTGATACTCCGAGAGGGGGAGGAGGGGTTCTTTGGGGAAGAGACCATACAGCGAAGTCATCGGTCTCATTGGATTAGGGAAGGATGGCGAAGGAAGTCGGCCGTGTCCTTTCAAAGGTACGATCCCGGCATTTGCCTGAAGCGATTTAAGGAAATCACGGAAAACCTAAATCAGGATGACCGAACGCGGGACTGAACCGTCGTCCTCCCGAATGCGAGTCCTGTGTGCTAACCATTGCGCCACCTCGCTCGGTGTTGTTGTTTGACCAAAACATATTTTTAATAAAGAAGCGACATACCGCTATTGCGTCAAATCATGATTTCTCAAAAAATATTTATTTACATCTACCGTCTACTGTCAATATTAGTAAGATGCGCTTAGCAACTGAAGGTTCAAATTGTTCAAATGGCTCTAAGCACTATGGGACTTAATATCTGAGGTCATCAGTACCCTAGACTTAGGACTACTTAAACCTAACTAACCTAAGGACATCATACACATCCATGCCCGAGGCAGGATTCGAACCTGAGACCATAGCAGCCGCGTGGTTCCGGACTGAAGCGCCTAGAAGCGCTCGGTCACAGCGGCCGGCTTAACTGAAGATCTCTTTGCATTTCGTAACAAGCTTCCACACATGTCACCTCCTTCTACACAATTACATCGTTTGCAAACAGGCATACAGAGCTCCAGATGGTATTCGCCAGTGCATTCAGTGAAGAGCGCTACCTCTGCTTCTTCTGAAGCCTCCTAACGAAATAAAAATTATTGTCTCTCAATTGTTCTGCCTGTTTTTAGAACTGGCTGACAGAAGTATTACTGTTCCGGAATGTAAGACGTTTTTGTGGTGTGTTGGTGGAAATTTTTAGGAAAAGCTGTCACGGTTTATACTGAAGTAATCTGTGTTGCCAAGGTACTTGCTTCGGAACGCATTCCAACCGTGTAACATTCTTGCGTTTATCTTAGTTCCAGCAGGTGAGCAACCGCGGTGATAAGAAAATCACGTGGAACAGAAGCAAGGCGGTATGCGGAATGTCGCTGTTAGTCATAGTTTAGCTAGTATACTGATGTCCACTCAGCTGTTGTCATGTCACGTTTCCTTACATTTCCTACATTTTATGTCTCTCATCTTTCCAAAAGTGGACTGGTTGTAAGAAACCAACGCATATAAAATAAAATAGAAATCTGACTACCAGAAAATGCAATTACTCAAAAGCAGAACGTAAAATAAGATTTGATGTGGCATTAAAATCTTTTAACAATTAGAAGCAGCTTTCTCTATCGCCATGTCACTTCTCAGACAGTAGAAATTATACGAGGCAGTTTATTGAAGCGGTCTGCGGGAAAAAGGGAGAAAGAGTGTGGTCCTGCTTTCTCTACCCTTCATCGCGGTGTCATATGGCTGCCGTAAACCCCTTTGATGATATTTAATTCAACGTGAGATTTCCGTTCCCGCATGAAATATGGCGCTTTTTATTCCCTCTGGCCTTTTTGCGATAGACTTTCCCCTCTCTGACATGCCTTCGCACAATATTATAACCCGAGGTTTCGTTGCGCTTTGTGTTTCCCGAGACGGGTGAGAAATTTACAAGAAGAAAACGGCTGTTTGTAGCGCAGCCTTTGAACGCCGCTGTCGCGTTGCCCTCTGCGGACAGAAAAACTGCGAGACGCAGCACCTGCGAGCGGAGGAACGCGGTAAACATCTGGCGCAGTCAGCGAGCAGTCGGCTTAGCGGCGAGAACACACGCCGACGGATGCACTGCGGTCTCAATTTCCGAACGTTAGACTACGATAGTAGTGTTACAATGGTCCACACAACTTTTTGAAGAGCAAAGTACTATTCACAGCGGTAAACCGTACTACACACATTATGCTGTTACCTACGAGGGTCACTCCAAGAGAAATGCACACTATTTTTGTAAAAATACAGTTTTCATTCTGCATGTGTGAAAGTTTTACAGTGTGTAGATACATCCTTCCGGCTAGTTTTGAAACTTAGTTGAACCTGTCCCCGTGAGTGGCGCCATCACAGCATGTCTTCAAGATGGCTGCTACATTTGACGTTCGTCAGAAGTAACGTGCTGTCATAGAATTCCTGTGTGAAAACGAGACAGTGGGAAGCATCCACAAGAGGTTGAAAAAGGTGTATGGAGATGATGCTGTCGATCGCAGTACAGTTAGTCAGTGGGCAAGCAGGTTACGTGATGAAAGCGGGCACGGCAATATTGAGGATAGTCCTCGTAGCTGCAGGCCTCGTACTGCACACAATCCAGACAATGTGCAGAGAGCGAATTGGTGACTGCTGACAAAAGCATCACAGTTAATGAATTGTCGCGCTACGTTGGGATAGGGGAAGGAAGTGTTTGCAGAATACTGAAAGTGTTGACGTTAAAAAAGGTTTGTGCCAGGTGGGTTCACAGGATGTAGACAGGGGCTCACAAAGAAACAAGAAAAACGGTATGCAGCGAACTTTTGGAACAGTACGAGAGTGGTGGAGATGAATTTCTTGGAAGAATTGTGACAGGTGATGAAACATAGCTCCATCATTTTTCACCAGAGACGAAGAGGCAATCAATGGAGTGGCATCATGCAATTTCGCCCAAGAAAAAAATAAAGATAATTCAAAACCACACCTTCTGCTGGAAAAGTTACGGCTACGGTGTTTTTCGATTCCGAAGGACTCTTGCTTGTGGGCATCATGCCAAGTGGAACCTCCGGCCGGAGTGGCCGTGCGGTTCTGGGCGCTACAGTCTGGAAGCGAGCGACCGCTACGGTCGCAGGTTCGAATCCTGCCTCGGGCATGGATGTGTGTGATGTCCTTAGGTTAGTTAGGTTTAATTAGTACTAAGTTCTAGGCGACTGACGACCTCGGAAGTTAAGTCGCATAGTGCTCAGAGCCATTTGAACCATTTGAACCAAGTGGAACCACCATAACTTGTGATGCATATGTGACGACACTGAAGAAACTTCAAGCTCGACTGAGTCGTGTTCGACCACATCGGCAAATGAAGGATGTTTTGCTGTTGCACGACAATGAACGGCCACATGTCAGTCAAAAAACCGTGGAAGCGATCACAAAACTCGGATGGACAACACTGAAACACCCGCCTTGCAGTCCTGCCCTGGCTCCATGTGACTATCATATCTCTGGGAAAGTGAAAGACTCTCTTCGTGGTTTGAAGATGATGACTCCCTTGTGCACGCTGCCAAACAGTGGCTCCAACAGGTTGGTCCAGAATTTTACCGTGCTTGTATACAGGCGCTGGTTCCAAGATGGCGTAAGGCAGTTGAGAGGGATGGAAATTACGTGGAGAAATGAAAATATTGTTCCTAAAGGATGTATCTACACACTGTACAACTTTCGGACATCTAGAATAAAAGATGTATTTAAAAGAAATAGTGTACATTTCTTTTGGAGTGACCCTCGTATAATGAAGTACTGTCTGAACAAGGCAGTATAAATACCCAGTAAGAGCTTGCTAATATTTCAAAGTAGTGTGACGATTACCAGCTTGGTTTAAATGTTCTATAAAAGGCCTTTATCCACGCAGTTTAGATTAGATTAGATTAATTATTCATACCATAGACCCATGAAAGAGGGAATCCTCCCGGGTGTGGAACATGTCAGATAAACACATTACAAAAATGTAATTAGAAAAACTTGAGCTTCATTAATTTTAATGATCCTCAGTCAATAAACAGTAAAATTATGCACACGAATTAAATTCAGTGATCCTCAGTTAAGAACAGTCAGAGTATGTACAAGATTTAAAATTCAACTTCCACTGTTTACAGACTTAAGACTTACATCTCCTTTCCATACGTTCATCATTCACACAGTTGGTAGTTACTTGGCTGTTACAATCAAGTATTGTCAAAAATTAAAGTATAATAAATTTTCATTAAAATGGTCTACTGCACTTGTTGAGAAACTCGTGGATGGAATAGAAGGAGTTGGCCACCAAAAATTCTTGTAAATTATATTTAAATTGTGCCTTGTCTGAAACTAAACTCTTAATGGTTGCTGGTAACTTATTGAAAATATGCGTAGCTGAATACTGGCCTACTTTCTGGGCTAGAGTAAGTGATTTTCAATCTTTATGCATATTGTTCTTATTCCTAGTATTGATACTGTGTGCTAAGCAGTTATCTGAAAAAAGAGACATATTATTTACAACAAACTTCATTAAGGCATAAATATACTGAGCAGCTGTGGTTAATATGCCCAATTCTTTGAATGGGTTTCGACATGATGTTCTTGGATTTACACTACTCATTACTCTTATTATATGCTTCTGTACTCTAAAAATTTTTGCTCTGTTTGTGGAGTTAGCCCAAAATATGATACCATAGGACATAATGGAAAGAAAATAAGCGAAATATGCCAGTTTTTTTAAAATTTATATCTCCTATATCTGACATCATTCGCATTGCAAACACACACTTGTTTAGGCGCTTTAGCAGTTCGTTAGTATGTTGCTCCCAACTGAATTTATCATCAAGCTGTAATCCCAAGAATTTTACACTCTCAACTTCTAGTTCCATGTCATCACAGTTTATACTCACACCAGAAGGAAATCTCTTGGAAGTTCTGAACAGCACATAGTGGGTCTTTTCAAAGTTTAATGACAGTGAATTGGCTATGAACCACTTATTAATGTCAGTAAAAATTTAATTAGCTGCCCTTTCTAAATTTATATTTGATTTACTATTTATTGCAATGTTTGTATCATCTGCAAATAAGACAAACTTGGCATCTGTTAATGTAACAGATGACAGGTCATTAATATGCAAATATGACAGTGAATGTCATATGGTTGATGATAGTGTGAGATGACGACGAGTATTAAAATGAAGTGACACGGTATATTAAAAACAAAGACGAGTTTCTGTGAAAGGAGACCAGTGAGCGTACTGGCTGTATCTGTCCATAGAGTGAATCACGAAAGAACAACAAGTTTTATGGCTTTAGGAGTTGTTGTTGTTGTGTTGTTGTGGTCTTCAGTCCTGAGACTGGTTTGATGCAGCTCTCCATGCTACCATATCCTGTGCAAGCTTCTTCATCTCCCAGTACCTACTGCAACCTATATTCTTCTGTATCTGTTTAGTGTATTCATCTCTTGGTCTCCCTCTACGATTTTTACCCTCCACGATGCCCTCCAATACTAAATTGGTGATCCCTTGATGCCTCAGAACATGTCCTACCAACCGATCCCTTCTTCTAGTCAAGTTGTGCCACAAACTTCTCTTTTCCCCAATCCTACTCAATACCTCCTCATTAGTTATATGGTCTACCCATCTAATCTTTAGCATTCTTCTGTAGCACCACATTTCGAAAGCTTCTATTCTCTTCTTGTCCAAACTATTTATCGTCCATTCACTTCCATACATGGCCCCATTCCATACAAATACTTTCAGAAACGACTTCCTGACACTTAAATCTATACTCGATGTTAACAAATTTCTCTTCTTCGGAAAGGCTTTCCTTGCTTTAGGAGTACTGTAATCGAAATATTTGCTCTGTCTGGTACTGGGCGTCGTGGTCGAGGACCACCACAACTACCTCTATTTGTGTGTGTGTGTGTGTGTGTGTGTGTGTGTGTGATGTGGGGGAGGTGCGGCGAGAGGGGCCACAGGGGCAGGTACGGAGGCGCTCGCTAAACGTGCCATTGTGGCGCAGTGAATGGAAGCAGCCGGCGGCAGGGGACGGTTGTGATTTACGCTGGGAACTGGGCGCGCCAATTACCTCGCCTTCATACCTGCAGGGCGCGCCAGCCAGCCCTTTGCTGGGTGCTGGGCCGTCCTCCGCATCTGGAGCGCCGTCTCTGGCTCGGGATTCTCCAAATGTAAGGGGACAGGTCAAGGACACACCGATGCCGTGTTGGAGGCGTGAACTGTGCGAAAAAAAGAACTTTGCAAGTACGGTCTCTTCAGCGAGGTGGTCATCTGAAACCGTGCATTAGACTGGGATCGGACTATCAGTCCCAGTCATAAAAAGCCCCCCAATCCCCCGGTGGAACCTGAGGAAAGCTGACTGGAATAAATACCGATCCTATGTTGAGAAAACGATAAACCGGATACCACCAAAACCTGAGAACTACAAAAGATTCGTAAACTTAGTACAAAAAGCGGCCCTAAATGCAATTCCACGAGGATCGAGAAAGGAATACACCCCCTGCTGGACGAAAGAGTGTGAAACACTACTGGAGGAATATGAGAAGACCGGGGACGAGGAGACTGCAGACCAACTGGTCAACGCCATGAATGAGGATCGTAGGAGTAGATGGAAGGAGGCGATGGAGAATCTAGATTTTACCCACTCCAGCAGGAAGAGCTGGGGCCTGCTGAGGAAATTAGGCGGTGCCACAGCGCCTAACAGGCCGACTCTTGGAACCAGCGCATCTGAGATTGCAGCTGTCCTGAAACAGACCTCCAAAATCCAGCTAAAAACAGCCGAAAAGAGAGAAATTTCCCAAGAGCTAAGCAGTTTATTGCTTAATAACCCAACCAACATGGGCATTGTAAAAGAAGTGGAGACAGAAGAGATATCCCAGGCCTTGAAGCTAATGAAGACAGGAAAAGCAGCCGGACCTGACAACATCCTACCAGAATTCTTAAAGGAATTGGGAACTTTAGGAAGAAGGTGGCTGGCTAAACTTTGTACGGAATGCATAAGCACGGGGGTTGTGCCTAAGGAATGGAAAGAAGCAAAAGTCATCGCAGTGCTGAAACCCGGAAAGACTGGAGATAATCCTAGGAATTACAGACCAATATCCCTGCTGTGTACCTCCTATAAATTATTCGAGAGAATATTGCTGACTAGATTAACTCCATACATCGAAGCCAACCTCCCAACATACCAAGCGGGTTTCCGAGCAGGTAGAAACTGCTGCGATCAAGTGCTGTCCCTCACAACCTATATTGAGAAAGGCTTCCAGAACAAGATGAAAACTGGCCTGGTCCTCATAGACCTCACATCAGCTTACGACACAGTATGGATTGAAGGGTTACTGCTTAAGCTAACTAGAATCATAAAATGCAAGCAGACTTACAAACTACTCAAGAACATACTAACGAACAGGAAAATCAAGGTCTCACTCCATGGCACGAACAGTAAGAGCATGGTTCTGAGTAATGGTCTGCCACAGGGTTCAGCACTAGCACCCGCTCTCTTCAATCTATACATAGCTGACTTGCCAGAAACTAAATCACGCAAATTTGCATATGCAGATGACCTGGCCATCGCATATCAGAGTAAAAACTACAACGATCTCGACGAAACACTGAATGCAGACCTTGAAGTCCTGAACACCTATTGCTCCAAGTGGCACCTACTTCCCAACCCCAACAAAACAACCAGCACTATAATGCACCTCAACAACAGAGAGACACACAGAAAATTACAGATCTTTTCGAATGGCCAAAGCATAAGACATGAGAATAAGCCTAAATATTTGGGAGTGAAACTAGACCGGACCCTAACGTACAGCTCACACCTCGAAGACACAAAGCAAAAACTAAAATCCCGCAATGCTATCCTTTCAAAACTGGCTGGAACAACATGGGGATGTGGAGCGAGCACTTTGAGAACTTCAGCACTAGCCCTTGTCTACAGTGTAGCTGAATACTGTTCACCAGTCTGGAGGAGAAGTGCACACGTATCTAAAGTGGATGTCCAGCTGAGGGAGACAATGCGAATAATCTCGGGAACACTCAGGGCCACCCCCTGTGCATGGCTTCCTGTACTGGCGAACATAGAGCCTCCAGAAATCAGGCGATCACAGCTAGCCCTAAAAACCTACAGGAAAATTATAGACAACCCGGACCTCCCTATCCACCAAGATCTGACACCGACAAACAGGCTTAAATCCAGATCACCCTTTTGGAAAATCGGTGAAGAACTACAAGCCTTTGAGCCGAGAACGGCCTGGAACGAAGTATGGTCGGCAAGTGAATTTAAGAACAAAAATTTAGTACACGATCCGAACAAGAAGATTGATGGCTTCAACCTACCAAGAAGAGTGTGGACAGCTCTAAACCGGGTCAGAACGAGTGTTGGGAGATGTAAACACCTGATGAACAAGTGGGGCCTGGCAGACAGCGCTGTATGTGAGTGCGGAGAAATACAGACAATGGACCATCTACTCGCGTGCAAAGTGTATGGCTATGGTGGTGAACTCATGGACATACATAGACTCAGTGACTCAGCCATAGAGTGGCTCAAAAACATATCTAATATAGTGTAGAATTATATTGTTTTCTTTTTTAGTATATAGTGATAAGAATATTGTAAATTATGCCTCTGTGATGCCGAACGAGTAAATAAATAAATAAGAAAATTGTTAAGGCTTTCGTGGCCA
Organism: Schistocerca nitens; assembly: GCF_023898315.1. Taxonomy (NCBI): domain Eukaryota; kingdom Metazoa; phylum Arthropoda; class Insecta; order Orthoptera; family Acrididae; genus Schistocerca; species Schistocerca nitens. The sequence goes on along the minus strand of NC_064619.1, from coordinate 585,859,762 downwards.
CTTGTTGACAAACTGCCTATTGGCTTCTGTCTCGGGTTCTTCGGCCGACGTTCATCTAATGATTTTTCTGACGTTTCGCCAGCACGAGTGGCTGGCATTGTCAAAGCTTCACCCTCCATTGCCGGTGGTGAACTGGAGGCGAGCTCGCGGTCGCAGACTATATGTACCTGGCGCGCCAACGTCCGAGGGCTTCTCCGCGGTCATTTCCGGTGCGGTTCTCCTCTTGCTACCTGCGACGGTCGTTCGCTGCAGTACGGGAAGCCAGGATCCGTTTACCTTAAGGTTTTCCTCTTTCTTGTTGAAACTGTTCGCGTGTTTTTGGATTTCTACAGCTTCTCTGAACAAGCGCGTGTGATAGTGCTTCTCTACAGCCAGAACTTCCGTGTCGGCGAATTTTATTACGTGGTCGGTCTCATTCAGTGCGTGCTCTGCCACGGCCGATTTCTCCACCTGCCCCAACCTGCAATGTCGCTTATGCTCTTTGATCCTGGTGTTAATGGATCGTCCAGTCATTCCGACATAAACTTTTCCGCATGTGCAAGGTATACGGTATATTCCCGACATTGCAAGTGGGTCTCTTTTCTCCTTCGCCGATCTAAGACACTCTTTGATCTTCCTTGTCGGTTTGAAAATCGTCTTTACGCCGTGTTTGCGCAATATACGGCCGATTCTGTCCGTCACTCTGGGAATGTATGGCAGAAAGGCCGTACCCGACATTTCTTTTTCTGGTTCTTTACTTCGCCGAGTGTTTAGCTCTGTTACACTTCTAATGTAATTTGTGGAGTACCCATTGCTCCTCAGAACAGTTTCCAGGTGTTGCATTTCTCGTTTGAGGTGTTGAGGCTCACATATTCGTCCTGCTCTCGTTACGAGCGTACTAATCATGCCTCTTTTCTGGCTCGGGTGGTGGTTTGACAGTTTGTGCAGGTATCGGTCCGTGTGTGTCGGTTTTCGATACACGCTGTGTCCCAGGTTTTCGCCGTCCCTTGTGACCAGCACATCTAGAAATGGCAGTTTCCTGTCCTTTTCTACCTCCATGGTAAATGTTATGTTGGCATGGAGGCTGTTCAAGTGTCTCAGGAATTCACCGAGCTGTTCTTCACCATGGCTCCACACCACGAAAGTATCATCGACGTACCTGTACCACACCTTAGGTTTGCAAGTCGCCGAGTCCAGTGCCTGTGCTTCGAATTGTTCCATGAAGAAGTTGGCCACCACTGGACTGAGAGGACTACCCATGGCGACGCCTTCCAGCTGTTCGTAGAAATCGCCATTCCACGTGAAATAGCTCGTGGTGAGACATGCATGGAAGAGCTTTTTGATGTCTTGCGGGAACATGGAACCGATGTGCTCCAGAGCGTCGCTGAGTGGCACTTTCGTAAATAACGAAACAACATCAAAACTGACCAGGATGTCGTTTGGCGCAAGTTTCAGTTTCTTCAGCTTCTCAATGAAATGTCCTGAGTCCTTAATGTATGTGTCGGTCTTTCCCACGTGTGGCTGGAGCAGAGAGGCCAAGTGTTTCGCCAGTTTATACGTTGGTGAGCCAGGAGCGCTAACGATCGGTCTCAGTGGAACGTTGTTCTTATGGATCTTGGGTAATCCATACAGCCGAGGTGGTAGGGCTTCTGTGTTGCGCAGGTTTCTCTGTATGTCCGCCGGCAGAGAAGACGCCTTGATTAATCGATTCGTATTCCGAGTGATACGCTGCGTCGGATCTGCGCTTAGTTTTCGGTACGTCGTCGGATCTAATAGGTCTCGAATCTTTTGCTCATAATCTTCGGTCTTCATTACGACGGTCGCATTCCCCTTATCGGCAGGCAGTACCAATATACTCTTGTCGGCGTTGAGATTCTTAATGGCTTGTACCTCTTCTTTCTTCAGGTTGCAAGCTGGTGGTTTTGCTCGGCGCAGTATCCTGGCTGTTTCAGTGCGTATTTCCTCTGCCCTTTCACAAGGAAGGGTCCGAATGGCTGCTTCGGTGTTGGCAATGATGTCCTCCATAGGTATAGTTCTCGGGATGATAGCGAAATTCCCTCCTTTTTGAAGGACTGACACTTCCTCTTCGGTCAATTGTCGTTCAGTGAGGTTGACCACTGTGTGTGACATGTCGGGAATCGCCTTGTCGGTCTGCTTCCGGCATCTTTCAAACTTTTTCTTTTGCCGCTCGGTGCAGCGCTCGAGTTCGTTCTGCATGCTCCTGTGAGTGATGCTGTCGATCTTGTCCCAGTCGTCTCGATGCATTCTGCTACTTAGTTGATAGAAAATGTCCAGAAGTTCCTGATCCGTTCTTGCCAAGTCTCTCCGTGTTGTATGTATTCGCTCACGAAGAAAAGCTCGTTCCATTCTGTCGTAGATACGATGTGCTTGGGCAGTGGTGAATAGGCGCTTGCATCTCAAGAACTTCGGTGTAGCACATTCATCTCGGCACCGTGACAGAAAGGCGAGAGAGGACATCAGTCGCGCTTTCTTCTTCCGTCGTTGGTCAAGGCGTCGGTACAATCTGCAAATCTCCTCCCCGTAGAGGCGTAATACAAAATTGTTAAGGCTTTCGTGGCCACTTGTTGACAAACTGCCTATTGGCTTCTGTCTCGGGTTCTTCGGCCGACGTTCATCTAATGATTTTTCTGACGTTTCGCCAGCACGAGTGGCTGGCATTGTCAAAGCTTCACCCTCCATTGCCGGTGGTGAACTGGAGGCGAGCTCGCGGTCGCAGACTATATGTACCTGGCGCGCCAACGTCCGAGGGCTTCTCCGCGGTCATTTCCGGTGCGGTTCTCCTCTTGCTACCTGCGACGGTCGTTCGCTGCAGTACGGGAAGCCAGGATCCGTTTACCTTAAGGTTTTCCTCTTTCTTGTTGAAACTGTTCGCGTGTTTTTGGATTTCTACAGCTTCTCTGAACAAGCGCGTGTGATAGTGCTTCTCTACAGCCAGAACTTCCGTGTCGGCGAATTTTATTACGTGGTCGGTCTCATTCAGTGCGTGCTCTGCCACGGCCGATTTCTCCACCTGCCCCAACCTGCAATGTCGCTTATGCTCTTTGATCCTGGTGTTAATGGATCGTCCAGTCATTCCGACATAAACTTTTCCGCATGTGCAAGGTATACGGTATATTCCCGACATTGCAAGTGGGTCTCTTTTCTCCTTCGCCGATCTAAGACACTCTTTGATCTTCCTTGTCGGTTTGAAAATCGTCTTTACGCCGTGTTTGCGCAATATACGGCCGATTCTGTCCGTCACTCTGGGAATGTATGGCAGAAAGGCCGTACCCGACATTTCTTTTTCTGGTTCTTTACTTCGCCGAGTGTTTAGCTCTGTTACACTTCTAATGTAATTTGTGGAGTACCCATTGCTCCTCAGAACAGTTTCCAGGTGTTGCATTTCTCGTTTGAGGTGTTGAGGCTCACATATTCGTCCTGCTCTCGTTACGAGCGTACTAATCATGCCTCTTTTCTGGCTCGGGTGGTGGTTTGACAGTTTGTGCAGGTATCGGTCCGTGTGTGTCGGTTTTCGATACACGCTGTGTCCCAGGTTTTCGCCGTCCCTTGTGACCAGCACATCTAGAAATGGCAGTTTCCTGTCCTTTTCTACCTCCATGGTAAATGTTATGTTGGCATGGAGGCTGTTCAAGTGTCTCAGGAATTCACCGAGCTGTTCTTCACCATGGCGTCTTCTCTGCCGGCGGACATACAGAGAAACCTGCGCAACACAGAAGCCCTACCACCTCGGCTGTATGGATTACCCAAGATCCATAAGAACAACGTTCCACTGAGACCGATCGTTAGCGCTCCTGGCTCACCAACGTATAAACTGGCGAAACACTTGGCCTCTCTGCTCCAGCCACACGTGGGAAAGACCGACACATACATTAAGGACTCAGGACATTTCATTGAGAAGCTGAAGAAACTGAAACTTGCGCCAAACGACATCCTGGTCAGTTTTGATGTTGTTTCGTTATTTACGAAAGTGCCACTCAGCGACGCTCTGGAGCACATCGGTTCCATGTTCCCGCAAGACATCAAAAAGCTCTTCCATGCATGTCTCACCACGAGCTATTTCACGTGGAATGGCGATTTCTACGAACAGCTGGAAGGCGTCGCCATGGGTAGTCCTCTCAGTCCAGTGGTGGCCAACTTCTTCATGGAACAATTCGAAGCACAGGCACTGGACTCGGCGACTTGCAAACCTAAGGTGTGGTACAGGTACGTCGATGATACTTTCGTGGTGTGGAGCCATGGTGAAGAACAGCTCGGTGAATTCCTGAGACACTTGAACAGCCTCCATGCCAACATAACATTTACCATGGAGGTAGAAAAGGACAGGAAACTGCCATTTCTAGATGTGCTGGTCACAAGGGACGGCGAAAACCTGGGACACAGCGTGTATCGAAAACCGACACACACGGACCGATACCTGCACAAACTGTCAAACCACCACCCGAGCCAGAAAAGAGGCATGATTAGTACGCTCGTAACGAGAGCAGGACGAATATGTGAGCCTCAACACCTCAAACGAGAAATGCAACACCTGGAAACTGTTCTGAGGAGCAATGGGTACTCCACAAATTACATTAGAAGTGTAACAGAGCTAAACACTCGGCGAAGTAAAGAACCAGAAAAAGAAATGTCGGGTACGGCCTTTCTGCCATACATTCCCAGAGTGACGGACAGAATCGGCCGTATATTGCGCAAACACGGCGTAAAGACGATTTTCAAACCGACAAGGAAGATCAAAGAGTGTCTTAGATCGGCGAAGGAGAAAAGAGACCCACTTGCAATGTCGGGAATATACCGTATACCTTGCACATGCGGAAAAGTTTATGTCGGAATGACTGGACGATCCATTAACACCAGGATCAAAGAGCATAAGCGACATTGCAGGTTGGGGCAGGTGGAGAAATCGGCCGTGGCAGAGCACGCACTGAATGAGACCGACCACGTAATAAAATTCGCCGACACGGAAGTTCTGGCTGTAGAGAAGCACTATCACACGCGCTTGTTCAGAGAAGCTGTAGAAATCCAAAAACACGCGAACAGTTTCAACAAGAAAGAGGAAAACCTTAAGGTAAACGGATCCTGGCTTCCCGTACTGCAGCGAACGACCGTCGCAGGTAGCAAGAGGAGAACCGCACCGGAAATGACCGCGGAGAAGCCCTCGGACGTTGGCGCGCCAGGTACATATAGTCTGCGACCGCGAGCTCGCCTCCAGTTCACCACCGGCAATGGAGGGTGAAGCTTTGACAATGCCAGCCACTCGTGCTGGCGAAACGTCAGAAAAATCATTAGATGAACGTCGGCCGAAGAACCCGAGACAGAAGCCAATAGGCAGTTTGTAAATAAATAAGACTGGGATCAACAAAGAGTTGGGAAAAAATTCGTGTGTCCTGTTCCAAGCAACCACCCTACAATTCCAGCGAAAAGCGGTACACTATACTTTCTAATTTGACTTATTCAATATAATTTTAAAGTAAAAAATTTTTATGCCTAGACCAAAATTCTCAGTGTACAAAATATTAAAGCACGATGACTACTTGCGGATGTTTACTACAAACATCATCAGATCGCTCAAATAGTAAAAAGAAAAATGGCGAACATGCATTGAAAAACATTATCATTAACTAAAATGCATTCGTGTTGTGCCCAACGAGACAATGCCAGTATGTAGTTCAAAATTTCGTCATGAGCAAGCCAAACTGTAAATCATAATCTCGCAAGATGACGGTAATAAAGAAGGAAAATTGCCAGATTCGTTAGCAAAACTTGCACCACATACCGGTTACTTTTGAAGTGTCCTGCCAGTCAGGTTACACTTGTTGACATTTTACTTTTAGTCATCACTTGGGCACATTTTATAAAGATGACTAATTTATGATGGATCGCTTTTTAGTAAACCAGGCTATGGAACAGATGACACTTCCTGTAATGTTGCTTATACTGTTCTCAGCACAATGCCTGATGTACAATTGAAAATCACGGGCATGTGGTACGACTTTTCCTCATGCAACTGACAGTTTTCCTTCCTTATCACTGTCACCTTGCGAGATTATGGTTTACAACCTGGGCGATCATGCTGAAGAGTTTACCTACACACTGTCATAATCTTTTTTGTCGACAATACGAATGCATTTCACAGGATAACTTTAATTAATGATGCATGTTCACTGTTTTCTTTACGATTTGAACGAACTGAAGACGGTTGTAAAAAACAAATGAAAGAAGTCATCGTGCTGTAGTTGTATACAAGGAACTGCTGTTTAGGCATAAAAAGTTTTTTCATTTAAACATGAGTTAATTTCAGGCTAGCAACGTGTTTTTGATCTTGGACATACTGCAAATGAAAATCTGTTTCAAATTCTTTTTCTTCTTCTTCCACACTTAACAAACGCCAATTCACACGTCACATTCACAGTCGGTCCTATCTTTTGCTAACTCTTCCAGGATCTCTTCTTCCATTTCGCGTACAAAGACTTATCTGTTTTTGCAATCTATCTTCAGTCATTCTGTTAACACACACATAAAAAAAAATTTTGCATCACCTGGTTCCCAGAACTCCTTAAGATAGACGTTGACTGAGGAGAGTCAGAGATGTCACTAAATCCGCCCAAAGATGTAAACAACCATGCATGACCAGCGCCTATTAGACGGAGGGGGTCCGAAAGCCGATCAGTCATTCCACCTGGAAGGAGGTACACGGCTCGTGCTGTCAGTAGTTCAACCATTCCTAGACCGTCAATATCGCGGTTCGATAGCGTCCGCATTGTTACTTTGTGTCAGGAAGGGCTCTCTACAAAGGAAGTGTCTAGATGTCTCGGAGTGAACCATCATTCATGAAACTGGCGAGATTGGATTGAGCCGGCCGCTGTGGCCGAACGTTTCTAGGCGCTTCAGTCTGGAACCGCTACGGTCGCAGGTTCGAATCCTGCCTCGGGCATGGATGTGTGTGATGTCCTTAGGTTAGTAAGGTTAAAGTAGTTTTAAGTTCTAGGGGACTGATGACCTCAGATGTTAAGTCCCATAGTGCTTAGAGCCATTTGAACCATTTTTGAGATACAGAGAAACAGGAACTGTCGACAACATGCCTCGCTCAGGCCACCCAAGAGTTACTACTGCAGTGGATGACCGCCACCTACGGATTATGGATCGGAGGAACTCTGACGCCACCATGTTGAACAATGCTTTTCCTGCAGCCACAGGACGTCGTGTTACGACTCAAACTGTGCGCAATAGGCTGCATGATGCGCAATTTCACTCCCGACGTCCATGGCGACGTCCATCTTTGCAACCACGACACCATGCAGCGCGGTACAGATGGGCCCAACAACATGCCAAATGGACCGCTCAGGATTGGTATCACGTTCTCATCACCGATGAGTGTCACATATGCCTTCAACCAGACAATCGTCGTAGACATATTTGGAGGCATCCCGGTCAGGCTGAACGCCTTGGACACACTGTGCAGCGACTGCAGCAAGGCGGAGGTCCCGTGCTGTTCTGGGGTGGCATTATGTGGGACCGTCGTACGCCGCTGGTGGTCATGGCAGGCGCCGTAACGGCTGTACGTTACGTGATTGCTATCCTCCGACCAATCAACCATATCGGCAGCATATTGGCGAGGCATTCGTCTTCATGGACGACAATTCACGCCCCCATCGTGAACATCTTGTGAATGACTTTCTTCAGGATAACGACATCGCTCGACTAGAGTGGCCAGCATGTTGTCCAGACATGAATCCTATCGAACATGCCTGGAATAGATTGCAAAGGGCTGTTTATGGACGACGTGACCCACCAACCACTATGAGGGATCCACGACGAATCGCCGCTGAGGAGCGGGATGACCGTTGTTTTGATGAATTTGTCGATAGTATGCCACGACGAATACAGGCATGCATCAGTGCAAGAGGACGTGCTACTGGGTATTGGAGATACCGGTGTCGCAGCAATCTGGACCACCACCGCTGAAGGTCTCGCTGTACGGTGGGACAACATGCAATGTGTACTTTTCATGAGCAATAAAAAGGGCAGAAATGGTTGTTTATGCTGATCTCTATTCCAATTTTCTGTACAGGTTCCGGAACTCTCGGAAACGAGGTGATGCAAAACTTTTTTTTATGTGGGTATATTCTATCCATTTTCTTCTGTAATCGCCCACTCTTTCCCCAACGTTAAAAACATTAAGTTTCGTTCTCATGTCTTCGTTCGTTTTCTGTCTAACCTTGAGCGTCATTTCACCTTTCTGAAATGTCTCGTTACCTTCTGTGGAGACACACAAGTCTCAATCTCACACAATAAATCTGGTGTTTCCACTACATTATAAATTTTGATTCTTAACTCCTTTTTGCCTTGTTATTCAACGGTCTGTTTATAATATTATATGCGTCCTAAAAACTTTGAATTTTAGTTTCTACATATATCTTGATCTTTATTGTAACTGTTCCCAATAGCATAAATACGATATTTATTCTATGAGTTTTCTGTTGATAACTTATCTTTGAACGGAGTAGGTATTTTCTTCGAAATGCCATTACTCTAGTTTTAGGTATCGAAGATTTCGAGTTATATTTTTTGACAGTTTGTTCAGAGTCGATACACAGATCTTTGAAGAACATCATCTCTTTTTTGTATGACAGTAAGATTATCCACAAAGAGTAAAACATTAGTTGGTTTCATGATGTTTTAATTTCATCCCTGAGCTCGTTTCTGATTTCCATTGTTTAACTATCATGTGCGTTGCATAGCATCATGGCAAACCGACTAGGAAAATAGTTTTAGAGGTGCTCAGTGTACTTAAATGAGATCTGGCGCATGGAAAAATTGCATGTGAGTCATGCTGTCATTTTGCTTATATTAAAATATTGCTTTTAAGCCCATTTATCGCTCTAATAAGGACGGAAGACCACAAGTAACTTTGGGTACAGTAAGACAGAAATTTCTTTCTTGTAAATAAGTATTTTTCTTTCCAGCATAAGGTGAGTTATTAAAGCAATAAACATTAAACATTTGCGTAACGTTTAAGATACAGAAGTGCTGATGAACTGAAAGAAACTCTGCTAATAGAGTCTTAGAACACAGTAGAAGATTGATCGCCATACAGTTGTATCCTGTGCGTGTATTACATGAAATTATGTTGAATAAAGAAAATATTTAGCTGGGAATTAGGTGCAGCATTTTATTTGATTCAGGTAACAGCCACATCGGTGGATAAATTTCTAAGATGAGAGTCGCTTGTTATTCTCACGAACAAGTGACATTACGAATGTTATTTCTAAACGTAGGGGTGAGCAATCTTACAGAAGAGAAGTTGGGAACACTTCAATGTATCGTATCATTAACGTGAATGTTATTATACAGCGATCATTATATTAGATGGACAATGAGGTGAAGGAATTTGGCCAAAGCCCAGTTTATGAAAAGTGGACAATATTTTATCTATTGACACCATCGTTTGAGTTGAAACACTTGTCACACATTTGGTTCTCGTCCTGTCATCTAGTTTTAGTTGTGTGTGGTCTCCTTAAGTGAACTAAAGCCAATGCAGGATGATTCATTCGCAGACGAGACCGTCAGTTTTCTACCCTATCTTTGTCTTATAATCAGTTTATATTATCGTCTTTGATAGGGCTGTAAGCCATAACCGTCCATCTATTTGATTCGAAATTTAAGGGAACTGTTGCACGCAGAACGATCTTCATGCGTCGTAAACGTTCGGATGAGATCTAAATACTTCTAATATATACATCGTCTAAAAACAAAGAAGCGAAAAATAATGGTTTGCTTTGTTAGTGCCAATGAGCTTAACTTTTTCGACAGATATCGTTAGCAAAAGAAGGAAAAGAGGTAATGACGACCACAGAATTGGAATTAAGGTACAAGGGATGAAGACGTCTGTCGAAATCAAGCAATTAGCATAGCGGCTAACAAAATACGGGCATATTCGGGGGTGGGGGGTGGGGAGTGTGGGGGTGTGGGGGGGGAGGGTAGTGGACGTGAGCAGGAGTGCGGGTGGGATCAGATACCCACCAGGCTTTACAGATTTAAACTTTCAGTGGTTATTTTGAATCACTTCAGGCGAGTATAGTGTGGTTTTTTTAAACCAACTCACAGCCAAGTTCCTTCCGGCCTTTGCGCTGTTTTTAGCAATTGCAACGTACCGAAACGTTAAACTCTAACTTCCCTTCTTTTACTTATAGCCGACAGTACGGACTTTGCGGAACAGAAATTCAGTTTAGGACAAATAAAGCATAGGCAAAAATGATGAATGGAAGAAACAAAATGATATGCTAAAACATAGAAACTGGAAAAAGTGTGTAATGGAAAAAGTGAAACAATTCTATTTTCTAGAAGGGAAGATTACGCAATATTAGTCTCAGCAAAGAAGAGACTAAGCAGAGGCTGAAGCATGTCAAAATTACCTCTCCGACGAAGGAATTCTGTAGGTAGAAATTGTTGGATAAAGGGCCAAATGTCTGTTGAGTATTTATATTAAGGAGGAATGTTCATCTTGATGAAACAAGACAGTAAAACTCGGAAACATTTTACGTGTGGTATTACAGAAAAATATTAAAAACTAAGTGGAAAACCAAGTAATAATTGAATAAATATTACACAAAATAGGCAACATAAAGTTAGAAGTTACTTCAGTCGTACTCGTGAGAAGTGTAATGCGACCCTTGCCATTAATGTTGATATTAATCTCCTGGCAACCAATATCAAAAGTAAGCTTACTTTTGATATTGTTTACAGATGATGAAGTTATCTATAATGAAGTTTTATCAGGAAAAAGGTACGTAGGAGTATATATTCAGTCAGATGCTGGTAAGATCCTTATGATTCAAGTACTGACAACTTACTTTAATTAATCAAAAAAAATGGCTCTGAACGTCATGGGACTTAACTTCTGAGGTCATCAGTCCCCTAGAATTTACAACTACTTAAACCTAACTAACCTAAGGACATCACACACATCCTTGCCCGAGGTAAGATTCGAATCTGCGACCGTAGCGGTCGCGCGGATCCAGACTGTAGCGCCTAGAACCGCTCGGCCACTCCGGCCGGCTTAATTAATCAGAAATGAAAACTCGTGCTCTTCACAAAACGCGAAAACGTGATTATTGTACAAGTACGACACAACTGAGAAGTTGAAGCACTCATTTGTCAGCTTGTACGAATCTGTGAGGATATAAAATGTCGTGTGGCTAGGGCCTCCCGTGGGGTAGACCGTTCGCCGGGTGCATGTCTTTCAATTTGACGCCACTTCGGTGCCTTGCGCGTCGGTGGGGATGAAATGGTGATGATTAGGACAACACAACACCCAGTCCCTGAGCGGAGAAATTGGTGGGATATCCTTTCAAATTTGTGTTACACACCAAACTATCGTCTAAGTATGCATTGTGAAAATGTAGTGGGGTGGCCACATTGTAAACTGAAAAACGTCGTTTCTTTTTTTCCCACCCCCCGCCCTCACAATTTACGGAGATGCGGTTCGACTTGCGCTCCATAGGCCTACCTCTCAACTGCAGCGTATTTAATCAGTGAGATAAAAAAAGAATCACCAGTATAGACGTCATATGCACAAGAGAACTGGCAGTGAGAACAATGTCCATTTATAGTTGCAACCAAAAGGTTCTTAGTCGAGAAGTGGGTTGGCTAATATGGAACTGCACAGTACAGAACGTCGCGACTGCATATCCTGATGACGAAGACGTGAATTAACGCAAGATAGCTGCAGAACAGTGGTGTACAATGCGTGGTTCTAGCATTCTAAAAGGTGCTTCTTCTTTTATTTTCAAGACTGCTGATAATATGAAGGAAGTTAAATGATGAAGCCTTAAACGACTGCCCTGAAGCATAGTCTGAATGTGTGCACGTGTGCGATCCACCAAAAGGTCACAGCCACAGTGGAAGATACAAAACCATTAATAGAGATGATTCGAAAATTGAACAGCGAATAGAATGAACCGTAATAATGATTATCACAGCAAATTTTAGGGAATGAAGTTTATCATATACATTGCTCTTCATCTATTAGTTCTTCTCGCTAGTAAGGAGACTCAAGGAGCCGAGGTCACTATGACGAAATAAACTGTCTTTTCCAAAAACCGAGTTGACTGTCATATTGGACACGAGGAACGGAGCTGAACATGTTTTAAGTTCCGTTGTATTAGTGTATGTTTAGATACCGGAAAAAGATAAGGACGAAATATGGTGGTGACGCTCATGTTTAAGCCACTCCAGATTTAAACTGTAAAATAGAATATATTTTTCAACTGACAGACAACAGGAAGGCGTTCCACTAAGCTTTAATTTGTCGGCAGTTTCCGTAAAATTAAACAGTTAACGACGATTGCATAGCACTCACCGGATATTAGACAAGTACTTCTTACGTAACCGCTGGGACCATGACGCTTATCTCACACAGGAAATCGAAATCATGTTGCGTAATATTGTCTGAGATCTTCCTTACACTGAATCACTTCGATCAAACGTGTTTTAACATAATGCAGAATGTATCCTTTCTGTATGCAGATCCCCGAACAGGTAGTTATGACGGCCTTGTAAATCGGCACTGACTGTTTTCGTGAACCAAAGAAGACGATGCACTGACTGCAACCACATCGCGCATCTGTCTTTTAACAGACGTAGTGAAAGACTGAAGGAAGCTGTGGGGGCGAATGTGCTGCATGGTCCTTGGAAACTCGCCCCGAAAACTTGACAGGTTCTACAAGAACAGGCAAGCTGTCCAGACTGGGATCTCAAAGAGGACATCCCTTTTTTTAAAAAAAACGAGTATTACAGAGCAGCCTGCCAAATTTCAAATAATGTCACGGAACTGGTGTTACCACACGGGGAGCGATCAGACAGGCAAGCAATCTTGCAAACGAGAACACCAAGTACCGCGCCGTAATTCTGTCTTTCTGCCAGCGACCAATTAACCGCAATCAGTTTTGCGCAGTAAATGTTTAAAAAATGTAATTCTCAAAATACTGGGTCGGTTACAGATACATACGTTATACCACAAAGTTGATAGAAGACTCATCCATTACGACAATGCTGCAACTGGATTAACTCTCTACGATCATAAAATGTTCAGAGTAAAGAGTGCGTAATCTCCCCCCTCCTTCCATCTTCCATCTATTGTCTACATTAGACAATGATCATTTCAATTAATTAAAAAGCAAAGTATTTTATGAAGATTTGAGAGGGGGCGAAGATTATTGTAAACTTTCAAGTTTGCTTACCTTGTAATGTTGAGATGGCCACAGTTCTTCTTGTCTAGGGGTCTGATTCTTGAAGCTGAAAATCTAACATCAGGTCCTCACTGTTGGTTTGAACTAAATAAATTGGGAGATTGTTCTTGCAGAATTTTTTTTACGTAAATGTATTTTCCACTGATTTTCTCACATTTTCGTATATCATACAGTATTTTGATTTTTTTACATTAACAAAGCCGAAATTACCTATTATACAATAATAAGTCCTGTCACATCAGAGGCAAGCTGACGACTCCCACACTCTGCGGAAATAATATCCCAAAGGGTTACAATTTTTGTTAACAAATGAATTCCTACAAGTTTTCATTACATTATTGATTTGTATTATTATTTCATAAATGAATCCAGAAATAAACATAGTAAACAGTACTGGATAGCGTAATTAATAATAGAAATTTTAAGTGTGCGAATAATTCGAAATTTCAAATGTTTCTAAAAAAAATTAACTGTACATTCAGAACTAGTACTTACCGATTGTAACATCGAAACTAAAAAATTTTATAAAGTAATTTCTTTTCATAAATTTTAGCTTGAAATACAACATACTGTGTACAAAATTATAAAAAAGTTTTGAGAAAAGCAACTGAAATAATACTGACCTGTCCGAAATTCCAAAAATGATACTGGTATCGACAACTACTTTTGAGGGAAAGTAATGCTAGAGCAGGATGTCACGTTACAAGTCTAATACAAAGAGATGTAGCTGGTATCATTAATTTTAACTAAGAGCTCATGAAAAATTGCAAATACACGAAAATAAGAAACCTACAGAGTAGTCCGCTTTTCTGAGCACGGTGCTGATCATATTTAATTAGTTAAAACTGTATGCCGTATTGAGAGTTGGACCAAGTTACCTGTCGTTTGCTGGCACTGCACAGCCAGTGGCGACATCCGAAGATACTCAAGGAAAGACAAGGCTAATTTCTATGTTGTAGTCGCGGTCTAGTACACAGTTTTAGCATGTCACGCAGTATCAGTAAATATCAGAACCTTTCTTTTTCTTCTTCGCAAATATCGTCACGCTCCACATCTTTTACTCATACCTACTGTGCTGGGAGACAGTTTCATAAACCTCTACCTCATTTTTATGTTAATGTTGACATTTTTGCTACCATCCTTTATCGTTGCCGCAGTCTCCTGCTTATGTCTCTCTTGTTTCGGTCAATATGAATAATGACTTGTGTTTTAGTTAGCAGGATTCTCATATATCTGTACTTGTGTCTTCCGAGTTTTGATGTTTAACAAGTCGCTGTTTTTCCTCCTATAACTCTTCATCACATCGTACAATGCTTTGTTGATTCTTGAACCAAATTAAGAACTAAATTAGTCTTCTACTGAATAATTCCACTCAGTGTGTCCACAAATAAGTAAAATACCTTGCGGGTGAAACAAGGCAGCCGGCCGCTGGTGGCCGAGCGGTTCTGGCGCTACAGTCTGGAACCGCGCGACCGCTACGGTCGCAGGTTCGAATCCTGCCTCGGGCATGGGTGTGTGTGTTGTCCTTAGGTTAGGTTAGGTTTAAGTAGTTCTAAGTTCTAGGGGACTTATGACCTCAGCAGTTGAGTCCCATAGTGCTCAGAGCCATTTGAGCCATTTTGAAACAAGGCACCGGTAACTCACTACAGTGAATTCCTTACGACCGTCATGATTAAACTTGAAATGAACATGTTGTAGGTTTCGCCAATATAAATTCAGCAAAAAAAAAAAAACCTGAAAAATAGTTAAAAGTTTAAAAAAAATAATGTGGCTCATCTACACCCGCGCTGGGTGTTTTCGACCGAGTGAGGTGACGTAGTTGTCAGTACACTGAATTCGCATTCGGGAGGACGACGGTTCAAACCCCCGTCCGGCCATCCTGACAGGTTTTCCGTGATTTCCCCAAATCGCTCCAGGCAAATGCCGGGATGGCTCCTTTGAAAGAGCACGTCCTATTTCCCTCCCCATCCATCAGCCGATCCGAGCTTGTCCTCCGTCTTTAATGACCTCGATGTCCACGGGACGTTAAAATGAATCTTCCTTTTTACTGGCTGTTGTCCACGGTGTGTTTTCTTATTTTTCATTCTTTTTTAAGTGGACGTTTAGCAGTAACTTCTACCAGTCACAACTGTTTTTAATTATCAGTTACTGTAAAATCTACTTCTTACTTGACGTATGCACTGGACGCGGGAACTTACGGCTCGAGCAGACTCAACATGTGCTGCAGTGTCACTGACATTAATGGGTGAGTACCTCGATTCGCGAAATACCATGGGCGGACACCAGAGTCCATTGTCGTGGAAAACAACGATTGGTAACACATGGTACCATCGACTGTAGCGTCTTGGAAATGGGCATGGTAGCCCGAACCCAGTTATGGCACTAAAATAAAACATTTAAAAATTACTTTCGGCTGGCTAGTTGCGGCATACACGAACTTCTAGAAGTATTTTTCACAAGGTTGTGGCAGCCGCACGTCCGGTTCTCTTAAAGAAGTTTTCAGTTACACAAATATTTTGATCAACAGCAGGTCGTCTGCACCTATACTGGACAAGAATATCTGAATATTTAATGCCACGTTGCAAGTTGTTTCGCTAACAAAAACATGCTAAAGTGCTTGCGTTTAGTTAGATAAAATGTGAAATAGTTGTATTAACTTACATAAGTTCCAGTAGATGGCGATTTGTTTTGTTGTGGTCCATGTAGTTTTTCAAGTCGATGTTGTAAATAGCACAATTATTGCAAATAAATGACTGTGGCACACTTCATAATATTCTTAATGCCACATGTGCTGTACATTTGACGTATTTGTTTACAACCGAAATATCATTAAGCAAACATACAGAGATTCATTCATTTTCTATTGACCACGGAGTTCATAAGATCCAACATGGGTAGAAGTGTCGAGGCTGTTTCCGCTAAACCGCGTAACGACTTCCTGATGACTCCGTAATTAGGACTGATAGCAACTTCCTTCTGGCATCCGATTGCAAAAGACAATTTGCGCACTTAGAATAAAGACGTGTAATATGTAAAAGAATAATGACAGTCATCAGTGAGTGCCTCATGGAGAAAAGACTGATTTGAAAAAGAAAAGGCCATGCAATTTAATAAAGTAGAGGGGCCTGAGGACAATGCGTGTAACCTTAGACATAAGTCGCACGTCATCTGCTGGTGGAAAATGAAATACCAATACCCAGAAGGAGTTTGAGCGAGATAAACTACACTACTGGCCATTAAAATTTGCTACACCAAGAAGGAATGCAGATGATAAACGGGTATTCATTGGACAAATATATTATACTAGAACTGACATGTGATTACACATTCACGCAATTTGGGTGCATAGATCCTGAGAAATCAGTACCCAGAACAACCACCTCTGGCCGTAGTAACGGCCTTGATACGCCTGGGCATTGAGTCAAACAGAGCTTGGATGGCGTGTACAGGTACAGTCCATACAGCTTCAACACGATACCACAGTTCATCAAGAGTAGTGACTGGTGTATTGTGATATTACAGTTGCTCGGCCACCATTGACCAGACGTTTTCAATTGGTGAGAGATCTGGAGAATGTGCTGGCCACGGCAGCAGTCGAATCTTTTCTGTATCCAGAAAGACCCGTACAGGCCCTGCAACATGCGGTCGTGCATTATCCTGCTGAAATGTAGGGTTTCGCATGGATCGAATGAAGGGTAGAGCCACGGGTCGTAACACATCTGAAATGTAAAGTCCACTGTTCAAAGTGCCGTCAGTGCGAACAAGAGGTGACCGAGACGTGTAACCAATGGCACCCCATACCATCACGCCGGGTGATACGCCAGTATGGCGATGACGAATACATGCTTCCAATGTGCGTTCACCGCCGTGTCGCCAAACACGGATGCGACCATCATGATGCTGTAAACAGAACCTGGATTGATCCGAAAAAATGACGTTTTGCCATTCGTGCACCCAGGTTCGTCGTTGAGTACACCATCGCTGGCACTCCTGTCTGTGATGCAGCGTCAAGGGTAACCGCAGCCATGGTCTCCGAGCTGATAGTCCATGCTGCTTCAAACGTCGTCGAACTGTTCGTGCATATGGTTGTTGTCTTGCAAACGTGCCCATCTGTTGACTCAGGGATCGAGACGTGGCTGCACGATCCGCTACAGCCCTGCGGATAAGATGCCTGTCATCTCGACTGCTAGTGATACGAGGCCGTTGCTATCCGGCACGGCGTTCCGTATTACCCTCCTGAACCCACCGAATCGATATTCTGCTAACAATCATTGGATCCCGACCAACGCGAGCAGCAATGTCGCGATACGATAAATCGCACCGCGATAGGCTACAATCAGACCTTTATCAAAGTCGGAAACGTGATGGTATACATTTCTCCTCCTTACAGAAGGCATCACAACAACGTTTCAGCAGGCACCACCGGTCAACTGGTGTTTGTGTATGAGAAATCGGTTGGAAACATTCCTCATGTCAGCACGTTGCAGCCGGCCGGGGTAGCTGAGCGGTTTAAGCACTACAGTCTGGAACCACGCGACCGTACGGTCGCAGGTTCGAATCCTGCCTCGGGCATGGATGTGTGTGATGTCCTTAGTTTAGTTAGGTTTTAGTAGTTCTAAGTTCTAGGGGACTGATGACCTCAGAAGTTAAGTCCCATAGTGCTCAGAGACAACCAGCACGTTGTAGGTGTCGCCACTGGCGCCAACCTTGTGCGAATGCTCTGAAAAGCCAATCATTTGCATATCACAGCATCTTCTTCCTGTCGGTTAAATTTCGCGTCTGCAGCACGTCATCTTCATGGTGTAGCAATTTTAGTGGCCAGTAGTGTATATTAGAAAGATGACGCCGATTCAGCTTTCGCATTTTTCAATCAATAGTGGCGCCAGTAACGCCACCCTGATGTGGCATAGACGGCTTGCTATTGAAAGCCTTCCGATAGAAACGTCTTCCATGTTAAGTGTCAATACGGAAGCTGCGAGTCACTCGCATGGTTCAGAGACCATACACTGAACAGCCAGAATATTTTGACCACTACAAACGTGACGTTGGCGGCGCTGCGGGTATGTGACGCGGTAGCGAGTAAGTAAGCGGGTATGTGACGCGGTAGCGAGTAAGTAAGCGGAGCAGACACGGACGGGGGATCATCCTAGTGAAGATACGGGCTGCAAATGGGGAATCCATTGAGGTAACCGACTCTCACAAAGGGCAGATTATTATTATGCTGAACCTGCGAACGAGTATCTCGAAAACGGCGATACTGATCGAATGTTCACGTGCTACCTCCGTGAGCATCCGCGGAAAGAGGTAGAAGGACAGTGAAACTACAGCTATGCACTAAATGATTGAACGTCCGCGACTCTTCACAGAACGTGGAGTTCGGAAGCTCGTTTGCTCTGTAAGGTAGGGTAAATGGTGATTTGTGGCAACTCTGCCGAAAGACAACAATGCTGGTGCACGAAAAAGTGTTTCTGAGAGCGTCGGGTCGTAGTACATTCTTGAACTTGGAACTCCGCAGCAGACCATCCCTACGTGTTCGCATGTCGACCCGACGACATCGTCAGTTACCACTGCAGTGGCCACGAGATTTTTGGGATTCCACCGTCGATCAATTAAAACGTTTCGGCTCTTTGGGAGAATCACGTTTTTGCTACACCAGGTCGGTAGAAGTCTCCACAAACGCCGTCATCGAGGTGAACGGCAGCTCGAAACGTGCAACGTGCCACGGAATCAGGCTTGTGGGAGCAGTATTATGCTATGGGAAACATTGTCCTACCTTGCATGGGACCTGTGGTTAGAATCGAAGACACGCTGACATCTGCGAACCACTTGCGTCCCTTCATGGTTGACGTCTTCCCCGACAGCGACGTCTCTTATAGCAGTGTAACCGTCCGTGTCTCGTAGCCAGAACCGTGCTACAGTGTTTTCAAATGGCTCTAAGCACTATGGGACTTAACATCTGAGGTCATCAGTCCCCTAGACCGAGAACTACTTGAACCTAACTAACCTAAGGACATCATATACATCCATGCCCGAGGCAGGATTCGAACCTGTGACCGTAGGAGCAGCGCGGTTCCAGACTGAACTGCCTAGAACCACTCGGCCACAGCGGCCGGCTACAGTGGTTCGAGGAGCATTATAGTGACCTCACGTTGTTGCCTCTGCGATCAAATTCGACTGGTGTCAATCCTATGGAACCATCTGGGTCGCTATCGGTTCAAATGGTTCAAATGGCTCTGAGCACTATGGGACTCAACTGCTGTGGTCATAAGTCCCCTAGAACTTAGAACTACTTAAACCTAACTAACCTAAGGACAGCACACAACACCCAGCCATCACGAGGCAGAGAAAATCCCTGACCCCGCCGGGAATCGAACCCGGGAACCCGGGCGTGGGAAGCGAGAACGCTACCGCACGACCACGAGATGCGGGCGGTCGCTATCGGGCGCCATCACTGCATACGCAAATCAGCGGCCCGTTATTTAAGCAAATTTCATGACCTGTGAGTAGACCTCTAATGCCTCATACCTCCAAAAATCTACCAACAAACTGTTGGGTCCCTGGTACGCAGAATCAGAGATGCATTTCGTTAGAAAGACGGAGAAACAAGCATTTGCGCTGGTGGTCATCAGTGCGTAGCCCATGCTGCAGTCTACTCTAGAAGTCATATCTTGTGAAACACGTGTCGTCAATCTGTACTTTGAATGCAGAGATTTGACAGGTGCAGGGTTTCGAGTACGAATACGGCCATGTGGAGACACTCTTCCCCCGCTCGGTGCCTGGATCTGCTAACATCTTTCTCCCTGCTGACGATTTGTCAAGTTTAGCCATTTTGTCTTACTTTTGTGTTACTGAGATGAAAATTTCTAAGCTGCGGCATTCAGAGTTTATAGTGAGAGCGTTGTTGCTGGCGTTCCACTGGCCTAATTGCATGATTTTCAGTTTTGCAAACGTGTAGGCCTATTGATGTGAGCGAGGCCGGGTCTTTGTTCGTTTCGCGTCTTTGCCTAACTTTGCGAAGATTAGTATCTAATTTTGCTTTAGTCATCCATACACATAATTCAGTTCCCTATTCACTGCATAGTATTACGAGGATCTGAAAGCATATGGGGTTAATTTTCTGCTTTTGTGAATGTACCGTGTCGTACATCCACGTGGTTCTGTGGACGACATTAGCATCTACTGTTCGTGAATCTACGTGACTGTTTACTGAATAATGAGTGAAGTTAATTTGGAATCTGTCATAAATTACTTTCCTGCTGAAGTCATCCTTCGGTTGTACAATTTGTAATGCTCAGCTGCACGTGTGTTATAAACGAGCAGATTATTAGGCGGTGCAAGCACAGCTTATTGCGGACGATATGCCTTCTGGAGAATTAATAGTACTATAAATTGCTCTTAGCAGACAAACTATTTTCTTCTTTAAATGCAGTTTTCAGCTGAACAAGGCACATCGACGTTATTTCAGTTTAGGGATACATGCTTCTTGTCGTTATGTATTAGGCCACGCAAAGTGCAGTCACATCTGCATTGTACGCGTCTTTTCTACAAAGAGAGACAGTAAGTATAGATTGAACTATGACTGTTGGAGGTCTGGGTTGTGATTTGGTTTCCTTTAAAAGATGTTAAAGCCCACTTTACTGATTACCTCATGTTTCATTAACAGTAGCCAGGTTGAATTGTTTCTAATTCATTGGATAAATTTTGTACAAAGGGGAATATTTTCAGGGCATTAATACTGAAAACTTTACTGCTATGGATTCTTAGGTTAAACTCTGACAGATTGCAGCAGCTTTGACTTAATTAACAAGCGATGTGCTCTGCGTATCAAGTATCGCCTGGATTTGACATTTTGAGATTGACGTAAGTGAAACAATCCATGAAAATTATCCGTATTGTTGGGAGCTGTATGCTGAAACTGTGTTTAACCAAATTTCTCCTTAACAATCTCACAACTTGCTGACATAAATTTTCGATTACAGATTCTGATCTAGAATCAGCGCAGCTATCCTACTTCTGAACACGAACTCATTTATGCAAATTACTTTTATGATTGTAATTTTAATTAATCGGAAATGCTTCTGATTGTCTGAAAAATAGACTGCACAAAAGAATGATTCGCAAGAGTACTCAGAAAGACTGATTGTTACTCAATTTCAGTGTGCCATATTACAATAAAACATCTGTTGAATATACTTGTAATTTCGCTAATTGAAACTGTTTCTAGCCTACTGTCAAAAATGTTCATTTACGCCCTACAGAAATTGTTACCTTGGAGCGGAGAACTTGATTCTGTTCTGGCTACACTGCAAATGATCATCTGAAATAAATCACTGTGCGCCAGTCTGCCTTCTTATTGTTATTTATATTTAAGTTGTTCTTTAAGAAAATTAGTTTATATTCTTTTCAAAATTATTGATTATTGTTCACGCAAATGTGCAATGTGTAACAATGTAAATTTTACCGAACATATTTGTTTGAACATTGTGAAGAATTATAAAAATGTGGCCGGCCGGGATGACCGAGCGGTTCTAGGCGCTACAGTCTGGAACCGCGCGACCGCTACGGTCGCAGGTTCGAATCCTGCCTCGGGCATGGATGTGTGTGATGTCCTTAGGTTAGTTAGGTTTAAGTAGTTCTAAGTTCTAGGGGACTGATGACCTCAGAAGTTAAGTACCATAGTGCTCAGAGCCATTTGAACCGGTAACCACTGCAGCAAAAATTTTATATCAGTGCAACTGAGACGGATGCACTGAAAAAAATTAGTCAACCTCTTCAGTACTGGACAGCTGCGAACCTAACAACCCGCGGCAGCATGCATGGGAGGAGCAAGGAAATTGTGTTCAGATATCCACATATCACTGCCAAATAAACTTTCCTTTTCGTGAATATTGATAAGGCAGAATCCTTTAACTGCCTCGCAAATTGTGTTACCAGGACAGAGTGTATCTATCCACGATTAAATTTAAATGTTTTACCGCGGTATAAAAGGCAGAAAATTGTTCACACAATCGGCAAAGAAAATTTGCGAAAACATAGTTTCCCTTCTCCTAGGTGTAAGTAAATATGCGAAACGCGTCTGGGACTTTTTTTCTTCGCTGATATATTTGCCGAAAAGGCCATAAAGCTGGCGAAAAAGCGATAACCGCGTGATACGTCCTTTAATACTAGCCATCGCAGTTGGCGAGTTTACGTAAAGTGAGACTCCTTAATTACTTCATTTCCTAATTTAATGTTAGATAACTAATGTAACTGCGGTAAGACTACATAGAATACTGAGCATATGACTGATAGTTCTCTCTGATTACAAGCGTGTATATATTACTGGACTCAATGAAATCATTGCAAAAAGGTAATTATCGAAGTCGCTCTTGCAGCTAACAAAATCAAATGGTTCAAATGGCTCTGAGCACTATGGGACATAACTTCTGACGTCGTCAATCCCATAGAACCTAGAACTATTTAAACCTAACTAACCTAAGGACATCACAGCGTGCTGTTTGACACAGGTACATCGATTAAATATGTACGCGTAACATTGCAAAGCAGTATGAAATGGATTGAACATGTAAGAGTTGTAGTAGGGAAGGCGAAAGGTCGACTTCGGTTTAATGGGAGAATTTTAGAAAAATGTGGTTCATCTGTAAAGGAGACCGCTTATAGGATATTACAGCGACCTATTCTTGAGTACTAGTTGAAGTATTTGAGATCCAGAACAGGTTGGATTGAAGGAAGGCATCAAAGCAGTTCAGAGGCGGGCTGCTAGATTTGTTACCGGTAGGTCCGAACAACACGCAAGTTTCACGGAGGTGCTTCGGCAATACAAACGGGAAGGGATGGCGACGTTCATTTCTAGGAGCGCTGTTGAGAAACGGCGTTTGAGGCTGACTGCAGAACGATTCTCTGTCACCAACGTACAGTGCGCGTATAGACCACAAAGATAAGATACGAGAAATTAGGGCTCATACGGAGGCATACAGACAGTCGTTTTTCCCTCGCTCTGTTTGAGAGGGGAACATGAAGGAAATGACAAGTAATGGTACAGGGTAACCTCCGCCAAACACCATACGAAAATGTGAATGTAGATGTAGCACAGAGTTCCACAAAATTCTAGAAACAGCATCATCTTCCACATGGACTGTTAGGAAACGTGTTATTTATAATACAGATAGTAGCCTTCCGTACCATACTCAGCTGATAGCTCTATGAAGAACGTATGTTCATAATCGTTCCTTTTGAGGGACACGGTACTCATGCTAACATGGTTGAGTAAATGTATTGAACAAAAATCCAGGCGAAAAAAAATTGTCGTCTAAAATATTGCAGAACTGCGAACGCAAGTAAACAGAAAACAATCTCAGACAATGTTATATGGTGCGTCTACGTCATAAGGCATACGCTTTTGCATGCTTGCATTCAAAATTGAGGCGACTACAATGCTAACATACACTGTGTGATCAAAAGTATCCGGACACCTGGTTGAAAATGACTTACAAGTTCTTGGCACCCTCCATCGGTAATGCTGGAATTCAATATGGCGTTGGCCCACCTTGATAACAGCTTCCACTCTCGCAGGCATACGTTCAGTCAGTTGCTGGAAGGTTTCTTATGGAATGGCAGCCCATTCTTCACGGAGAACTGCACTGAGGAGAGGTATCGATGTCGGTCGGTGAGTCCTGGCACGAAGTTGGTGTTCCAAAACATCCCGAAGGTGTTCTGTACGATACAGTTCAGGACTCTGTGCATACCAGTCCGTTGTAGGGATGTTATTGTTGTGTAACCCCTCCACCACATGCCGTGCATTATGAACAGGAGCTCGATCGTGTCGAAAGATGTAATCACCATTCCGGAAATGCTCTTCAACAAAAGGAAGAAAGTAGGGGATTAAAACATCAATGTAGGCCTATGCTGTGATAGTGCCACGCAATGAAAAACACGGCCTCACCATAACACCACTGACTCCGAATTTTACTGTTGGCATTACACACGCTGGCAGATGACGTTCACCCGGCATTCGCCATTCCCACATCCTGCCATCGGACTGCCACGTTGTGGTCCGTATTAATCACTCCACAGAACGTTTTTCCACTGTTTAATCGCCCAATGTTTACGCTCATTACACCAAGCGAGGCGTCGTTTGGTATTTACCGCCATGATGTGAGGCTCATGAGCAGCCACTTGACCATGAAATCCAAGTGTTCTCATCTCCCGCCTTACTGTCATAGTACTTGCAGTGGATCCTGATGCTGTTTGGAATTCCTGTGTGATGGTCTGGATAGATGTCTGCCTATTACACATTACGACCCTCTTCAACAGTCGACTGTCTCTGTCAGTCAACGGACTAGGTCGGCCTGTACGCTTTCGTGCTGTACGTGTCCCTTAACGTTTCACACGTCACTATAACATCGGAAACAGTTTAGGAGTGTAGAAATCTCGCGTACAGACGTATGACACAAGTGACACTCAATCACATGACCACATTCGAAGTCCGTGAGTTACGCAGAGCGGCGCATTCTGCTTTCCCACAATGTGTAATGACTACTGAGGTCGATGGTGTGGAGTACGTGGCAGTAGCTGGCAGCGCAATGCACCTAATATGAAAAACGTATGTTTCTGAGGGTGTCCTGATACTTTTGATCACATAGTGTAGGTTAATATCAATGAGGGTATTTGTGACCTACAGTATACCTTTCTGTACAGAACCTTCTGTGCCTTGACTCCATATTGTATGAATAGCTACCATTAATAACAAGATGTGTGGTTTTAGAAAGGGTGTATTTGCCCGGAACCGGTAACCACGCCGGCCGGTGTGGCCGAGCGGTTCTAGACACTACAATCTGGAACCAGGCGACCGCTACGGTCGCAGGTTCGAATCCTGCCTCGGGAATGGATGTGTGTGATGTCCTTAGGTTAGTTAGGTTTAAGTAGTTCTAAGTTCTAGGGGACTGATGACCTCAGAAGTTAAGTCCCATAGTGCTCAGAGCCATTTGAACCATTTGAACCGGTAACCACTGCAGCAAAAATTTTATATCAGTGCAACTGAGACGGATGCACTGAAAAAAATTAGTCAACCTCTTCAGTACTGGATAGCTGCGAACCTAACAACCCGCGGCAGCATGCATGCGAGGAGCAAGGAAATTGTGTTCAGATATCCACATATCACTGCCAAATAAACTTTCCTTTTCGTGAATATTGATAAGGCAGAATCCTTTAACTGCCTCGCAAATTGTGTTACCAGGACAGAGTGTATCTATCCACGATTAAATTTGAATGTTTTACCGCGCTATAAAAGGCAGGGCAAAGAAAATTTGCAAAAACATAGTTTCCCTTCTCCTAGGTGTAAGTAAATATGCGAAACGCGTCTGGGACTTTTTTCTTCGCTGATATATTTGCCGAAAAGGCCATAAAGCTGGCGAAAAAGCGATAACCGCGTGATACGGCCTTTAATACTAGCCATCGCAGTTGGCGAGTTTACGTAAAGTGAGACTCCTTAATTACTGGCCGTTGCAATCGTTCGGCCAGACATCTGACGATAAATAACCATTATGAAGTCGCGTTATCCATCTTTCGCTATCGCTTCCAAAGTTTACGTTCACTTTTCGCTTTTTTTTAATTTTTAGATTTTTTTTTTTTTCTTCGCCAGCGGTGCGGCCTTCGAGGTTCTTTTAAATATGCAGAGAGTGGCCACCGATAATTGTGAGACGTACGAGCGCCAGCGAACTAGGTGACGATAGGATGTTTATCTCTGTCAATTAAGCGGCGCAGCCGCACGCGGTCGGCCTTCTACCTGCTGTGCGCCCGGGCAGCCGGGGTGGCGCCCTTCCGAGAAGAGCTACCGGCCCACCGTGCGGCAACGGCGTAATCCGGCCAGCGCGGCGTTTTTATCTTGTAGCCGCCCGATGTAAGGGATGCCCGCGCCACCGACAGGACAGCTACAAATGCGACCGCGTAAGAAAGTAATTGTGCGTGTACGCGGCCACTTACATAAATCTGCAGGGAACCGGTAGGTCGGGTTCCACGTTGGCATCGGCTAATTCTACGCCGTGTCCCAATCCCGATCGCCAACCCGCTCCTTAAGCCGTCGGCACACACGGACCGTGCTGTCGAAGGTTAACGTTGAGCGTGCCGAGTTCAACGTGCTGCTGAACGCTCAGGAACGATTCGACTCGTGCATACGGTACGTGGGCCCCAACGTGGTAACCAGCCGTTGTGGCCGAGCGGTTCTAGGCGCTACAGTCTGGAACCGCGCGACCGCTACGGTCGCAGGTTCGAATCCTGCCTCGGGAATGGATGTGTGTGATGTCCTTAGGTTAGTTAGGTTTAATTAGTTCTAGGTTCTAGGCGACTGATGACCTGAGAAGTTAAGTCCCACAGTGCTCAGAGCCACAACGTCGTATACGCGATCGCAACGCACTCCAGCAACAGTTGAGGGATGTTTCTAGTTCGTAAATCACACTGTTTACTCAACGGGCGCGAGTAAAATTCCCACGTTAGCTCTATTAAAACGCACATTTCCTCTATCGTCCACGAAAAGGAAAGTACCATGTCCAGTCAATAAGGACACAAGCTTGTAAAAGTTCCATTACAAACAGTGCGGTACAAATTTGGAATACTTTTCCGCATAAGATAAACTTTACTTCATCATTCCGACATTTTAGTAAAACCCGAAGTTCAGTCTTGTTTAGCCCGCATCTCGTGGTCGTGCGGTAGCGTTCTCGCTTCCCACGCCCGGGTTCCCGCGTTCGATTCCCGGCGGGGTCAGGGATTTTCTCTGCCTCGTGATGGCTGGCTGTTGTGTGCTGTCCTTAGGTTAGTTAGGCTTAAGTAGTTCTAAGTTCTAGGGGACTTATGACCACAGCAGTTGAGTCCCATAGTGCTCAGAGCCATTTGAACCATTTTTTTCAGTCTTGTTTGCCGGCCGCGGTGGCCGAGATATTCTTATAAACCGTAAACTTGTGACCAAGAGTCGATTACATACAATTCATATGGTCGATTCTCCTCTTTGCACAAACTGTGGACTGTTAGCAACGGAAGAACATGGTTTAGTGTGTGGCGCAGCGAGCGACGTCTGGATGCTGAGGTTTCGAATACTGGCCTTCCTTCGGCGCACTAACTACACAGAAATCACACCGGATGTGCTTTTTTCAACCGGACAAGACTTTGTTCCCAAACAAAAGACGTATGCGGTCAATTGGATCGCTGGACACGCGACGAAATATTTGTATTCGTACGATATTAAGTCCGTGATGGATTATTGGATGTATTTACAAGAACAACACGAGCTCATCCGGAGTCATACGAAATACAGGACTTACTTTTCCAATTTTTTAGGAAGTGTTTTTCACAATCCGCCCGACAGCTGGGGTGTCCCAGAACTGAGAAGACTCCTGCAGCAGAACGACTAGAGACAGTACTGCGCGATTCAATTATGTTGGCATATAGCACACTGAGAAGAAAACTGGCCCCAACCTGTTGGCGCCAGTTATGACTGGATTATGTGATCGTAAAATAAATAAATAAATAAAAATAAAAAAAAACAAAAAACACACACACAACGATGGCAAACACCGAAAGCGCCTCAGATTATGGTCCTTCGAATGGTCGACGCAGGAGAAATACATGCCGCCCACACTGGCAGAAATGGTCCAGATTATTTGGCTTTCTGCCAGATTTATGATGCGACACCGCGTGCTGCAGGGATTGTGATGCAGATGATAACTTTATTTTCACTCCCGCCCGTGACTAGGATTGTCATTTACTTTATTCATGTCATAAAAAAAAGAAAAAGAAGAGGACGGCCTTTACGTTGGTTTTATGGTTTCCAAATTGTTTTTGCTGTCTCGATACTTTTCTTATCCCTAGTACAGCACAATTGTACGAATAAAGATTGTTTGTTTACCCTGCCTTAAAACTAAAAAAAAACAAAAAAGCGGTTCTAGGCGCTTCAGTCCGGAACCGCGCAACTGCTACGGTCACAGGTTCGAATCCTGCCTCGGGCATGGATGTGTATGATGTCCTTAGGTTAGTTAGGGTTAAGTAGTTCTAAGTTGTAGGGGACAGTTGACCTCCGATGTTAAGTCCCATAGTGCTTAGAGCCATTTTTTTTTCAGTCTCCATTTACATCTACATACATACTCCGCAATCCACCATACGGTGCGTGGCGGAGGGTACCTCGTACCACAACTACCATATTCTCTCCCTGTTCCACTCGCAAACGGAACGACGGAAAAATGACTGCCTATATGCCTCTGTACGAGCCCTAATCTCTTTTATCTTTGTGGTCTTTCCGCGAAACATAAGTTCGCAGCAGTAAAATTGTAATGCAGGCAGCCTTAAATGCTGTTTCTCTAAATTTGCTCAGTAGCGATTCGCGAAAAGAATGCCTCCTTTCCTCCAGAGACTCCCACCCGAGTTCCTGAAGCATTTCCGTAACACTCGCGTGACGATCAAACCTACCAATGACAAATCTAGCAGCCCGCTTCTGAATTGCTTCTATGTCCTCCCTCAATCCGACCTCATAGGGATCTCAAACTCTCGAGCAGTACTCAAGAATAGGTCGTATTAGTGTTTTACAAGCGGTCTCCCTTACAGATGAACCACATCATCCCAAAATTCTACCAATGAACCGAAGATGACTATCCGACTTCCCCACAACTACCATTACATGCTTGTCCACTTCATATGGCTCTGCAATGTTACGCCCAGATATTTAATCGACGTGACTGTGTCAATGGAGTATTCAAATGGAGTATTCCCACATTACGGGATTCTTTTTCCTATTCATCTGCATTAATTTATATTTATCTATATTTAGAGTTAGCTCCCATTCTTTACACCAATCACAAATCCTGACCAAGTCATGTTGTATCCTCCTACAGTCACTCAACGACGACACCTTCCCGCACACCACAGCATCATCTTGCTTGATCACTGTTCCTACCCAGTAGCAGAATCTTTGTAAAAGAAAAAGGAGTAAAACATCTTTATACAAGTAGCGCAAGCTGTCCTGTAGATTAAGCCAGTCGAACGAAGTCATCCCTCAAAAAAAGGTGAACTTATATTTACATAACATCAAATATTATAGCATATTGAATGTAATTGATGAAAGGAGAAAATATAAAAATGCAGTAAATGAAGCAGGCAAAAAGGAATACAAACGTTTCAAAAATGAGATCGACAGGAAGTGCAAAATGGCTAAGCAGGGGTGGCTAGAGGACAAATGTAAGGATGTAGAGGCTTGTCTCACTAGGGGTAAGATAGATACTGCCTACAGGAAAATTAGAGAGACCTTTGGAGAGAAGAGAACCACTTGTATGAATATCAAGAACTCAGATGGCAACCCAGTTCTAAGCAAAGAAGGGAAGGCAGAAAGGTGGAAGGAGTATATAGAGGGTTTATACAAGGGCGATGAGCTTGAGGACAATATTATGGAAATGGAAGAGGATGTAGATGAAGACGAAATGGGAGATAAGATACTGCGTGAAGAGTTTGACAGAGCACTGAAAGACCTGAGTCGAAACAACGCCCTTGGAGTAGACAACATTCCATTAGATCTACTGATGGCCTTGGGAGAGCCAGTCATGACAAAACTCTACCATCTGGTGAGCAAGATGTATGAGACAGGCGAAATACCCTCAGACTTCAAGAAGAATATAATAATTCCAATCCCAAAGAAAGCAGGTGTTGACAGATGTGAAAATTACCGAACTATCAGTTTAATAAGTCACAGCTGCAAAATACTAACGCGAACTTTTTACAGACGAATGGAAAAACTGGTAGAAGCGGACCTCGGGGAAGATCAGTTTGGATTCCGTAGAATGGTTGGAACACATGAGGCAATACTAACCTTAAGACTTATCTTAGAAGAAAGATTAAGAAAAGGCAAACCTACGTTTCTAGCATTTGTAGACTTAGAGAAAGCTTTTGACAATGTTAAATGGAATACTCTCTTTCAAATTCTAAAGGTGGCAGGGGTAAAATACAGGGAGCGAAAGGCTATTTACAATTTGTACAGAAACCAGATGGCAGTTATAAGAGTCGAGGGGCATGAAAGGGAAGCAGTGGTTGGGAAAGGAGTGAGACAGGGTTGTAGCCTCTCCCCGATGTTATTCAATCTGTATATTGAGCAAGCAGTAAAGGAAACAAAAGAAAAATTCGGAGTAGGTATTAAAATTCATGGAGAAGAAGTAAAAACTTTGAGGTTCGCCGATGACATTGTAATTCTGTCAGAGACAGCAAAGGACTTGGAAGAGCAGTTGACCGGAATGGACAGTGTCTTGAAAGGAGGATATGAGATGAACATCAACAAAAGCAAAACGAGGATAATGGAATGTAGTCAAATTAAATCGGGTGATGCTGAGGGAATTAGATTAGGAAATGAGACACTTAAAGTAGTAAAGGAGTTTTGCTATTTAGGGAGTAAAATAACTGATGATGGTCGAAGTAGAGAGGATATAAAATGTAGACTGGCAATGGCAAGGAAATCGTTTCTGAAGAAGAGAAATTTGTTAACGTCGAGTATAGATTTAAGTGTCAGGAAGTCGTTTCTGAAAGTATTTGTATGGAGTGTAGTCATGTATGGAAGTGAAACATGGGCGATAACTAGTTTAGAAAAGAAGAGAATAGAAGCTTTCGAAATGTGGTGCTACAGAAGAATCGCGTAACTAATGAGGAGGTATTGAATAGGATTGGGGAGAAGAGAAGTTTGTGGCACAACTTGACTAGAAGAAGGGATCGGTTGGTAGGACATGTTTTGAGGCATCAAGGGATCACAAATTTAGCATTGGAGGGCAGCGTGGAGGGTAAAAATCGTAGAGGGAGACCAAGAGATGAATACACTAAGCAGATTCAGAAGGACGTAGGTTGCAGTAGGTACTGGGAGATGAAGAAGCTTGCACAGGATAGAGTAGCATGGAGAGCTGCATCAAACCAGTCTCAGGACTGAAGACCACAACAACAACAACAACAATACTTACATTAAACTGAACCTAATAAAATCGCGAATGTTAGGAAAAAGAATTTGGTGGATTTAAGACGCGAACAACCGTCCCAACAAAGAATTCGATAGTGGACAGTGATGCCACTCATTACGCTAAAACAAAAAAAACGTCTTGTACCTAATCATAATATGTTAGCCGTTGCTGAAAATGTTAATCGTTGATAAGTTACTAATTGAAATTTAATTAAAACAAAATGTACGAAGAACAATGCGTTTTGGGTGGATCTTCAGTGTGTCGCTGCCTTCAAATACCCTACTCTTATAATACGCAAGTTATAATAATTCTTTTGCCACGAATATGATGTTTCCCATTATTTTATTGGAACGAATCACATAGTTATCAACTGGTTTTCCAGTAATTCTCAATTTGCTGGTGCTCAGAAACGGCATATACAGGGTGTTACAAAAAGGTACGGCCAAACTTTCAGGAAACATTCCCCACACACAAAGAAAGAAAATATTTTATGTGGACATGTGTCCGGAAACGCTTACTTTCCATTTTAGAGCTAATTTTATTACTTCTCTTCAAATCACATTAATCATGGAATGGAAACACACAGCAACAGAACGTACCAGCGTAAATTCAAACACTTTGTTACAGGAAATGTTCAAAATGTCCTCCGTTAGCGAGGATACATGCATCCACCCTCAGTCCCATGGAATCCCTGATGCGCTGATGCAGCCCTGGAGAATGGCGTATTGTATCACAGCCGTCCACAATATGAGCACGAAGAGTCTCTACATTTGGTACTGGGGTTGCGTAGACAAGAGCTTTCAATTGCCCCCATAAATGAAAGTCAAGAGGGTTGACGTCAGGAGAGCGTGGAGGCCATGGAATTGGTCCGCCTCTACCAATCCATCGGTCACCGAATCTGTTGTTGAGAAGCGTACGAACACTTCGATTGAAATGTGCAGGAGCTCCATCGTGCATGTACCACATGTTGTGTCGTACTTGTAAAGGCACATGTTCTAGCAGCACGGGTAGAGTATCCCGTATGAAATCATGATAACGTGCTCCATTGAGCGTAGGTGGAAGAACATGGGGCCCAATCAAGACATCACCAACAATGCCTGCCCAAACGTTCACAGAAAATCTGTGTTGATGACGTGATTGCACAATTGCTTGCGGATTCTCGTCAGCCCACACATGTTGAGTGTGAAAATTTACAATTTGATCCCGTTGGAATGAAGCCTCATCAGTAAAGAGAACTCTTTCACTGAAATGAGGATTGACACATTATTGGATGAACCATTCGCAGAAGTGTACCCGTGGAGGCCAATCAGCTGCTGATAGTGCCTGCACACGCTGTATATGGTACGGAAACAACTGGTTCTCCCGTAGCACTCTCCATACAGTGACGTGGTCAACGTTACCTTGTACAGCAGCAACTTCTCTGACGCTGATATCAAGGTTATCGTCAACTGCACAAAGAATTGCCTCGTCCATTGCAGGTGTCCTCGTCGTTCTAGGTCTTCCCCAGTCGCGAGTCAAAGGCTGGAATGTTCCGTGCTCCCTAAGACGCCGATCAATTGCTTCGAACGTCTTCCTGTCGGGACACCTTCGTTCTGGAAATCTGTCTCGATACAAACGTACCGCGCCACGGCTATTGCCCCGTGCTAATGCATACATCAAATGGGCATCTGCCAACCCCGCATTTGTAAACATTGCACTGAGTGCAAAACCACGTTCGTGATGAACACTAACCTGTTGATGCTACGTACTGATGTGCTTGATGCTAGTACTGTAGAGCAATGAGTCGCATGTCAACACAAGCACCGAAGTCAACATTACCTTCCTTCAATTGGGCCAACTGGCGGTGAATCGAGGAAGTACAGTACATACTGACGAAACTAAAATGAGCTCTAAAATGGAAATTAAGCGTTTCCGGGCACATGTCCACATAACATCTTTTCTTTATTTGTGTGCGAGGAATGTTTCCTGAAAGTTTGGCCTTACCTTTTTGTAACACCCTGTATACATACAGGCTTGAAATGAATGCCAATTTGGCGCCTCACATCTCTGTACTGAAGGGAGACGGCGTGCGTGTGACGTAGGTGGCGTTGTGCCATCTCATTGGTCAACGCTCAGACGCACGCTCAGAATATCTGACATGCCAGATATTGCTCTGCACGTTCGGAAAGACTCCCGACCGTGCTATTCCAAGCTATGACGTCAGAAACTCGGCACGCTCAACGTTCGGATGCGCGGTCCGTGTGCCGACGACTTTAGGCGAATCCTATTGTTCTCGTGCTGCTTGAGTAGCGTTGAGTCAAACGTCACTCAATACTATACAAGTTGTGATGAAAAAGTAAAGGAAATTTTTTAATTTCGTTGTATTTACACATACGATTTAAATTTTTTTTATCGTGGTGGCACACAAGTTCCTGACGCATGTTTGCACTTTCAGCTGTTGTCGAACACGTAGTTTATTAATGAGAGTCGAAAAGGTTATACCAGGTGTAATAGTATGAGACCAGAATTTGGTTGCAATAATTACACGTATGTTGCTTGAAACTGATAAACAATATTTTATTCAAAATAATCTCACAACTCTCCGGCAGACTATGAACGCCAATTCAAAAAAAAACATCTTCTTTTGAAGCGAACCAATCAGCGAGCCATTTTCGTACATTTTCAGACGAACTGAAGCGTTGTTCAGCAAGAGCCTGCACCAGTGATGCAAAAAGATGATAATCGGAAGGAGCCAGGTCTGGAGAATAAGCTGCAAGCCCTAGTATTTCCCAACCGGACGCCTCGATCGTTTCCCTGGCCCGTTTTGCTGTGTGTGATAGGGCGTTATCATGGAGCAATATTACTTTGTGTTGCCTTTCTCCATATTCAGGTCGTTTTGACGTAATACTCGATTGAAATCGATCATATGCTCTTGGTAGCAATCAGTGTTAACGGCTTCGCCCGGTTTGAGCAGCTCATAGTAATGTCACCCTTCTGACACCACCAAACACTTCTTTCCAAATCTATTTGGTCTTGCAGTGGATGCCGATTGTTTTCCTGGATTCACCCACGATTTATGACGCTTAGAATTCTCAAAAGATATCCATTTTTCATCACCTGTCATTAATCGATGGAGAAACGAGTTTCTTTTATATCTGGCGAGCAGCATTTCACAAGTGGTTTTTCGATTTGCTTGCTGTCTTTCATTCAGGTAATGCGGAACCCATTTCCCCCTTTCCCATAGCTTTCAAGCGAAAAGAAACGCTATCTGCGTCTAATTAAGTTGTTCCGCGAGTTCCTGTTGAGTTTGAGTATCACATTCATCCAATAAGGCCTGCAATTCGTTGTCTTCGCACTTTTTCGGTGGTTTTCCGCGCTCGTCGTTTCTCACGTCAAAATCACCACTTTTGAATCTTTTGAACCACTCGAAACACTGTGTTTTCCCAAGAGTATGTTCGCCGAAAGCTTCGACTAGTCTTCGATGCGAGTCTGCAGTAGTTTTCTTCAAATTATGACAGAAAACCAATGCTGTCCGCAAATCGCAGTTTGTAGGTACAAAACTCGACATGTTTACGGCTTTCAAACAGATAACTATTTATGGAACTTGGGTTACTGTGTGTTGACATTCGTCGCCAACCGTTACAGGAAGCAGATGGCGCTGCAGACGCAGTCTCTCGGGCCCTACACTGACGGCTAGCACCATCTATAGGGAAATTCCGGTTTCATACCTCTACACCTGGTACGTGTTTTCGAGTTCTCGGCGAATTTTTACATTCGGAAAAGATGGACCAAAGAATTTTCATTACATTTTGCTCGAAAAATGGAATAAAGAGCAGCACCGCATTCGAAATGTTGACTGTGGCTTTTGGCCGACCTAGTATGAGTAAGACAAGAGCTTACTGGCGGTATAAATGTTTCAGAGAGGATCGAGAAGACGCTGAGGACGAAGACCTCCCTGGACGCAGTAGCACATCAGTTACTGACGACAACATGGAAGAAGTAAAGAAAATGGTTCTGGAAAATCGCTGAATCACCATTGGTGAGATTGCTGACGATATAAGTACATCCTCTGGATCACGTCAAGCAATTTTTCGGGGTGTTTTTGGCACTAAACATGTAGGACCAAAGTTTGTTTCGAAATTATTGTATTTCGACCAAAAACGACGTCGCGTACATATCGCTGAGGAGTTGCTGAACGAAGTCGACAAAGATCCAGAACTTCTAAAGAAGATTATAACAGGTGACGAAACATCGGTCTACGGGTTTGACGTCGAAACTAACATCCTGTCGTCGCAATGGAAACTGCATGAAAAGCCAACGCCGAAAAATATTCGACAAGTGTAGCCTCTTCTCACTGTTTTCTTCGATTACAATGGGACAACGCATCATGACTTACTGCCTCATGGTCAGTAAGGAGTACTACCTGGAAGCTACGCGCCGTTTGAGTGAAGCAATACGAAGAAAATGGCGAAAACACTCTTGAAAATTGCATGACGGCAATGCTCCCGCTCACACTTCAGTGCTTGTTCGTGATTTATTGGCAAAAAATTAAAACGTTTATGTTGCCTTAGCCGTCGTATTCGCCGGACATGGCCATCAGAGATTTGTTTCTACTCCCGAGACTGAAGAGAACCTTGAAAGGACGTCGCTTTGCCACCACTGATGAGATAAAAACAGAGTGGCTGAAGCAGCTGAAAAACATAAAGAAAAGTGTGTTCCAGAAGTGCTTCCATGATTGGAGAAAGGGCTGGTACAAATCGATTAGACCTGCGGAGGATTATTTTGAAGGGGGCTAAGTTGATGTTGATCAATAGATACAGATTCTCGAAGAAAAACTAAAATTACCGTTACTTTCTGATCACGCCTTGTGTAGCGGGTAATTCCTTCATTTATATGCAAAACAAATTCCATTCCATCATACACACATCTCTCTTCAACTTACAGCACCAGAAATTAAGATTTTAAAAAAATTAGCTACAATAAATTGCTTCAGATTGATTATATGATGGTAACGCAGAGATTTCGAAACCGTATCGTAAACCATTCCCAGAACAGATTTTGACTCTGACAATAATTTATTCGTTAAGAATCTGCAGAAAGGTAGGAAACTAAACAGATGGAACTTGGATAAACTAAAAGTACCAGAGGTTGTTGGGAGTTTAACATTGTGCATGAGGCAACTTTGGACTGAAGCGGGGAAAGGAATGCGACAGAAGACGAAAGGATCGCTTTGAGAGATGAAATTCTGATGGCAGCAGGGAATAACATGGAAAAATGTCAAGGCCTTACGGAAATCCTTGGAAAACACAAGAGACGTTGAATTAACGAACTCAACTGACGAAAGAGGAAAACATAAAAATGCAGTAAATGAAGCAGCCGAAAGGGAATAGACACATCTAAAAAATGAGATAGACTGAAAATACTGAATAACTACGCAGGGACGCCTAGAGAATATGCATGACCAGAGGAGAGATAATTGCCACCCATAGGACAATTAGAGAGTCCTTTGGAGAGAAGAGAAGCAACTATACAGATACCAACAGTTCAGATTGCAACCAGTAATGAACAAAGGCGGACTAGCTGAAAGGTCGAAGGAGTATATAGAGGATCTATAAAAAGGAAGTGACATTGAGTGCAATGTTATAGAAAGAGAAGAGAAAGCAGATGAAAACGAGAAGGGAAATGTCTTTACAGCACAGTGGTAAGTCAACGATATTCCACGCTCTCTTTTGTTGCCCTTTATGGCGAACCATCCCAGGATTACATTTCAGTAAGATGATGCTCGGCCATACAAGGGAGAGTGCTTGCTGAAGCCTGGCTTGGCCAGCAGGGTCATCGGATCTCTCCCCAACTGAGAAAGTTTGGAACATTATGGGCAGAGCCTGCCAACCATCTGGGGATTTTGATGATCTAACACACCAGTTGGACACAATTTGGCACGATATCTCATAAGAGAACATCCAACAACCCTATCAATCAATGGCAATTGAATAACTGCTCGCATGAGGGCTAGAGTTAGACAAACGTGTTATTGATTTGTTCAATTTTTGAGGTTCTTTCTTTTCTTTCTTTTGAATAAATCATCCAATTCTTCGGAAATTGTAATAATTTGTTTCCACTCAGATGTAAATCAAATCTGCCGATTTCCGTCCCATTCAGATAACTCCTTCATGGTGCGTTTTTTCCCCCCTAGATTGTATTTGAGATAGGGGAAATACCTCCAGACTTCAAGAAAAACATAATAATTCCAATTCCAAAGAGAACCGGTGCTGACCAGTGTGAATACTACCGAACCATCTGTTTGATAATCATAGTTGAAAAATACTGATAAGAGTTATTTACAGAAGAAGGAAGCAACCGACCTCAGAGAAAAGCAGTTTGGGTTTCGGGGAAATCCAAGAATACGCGAAGCAACTCTGACACTACTTATCACCTTAGAAGATAGACTGAAGTAAGATAAACCTCCGTCTGAAAAATCTATAGATTTGAAGAAAGTTTTTGACCATCCTAAGAGAACTACATGCTTTGAAATTTTGAAGATACCAGAAATAGCATACAGGAAGTGTAAAGTTATTTACAGTATTTACAGAATCAATACTGCAATCATAAGATCGAGGGATATGAAAGGGAAACAGTAGTTGAGCAGGGTATCTAAACTATCCCTAATGTTACTCAGTCTGTTCCGCGAACAAGTTGTAAACGAAACCAAAACGAAATTAAGAAAGGGATTCGAAGTTCAAGGAGAAGAGATAAAATCTTTGAGGTTTGCCGATGATATAGTAACTCCATCAGAGACGACAAAAGATGTGGAAGAGCAGGTGAATGGAATCGATAGCGTCTTTGGAAGAGATCATAAGGTAAACACCAGTAAGAATAAAATAAGGGTGATGATATGCAGTCGCATTAAATCAGACGATGTTGCGGGTATTAGCTATGGCAATGAGACGCTATAAGTAATAGATGGGTTTAACTATTTGGACGAAAAATAACTGATAATGGTTGAAGTTGTGGGGCTATACAGACTGAAGGTTTTTGGCTGGAGTATAGACTAACATGAAAGTGAAACGTGAGCGATAACCAGTTCAACCAAGAAGACAATAAAAGGTTCTGAAATGTGGCGCTGTCGAAGAATGCTGAAGATTAGATGGACAAATTGAATAACACGTGAAAAGGTTATATAAAATGTGATAGTCAGCCAACCGGTTGCACACAACTTTTTTAGAAAACACATAACCAGGTTTCGATAGTTCTAAGACTATCTTCATCAGAATGGTAAAAGTCACCTAGAAAAATATATAAGGTTTAGATAATATACATAAAATAGTTACATATGTGAAAATTCTCAACTAAAACCAGAAAACCGTACTTACACGAAATCGTGTAACAACTTTTAAATTTCAGCAACGGTGCTCTCGTCAAATGACATGTTTGTGTTCCATGAGTCAAGAGTAAAAATCGTAATAAAAAAACAGTTATCACTGAATGATAAAACCAAGCGGCGGCCCAAGTTAACATCTGTAGCCGACTAAGAACGGCACACACACAACGCAAGAGGCATCAGACTAAACGGCATGTAAACCGACATTGCCATGAGATGGACACGAGAATTAGCAGTGTCATCTAGTAACAAAACGGAAAACTTATAAACATCTGCGTTAAGACCAAAATTACATGGCTGTAGGTATACATTAGTAACATATAGTATCCAGATAAAAGGTAATATAAAAGTTTGCAAAAATAGTAAATCAGCCTTTTTACAGGTAGATTTAAATAAAGTAAAACACTGACTATGAATGTTGGATCAGGGAAACCACATTCTCGACGCTTCTGTGAGGAATATTCGACAGTCAGGCAGTTCTAAATAACGGCTCTAAACCTTGAAAGAAGTTTTTATTACGCAACTGCAGTTTTTCGTTAAGAATAAAACCGTCTTTAAGCGAGAGGTGTTTGAAAATTTCCATCTCTTCTAGGACACCAAGGCTGAGACCTTTTTTGTCGGAGTGTAGGCTACTGACATCTTGCGCTTCTTTGAGAATATGGTCTGTGATTAAGAAGTGGTCGGCAAAGGTTGAATTATGAATATTAGTACTCTTTTCTCCTATAAGATGTTCTCTAAATCTTACAGCTATAGCTCGCTCTGTTTGTCATATGTAATAGGCCGGCCAAGAGTCACAGACGATTTTATAAACTCGTGACTTTTGTAAGTGAGACTGCGTTGAATCCAAATTGTAAATGAGATTATTTTATAGAGAATTATTGGTGGAGAAAACTACTATGTAATCATATTTGTTGTGCAGAAGACGCTGTATTCTGTAAGAGACAGGTCCAAGACATGGTACGGAAATTAAATTTTTCTAATCATTTCGGTCATTAACGGAAACGCCCAGAGAGGTGCTTCTGTTTTTCGTTTTTTATTAAAAATGTTACTTACTATGTTGGGTTCGTAGATATTATTAACTGCAATAGTTTTGATCATTTTTATTTCTGCTTCAAGATTTTCGTTGGATGAGGGAATAGAAATAGCTCTATGGTCAGCTGAATGAAAGAAGGCTTTTTATGGGACTGGGTTCAAATGGTTGAAATGGCTGTGAGCACTATGGGACTTAACATCTCAGGTCATCAGTCCCCTAGAACTTAGAACTACTTAAACCTAACTAACCTAAGGACATCACACACATCCATGCCCGAGGCAGGATTCGAACCTGCGACCGTAGCGGTCGCGCGGTTCCAGACTGAAGCGCCTAGAACCGCTCTGGTCCGCATCTCGTGGTCGTGCGGTAGCGTTCTCGCTTCCCGGGTTCCCGGGTTCGATTCCCGGCGGGGTCAGGGATTTTCTCTGCCTCGTGATGACTGGGTGTTGTGTGTTGTCCTTAGGTTAGTTAGGTTTAAGTAGTTCTAAGTTCTAGGGGACTGATGACCATAGCTGTTAAGTCCCATAGTTCTCAGAGCCATTTGAACCATTTTTGAACTGATGACCATAGATGTTAAGTCCCATAGTGCTCAGAGCCATTTGACCCATTTGAGAACCGCTCGGCCACCAGCGGCCGGCTATGGGAGTGGGGGTGTATTGAAGTAAAAGGTATTATTTGATCAGTGCAAGTTTCTTTACAGAAGATATTAAAGGAAATTTTGTCGTCTACTGTTGTCGGAGTAAGGTCTAAGTAGTGTAATTGCCGGTAGTTTTCAAGCTCGCAGGTGAAAGTAATTTTTTCGTGTTGTTCATTGAAAATTTTGAATCGGCGATCAGTGCCGTTATTCGGTCTTCTATAAATAATCAAAATATTGTCAACGTATCTAGAACATGAAATAACGCCTAAAGCAGGAGGTGAACAATTTTTAAACAATTTTTCTTCTAGGGAATGTAGAAATGTCTGTTAGAATTCCTGATAACTGGTTTCCCATCGCAAGACCATCAGTTGATATGACTGTCAATTGAACTCGAAACAGTTACATTTAACTACGATTTGAAGCAAATTCATGAAGTCAGTAATTTGTTAGTCGGAAATGTCTTTTTCGAAGAACCGTAATTTTTTTTCTATTATGTCCAACGCTGTTTTGAATGGCACATTCATAAAGAGCGTATGTTAGTTCCGTCACAGTTGGCCGCCTGCTCAGCCTGCGACATCCGACGTCTGTCATGAGGGGTAGCCATCAAACCCATCGACGTCTGGACGTGGTTTCACCTTGGTTTCGCCATGTTGAAGACACTCACCACAGCACTCCTCGAACACCCAACCAGTCGTGGAGTGTCCGCAATGCTCGTGCCGAGCTCCATGGCCAGCACAGTCTTCCCTCGGTCAGACAGACAGATTGCGCGTCCTCCCCATTCTACACGCGGACAGCACACTGCGCGCGGGGCAGCCGAGCGGCCTTGGGGACCTTGTCACGGTTCGCGCGGCTTCCGTCCGTCGGAAGTTCGA
Source organism: Schistocerca nitens (assembly GCF_023898315.1). Classification (NCBI taxonomy): domain Eukaryota; kingdom Metazoa; phylum Arthropoda; class Insecta; order Orthoptera; family Acrididae; genus Schistocerca; species Schistocerca nitens. Next base: position 585,818,647 of record NC_064619.1, on the reverse strand, counting down.
GTCCTCTCTCTGGCGCATGGGTGTGTTTTCTCCTTAGCGTAAGTTAGTTTCAGTTAGATTAAGTAGTGTGACCTCAGCAGTGAGGTCCAATAAGACGTTGCCATAAATTTCCAATTTTACAACACGCTCACTGATACCACATGCTCAGCTTTACGACACAGCAACGAAACTCCTCTGTAAACGAGGTCACGCAGCTTGTCACTCGACTGGGCGCATTTAGAATTAGACGGAGGCTGTCAAAGCCTTTCTGAGTTTCTGCCTCGGTAACTGCAAGGCTGAATTTACAGCAGTTTCGTAGTTTAGACGGTAAAGTTGAAACCATGTCTAGGAGCAGGTGTGTGCAAATTGTATCTTTTTCAAAGTCTTATACCGTACAGTGAGTAAACTGACGAAGTGGTTAAGACTTACACTAGCATATGTCCCACCATAGAGATATACACTACTGGCCATTAAAACTGATACACCACGAAGATGACGTGCTACAGATTCGAAATTTTACCGACAGGAAGAAGATGCTGTGATATGAAAATGATTAGCTTTTCAGAGAATTCACACAAGGTTGGCGCCAGTGGTGACATCTACAACGTGCTGACATGAGGAAAGTTTCCAACCGATTTCTCATACACAAACAGCAGTTGACCGGCGTTACCTGCTGAAACGTCGTTGTGATGCCTCGTGTAAGGAGAAGAAATGCGTACCATCACGCTTCCGACTTTGATAGAGGTCGGATTGTAGCCTATCGCGATTGCGGTTTATCATATCGCGACATTGCTGCTCGTGTTGGTCGAGATGCAATGACCGTTAGCAGAATATGGGATCGGTGGGTTCAGGAGGCTAATACGGACCGCCGTGCTGGATTCCAACGGCCTCGTATAACTAGCAGTCGAGATGACAGGCATCTTATTCGCATGGCTGTAACGGATCCCTGAGTCAACAGATGGGGGCGTTTGCAAGACAACAACCATCTGCACGAACAGTTCGACGACGTTTGCAGCAGCATGGACTATCTGCTCTGAGGACATGGCTGCGGTTACCCTTGACGCTGCATCACAGACAGGAGCGCCTGCGGTGGTGTACTCAACGACGAACCTGGGTGCACGAATGGCAAAACGTCATTTTTTCCGATGAATCCAGGTTCTGTTTACAGCATCCGTGTTTGCCGTCATCGCGGTGAACGCACATTGGAAGCGTGTATTCGTCATCGCCATACTGGCGTATCACCCGGCGTAATGGTGTGGGGTGCCATTGGTTACACGTCTCGGTCACCTCTTGTTCTCATTGACGGCACTTTGAACAGTGGACGTTACATTTAAGATGTGTTACGACCCGTAGCTCAACCCTTCATTCGGTCCCTGCGAAACCGTACATTTCAACAGGATAATGCACGACCTCATGTTGCAGGTCCTGTACGGGCCTTTCTGGATACAGAAAATGTTCGACTGCTGCCCTGGCCAGCACATTCTCCAGATCTCTCACCAATTGAAAACGTCTGGTCAATGGTGGCCGAGAAACTGGCTCGTCACAATACGCCAGTCACTACTCTTGATGAACTGTGGTATGGTGTTGAAGCTGCAAGGGCAACTGTACCTGTACACGCCATCCAAGCTCTGTTTGACTCAATGCCCAGGCGTATGAAGGCCGTTATTACGGCCAGAGGTGGTTGTGCTGAGTACTGATTTCTCAGTATATATGCACCAAAATTGCGTGAAAATGTAATCACATGTCAGTTCTAGTATAATATATTTGTCCAATGAATACCAGTTTATCATCTGCATTTCTTCTTGGTGTAGCAATTTTAATGACCAGTAGTGGATGTATTCAGTTACTACCCTCCCTTTGGAAACGGCTTAGCTAATTCCGTTCCCCTTCTCTCCTCAGTTGGAGTGCCTAATGGTCCCACAGTAGAGAAGATGCTACACCGTAATGTTCCCTACTTCTTCCATTCTGTTCCGCATCGAATTTACGACCAATAGCTTCAAATGATTTAATGTGCGGGCGATTCTATGGGATACGAAAAAAACAAATCAGCATCAAAATATTTCTGTTCGAAAGCCGTACACTCCAGAATCGGTATGCAGATGAGGCAAATCGCCGTAAGCGTTGAGGCAATCACCTCACCGACTCACGAGATTGGATACCCGTCTATCAAAACACCGTGTCCTGCTGCATGTAGAGTCCGTAACTGCCTCGTCCGACATGAATCGTTGACCCAATCAGGCCTTTCCCAAGAACCGAAGGTGTGCTAACTGCATGAGGAGAGGAGACGGTTAAAGGACTCGAGCGACTCCTACTTGCCTTGGCGTAACTTCTGCGTTACATTTGCGATAGAGGGACGTGAGTTATCACGAAGCAGCAGCACCTCTTGTCGTAGCAGCTCTCGTTGCCTGCAACAGTGCACGCAAGGAACGTGTTGCCTTCAACACTGAAACGCATCGGGTGCTTCAGGAAAACGGCCATGGATGAGGCTGAGCTCCCAGATCGAAAATGGTTCAAATGGCTCTGAGCACTATGGGACTTAACATCTGAGGCCATCACTGCCGTAGAACTTAAAACTACTAACGTAAGGACATAGCACACATCCATGCCCGAGGCAGGATTCGAACCTGCGCCCGTAGCGGTAGCGCGGTTCCAGACTGACGCGCCTAGAACTGCTTGGCCACACCGGCCGTCGCTCCCAGATCGACCGGCGTCATATGTCGAATCGCTACCTCTGCGGAACTTGGCGCGCCATTCCAAGGGTCCTATTCTGTATCGTTCATACCGATCGGTGTAGTAGGTTAGTCTTGGTAGTGACGTCATTTTTGGTTGTTTATCGAAATATCCTTTTCAGTAAGCTTCTAAGACCTGTTACCGAATGGTCCTCCCACCGATTTTACGACAATTGTACCGAGACGTTTTCGATTTCGGCGTGGCCCTGTCGATCGGTGAGCGGTGGTTTTCGTACACCAATAATTTGTTATTTTAAACATATTTAGCGGTTTTAGCTTTGAATTTAGTGATGGTGTTACTAAAGAATCAACAGAGGACGCATCCAGTTGAAAAGTAAGTTGATAATAGACTATTTTCCTTTGTTAGAAATATGGTTAGGTTAGGTTCTTACTATGTATAATTACAACCAGAAAAAACGTTTTCGGTCAATATTCTCTCAAAATACGAGTTATTTTTATGCAAATAAGAGTTTAAAGATCATTAAATATCAAGACATCGGCTCTGCTTACATATATTACATGAGTGTGAACTGACGTTACTAGTGAGTTTGTGTACTTTTTCCCACAAATGGTTTAGTTAGTTATTATTATTATTATTATTATTATTATTGAAAGCAATTATGTGAAGCCTGATATCGGAAGTCTTCCAAACTATCACGCATTTATGACTTACACAGCACCGTTTGGCGACGAAGTCACCCTACGTTCATCTACAGAATAATACAAGAATTGAGCGCTATGTTTCTGTTGTTTGTCGTGGCTAATTGGTTAGCGCGCGGGCATGTCATATATGCAACACGTTCTGAGACATTGTTATTCATGTAAGTTAAGATTTTTCTGCAATATTCGTTATTACCTACATGTAGGAGCGCACTTCCTCAGTAATGATTTCGTGATTTGTGTGTGTTTAAAAAGCGAAATATGAAATTGCTGGAGATGATATTGCTGTGAGTGAAACAACCGACAGTGACTTTAATATTTTTTCTTATCAGAAATAATTCACCATTTTTTCCGAATATGTAGCGATTTCCGAGTTGCGGTTAGACAGGAATCTAAGAGCACAACTTAAATTACTGGGAATGTAACTAGCAGCAGTCATCTTCATAATCTCGCTTGTCACAACTGTTTATCTGCAATCGAATCCTCAACAACAGTAGACAGAGATGAAAGATCTCCGGCGAAATATTTTTAGACTGTAGCACTATATACGAAACATTTTCATTCATGAGATGCATGTTATAAACTTCGACAAACTGCAGGAGCTCTCGAAAATGCGTTTTTTAAATTTTGTTTTTAAGACCGAAATCGTTGTCGTATCGTATAGGGAAGTGTGCTACTTAATTATTTGGATCTCTAGGGGCGAGTTATAACCACATTCTGTTTATCTTCTTATTCTTTGAAACTCTCAAAATCAATTTTTGGGGTGTTTTTATAGATGTATTAGTACAATGTGGTAGTACACACTATTCCTAACTCATTTTCCGAAACGTAAAATCCAAAACACGATGTCAGTGTGAATGAGAATAAGATGACATAATGTGGCATTTACGAAATCTGCAGAATACAGTCGAATACGCTATAGTTATTATGCATGCATGGAAACATGCGGTCGGGGAAACTGTAAAAATTTCTATGCATTGCAGCTGAGAGTCATGGAAATAGATATACTGCGCCTGATATTGTTAAGGAGGAGGCAAGAGCGATGAAGGCGGGCACGTTAGCTGGATGAAATGCGGCGTCATGCGTTATGGTAACGTAAACGGAATTTTCTGTACTTGAGAGAATAGCTCGTCTGTGTCGTCTGCTAGCCGCTTTGTGTTCGTGGCGCTGTGCGCGCTGCAGTGCGCATGCGCGGATCTGCGGCCGCTTCCTTTTGATTGGCTTGCGGGACGCGAACTGAAAACAGCGCTTCGGTACTCTACCCGAACGGTATCGCTACCGAAATGCATACTGAATAATGCATGGGCTCTAATTCGTGTACTAGACTGTTCGGTGCTCTTGAGTACCGAAACGATCGGCACAATGGCGGAAAGATACGGAACAGGCACCCAGAACGGTGGTTTTCGACACACGTCCAGCTCATACACATTCTCCATTCCCCGATGGATATCTGCCGGTATTTGTCCTTCGGCAGCCAAGAAAAGAATACCGACACGTTAGTCCTGATGGACACATTTGGCAACGATGTCTCCATATTCCATGTTCCGCAACTATCGCCGGCACGTCAGAAAGACATGAATGCCACATTAATACCTTGCCTAATATTGGTGCTTATATCCTCATGTCACAGTCGCGCTACATTGCATATACGCTACAGCAACGCCCTCAAACGCGAACTTTTTGATCACACCTAATGAAATTGTCCCGAAAAACGTTTCACGCGCCTTACGGCAGACAAGGCACATTACATCATTCACCCCAGGTACAGGCAATAAAACTTGGGATGCATGAAATATTTTTCAGGCCGGTTCTATTTTGCTCACACTATATTTGCGTATAATTTGATTCTAAGAACTGGTGCACTCATTATCTACGTTTCACCCCACAATGGCAGCCTTTAGGAATGGTAGATGTACCGCTCTCACAAGAAGAAGTTTTTCTGGGAACTTTTCACTAGTTTTTTCTCCACAGATTCGCGTTGAAGCAGCGATTCTGATGCTTTTTTCAGGAGTGAAGTTGTTAAATCTACCTAAATGTGTCGCAGGATTGAAATTAAGTGCGTTGATCCGCGTATTTCCCTGCAGCACGTCTAAAAGCGCAGCAGTAACTTGAAAAGAGGCAGAGCTTCGGCGAAACGCGCTCCGTGCCCGAGCCATGAACTCAGCGTAGTGACGAACGAAAACATAATCGCAATGGAAGAGACCTATTACTGTAAACGAAATAGCTACTATACTGAATAGCCAAAGAAAAAGGTGCATCTGCTATTATGGTGTAGAGCCCTCGCGAGCACAGAGAAGTGCGGCAACACGACGTGCCATGGACTCGACTAATGTCCGTAGTAGTGCTGGAGGGAAATGACACCATGAATCCTGTGGGGCTGTACGTAAATCCGTAAGAGTTCCAAAGAATCCAAGATATGCTCAATAATGTTTATGTCTGGGGATTTTGGTGGTCAGCAGAAGTGTTTAAACTCAGAAGAGTGTTCCTGGAGCCACTCTGTAGCAATTCTGAATGTGTGCGGTGTCGCATTGTCCTGCTGGAATTGCCCAAGTCCGTCGTAATGCACAATGGATGTGAATGCAAGCCGGTTGATATAGAAGATACGTACGTGCCACCTGTCGGAGGCGTGTCTAGACATATCAGGGGTCCCACATCACTCCAACTGCACACGCCCCATCACATTACAGAGCCTCTACCAGTTTGAACAGTCCTCTGCTGACATGCTGGGTCCATGGATTCATGAGTTTGTCTCCTTAGCTGTACACGTCAGTCCGCACGATACAATTTGAAACGAGACTTGTCCAACCAGGCAACATGCTTACAGTCATCAACAGTCCGATATCGATGATGACAGGCCCAGGAGAGGCGTAAAGCCTTGTGTCGCGCAGTCATCAAAGGCATACTAGTGGACCTCCGGCTCCGAAAGCCCATATCGGTGATGTTTCGTTGAATGGTTCGCACGCTGACACTTGTTAATGGCCCAGTATTGAAATCTGCAGCAATTTGCGGAAGGGTTGCCTTTCTGTTACGTTGAACAATTCTTTTCAGTCATCGTTGGTCCCGTTCTTGCAGGATCTTATTCCGGCCGCAGCGGCGTCGGAGATGTGTTTTACCGGATTTCTGATATTCACGGTATACTCGTGAAATGGCCGTACGAGAAAATCCCCACTTTATCGCTGCCTCGGAGATGCTGTGTCCTATCGCTCTTGCACCGACTACAACACCACTTTCAAGCTCACTTAAATCTTCATAACGTGCCATTGTGGCAACAGTAACCGATCTAACAACTGCGCCGTACACTTGTGTCATATAAGCGTTGCCGACAGAATACGAGTGTCTATACCTGTTTCTTTGGCACTTCACTGTATTTAGGATATCATTGTTTGTTTACCGCACAGTGCTGTCCATGACGCTCTGCGATTCAATAAAGTGCCCACAAGATGTGTGCCCCATCAGTCGACTGCTGAGAAAAGATATCACAGCCCCGATGCTTGTGGGAAATCTGTGAGTCGGGTCGAAGATAACAGATTTATGGACAAAGTAGCTACAAGATATGAAATCTGGGTGCACTATCACCTGTTTGAAACGAAATGAACGAGCAAGTAACAGTGTTATATCTCTTCACAAAACCGAAAATTTTCCGTACTCAGTCATCACCAGGAAAATTCATGATTAATCTCTGTTGGAAAACAGAAGGGATAGTTTTGGAGCAGGCAGGGGGTTATCAGTGACCAGTAAATGCATCAGTCTGTTACGAAATAACTTTCAGGATGCAATCATGGGTAAATGAGTTGGATTTATAATTTCAGGTGTTTTGTAGCAAGACGACAATGCTCATTTTCATACTACCTGCTCAAACATCTCAAAATTACAAGATATCATATTTTAATTTCTTCTGCACCCCTCTTACACATCAGAGCTCGCCCCAAGTGACACTGTGTGTTCGAAGGGTTCTAAGAACAACTGGAAGGCAAGAATTTAAGAAGCGATTAAAAGATAAAAACAGCAGTGCACGAGTGGCGTCATTCATAATGAAAATAATTCTTCTCGTGACGTACCCATATGATTCAGAAACAGTGGAATGCATGAGTTGCCCATCTTAGGACCTACGTTGGGAAATTATACATGTCTAATTTTTTTGTATTACCTCATGTGCATAACAATAAATTATTAAGATTTTCATTTGAATAACACCGTTAATATGTGCATTTTGTGTTCCCACCCAAAACTGACTGGAAGACATTTGCTCTCAAAGCTTCCAGTTAAACTTTTTTTTTCTCGATCACTCCATCTAGAGGATTTGTCTTGTTTTTTATCCTTATTTGCAACGATTCAATACATATACTTGAAAATGTATTTTCATTGTTTTGTATCCCAGATTTCCATGTCATTTTGCAAACATCACTCTTTCAGGACTGTATGCATGTTTTAATAGGTTTATAGTTACCAGACTCACGGCCAGTTTAAATAATTAATTGAACCTGTCAAGCGTAAATAAATTAAATATACTGTAAATTAAATAGTCACTGTGCATTTAAGACACTAAATTTGGCGCTCAACGTGGGGCAAGTCATAAAAGGATGCAGAAAAATTCTTAGTTTTGATTACCTTTGTCTGTTTCATTTACCGAACATAATATTCTACCATATAAAAAAAATATGAAATTACGTACTGGGCCAGGTCTCAGAGTTGACTATTGACATGCGCAGGGAAAAGTACTTACAGCTAAGCAACCCAAACACACAGACTTCTCGACTTAAAGCTCCAGGCGCCCTCTGATATTACTGTGTCGTACTGTGCGTGGATGACAACTAATGTTATACTGTGATGCATATCATTCAAGTAAAGGCGTATAGAAGCAAATTGTAATTAATTTCTTGTGGCGTGTGCTTGGTTTAGTTTATAGACGCCGTTTTCGCGGCTTACCTGAGAGTTGTGTCAAGGAATCGCCGGAGGGGCTTGGAGCCACGCTGCCACACTACACAAGCTGTGAAGAAAAAGTTTCCACGTTTCGCACACCTACTAAACATGTGATTCGTTCACAAACTCGAGGTCACTTGCGAGAAGCACCCTGGTTGGACTGCTTCCAGGGAAGTGTCTCTATCAAGCTGAAAACGAAATAATGTACGAAGTTTCGAAACAATAAAGAAACATTTGTAAGAAATTTTTTTCATTGTGGGTACACCTCCGTTGTCCTGATAAACACTGAAATCCCAGCGTCACGGTACCGTACACGCTGCAAGAGGAGCCAAAATAAAGTGCACAGCCCACTGATAAAGTGGAGCATTGCGCGGAAATTCATTTTCTACATTTGACTGGAAACAAAGCTGCAACAATCCATGTGGAGTTGCTGGAAGTGCACGGCTATAATGCGCCATCATGTGACGGAATTGTGAGGTGATTATACGCTTCTGTTGTGGTGAAACAAGCCTGAATGACGAAGAACGGGGTGGCAGACCACTTCTCTGTAAACGGCTGGGGCTCCTGGAAGTCGGAGACCTGTGTATCATAATCAAAGTCATAACGAAACAAGCGAATCTCAGTCATGGGTCAGTTTTGATCTTACACGATATTTTACGCTGACTTCCGCGACTGCTCATCCCCATTCAAGCAGCTCTCAGCGTTTCCCTTAGGAGCCTAATCGCCATGGTCAACTATGACCCCGAGATAAAGGAGAAAAGCAAGCAGTGCATTCACTACGTTGGCAAAAGGCGGAACACAACCATTTTTTGGAGCCGCCGTAGTGTGGTGCTAGCGTTATATGTTCGTAAGGGCCAAACCGACACTGGTGCATAATACGAGGGGCGTTTGAAAAGCCCGTGCAAAAATAAAAACTACTTACGTGTTTGGGGTAAACCTATTTTATTTTTCGACTTAGTCTCCTTTGAGACGTATACACTTCGTCCAACGCTGTTCTAATTTGTTGATTCATTCCGAATAATTGGAATTGTCCGAGTCTGCAAAATAGCTATTAGTTGTTGCAATGACCTCCTCCTCTGAATAAAATCTTTGTCCCGCCAGACATTTCTTCAAATTGGGGAACAAACAGTAGCCCGAGGAAGCCAAGTCTGGAGAATAGGGGTGATGTGAAACGAGTTGGAATCCTATTTCCACAAATTTTGCGACCACAACTGCTGTGGTGTGTGCTGGTGCACTGTCATGGTGGAAATAGACTTTTTTGCGGTCCAGTCGCCGGCGTTTTTCTTGCAGCTCGGTTTGGAAACGGTCCAATAACGATAACTAATATGCTCCTGTAATAGTTTTACCCTTTTCCAGATAGTCGATGGGGATTATCCCTTGCGAATCCCAAAAGACAGTCGCCATAACCTTTCCGGCCCAGGGAATGTTCTTTGCCTTTTTTGGTGCAGATTCTCCCTTAGTAACCCATTGTTTAGATTGTTATTTGGTCTCAGGAGTATTTTAATGTATCCATGTTTCATCCACAGTGACGAAACGACGCTTAAAGTCCTGCGGATTCTTCCTGAACAGCTGCAAACCATCCTTGCAACACTTCACACTGTTTCGTTTATGGTCAAGCGTGAGCAATCGCGGAACCCATATTGCGGATAGCTTTCTCATGTCCAAATGGCTGGCTCGGAGCACTATGCGACTTAACTTCGGAGGTCATCAGTCGCCTAGAACTTATAACTAATTAAACCTAACTAACCTAAGGACATCACACACATCCATGCCCGACGCAGGATTCGAACCTGCGACCGTAGCGGTCACGCGGTTCCAGACTGAAGCGCCTTTAACCGCATGGCCACACCGGCCGGCGATATAACCAACATCTACGAAAAGTTATTCATAGTTGAGAGTAATGTGCCGTATTGGGGGTGAATGTGAACATTAAGTTTCATAAATATGCAAAGTGAATATGCACAGAAAACCTGACAGTTTTGTGAATATACAAGGATGAATATACAGAGATGGACTGACAGTTTCGTGAATGTACAAGAGTGGATATAAGGAGAAAGGCTAACACAAAGTTTCATGGGTATGGTTTCATTGTTTTCTAGCTGAAGTTAATTCCTAACGTTCGTATATCTGGAGACAGGTATTATTTTCCTGATCGCCGCAGAAGGAGTGACTGCATAGCCTACACGAAAGTCACTAGCCGTGAGTAGTCACAAGACCAAATGCGAAGAAGATCGTCACCTTAGATAAATGGCTCCAAGTGTGCAGCAGTAATCCAGTCAATCACAAAGAAGTTTCGAACAATGTTCTAAAAAAAAGAAAGTCTCATTTTCGAATGCTGTAAATCATTTAAAGTGTGTAATTATTGTTTGCGACTAATTATTTTTTCACGACGTTATTAATTGAGGCACTTGCACATGTATTAAGATAGATAGTGTTGTATATTAGTTTTTAATTGATGACTCCGTTATAACTTAAGTAATTTACACTTGGCTATTCCACATCAGCACCTTCAAACAAGACGAAAAAACAAATAAAAATTCGCAGAATAACAGCAGAAAGAGGAGGTTTTCAATTGAAACTTCCTAGCAGATTAAAACTGTGTGCCGGACCGAGACTCGAAACCGGGACCTTTGCCTTTGGCAGGCAAGTGCTCTACCAACCTTTTTTTTAAAAAAAAATCTCATTTTGTTCGCTTTTGTTCGTTGCATCTGCTAGCGGCGGACGTCGTAAGACATCCGTTTAAGTTCGTTGTTGATCGATTAGGTCAGTTTTCTTTTATAACAGAGGGCTGCTAAACCTCTGAGCGAACACGCTGAGCTACCGTGCCGGCTACCAACTGAGCTACCCAAGCACGACTCACGCCCCGTCCTCACAGCTTTACTTCTACCTTCCAAACTTTACAGAAGCTCTCCTGCGAAACTTGCAGAACTAGCACTCCTGAAAGAAAGGATATTGCGGAGACATGGCTTAGCCACAGCCTGGGGGATGTCTCCGCAATATCCTTTCTTTCAGGAGTGCTAGTTCTGAAAGTTTCGCAGGAGAGCTTCTGTAAAGTTTGGAAGGTGGGAGACGAGGTACTGGCAGAAGTAAAGCTGTGAGGACGGGGCGTGAGTCGTGCTTCGGTAGCTCAGTTGGACCGGCACCCGGCCAGCGGCCTGCCCTACGGGGGGCCCTAGCCATACGATTAAAGCCGGCACGGTTACTCAGCGTGTTCGGTCAGAGGGTTAGCAGCCGTCTGTAATAAAAAAACTGATCAAGGACGAACTGAAACGGGTGTCTTGCGACGTCCGCCACGAGCAGCTGCAACGAACGAAAACGAATAAAATGACAGTAAAAAAAAAAAGTTGGTAGAGCACTTGCCCGCGAAAGGCAATGGTCTCGAGTTCGAGTCTCGGTCCGCCACACAGTTTTAATCTGCCAGGAAGTTTCATATCAGCGCACACCCCGCTGCAGAGTGAAAATCTCATTCAGGTTTTCAATTATAATTTTAAAAAACAAAGTGCATTTATAGCATCAATTTTCCACCCAAAATTCTAAAAACTAAATACGAGTAAATCGAAAGAGTTTATCAGTTCAAGTATTTAGTAGAAACCACTCAGAAGAATGGCCTAAAAAAGACTGCTTACGAATTTCGTAGTCACCAAATGAACACATCCTTCAAAAAAAAAAAAAATGCGTCTCAAAATACATGAAACTGAGACACTAGACACAATCATCAAAATAGAGCGTCTTTATCCGGAAAGGCAATTATCCTAATGGAAATAAAAGAATAGAGGAAATTCAAAAGACATGACAATAAGTAATTACCGAAAGTTTACGCTCTAAATGTACTGAAGAAGGAGCGTGCAGATTAAGAGAAAATTTTAAAAAATGGATAACACCAACATTTATTCGGATATGAAAAAATGCATCCTAAAATTCTATGGACATATTAAACGATTGGAATAGTCCACATTAACTACATGGGTTGTGGAATTCTAAGAAATTCGCAGTAAACTAAAACAGAAGAAATAAGATGGATCGTTGCAGTAAACGAATACTGAAGAAAGGAAGCTCCGTTGGCCAGGCAGGAAAACGTCAGGAGAACGGACCAAATTCTTCTGACAAGCGGAAAGGAGCGCATTCCCACAGAATGAATATAATACGGGTACAAAGAAAAGCTACAACAAAACGTTGAGTGGTGCTGCAAACGTGAATAATACAAATAAATTCGTTAAATTAAAATGGTTAACCACCAGTAATATGGTTTGTCGCAACCTCTCTCCTACTTTTCCATGTATCAGAGAGGTATTCGTGAACATCAATGGACTAGCACTAACGGAATGGAGGAAAAATGTCTTAACACAATACTGAGAATCTTTCTAGGACGAATATTTCAATCAGCAGTTCCGTTTCCTGGCATCTGCGTGCCAAATCGGTACTCGAATAAACCAGGCACCGTTTCGCAGGAAACTGAAAGGATCCTACGTCCTCATACATCATGTTATTACCGATTTTTGGCATTTTAAGATTTATTCTTCAGTTTTTTTTGCATACTGAGAATCGATAGTGATGCAGTAACAGCTGGTTGAGTGGTATGCAGCAGTAATAATAATCTTTGCCAGCCGACAAAGTTTTTTTTTAATTACCATTGTTGTTGTACTGTGCGCGCTGGGCGTAATATTTGAATCAGCCCTAGTTGGTCCGTAGCGGTCTTGAGATGCAGACGCTATGAGGTGTGTGTTTTCATGCAACCAGGATAAAACTGTACACATCTCGCGGCTCTGTTCGTTTTAATCATTCGCGCCACATACCCAGTATACCTGAAGCGCCAGTGTAAATAATTTCATTTCTGTTGTGGCGTACAGCATTTTTCTGATCAAATTGTAGCTTCAAATAGTTTTTGGAGAAGAAACATTGCAAACAATAAACAATGAATTTTGTGATCCGTCATTAATTTTTCTCTATCAAACTGTTTGTTGTTCCAATCGTAATATGCTATTGAAGGAACACGTATGATTCGCCCATCGGAGACGAAACGGATTTAGAGAAGAGTAACGTAGCACTGTAACAAATACACTACTGGGCATTGAAGTTGCTACACCAAGAAGAAATGCAGATGATAAACGGGTATTCATTAGACAAATATATTATACTAGAACTGATATGTGATTACACTTTCACGCAATTTGGGAGCATAGATCCTGAGAAATCAGTACCCAGAACAACCACCACTGGCCGTAATAAGGGCCTTGATACGCCTGGGCATTAGGTCAAACAGAGCTTGGATGGCGTGTACAGGTACAGCTGCCCATGCAGCTTCAACACGATACCACAGTTCATCAAGAGTAGTGACTGGCGCATTGTGACGAGCCAGTTGCTCGGCCATCATTGACCAGACGTTTTCAGTTGGTGAGAGATCTGGAGAATGTGCTGGCCAAGGCAGCAGTCGAACATTTTCTGTATCCAGAAAGGACCTGCAACATGCGGTCGTGCATTATCCTGCTGAAATGTAGGGTTTCGCACGTATCGAATGAAGGGTAGAGCCACGGGTTGTAACACATGTGAAATGTAACGTCCACTGTTCAAAGTGCCGTCAATGCGAACAAGAGGTGACCGAGACGTGTAACCAATGGCACCCTATACCATCACGCCGGCTGATACGCCAGTATGGTGATGAATACAGGCTTCCAATGTGCGTTCACCGCGATGTCGCCAAACACGGTTACGACCATGATGATGCTGTAAACAGAACCTGGATTCATCCGAAAAAATGACGTTTTGCCATTCGTGCACCCAGGTTTGTCGGTGAATACATCATCGCAGGCGCTCCTGACTGTGATGCAGCGTGAAGGGTAACCAGAGCCATGGTCTCCGAGCTGATAGTCCATGCTGCTGCAAACGTCGTCGAACTGTTCGTGCAGATGGTTGTCTTGCAAACGTCCCCTCCTGTTGACTCAGGGTCGAGACGTGGCTGCACGATCCGTTACAGCCATGCGGATAAGTTGCCTGTCATCTCGACTGCTAGTGATACGAGGCCGTTGGGATCCAGCACGGCGTTCCGTATTACCCTCCTGAACCCACCGATTCCATATTCTGCTAACAGTCATTGGATCTCGACCAACGCGAGCAGAAACGTCGCGATACGATAAACCGCAATCGCGATAGGCTACAATCCGACCTTTATCAAAGTCCTCCTCCTTACACGAGGCATCACAACAACGTGTCACCAGGCAACGCCGGTCAACTGCTGTTTGTGTATGAGAAATCGGTTGGAAACTTTCCTCATGTCAGCACGTTGTAGGTGTCGCCACCGCCTGCAGCCTTGTGTGAATACTCTGAAAACCTAATCATTTGCATATCACAGCATCTTCCTTCTGTCGGTTAAATTTCGAGTCTGTAGCACGTCATCTTGGTGGTGTAGCAGTTTTAATGGCCAGTAGTGTATTTTAGTGGCAGTGTTACAGAAAGCTTTTTCCTACTCAATTACTTTAGCAAGCTACTATGTTCTTTTGAGTGTGAGGACAGGTGACGTAGTCTGTTCTGAATCTCGTTAAAGCGAAAGTGAGCTGTCCAGTACACAAAAACAATTCGACTAGCTCTTACTCTCCTCGTGGGCCTTAAGCTTTATTCGGCAATGGCACAGTTGAAACCTTCCAAACCCTTAGTCCTGTCCGGCTAATGGACCGTTTCCAATGACCTCCCTACTGACGGGACTTTAAAAAATTGTAGGCTCTCTCTTGTGCGTGGCTACAGTGGAAATCAAGTGGGCGCGACTTGCTGGCCGGCAGAACCGGACAGCCGCGGACAGCGGCGACCGCAAATTAGTGGCCTTCCGGAATTAATTAAGGCTGAGAAGTGGCGCTGCTCGGCGAAACACGACCGAGGGGGTCCGGAGCGAGCGGCCGTGTCACACGCCAGCGGGCTCACAGGAGACGTTAGTCACAGCGGGGTAGACGCAAAGTGGGGGGGGGGGGGGGGGTCGTCCGGAAGCGGAGTTACCTCTCACCGATCAGAGATGTCGGCGAGTGAGTTTGTGTGAGAAATGTAGGACATGACTGCCAAATGCGACAGTCGGCTGTTCCCCAATCGGTAACGGTATCGCCTGTGTCAGTGTTTGAAAAGGTGGTGCATTCGTTTTCCCTGTCAACTGTCAGGTTGAGTCTGTGATAGCGTTTTTGAGCGCTCCACCACATAGCGACAATTCATCGTTAGCCCCGTTTAGCGCCCGTAGTTCCTCCTCCACTACACCGATGACACCACTTTCGTAGGCCTCTACCAAACATTCTAGAAGATCCAGTGGTCTCTCTAATTATCTTATGTAGTTTACCACCCTCTGAAAATAGTGGCTCCTTAAGGTAAGCCTAGCTACCAAGTGTAGGACGAAACACGCGCGGCCTTCGTCCTCACGACTTCTTCCTAACCATTCACTACCGTTTACCTCGTTAACAAAAACGTTAAAAAACACTCCTCGAAATGGAAAAAAGAACACATTGACACCGGTGTGTCAGACCCACCATACTTGCTCCGGACACTGCGAGAGGGCTGTACAAGCAATGATCACATGCACGGCACAGCGGACACACCAGGAACCGCGGTGTTGGCCGTCGAATGGCGCTAGCTGCGCAGCATTTGTGCACCGCCGCCGTCAGTGTCAGCCAGTTTGCCGTGGCATACGGAGCTCCATCGCAGTCTTTAACACCGGTAGCATGCCGCGACAGCGTGGACGTGAACCGTATGTGCAGTTGACGGACTTTGAGCGAGGGCGTATAGTGGGCATGCGGGAGGCCGGGTGGACGTACCGCCGAATTGCTCAACACGTGGGGCGTGAGGCCTCCACAGTACATCGATGTTGTCGCCAGTGGTCGGCGGAAGGTGCACGTGCCCGTCGACCTGGGACCGGACCGCAGCGACGCACGGATGCACGCCAAGACCGTAGGATCCTACGCAGTGCCGTAGGGGACCGCACCGCCACTTCCCAGCAAATTAGGGACACTGTTGCTCCTGGGGTATCGGCGAGGACCATTCGCAACCGTCTCCATGAAGCTGGGCTACGGTCCCGCACACCGTTAGGCCGTCTTCCGCTCACGCCCCAACATCGTGCAGCCCGCCTCCAGTGGTGTCGCGACAGGCGTGAATGGAGGGACGAATGGAGACGTGCCGTCTTCAGCGATGAGAGTCGCTTCTGCCTTGGTGCCAATGATGGTCGTATGCGTGTTTGGCGCCGTGCAGGTGAGCGCCACAATCAGGACTGCATACGACCGAGGCACACAGGGCCAACACCCGGCATCATGGTGTGGGGACCGATCTCCTACACTGGCTGTACACCACTGGTGATCGTCGAGGGGACACTGAATAGTGCACGGTACATCCAAACCGTCATCGAACCCATCGTTCTACCATTCCTAGACCGGCAATGGAACTTGCTGTTCCAACAGGACAATGCACGTCCGCATGTATCCCGTGCCACCCAACGTGCTCTAGAAGGTGTAAGTCAACTACCCTGGCCAGCAAGATCTCCGGATCTGTCCCCCATTGAGCATGTTTGGGACTGGATGAAGCGTCGTCTCACGCGGTCTGCACGTCCAGCACGAACGCTGGTCCAACTGAGGCGCCAGGTGGAAATGGCATGGCAAGCCGTTCCACAGGACTACATCCAGCATCTCTACGATCGTCTCCATGGGAGAATAGCAGCCTGCATTGCTGCGAAAGGTGGATATACACTGTACTAGTGCCGACATTGTGCATGCTCTGTTGCCTGTGTCTATGTGCCTGTGGTTCTGTCAGTGTGATCATGTGATGTATCTGACCCCAGGAATGTGTCAATAAAGTTTCCCCTTCCTGGGACAATGAATTCACGGTGTTCTTATTTCAATTTCCAGGAGTGTATCTTCAACTAATTATTTTCAGCCTTAATGGCTATGTTTGTGAACCATGACTGTGTTGGATAATTATTTGTTTCAAGTTCTGCTACCAGTCACTTTTTATTTGATGCTTAATCAACATAATGCAACGCGTTTAGAACATGTTCTGTTCATGTTCAAGCGTTTATACAAACATACATACACACATAGAGAAATGTTACTTAAAAATAAACAGTCTTAAACTAGATTAGCCTAGAACACTTTGTCCATTGTTTTTTACTGTAGCTGCTGGTGTGGCATTTGGGGAGGGGGGGGGGGGGAAGGAGGGGGGCAGTGTATATCTAGAAATCGAAATCAGTGATGTCTTCTGCTGGTTTTCTTCTTTGTTGTTGACTATGCATATCACAGGCTGTATCGAATGCAGATGGATTTCCATTAGTTATGTGTTACGAAAATAGTGTGAAAGGCTTTTATATGACAGTTGATCACTTACAATTTCATCATCTAAATGCTTTACTTGCATCACTGGTGTGATGAAATTGTAAGTGATCAACTGTCATATAAAAGCCTTTCACACTATTTTCGTAACACATAACTGATGCAAATCTATCTGCATCCGATACGGGCTGTGATATACGTAGTCAACAACAAAGAAGAAAACCAGCAGAAGACATCACTGATTTCGATTTCTAGATATACACTGCCCCCCTCCTTCCCCCCCCCCCCCCACCAAATGCCACACCAGCAGCTACAGTAAAAAACAATGGACAAAGTGTTCTAGGTTAATCTAGTTTAAGACTGTTTATTTTTAAGTAACATTTATCTAAGTATGTGTGTTTGTATAAACGCTTGAAGATGAACAGGACATGTTCGAAACGCGTTGCATTATGTTAGATTAAGCATCAAATAAAAAGTGACTGGTATAAGAAACTTGAAATAAATAATAATCTTCAACTGACTCTTGACTGTAAAGTAACATAGAAAACCCACCTGCAAACCTTTTAACAGAAAGGCATCAGGTGACTAAAAGCATGGCCGAATCTGAGGATGGCTTCTTTCTTCCATTTTGCACACCAAAAAAATCTGCAATGTCAGCTGGATGTCCATTGCACTCTGTTTCTGCCGGGACCTCCAAATCCCTGAACGCCACTAATTCTCGCCTACCACAGCCGGTTATCTTCCTTTACTCGTATCCTTTACGAACTCATCAAATTCCTGTTCCTTCTCATCCACATTGAAACTCTCGTACACATAACACAAATTCGACTCCCACACCCCAAAACCCACCTACCCCCTTTCCCCTCCCCCCTGCCCTGTTAGGCCTGTCAATCCTGACATTCTACCGATCCAGCATCGACTTACATATCCTCCATATACACTCCCAATATAACTTTAACCACTCCCGATCAGGTGTCTTCTCAGAGAATGAACTCCACATCGACATTTATCGTTCCTGTAAGATATCCCTTCCCCCTTATTTTTCGCACATCACGGTTGCCTTCTTTACCAACTTATCGTTTTATTTCCTGTTCAGAAACATGGCCTCGCCTTCATCCAAGTTACACCTATTCCCTACCCTTTCTCTACCGTTACCCTCTTCCTCACGCAACACACACCAACCTGCAAACTTCATAGCCATTTCTTAGGACGAATTAACTGTTCTGCCCCCATATTATCATCTACTAGTTCAGAATTACTGCTTTTAGTGCAGTGCAGTCAAGTATTTCAGCCTCATAAAGACGTCAGTAAACATTCATCTTTACAAGACAACAGTTTTTAACCTAATCAATGCACAACCGTATTTTTAATGACACAAATAAATAATGTGCTTTGGCTGAAGAGTTAAAATGAGCTGCTACCCGTTCATGCTCAACCAACAGAACGAGGAAATAAAATAACAATAAAGAGGTGCACCCAATGTCCTGACGATGAACAGAAGTCTTCAAAATGTCCATAATGAAGAATGCAGTGGGTGTCAATGCTGAGTGCAGGTGTTGACTGACAACGGAAATGACCGACAACACATTGCTCGCAGCATAACACAAATTCTGTAGGAGATGCTCTGGGAGGTGTCTGACCACTCATTCTGTAGCCCCATTCTCGCTTACACCAAACTGCATCTTTACTTACTTCTAAATAAGTTTTTGTCCGTCCTACATTCAGTGGTGGAGGAACACAGCGGCGGTCAAAAACAGATTACAACAATCCCAGGCAGACAACTTATGTGACCTAATGATACAAATATTGATCCCACGTTGTGATGACTGTGCGGTAATGCGTATGTTAAGAAGTAGCACAGAGGTTTAAGTCATTCCTCTAAGAAATTTTTCTAGGCAATTATGTTTCCTTTGAATTTAAGGCCCACTTTTTGGATAATCTTAACAAATGCTGAGGTGATTTACATCAGAGGATTCATTTAACAGAGACAGAGCAGTGGGGTAATTTCACTGTTTCATGTAAAGATTCATAACGATGAAATACCTTATTTTAAGTGCAATTCATAATTATAAGAATCTTGATTAAAAATAGAAGAAAATAATTAACCTTAGAAAAATGAGTGGCATGATATTGCAAGCAAACCAGTACTTTGGGGTAGACCCCCTGATGACTTACAAATGTTTTCACTACTCCTCAATGTCTGCAATGTCTTTTAAGTTGGTTCAAATGGTTGTAAGCACTATGGCACTTAACTTCTGAGGTCATCAGTCCCCTAGAACTTAGAACTACTTAAACCTAACTAACCTAAGAACATCACACACACCCATGCCCGAGGTAGGATTCGAACCTGCGACCGTAGCGGTCGCGCGGTTCCAGACAGTAGCGCCTAGAACCGCTCGGCCACTCCGGCCGGCTGTCTTTTAAGTGTACGTGAATAAAATGTATGGCCGAGATGGGTTCATTTGGAAATAGCGTTTCATTACTATGACTGACATTAGAGGTGTGAGAAAGGAGAGAAATCAACCGATGTCAATATAAAACAGGCTACCATCAAGTTTAGCGCCGGACTCGAGGATCAATTATGCTCCCTTCATTGTCAGATTTTTATTATATTGCTAAATAAACGTTAAACACCTTACGTGCGTAGACAAATACTCATAAGTAACTACCATTTATAAAATGACATTTTATTACTGCTCCTAATATTTACGTTATTTGTATAGGACGGACAAAGAAAACAGTGACTACCGTGATTATCGTTTCACTGTTACAAGTCGTTTACGTTTTAATTATTTGCCCTCTTTGTAGCTTCTGCCATACGTCAGGAAGGTACGGTAGGGTTTAGTCCCCGTCGACGAAGAGACAATTTCGAGACGCAATGCAAACTCGAAGGGCGCTAACATGGGGGAAACAAATCGGCAGTGTTCTTTTTGAAGGAACAATTCCATCATTCGTCTTGACCTGTCAGGCAAGCTATGGAAACCTTAAATAAGGATGGCGTAACAGACATTTTAACCACGCTCCTTCCGAAACTGAGTCCAATGTGTTAATCGCTGTGCAGTGTTGCACATCACCTGCTGTCTTCACGGGGAATTCATGCGCTACAACACACCGCACCAGTCGTGGAACCAAAGAAAGGAGATTAGTCGGAATTCACGAGAAATTCGAACGTTAAAGACGAGAGTTGACGTGGCCAGACGGGTCTGAAAGTGGGGTGGCATTGAGGCACTCTGCCAAATGTTTTAGGATTTGGAAAGCTGCTCCAAAGTGCTAAAAGACAAACGAAGGTCTGCTTTTCGCATTTTTGGTCTGGACGGAGGTGGGTCACCTTCTGTCTTCACCTTGGGCACAGTCGACAGGCGTGAGCTGGTGATCTGACCGGTGGGACGGGTTCGCCGGGTGTTCCACATTTTTCGAAACGATTTCCTCCAAACAGTACTCTGAGCTAAGACGGAAACAATCTGAAGGCAATTAAGGTGAATGAGGTTCGCCGTTACCCGTGCACGTACCAAGCTGCTCTTGAGGCAGCTACCAATGGCTTGTAAAAACACTTTCAGGGTAGACATTGAGTCACTTCCTAAGCTAGTGAGTAGTACTGCCGTGCTAACCGGCGAATAGTTGGGTAAATTTGTGGCATCGAAATCTAGGAAGATATCTTTTAATGTCTGTACTACTGTAAGGACACATATAGAACTTTTAGATCATTATACAGACAGTTACAAATGCAAAATGTTACCGATAGTGCCAAACAGCTGCGCCTGACTTCCTGTTGCGCCGCAAGTGAAGAAAATTTTTACTGTGCTCAAAATAAACGGCTACTGTGAGCTCATATCACAGTCTCTCTCCATGTAAAGCTGTGCTGCGAATATAAACTTTCAATTAGACTTGGTTACAAATAAAAGGCGGTTGCGTGTTTTGTTCTGCGTAGATAAAATTAACTTTGAGTTCTGCCTTACGGCAGGTCTTGTCATGGGGGAAGCCTCGTCAGAGAGGTCCACCGCATGAGCGTCTAGGGAAGTGCTTCCAGTGGTGGTTTCCCGTTGCCTTCCACTGATGATGATGAAATGATAATGAGGACAACACCCTGTCCCTGATGAGAGAAAAATCTACGACGCAGTCGAGAATCGAACCCGGGTCCCTTGGCGTGACAGACCGCCGCGCTGACCACTTTTTTTCCCTAAGGAATCTTTTTTGTTTATGCTCTGACCACTTTTTTGTGTTAGGAAAAAGGCGTCGTTCAGTTACGACAAGCAAAATTAGAGTTTACATTCATATCAATAACAAAACAAGAGTACCTTCGAAACTATGAAATAGAATTTGAAACTAATAGTAAAATGATAGATAATAGAGAAAGAAATACAAGCAAATCTTGCACGCCATTCCATGTGCATGGCCCATCTGCGCACAAATGCCATGTTCCAAGTTGATAAACATTTCGCAGCGTGTGGAACTCCACACGGCGGCCATCTTCTGCCCGGTACTCCCCAACTGTGAGGGGGGTTGTCGAAGACACTGCGCAAATAGTTCGCAAATAGCTGTCGGTATCGGGGTGTACGCTCAAGTGTGCTATGACTGTCCTGGAGAAATTGCCAGTAATCAAGGACCATCTTCACATCATCTCGAAAGAGGTAGTATATGGACATGCCTTTAAACCATGTAAGAGCGTGAGTCTTCGCAGGCGGGAAATAAGTATCCTCCGGACAAAGGAGGAGCCATGGCTCAATTGGGCAAGGCGCGATACGTAGGTAGCAGGCGAGGATCTTCTGCACTAGCAGCCATACCTCTAATGCCGATCCACATGTTAAACGGTGTTCGTCAGTATCCACGAGGTGGCAACGTGGGCAAAGGGGGCAATCCGTCATCCCAATAGCGTGCAGCCTTTGCCGTGTTACAACATTCCCGTTCGCAGCCTGCTACCACGTGGCTCGCAATCGTGACAGGTGACAGAAGAGACGCCGGCAGCAATTCCTCTAACAGACGTCCCGCAAGGGAAGCATCTCTGTTGGTCCACAGTTTCAGCGTTGTGCACAAGTATAACGCCGTAGCTCTCACCCGTACATTTATAAGTCCCAGTCCACCTTCACGCGGAGGGAGGGTGAGTGTTTCGTAGCGGACTTTGAATAGGAGTCCAGCGGTAAGGTAGTATCCAAACGCTGCTTGCAGTCTGTGTGCCATCGCTGTCGATATTGGTAGAACCTGAGCCATGTGGATCATCTTAGTCGCCACGTAAAGATTGAGGTATTCCACACGCCGTAGAAGATCCATCCGTTGAAGTAGGTTCCGGCGAAATTCTGTGCGTATCGCCTGTAGTAATCGTTTATAGTTCATAGCAGCTGTGCGGCGCACATCCTGTGTAAATGTTATGCCCAAGAAACGGATCTTGTTGACTAGCTCTCCTGTGGACCTCTGCCAGTAGGCATCGCTGCCGACTTGGCCACATTCATGAGGCTGCCCGCTGCCAATCCATATCGATTGATCCATTGTATCACCGAACGTACCTCCTCACCAGATCGGACAAGTAATAGAAGGTCATCAGCATATATCCTGCAGTGAAAGGTGTGATCCCTCAGTGACATGCCCGAGAGCCTGTTTTTCAACCCTCCGACAAGTGGATTATGGAGAGTGGGCATCCTTGGCGAACTGACCGTCGGATCGGCAAAGGACCCGCAATCCGTCCATTCACCAGTACACGGGATGCAGCTCCACGGAAAAGGCGCAGAAAGATTTCGAGAAAGTCAAGCGGGAAGCCCATGCGGGCCACAACTGACAGAAGGAACTTGTGGTGAACTCTGTCGAAGGCGTGGTCGAAATCAATGGAGATCAGAGCAGCTCGAAGGCGACAGGATGTGGCGATGCCTACTACATCCCTGCATTCGCTGGTTGCCGTTTGCATGTTGGTCACTCCGCCCTGTGTCGTTTGCTCGAGGGATAGGAGTAGTGGCAGAACCTTCTTTATGCGTCCGGCGAGTAGTCGGGCGAAAATCTTATAGTCCGAGTTTAGCAATGTAATTGGCCTGTAGGCCTCGACCCTCTGACCTCTGGAAGGCTTGTATGAGGAGACCTTCGACGAATTCAGGTGCCACGTGGAAACCGGGGGTCATCAGTTCCTGGTACATGGTGATCCATCGGGGCATCATTAGATCGCGGAAAGTCCGATAAAAGTCGAGCGGCAGTCCGACTGGCCCGGGCGACTTGAGTGCTGCCTTGTTAAGCGCGTCCTCGATGTCGTCCCGTGTAAGTCCCGTTAAAAGCGACGCCGCTGCTGCATTGTCGAGGGTGTGCGACACGTGCTGCAGTATGTCGTGATCGTCCGCTTCCTCCGTAGTCACCTCTTCGTAAAAACGGCGATAGTGATCTGAAAAGGCTTCTGCAACCGCCGCCTGAGTCATTGCGACCCTACCATCGGGCAAAATGAGGTCCGTGATCAGCTGCTGTCGGCGGCTGTCGAGCACGTTGTGATGCATAGACGAGTTTTCTCCTCCCGCTCGGTCTTGACATCTCGACCGCACGACAACCTCCTCCAAACGGTGCCTCGAAAGAGACAATATTTTACCTTTAATTCGGTGGCTTTCCATTTTTCGGTCTGGTGACGGTGGTTGGGTGGCGAGTTCGCGGAGCATTGTGTAATAAAAGTCCAATGTGTGACGATGTCACGCTGCACTGTCTTTTCCATATTGTGTTAGTACACGCCGAAACGCTGGTTTTGCACATTCCATGCACCATGCTAGAGTCGAAGGATATCGGGGAAGGCGACGTTCGCAATCCATCCATGTGTTGGCGATAATCCGACGGCACATTCAGCTTCCAAGGTCCACGGCTATGCCATATGCTCTGCTGGTGTAGAGTGAGCGTGCATGTGAAAGCGCTATGATCGGAGAAGCCAAGCGGCCAACGTTCGGCGTCCAACACTCCCGGCGCTAGAGCTCGTGAGACATAAATGCGGTCTAGGCGAATGGCTGAGTGACTGGTAAGGTATGTCGGCCCGGGACGGTCACCATGCATTTTTTCCCAAGTGTCGGTAAGAAGCAGATCTCGAACCATTAGCTGAAGTTCTTGACAAGTCGAGAAATGTGGGACTTGGTCTTTGAGGTGGAGCACACAGTTAAAGTCGCCGCCGAAGATGTATTGATCGAAGTGGCTAATAAAGAGGGTAGCGATATCCTGCGAGTAGAACTGTGATCGCTCGCGGCGTTGGTCAGTTCCTGATGGAGCGTAAATGTTAATGATGCGCGTTCCCAGCGCTGTGATCGCCAGGCCCCTGCCTGACGGAAGGTAAGTCACTTCTTCGACGGCAGTTCCATCGCGCACTAGTATTGCCGTACCGCTGCCATTTCGGTCCGCCGGTGACATATATGTTACATAACCGTAGAAGACTGGGAGGGCCGCTATATACGCTTCTTGCAACAGAGTAATGTCAACATCCGAAGAACGAAGCATCTCACGCAGCAACTGGATCTTCACTGCCGTTCTTATCGTATTGAGATTAATCGTGGCGATACGATACCCTTGTTGTTGAAGCGCATGTGCTAAGTTATCCATTAAGATTGGAATTGTCTATGGAGCTTCCGATTGTATCGGCACCTCTGCATCCCCCCAAACCTCACGTGCAGCCGTTTCTAGAGAGCCGGCGCCAGTGGCGTGGGCCCAGTTGGCGTGACTTGCATGGGGCCGTCGTCGTCGTGGTCATCCGCCCACTCACACGGTGAACTCAGAGCAAGATCGCCTTCCCTAGCTGTCTCAGGACATGGCATGGGTGCCTGCACTCCAGAATGTGGTGGGCAGCATCTGTCCGGCATATCGGCTTCCGATTGTGCCTCTGTAGATATGTGTGATTTGTCCTCAGTTCCGTTCGGTGGTGTCACACTGGAGCAAAATGACGGCTGCCTCTGTGGTAGCGTCGTCATTGAAGGTCGAGTCGTCGTCCTCTGGAGGCTGTGTCGCATCCCGTTCCGAAGTTGCTCTACGCCTCCGCTTCCGTCGCTTCGGAGAGCGTTGCTTCCTGGTGTGTCCTTCCGTGTCAGACGTTGGCAACGACTCACGACGTTCCGGCACAAAGGCGGCCGTTGACACAATAAGCGAGTCTACTGCCATGCTATCGTCATGCCTCACGTCATCCGTCGACGGGGGCGGCGCCATCGGAGTTGAATCTGTAACTTGTAGAACGGATGTGCCGTCATCGCCCTGTATTGGAGGATGGAGTGTCGACTCAACAGTGGATATCGGTCGTCGTGGTGAAGTGGTAGCCGTCGTGAGGGCTGCAACGTAAGTCACAGGAAGCAGCGTCGGTTGCGATGGCGGGTCCGTGTCAGCCGGCGGCAGTTGAGTGATTCTACGTTGGATACATTCGAATCTGAGGCGTCCCTCCTTCCCACAACCAGAGCAGGTCTTCGGTTGCCCGTCCTAGATGACGACGGCACGGCAGCCACTGATATTCAGATATGGAGGTACATGTCCTTTAAGTTCTATTCGGACCTGACGGAGTCCGTTCAGCACAGGATATGTCTGGAATTGCGTCCATTTTTCCGCAATATGATCATGGACCGTGCCGTAAGGGCGCAGTGCTGCCACGACGTCCTCTGCCGGTAGTTCGAATGGAAGCTCGAAAAGTCTGATCGTGCGGAATAATCGACGTGTACAGTCCCCACATTACCACCAGCATGGCAGAAACGGAGGCCCTGTTTCATCTCCCGAAGGATCCGTTCATACGTTGCTTTGTTTATGAGCTTGACATATACGATGCTACTCACAATGGACAAGTGAATGCCAAGAACGTCGGTCGCCGGGATTTTTGCCTCTTCTCGTAGGAATCGTTCGACTGCTTTGGGTCGTGCAAATTCGCTGCGGAAAGTAAATTTGAGTGTCGATTTTCTGTATTAATACGCCATGGTGATCTATATGCTGAGTGCGGCACTCGCAAAACGGCCGAGTACGATGTAAACAAACACGAGCGCTCGCTCCGCGGCAGGAACACAGCGTGTCCTCACCGCAGCTCTGCCAAAGGCCAACACTCTCAGCTATCGGGGCGGACTCAGCGTAGGGAGAGACGGAAAAATACTTGCGGCGCCCTCAGTGTGCTTTCTCTGTCTCAGTCCACACGTGAGTGGTACAGAGGTTGGGCAGAAATATGGAACACCAAAAACACAACACATTACCATATGTAAAGTGATGTAGGAAACCTGTTGGTTATCAAAAAAGCTTCAAGTCGTCTCGGAATGAATAAGAGCTCTTATACTACCATTCCTGTAAAATACTCTCAAGTTCAGTTAAGGCTGATGGAGGTGGATAGCGATCGCGCACCCTTGTCTCCCAAGTAGACTATAGAAGCTCAATCATATTGACATCTGGTGATCGTGATGGCCAGATGAGATGCAAATGTTCGTCCTCCTGCTTACAAAACCAGCACTGGACCATGCGAGCTGTGTGAACAGGCCACCTGTCGCCTTCGAACACAGCATCACCGTTGGCTACCAAACACTGCGTTGTGTACATAGTTCCGGGTAGTCAGCACGTACACAACTTTCCCACTAGAGCGCGCCCCGCTAAGCACAACAGTGCAGGCGCAGCGCTCGTCCGTCTCCGCACTACGAGATGGCACTGCCTTACAAGGGGAGGCCGCCAATTGTGAAATTCAGATTCGATTCATACTGAGCATAATAAAAGCTCACGGCCAGAGGTGTAATGTGGCAAAGCACCAAGATGCACTTCTCAGCCGTTGTCGAGAAAATCGACAGTTAAAAGAAACCGTTGTGGTGAAATACTCTCTACGAGTAGTAAATATTCCTACAGCGTGGTGGTGCAGCGGTAAGCGCTCGGGCTCGTAATCTGAAGGCCGCCGGATCGAATCTCGCCCCATGCAACTTTTTTTTTTTTAGTATTAGTTTTTTGTAATTCAAATATATATATATATATATATATATATATATATATATATATATATATTTACCTGCAATCAGTTGCAACAATTATGCATATAATAAGTTGTTGAAAGTCATTTGTCGTGGAAAAACTGGCGACTTCGAACATCATTATGTTTTCAGCAAACAAAATTGTATTTCACAAATGTTATTAATTGTCTTCATAATGTTAACCACGTATAGTTAACGGAAGACGTAGAAACGATATTCCGAAACGAATACGTATAGCTTAAGTGAAACGTTCGAATTAGAATAGAGACCCCACGAACACAAACTTGTTGTGGCAGGTATAATATATAAACTCCGTTACTCGCTCGTTACACTTGAAGGACAGATGTTGAAAGGGCCGAAACGAGCCGCCGCATAACAGCGTAGTTGCCTGCTAAATTCGAAAGAAGGTAGATGCGGTCCCTAGCGCAACTTATAACATCGTCGAAATTCAGTGCGGACGGGACAGCTTTGGTACACCCTGTTAAACAAACGGAAAAATGGAGTCGGTACAATTGGAGAGCAATCCACCTTCACCAACATGCATAAGCAATTCATTAATAGTATATATATATATATATATATATATATATATATATATATATATATATATATATATATATATATATATATATAACTAACAATAAAAAAAAATTGCGTAGCGTGAGATTCGATCCGGCGACCTTCGGATTACGAACCCCAGCTCTTACCGCTGCGCCACGACGCTGTAGAAAACCGTTAATCGTAGAGAGTATTTCACCGCAACGGTTTCTTTTAACTGTCGATTTTCTCGACAATGGCTGAGAAGTGCATCTTGGTGCTTTGCCACATTACACCTCTGGCCATGAGCTTTTATTATGCGCAGTATGAATCGAATCTGAATTTCACAATTGGCGGCCTCCCCTTGTTAGAGACGGACCAAATTCTGCTTCCGCCGATCCGGGTATTAATATGTAATGCAGCCAATGAGATTGCTGCCAACGTAGAACCTTTTCTCCTCGCGGATCACACTCGCGCGGTGATACCTTGTATTGTTGTTGCTTTAATTTGCTATGAAAACGGTTCAGATAAACAATAAAAGCGGTTTAAAAGCTGTGAGCTATGTGGGGAAGTTAACCTTACATTACTGAGCAACTGTTTCACCAGGTATCCAGTCTAGCTTACCAACTTCCCAACCAGACTAACATTAATTATAATCTTTTAATCGTCATACGACAACCGGTGATATATACACTCCTGGAAATGGAAAAAAGAACACATTGACACCGGTGTGTCAGACCCACCATACTTGCTCCGGACACTGCGAGAGGGCTGTACAAGCAATGATCACACGCACGGCACAGCGGACACACCAGGAACCGCGGTGTTGGCCGTCGAATGGCGCTAGCTGCACAGCATTTGTGCACCGCCGCCGTCAGTGTCAGCCAGTTTGCCGTGGCATACGGAGCTCCATCGCAGTCTTTAACACTGGTAGCATGCCGCGACAGCGTGGACGTGAACCGTATGTGCAGTTGACGGACTTTGAGCGAGGGCGTATAGTGGGCATGCGGGAGGCCGGGTGGACGTACCGCCGAATTGCTCAACACGTGGGGCGTGAGGCCTCCACAGTACATCGATGTTGTCGCCAGTGGTCGGTGGAAGGTGCACGTGCCCGTCGACCTGGGACCGGACCGCAGCGACGCACGGATGCACGCCAAGACCGTAGGATCCTACGCAGTGCCGTAGGGGACCGCACCGCCACTTCCCAGCAAATTAGGGACACTGTTGCTCCTGGGGTATCGGCGAGGACCATTCGCAACCGTCTCCATGAAGCTGGGCTACGGTCCCGCACACCGTTAGGCCGTCTTCCGCTCACGCCCCAACATCGTGCAGCCCGCCTCCAGTGGTGTCGCGACAGGCGTGAATGGAGGGACGAATGGAGACGTGTCGTCTTCAGCGATGAGAGTCGCTTCTGCCTTGGTGCCAATGACGGTCGTATGCGTGTTTGGCGCCGTGCAGGTGAGCGCCACAATCAGGACTGCGTACGACCGAGGCACACAGGGCCAACACCCGGCATCATGGTGTGGGGAGCGATCTCCTACACTGGCCGTACACCACTGGTGATCGTCGAGGGGACACTGAATAGTGCACGGTACATCCAAACCGTCATCGAAGCCATCGTTCTACCATTCCTAGACCGGCAAGGGAACTTGCTGTTCCAACAGGACAATGCACGTCCGCATGTATCCCGTGCCACCCAACGTGCTCTAGAAGGTGTAAGTCAAGTACCCTGGCCAGCAACATCTCCGGATCTGTCCCCCATTGAGCATGTTTGGGACTGGATGAAGCGTCGTCTCACGCGGTCTGCACGTCCAGCACGAACGCTGGTCCAACTGAGGCGCCAGGTGGAAATGGCATGGCAAGCCGTTCTACAGGACTACATCCAGCATCTCTACGATCGTCTCCATGGGAGAATAGCAGCCTGCATTGCTGCGAAAGGTGGATATACACTGTACTAGTGCCGACATTGTGCATGCTCTGTTGCCTGTGTCTATGTGCCTGTGGTTCTGTCAGTGTGATCATGTGATGTATCTGACCCCAGGAATGTGTCAATAAAGTTTCCCCTTCCTGGGACAATGAATTCACGGTGTTCTTATTTCAATTTCCAGGAGTGTATATACATATATATATGAAAGAGAATTTAAATAAAAAGAAATAAATCAGTTTATATTTGGAAATTTATTTTAACATTGATCATTGAAATTTCAGCATATTAAATTTGAGTCATAACTAAGCCGGGGCCTTATTTAGGACTGTGAAAATGTGAGTTGGTAATCTTACGGAACACATCAAATATGGAGCCAAGATTGGGAGAATGCATACAACACTGCATTCATAAAATAACACACGAAGAACGTTGAAACATATGCAAGAGGAAATTAACCACAACCAACCGATTCAATTTTCACCCAAAAAAGTTACGTTCGTAGCACAATCCTGTCCCTCATGTAATTACCACACACTGGTATACTAAATTCATACTAACTCTCTGTGAAATCTCCCCGAAAAAAATAGCTGAGGGCTACTTTGATGATTACACCACATGCTTCACGTGGTCAACTTGGTTTACACAAAGAGCGTAACTCCACAATAATTTTGATAATTAAAATAAATTACATCGAAACCCAATTTACAAAAGAAAAACCTCGAACTGGTTACTATCGTCTTACTATTAACCTGATGGGTCAAACAATTGTATAAGCACGTGGTACTGGTCTCACAAAGTACACCCCACGTGGGTTGAACATAAAGAAAAGTTGCTATATTGAAAAATATTGTCAAGACGAGAAGTTATAATCTCACGCACATTCGCATTTAAGATTGATGAAATTAGTTAGAGTTACGGATCAACACGTGGTTCCGCTTTACTCACAAAGTAGTGGCAAAGCAACTACCGGAATATATTCTGAACTTCACACGCGAATTAAACTGCGTTGCAATTTAAGATAACATTAGATATTTTAGAGCTAAACCTGAAATAAAGGTGATTAAATTTTCAGTTAGGCTGAACTTAAGAAATCCATTGTCCTACGGACTTAGCAGACACGCGCTTAGCCGGAGATCTTACCACTTCAGACGCTCGCCGTGGACAGACTGCTGTGGTCCCTTCCTGAGGGGTAGCTCACAAATACAAACGGAAGTGACCAGAGAGGCAGCTTCCTATACCAACATGACAACGGACGGACAGGACCATACTAAGGATGGAAACCTCTCTGCTTTTAGAAAGCGTAGCTACCTGTTCCGACGTTGGTCCTACTGTTCTCTAGCAGACAGGGTTGCCTGCTACCCTCAAGCATGCAACTAGAAATACATTTGCTCATTCATCCTCTCACACAGAAGGGAAGGGGGATGACAGTATCTTATCATATACAGTATATAAAAGAAAGCGGATGTAGGTTCCGTATGAGACTGTGTGACATGAATTACATATAAGCTGTGTTTTAAAGTGTAGTAGTGTGACAGATAGATCTTGTTTATGTGTAAAAGTAACACGTTCCACTACTCAGTCTCCTCCCAGATAGTCAGAAACGCCACATTAAATTTAGAAGAGGAATTTATGCCGTAAATGACAACAGATTTAAGAAATTAACATGAAAGGAATCCAACAGAGACCTTTCAACCTGAACGCGCGAGGTATTATAACGAGTGTACAGACCTCCGATTACTCTGTCTGCATTTGTCTGCATCAGTCTGTCCCAGTCTGCATTAGTCTGTACCAGTCTATAGTCAAGTTTCAGTCTGCGCCTAATAAGATTATCATATTCCTGTACATAGCCATGGAGAGAAATGTATAAACACTTTGTCAAGTATCATATGTGAGAATAAGATTAACATACCAAGATCAAAGGAACTTCAGATTGTCAATTGTAAATAGCATCTAGAATCAAGTTACGTAAGGTTTATGCTTGTTACTAATTTAATAAATGTGTGTGAAAATTAATCAAGTTCTGTTTGAAGTTGGTCACCGCCAATCTGCTACTCTAAGCGTGCAAGTGGCATTTCTATCATCTGACCTAACGGCAGAAGATAAACACGCCACGATAAGACCACGAGACATATTGCTGACACTCGCCTACTTCGTTAGAGCGACAAGTCAAATAATCTGATGGTGTGTGTACCGAAGGTCTTACAGTACGCACACCACACATTGTATAATTGAATGGACTCGCTCAGCCAAAATGGCCTCATAATCCTTTGCGGTAGTACGACCTTGCATAGTAACGATGAGGAGCGTGGAATGCCTCGATATGGCTCCCCAAATCGTTACCGAACCCTCGCCACGTTTCCCTCTTGGTACGTAAACTCGGACCGAAGTTGGAAACAGCAATCAACAAGAGTCATCCGACACAACGACTTTTTTCCATTGCCCCATGGACCAGATATTATGACTTCGACACCACGTTTCCCTGTTACTGCCATTTGCATCACTGAGGAGAGGTTTTGAAATTCCAGCTTGCTCTCGAACGGTTCTAGGCGCTTCAGTCCGGAACCACGCTGCTGCTGCGGTCGCAGGTACGAATCCTGCCTCGGGCATGGATGTGTGTGATGTCCTTAGGTTAGTTAGGATTAAGTCGTTCTAAGTCTAGGGGACTTATGACCTCAGATGTTAAGTCCCATAGTACTTAGAACCATTTGTACCATTTTAACCTAATGAAGCTCCCTTCGTGTTGTTTCGCTGTGAGAGGGTTCGTGAGTACGATGTTCAATCCTGCAGTGACTTTCGCAGCCGTCGTGCTCTTATTTTTCGTCACAGTCGTCTTCAATGACCACCTGTCACAATCACTCAACACGCACTTTCATCCACGTTATGACATAGCAGAGGATTTTTCCACTTTCTCTGCATCTGGTGTAAGTCTTCCGTACGAGGCTATTAAAACACCAAACACTTCGCCTCCCTTGGTAAAGGAAGCAGACCCCATATGGGCATCAACAAGCTTACCACGTTCGTTGAAATGGTTGAAATGGCTCTGAGCACTATGGGACTTAACTTCTAAGGTCATCAGTCCCCTAGAACTTAGAACTACTTAAACCTAACTAACCTAAGGACATCACACACATCCATGCCCGAGGCAGGATTCGAACCTGCGACCCTAGCGGTCACGCGGTTCCGGACTGTAGCGCCTAGAACCACTCGGCCACCCCGGCCGGCTTCCCACGTTCGAATTCACTTAGTTCCGAGATAATGCACTCGCAACTATACGGAACACAGTTCTGACCTAGACTGACGCTTGCGACGTATTGAGCCGTGCGTGGTCAAATACAACAGCGCAACATGCAGGCTTGACGGGCATCTGTATTTCTCGCAGTGTTCCCATATTTTGGTCCAACCCCTAGGCCTTATAACAGAGAGAAGCGCACTACAAACGAGGCCACACTACAAAAATTTTAAATAAAAAATTATTTGTTTCAACACTATTTTACTGGCGCCCTTATAATCGTAAAAGATTTACATGTAATTACTTTGAATGGACTTATTCGACACAAATTTTCACTAGCCAGCTGCCTTGAATTAAGGCTGCATCCACCGCTTAAATCCAGCGTTCCCGCTCTCCAAATTTCCAGTGGCTGTCGGCAAACGCATGGCACATCAGCTAGCAGAATCGCTAAAACATTTAAAAGAATGGTTAAAGGGATTTTAGTAGTAAGTGAGCTGAATATCAAGATAAGGAAATTTGTTCCATACGTCATGTCATCCAGACCACTAGCGATAACTTTTTCTTTTTTCCCTTCGCGTTACCAGATGCGGGTTATCGAGCTTTTAAGACTGAGTAATTCTGTTTTCATATAACTTTACTAGCTAACGAGATAGTGTGGAAACATACACTGAGGAGACATAAGTCATGAGATAGTGATATCCACATGTACAGGCGGTAGTATCGCGTTCACGCTGTATAAGAGGTCAGTGCATTGGAGGAGCTGTCATTTGAACTCAGGTGAATCACGTGAAAAGGTTTCCGATGTTATTATGGCCGCGTAACAGGAATTAACAGACTTCGAACACGGAATGGTACTTGGAGCTAGACGCATGGGACATTCAGTTTCGGAGGTCGTTAGGAGATTCAATATTCCGAGATCCGCAGTGTCAAGAGTGTAGCGAGAATTCCATATTTCAGGCGTTACACCTTACCATAGACAACGCAAGGGCCGACAGCCTTCACTTAACGAACGAGAGCAGCAGCGTTTACGTAGAGTTGTCAGTGCTAACAGACAAGCAACACTGCGTAAAATAACCGCAGAAATCAATGCGAGACGTACTATTAACGCAAACGTTAGGACAGTGTGGCGAAATTTGGCGTTAATGGACTATGGCAGCAGACGACCCATGCGAGAGTCTTTGCTAACAGCAAGGCATCGCCTGCAGCGCATCTCCTGGGCTAGTGACCATATCTGTTAGACCCTAGACGACTGGAAAACCGTGGCCTGGTGAGATGAGACCCGATTTCAGTTGCTAGGAGGTGATGGTAGGGTTCGAGTGTGGCGGAGACTCTACGAAACCACGGATCCAAGCTGGTGGTGCCTCCATAATGGTGTGGCTGTGTTTACAAGGAATGGGCTGGATCCTCAGGTCCAAATGAACCGAACTCTGACTGTAAATTGTTATGTGAGGCTACCTGGAGACTATCTGCAGCCGTTAATGGACTTCATATCCCCAAACTAAGATTTCATGTCAGGCACCCACAGCTGTTCGCGATTGGTCGAAGAACATTGTGGAAAATTCGGGCGAATGATTTGGCACACAAATCACCCGATGTGAATCCCAAAGAATATGGGACACAATCGGGAGGTCGGTTCGTGAACAACATGCTGCAATGGCAACACATTCGCAATTACACTACTGGCCATTAAAATTGCTACACCACGAAGATGACGTGCTACAGACGCGAAATTTAACCGACACGAAGAAGATGCTGTGAATGATTACCATTTCAGAGCATTCACACAAGGTTGGCGCCGGTGGCAACACCTACAACGTGCTGACATGAGGAAAGTTTCCAACCGATTTCTCATACACAATCAGCAGTTGACCGGCGTTGCCTGGTGAAACGTTGTTGTGATGCCTCGTGTAAGGAGGAGAATTGGGTACCATTCCGTTTCCGACTTTGATAAAGGTCGGGTTGTAGCCTATCGTGATTGTGGTTTATCGTATCGCGACACTGCTGCTCGCGTTGGTGTAGATCCAACGACTGTTAGCAGAATATGGAATCGGTGGGT
Organism: Schistocerca nitens; assembly: GCF_023898315.1. Lineage (NCBI taxonomy): Eukaryota > Metazoa > Arthropoda > Insecta > Orthoptera > Acrididae > Schistocerca > Schistocerca nitens. The sequence continues at coordinate 585,783,424 of NC_064619.1, read as the reverse complement.
TCCATCAGTCGAGATGACAGGCATCTTATCCGCATGGCTGTAACGGATCGTGCAGCCACGTCTCGATCCCTAAGTCAACAGAAGGGGACTTTTGCAACACAACAACCATCAGAACGAACAGTTCGACGACGTTTGCAGCAGCATGGACTATCAGCTCGGAGACCATGGCTGCGGTTACCCTTGACGCCTGCGATGGTGTATTCAACGACGAACCTGGGTGCACGAACGGTAAAACGTCATTTTTTCGGATGAATCCAGTTTCTGTTTATAGCATCATGATAGTCGCATCCGTGTTTGGCGACATCGCATTGGAAGCGTGTATTCGTCATCGCCATACAGGCGTATCATCCGGCGTGATGGAATGGGTTGCCATTGGTTACACGTCTCGGTCACCTCTTGTTCGCATTGACGGCACTTTGAACAGTGGACGTTACATTTCAGATGTGTTACGACCCGTGGCTCTACCCTTCATTCGATACCTGCGAAACCCTACATTTCCGCAGGATAATGCACGACCGCATGTTGCAGGTCCTGTACGGGCCTTTCTGGATACAGAAAATGTTCGACTAGTGCCCTGGCCAGCACATTCTCCAGATCTCTCACCAACTGAAAACGTCTGGTGAATGGTGGCCGAGCAACTGGCTCGTCACAATACGCCTCTTGATGAACTGCGTCGAAGCTGCATGGGCAGCTGTACCTGTACACGCCATCCAAGCTCTGTTTGACTCAATGCCCAGACGTATCAAGGCCGTTATTATGGCCAGATGTGGTTGTTCTGGGTACTGATTTCTCAGGATCTATGCACCCAAATTGCGTGAAAATGTAATCCCATGTCAGTTCTAGTATAATATATTTCTCCAATGAATACCCATTTGTCATCGGCATTTCTTCCTGGTGCAGCAATTTTAATGGCCAGTAGTGTATGAACCGCTATTGAGGCAGCATGGCACAATATTTCTGCAGGGGACTTCCAACGACCAGTTGAGTCTATGTCACGTAGAGTTGCTGCAGTACGCTGGGTAACAGGAAGTCCAACACGCGAATAGGAGGTATCTCACGACTTTTGTCACCTCACTGTACAATATGTCTTCAGATAGACAGCGTCTGACAAGATGGCTTGCTGAACCTTCACGTCGTACCTTTTCCACAAGATCACCGTGAGGATTGTAGTGGTAAATTCTAACGTCGGATAAACACTTTTTAACCCTATCGCTACCATAGAGACGTGTGTACTGCACGATACGCAGAGAACCAGCGGGCATTCGCTGCATATTATTGCTATCTACTAATGTTCCGCTGCTAAAGTGAAACAGGCCTACTAATAGTTTACAGAAGTCTTATAATTGCAGCTTGCAGCTATAGGCTGTGCTGTGTTCAAGTCTAAGTGATAAGTCTGTTCCGTTGCACTCTGTAGTGTGGCATCGAATCAGTTTGCGTCTGATAATAGGCAACCCAATGTACAGGTTTGCAAAGCGGACTGCTGTCGCGCTTTCCTGGACAGGTAGTATCGTCGAACTGCCGAGTCCGTCCCTGGTAGCTGAGTGGTCAGCGCGACGGAATGTCATACCTTACGACCCGGATTCGATTCCCGGCTGGGTCGGAGGTTTTCTCCGCTCAGGGACTGAGTGTTGTGTTCCCCATCGACACGCAAGTCGCCGAAGTGGCGTCAACTGAAAAGACTTGCACCAGGTAAACGGTCTACCCGCCGGGAGGCCCTAGACCCATGGCACTTCCATTTCCATCGAACTGCCGTATCACAAACGCTACCCGTATTGAGAACTAGTAATGTGAGTTCCATACATGCAGAGATGCTCTATCCATTAACGTGTGTCTGTTTTCTGTGCGTCCATTAGTTTTTGGGTAGTCATCTTCTGAAAATCCGGAGGTACTTATTAATAGCCCTGCTTGTTCCACACCTCCCCTCCCTGGAAAATGAAATTACGAACAATATAGTTTTTAGTATTGTTACTCCTGAGTACGAAATTAATTAAAATGACCTACATTAATGTCTTTCACTCCGAAAAAAAATTTTAGTGAAAAGGTTAAAATAGTAAGTGTGTTCTTGTAAAATCTATATTTCTGTTGTGTTAGTTACTGTAACTGACAGGAAACCAAAAATATGTCAACATCCCCACCTTTCTGGCTCAATACTAGAACTGATAGACGGCTGTACCCAAAGTAAATCTATTACTGAATAAGAGATTTTTTTACATTTTCTGTGCAATTATATTGCAGACTACCACAAAATACAAAATAATCACCGCAGAAAGAATTAGAAATTTATAATCATAAGTGCCAAACGAAAATTATTTTCCTTTTTTTAAGTGTCTTCAATATTTAATCATAAATTATGTATAAAAATGTAATTAAATAACAAACCTTGAGTTGTGCGTCGAAGGTCTTTGATCAAAAAATTGATCCAAAATGGTAACTATCGAAAAATTTGTCCTGCTAGGACCTACAGCCCAGCTTTAACCTAGGGTGTCCAAGGACTGTACATACGACGCTGCTGCTGCTCCACACACTCCCGCTGTTTCTTTCCCTGGTGCCGCGCAACGCTGTGGTGTGCATTACTTGAGGACTTTTTCTGGTCCTCTCTCTCTCTCTCTCTCTCTCTCTCTCTCTCTCTCTCTCTCTCCAAATATGTATATTCTCCGAAAGCAATAGCTATCACTTGTTAACATAGTATTTCTTCTCTTTTTATCACTAAGAACGAGCACTACAATGGCTGTGTAGTATCACCATACAGAGACTAAAACGAAAATAAGCGCTAACTTTCCTACGCTGTTGCGCACGTACATAAAAGGCAAGCTACAGAAAGGAGCGGCTGAATAGCCTTACGTGGAGCTCTGGGCTTCGTCTCCATGCATCGCCTCCATATGTGCGCTGCACTTTGACTACCTTCAACCAGACAGCACTTTATTTTATCAAATTATTCTGACTACATGGAGAATCAAAAATTATGATGATTTATCAAATTACACAATGATCTCGTCCACACCTTCACGGAAGATGTATATTTCTGGTAGGATAAGAGGATAGTACTGAAGAACTCAAACATTCTGTCGATAGTGCTCAGATGACACAATCGCTAAGGGAAGGTCTGTCTTCGAATATCTATGCGACATTCAGTTCGTTTAACACTCGACAGGTCACTTAGCCGCCTAAGCAGCAATGTAGATTGAAAAACTCATTCTGTAAATATAATATAGGCTTTGACTGTACCTACGTCTTAATTCTGAGGTTGTTAGTTTAGACAGATAAGGAGAGGTATGCTGACAGTCTGGAGTGTCGAATGGACTCTTTTGGTGAGTTCAGTAATTTTTTGGTAAAAGGTAGGACGGAAATCGGCAATGCCCTTCCAAAGGAATCATCCCGGCATTTGACTGAAGCTTTTTAGGAAAATCACGGGAAAGTTAAATAAGAATGGAAGAACGTGTATTTGAACAGCCGTATGTGAGTCCAGTGTGGTAGCCACTGCGCCACCGCACTCGGTAGAGTTTCCTGGTAGAGCGATTTTCGCAAAAGGGAAAGATCAAAAGTCGAATCATGAGTAATTTAACTAAACACCTACTCTTTTCGTCCCGATGGCGGTGGTGACGAGTAATGGACAGAACTTCACGAGGAACTCATCTACGACTGTTAAAACTCCGTCCTCATCTCTCGGTGGCAGCTGAATTCTTCCCTACGCTCCGACATCGCGTTCGGCGGTGTTCCATATGGGCTCATCAATGTGGAAGTGAGTTGACCCACTCGAGCCGGAGGTGACACCGTAATGATCATGTAACACTAGTACAGTGATCCCCAAAGGATTCACACTTGATTCCAGAGCGTAAGAGATGCCAGGTAAATGACTGGTTTTAAATTATCGGGCCATAGGTGTCATGATCCTTGCTTGGTGAATCAAGGTGGCATCCCTATCAGTGGTTCCATTTCATCCCATCTAAACTTAGATCACACCAAAATATCTTCACCAGTTGCGTGAATGGCGCTCAGATGTATCAGATGTAGCGAGGTGGCACAGTAGACTCGCAATCGGGATGGCGGCGGTTCAATTCTCCCTACCGCTACCTAGAGTTAGGTTCTCCGTGGTGTTTCTAAAGAGCTTGAATCAAATTCTGAGATGAGTCCTTTGGAACAACACGCTTGATGTCGTTATCCTTCACCAGTCCCAGCTTGACCTGCGTCTCTAATATCGACGGGACTTAATCTTCGTGCCCAAACATCGCTTGCGACGTACTCATTCACTGCCGTCGGCTTAAACTGACGTCTTCAGAGACTTAGCCCACCTGACGTCTAATGTGCTTCGAGGATGAAGTTTCTTCGCATCCGATCGCTATCAAATTCTTCAAAAAGGAAATATTTAGTCTCGTTGATGCATGTTGCAACCCTGGTACCAACTGAGAAACGTCATTTTTGTCTGAGGCTTCCTTAGGAGCAACCCAATCATATTTAAACCGACGAATATCTAGTTTTATTTGTCATATTATGTTTGTCATAATTATTTCGATTGTTCTAGCATTTATTTGTACGACAAAATTATAGTACAGGGTGATTCAAAAAGAATACCACAACTTTAAAAATGTGTATTTATTGAAAGAAACATAATATAACCTTCTGTTATACATCATTACAAAGAGTATTTAAAAAGGTTTTTTTTCACTCAAAAACAAGTTCAGAGATGTTCAATATGGCCCCCTCCAGACACACAACCAATATCAACCCGATACTCCAACTCGTTCCACACTCTCTGTAGCATATCAGGCGTAACAGTTTGGATAGCTGCTGTTATTTCTCGTTTCAAATCATCAATGGTGGCTGGGAGAGGTGGCCGAAACACCATATCCTTAACATACCCCCATAAGAAAAAATCGCAGGGCGTAAGATCAGGGCTTCTTGGAGGCCAGTGATGAAGTGCTCTGTCACGGGCTGCCTGGCGGCCGATCCATCGCCTCGGGTAGTTGACGTTCAGGTAGTTACGGACAGATAAGTGCCAATGTGGTGGCGCTCCATACAGTTGATTGTGGAATTTGCAGCTCTCTGCTAGCTCTGCGAGTCGATTTTCCTGGGCTGCGAACAAATGCTTGCTGGATGCGTGCTACATTTTCATCACTCGTTCTCGGCCGTCCAGAACTTTTCCCTTTGCACAAACACCCATTCTCTGTAAACTGTTTATACCAACGTTTAATACACCACCTATCAGGAGGTTTAACACCATACTTCGTTGGAAATGCACGCTGAACAACTGTCGTCGATTCACTTCTGCCGTACTCAGTAACACAAAAAGCTTTCTGTTGAGCGGTCGCCATCTTAGCATGAACTGACGCTGACGCCTAGTCAACAGCGCCTCAAGCGAACAAATGTACAACTAAATGAAACTTTATAGCTCCCTTAATTCGCCGACAGATAGTGCTTAGCTCTGCCTTTTGTCGTTGCAGAGTTTTAAATTCCTAAAGTTGTGGTATTCTTTTTGGATCACCCTGTACATTAAAAGATACAAACATCAAAATACGAGCTGTTTAAAGAACCCAACATTCGATAGATTATATCAGTCCTGTATATTTCAAAGTAGACGGAGTATTTAAGTAAGTTTTGAAATACGCTGTTTACCGAAATTTTTACTCGGAATTTACGAATTTACCTGATGTTAGCTCTTCACAACCCAAATTTCAGTGCTGACGAGGGAAGAGCTGAATTCCTTCAGTACTTTCACAGTTTCGTTAAAGAATAATCCCAACGGCTTGTTTTTGGAACCACAAAAACAAAAACAAAACAAAAAACAAAAAAAAACTAGTTCATCTATCTGGGATAAAGCGACCTTCAAAATTTATGTAGAAGCCAACCAAACAACTTTGAGTTTTGACACTACGAGCATACTAGAACTCTGGATGGCCCGTAAAACTTTTGTCTTCAGTTAAAGTGAGGGAACAAGGGAAGAGGAGAATGGACTTCAGTGATAATTGTTGATGTACAAACTGTGTAAAACACGCATGAGGTATTTAGGAAGTTAGTTTCGACGCAATGTGCAAAATCAGTAATAAGAGCAATATTGCACACATCTTAACGCAAACAATTATGAAACGCTAGGGGCAGAGTTCGCGAGCGGCGCTGGCGTATAGTGCCAGCGTTACATATGCGTGCACGCACGGACTAGACTGCAAAGACATTTGCTCACTGTTGACAGTCTGGATAAACTCGAATCCTTATAATTAAAGCCCGAATAGGCGAGTCTGCACTATAGCTTGAATAACCTTCTGCATTACTGCAGCCTATTTTACATAGTGAGGGTCACGTTGGATGCGGGAGAGAGAGGTGTGAGGTAGCGGAAAACAAGGTGAATTATTCATCAACAGAACATTCAGAATAAACATTCACATGTGGTATTAAATTTTCTCCCTGAAACAGTTGTAAGCTGCCAGAGCAGCTGTGTCCTTGACTAGTCCAAACAGATAATTGATTTACCTCATATTTAATCTATTCCACTTACATTTCAGTAAAGCTGTTTCCACAATAGAGGATTTCACGTAGACTGTGAAGGGTACAGTGATCCGTTGGTAGTTACTTTATGTTCTATAGAACCGCTGAACTCATGAACGGGACTCGAACATTTTATATTTTCTCCTGGTCGGGCTGCTGCAAGGACATTATCAAATTGAGGAAACATAAATTGAGCCTATGAGCCGGGAAATGAGATCTCTATTCCACGATTATAATAAAAAAGCTACATGCTTGATGAAAGGCTCGTGTTGAAATCAATGTCACATAATGTAGAAAAATTAGACATAAGACTGAGTTGGTCTCAAAACTTGCAAATCCGTGGATTAAAAATTCGTCGCGATGATAAATGTATGAGCAAATCTATAGGCGTGCTGTGACAGTAATGAGATGTGTCGCTGCGGAATGAGTAAACAAGTCGTGAATCGCTCTGGGGACACTCCCCACACACGCCGCATGCAATACCGGGTTGCGCAACATCTCACAACTCACCACATTAACGACGAAACTCTTTATGTCACATGAAAACGTGAAAATACAGCAAACGTTTTGTGATGTTCCTTATTAGTCTGATCAAAGACGACAGAATAACGTGTTTCACTTGCGGTAAGTGTTATACACTGGTGTCCAAAATTAAAACCAGAAACGGAAACTTTGCGAGGCTGCGTTTGTTTTGCCACAAAACAGTATAAACAGGTGATAGCAAAGCAGAAATAAAGAACACAAAACGTAGGCAGCTGCAACACGCATAACGGTAGACGAAAATGATCTTCGTTTTTTTTTCAACTTAACAGATTTGCACACACATTCCGACAACTGGTTAATGTGCTCAGTATGGAGTGTGACCACCTCTGTCAGCAATACGGGCCTGACGACGACGAAACATGCTGTGAATAACGTCTTCAATGTCATGTTGAGGCAATAACGCCCATTCTTCCTGCGGAGCTGCTTGCAAGGCCTGGAGAGCGATTGGTGGATGCTGGCGTGATGCAACCCGTCTCCCTAGTGCATCCGGACATACTCTATTGGATTCAAATCGGAAGGGCGAGCAGAAAACGCCAAGCGTGCAGTATCTTCCGTTTCCAAGAAAACATCAACCGCTCGTGATCTATGAGATCGAGCGTTATCGTCCGTCAGTATGAAGTCTGGGCGCACAGCATCTCACAACAACCGCACATGAGGTCCCAAGATCTCGTAATGATACCTGTCAGCAGTTAAACTTTTCCGATTCATCCGAACAATTTCATGAAGAGATGTTCGAGCGATCAACATAATTCCTACCCACACCATTAACGACCCTCCTCGATATCGGTCTCTTTCCTCAATGTTCAGGTCCCGAAATCGTGTTCCACATTCCCTTCAGATGCGAATCCGACCCCTCTCCAGACCAAATCAAGATTCATCTGTGAAAATAACATTGGCCGACTCTTCGACTGTCCAGGTGGCATGATGACGACTCCACTCTAGACGTGTCCTTCTGTGAAAAGTGTCAGAGGCAAACATACAGCAGGTCTCCGACAAAAAAGGCCACTCTGTCGAACCCTTCTCTACACCGTTTGCCTCGATACAACACATCCAGTGGATGCTGTGAGGGCAGATGTCAGTTACTGCGCAGTACTAAGACGGTACCGTCATGACCTTAACAGCTAAACAACGGTCCTCCCTTTCTGATGCCACACATGGTCAGCCCTACACTGGTCTATGAGATACAGTTTCGGTTCCTATAAATTGTCACCACATACGCCCGAGAAACAACAGAACGATTCACGTAAGCCATCGGACCACAGGAATTTGCGACTGTCCTGCTTCTATTCACCCTAAGGCCCTCAACCACAGAGAGTCTGGTAGGCGTCTTCTCTGTGCCATACTGCACCGCCTGTGAAGGGCTCAGAGCAGTTGTGGATATGGGACTACCCGAAAAACACTAGTCTGTTTGATAGGTGCCCTGACGTCATAATTGGTGCGGTTTTCCGTCGACCGAAATGCCATCTTCGGTGCAGAACACAGTCGTACAGATATCTGTTGACAGTTTGTATGATTATATCGTGAATTAAACACAGGACGGGAAAATCGCGGTTTGTTGCTTTGATTTTGGACTCCAGTGCACTTCTCTGAAGCACGAGACAATTGGACCATTTTTAAAAGATTTACAGTAATCGAGTGAAATTAAAAATAACAGCATGTTCTCATATTTTCATGCACGAGAAATAACCCATACACTTTTTCGTTCATCGACAAAGTTATTTATTTTGTTGTTTAGTTTACAGTTCAAATGGTTCAAATGGCTCTGAGCACTATGGGACTCAACTGCTGTGGTCATTAGTCCCCTAGAACTTAGAACTACTTAAACCTAACTAACCTAAGGACATCACAAACATCCATGCCCGAGGCAGGATTCGAACCTGCGACCGTAGCAGTCGCACGGTTCCGGACTGCGCGCCTAGAACCGCGAGACCACCGCGGCCGGCTTTTAGTTTGCAGTATTGTCTCCACTTCTTTATGATAGAGTTCGTACGTATCGGAAGCTTTTCTGTTTTGTCAAAGACGCTATTCCCGCTCATTTCGCTCATTTGTGAATGGCTCAGGTAACAAAAGACAAGAAGGCCATCCATTGGGATAAACTATGGTGTTCACTTAGAGACCGATTTTTGGAATAAATCGATGGATGACTGGTGGACTTATGTCCAGACTGTAATGAGCTTACAGTATTTCAAAGACGGAAAAGGACTTGGAAGAGTGTTCGAACGGAATGGACAACTGAAACAAGAACACAACATGAACATCAACAAAAGCAAAACAAGGGCAATGATATATAGTGGTTCAAATGGCTCTGAGCACTATGCGACTTAACTTCTGAGGCCATCAGTCGCATAGAACTTAGAACTAATTAAACCTAACTGATCTAAGGACATCACACACATCCATGCCCGAGGCAGGATTCGAACCAGCGACCGTAGCGGTCGCTCGGCTCCAGACTGTAGCGCCTACAACCGCACGGCCACTCCGGCCGGCGAAATATAGTGGAATTAAATCAGGCAATGCTGAGCGTATTAGATTACGAAATGAGACACTTAAAGTAGTAGATGAGTTTTGTTACTTGGGCAGCAAAGTTACTGATGATGGCCGAAGTACAGAGGATACAAAATGTAAACTGGCAATGGCAAAAAGCGTTTCTGAAGAAGAGAAACTTGTTAGCACCAAATATAGATATAGGCTTTAGGAAGTCTTTTCGAAAGTATTCGGAGTGTAGCCATGTATGGAAGTGCAACACGGACGATAAACAGGTTAGACAAGAAGAGAATAGAAGCTTTTAGAATGTGGCGCTACAGAAGAATGCTGGAGTTTATATGGGTAGATCACGCAACTGGGGAGGAGGTAGTGAGCAGAACTGGGGGAGAAAAAAGAAATTTGTGTCGCAATATGACTGAATAAGGGATCGGTTGATAGGACACAGTCAGAGACATTTAGGCATCACAAATTTAGCACTGGAGGTAAGTACGGAAGGGAGCGGCGGGTAAAAATCGTAGAGGGAGACGGAGAGATGACCAAAGTGAAGCAGATTCAGAAGGATGTAAATTTCCGTACTTATTCGGAGATGAAAAGTTTTTCTTAGGATAGAGTAGAGTGGAGAGCTGCATCAAACCCGTCTTCGTACAGAAGACCACGACATGATTTCTAATGTGTGTGAGAGCATTGTTGCAGAGAATGAATGTCCTATCCTCGAATAATTATCATGTCTCGTGTATTTTCATGTACCGATTTTACAAAATACCCCGGTAATAAAGGTAACATTTTGATCACATGGAACTCTCTCATTATTACTCCATTGGGAATGACGTAAATGATAACACTCGTTCGAGTTTTGATTGAACTCATCGACTATGTTTTTTTGGGGGGGAGGGGGAGAGGGAGGAGAGGAAATAACGTAAAAGCTGTTTTTTCGTGTTTCAGTAATTTGTCACATTTTGAAATACTGACGTCAAAGGAATGTCTGTGGCCTAAGAAAGCACTTAGTAAGTCGCACGGCAATCTTTTTCCGAGATCCTCTCTCGTAGTCTCAGCTTACCTTCCTCTGTTAATGTACTGAGCCTTTCTCGTCTTAGACTATAGTTTACGCTTCAACGCACACAACGGGAACTACTAGAAAAACGATAAACTGTACTACAATTGGCAGCTCACACGTCGCAAATTCTACTTACACTACTCTGGGTTTCTGACAGATTTTTTGCCACGTAAAATGTCAACTTTGAAGTACGATCTTTAATATTCTATAGTCTCTAAGAGACCCTTATAGGTTTCTGACTAGCTTCGTGTTACTAAAAAAAATAGACGACGGTATGTATCAAACTACATCCTTCTTCCGCATGCGCATATCCTAAAGCAGTTTTCAAACTGTTACACTAAACAAACCTGCATGTTGCCAAAGTGCAAATTATTTACGAATTTACCATGGTGGTACACCATTTCTTCTAAAAGTTATAATGCTCATTTTATTTCTGGCCATCAGAGCAGTAAGTACGGTGGCAGCTTATGCTAACAACTGTGAATAACAGATGTGCTTTCGAAGAGTCAGTCGTGAGCAGGCAGTGCTAAGCAGTGGACGTGCGACCGTAGTGTCCCCAAAGAAACTGGTATAGGCATGCGTATTCAAATGTAAACAGGCAGAATACGGTGCTGCGGTCGGCAATGCCTATGTAAGAGAACAAGTGTCTCGTGCAGTTGTTAGATCGGTTACTGCTGTTACAATCACAGGTTATCAAGATTTAAGTAAGTTTGAACGTGGTGACAACAGCCGGCGCACGAGTGATGGGACACATCTTCCAGATGAAGAGGAGATTTTCCCGTTCGACCAGTTCACGACTGCACCGTGAATATCAGGAATCCGGTAAAACATCAGATCTACGACATCACTGTGGCCGAAAAAAGAACCTGCAAGAACGGGATCAACGACGACTGAAGAGAATCGTCCAACGTGACAGAAGTGCAATCCTTCCGCAAACAATCAGATTTCAGTTCTGTGCCATCAACATGTGCGAACGATTCAACGAAACATCATCGATATGGACTTTCGGAGCCGAAGTCCCACTCGTGTACCCTTGATGACTGCTCGACACCAAGGTTTACTCCTCACCTGGGTCCGTCAACACCGACATTGGACTGTTGGTGACTGGAAACACGTTGTTACATCGGACGAGTATCGTTTCAAATTGTATCGAGCGAATGGACGTGTACAGGTATGGAGACAATTTCATGAATCCATGGACCTTGCATGTCAGCAGCGGACTGTTCAAGCTGGTGGAGGCTCTGTGATGGTGTGGGGCGTTGAAACTTCTTTATGAAGTTTTTTTACTTATACTGAAATAACTGGGAAGATGAAACTTCTTAATTTTATTCTGAAACTGCTGAGTGAAATTGCTTACTGCAACTGAATCATCTAAAACTGCTGAGTGAAACTGAAGGTATCGACTCTTTGCTTGTCTTTATCATTTCATTTCTGACCTACAGAATTATTCAACTCAAACTTATTCATTTATTACCCACAATATACAATGTTAACGCAATCTGACTGCTCAAATAATTACGCAAAAGAATAGCCCTGAATTAGAAGACATTCTAACAATAACCCATACATTTTACAAGTCACTTGCCTCACAGAAAACCTTCATTACACGAACTACAGTGACACAGCAAGCACCAATACAGCCAGCTAAATAAAAGATTCTAACTACTGTAGGTTCTAACTACTAATTGGCATGTAGTGAGCAAAGGGAAGATTTTGTTGCTGAGCAAACAATTTATTTAGCAAATTTTTCCTTAATAATGTGACATCCAGTTCTAAAAATTATATAATCGACCGTGACATTCAGTTCCAAAACAAATATAATCATCAACAATCTTACATATCTGGGATGCCTTGCATCGTGCTGTTCAGAAAAAATCTTCACCCTTTCATACTCCTACGGTTTTATGGACAGCCCTGCAGGATTCATCGTGTCAGTTCCCTCCAGCACTACTTCAGTCATTGGTCGAGCCCATGCCACGTCGTGCTGCGGCACTTCTGCGTGCTCGCTGGGGCCCTACACGATATCAGACAGGTCTACCAGTTTCTTTGGCTGTTCAGTGTATATCTACTGTTGACAGTTTTATAAATGTAAATACTATGATGTCAGAGCATGTATTATCATGTAAAATTTGTTTACTTGTTATTTGACGGAAAATAAATGAACCAACTGATGATGGTGAAACTTCACCGAAATATGTTTGGGTGTTAAAGAAGAAGAATTTGAGTTTGCTCAAGGCAGAACCATATTTCCATAATTATTTATCAGGAAGTAAGCAAAAAAACGTGTGCTTCAGACACAGCACGAGTAAGACAAAAGTAGGATATAGAAAATCATATGGCAACTCGTGTGGTCAAACGTCAACAGACATTTACCATAAATGTACAGGCTATTATTGTTCACGACTATCTTCCTGGGACATATCTTGTGCCTAACACGCTCGATGGAAGTTACCATATCTTTCTCAATGGAGTACTTCCGGAAATTCTGGAGGACGTCCCGCTACCAGTCATGCTACGATTACGATTCCAAGGTGATGGGCGCCCCGCGAAACTTTGCCGTTGATGTCAGAGAACACTCAATCTATATTCCGCCAATTGTTGGACTTGGAGGGGTGGGTCAGTACCGTGACCAACACGTTGTTCTAACCTCGCTCCTGTGAATTTCTTTTTGTTGGTGGACATGAAAAGATAGGTGTTCTATACATCTATAGACACTCCAGAAGAGCTGGTTGCACGTTTGGAGGAAACTGCAGCCATTATCCGTGAAACACCTGGGTGTTTTGAGAGGGTTGGACGATCATTAGAACGCAGATGCCAGTTGTGCAGTAATGTAAACGGACGATATTTTCAGCAACATTTTTAAAATATTGTTTATCAGACGACAATTTTAACACCGTCTTTGAACACCAGTCAAAATCTTCAAGGACCCTGACGGGGGAAACGGTGCACGAGTGCCATTTATCTCCTGTAAAGACTCTAAAATTCTGTACGCCTGTACGTTGCGTGCACGCATGGTGGTGTACTTGGCCCCTGTGGACAGTGAGTACCTGGTCGACAACCAGCCTACGGCCTTCGCAAGGCCGCTGCCAGGCAGCGGTGCGGCATGCTCCGTCCAGTCGGCTGGACGTAGAGTCGCCGTTACGCCGGGTCGCGGTTCTGGTCGGACAGGCCGCCGCGGCGTCACCTCTGCCCCTTCCGTGTTTTCCTGAAGCGGTTACACTGGTCACACCAGCTGGAAAGCATTCATCATCCCAACGGTCCGGTCCGGCAGTAACGAGAAGATCAGAGGTGAAACTTCGCAATACGAGTGGAGCTGCAATCACTATTACAATGTAGAAATGTGCCTGAACAATAGCACAAAGGAGGTAATCAGCATATACGCCCAGAACACTGGGTTCTCCTGGTATCATTGGAACTTCTACATTAAAATGTTTGTAAATTAAAAATAATTATCCACGAAAAACATTAACATTATATTTTCTTTGGCACAATTACAAAGAGTTTCAACACGTTAACTGTTTCAGCATACAGGACCCTCATCATAACCAGAGGATGTAAGCAACAACGCTAACGACAACGATAGGCAATGCTTTGTCGTATAGGCTGTAATCTCCTCCCTCCTTCTTTCCTCCAGCTGTTTCCACATGAAACAATGCTCAGTGCCGAACGGCACAATAACCCTAGGTTTGCTGTGGGGTGGCGGTGGGATGCGTGGACTGCTGTAGCCTATTGTGGGCCGGCCGCTGTGGCCGAGCGGTTCTAGGCGCTTTCGTCCGGAACCGCGCTGCTGCTACGGTCGCAGGTTCGCATCCTGCCTCGTGCATGGATGTGTGTGATGTCCTTAGGTTAGTTAGGTTTAAGTAGTTCTAAGTCTAGGGGACTGATGACCTCAGGTGTTAAGTCCCATAGTGCTTGGAGCCATTTGAACCATTTGAGCCAACTCACAAACAGACTCTTGCATTCCAACCTAACCTAAACTTCTGGCTATGCTACAGATCAGTCTGTCACCACAGCTAGCTTTTCTGATTTTCACAGTCGTTGGTATTGCCAACTTACAACCAATGTATCGCCGCCAGAGATCTAGGTTAGGTTGGTATTGAATAGTTTGGCTGTGAGTTGGCGAGGCCAATGAATGTGAAAGGAAAAAACCTAGTTGTGCTGACTGATTTATCTGCAGCATAGCCAGAAGTCTAGCTTAGGTTCGAACGCAACGGTATGGTTGTGAGTTAGCGAAGTCAAAAAATGTGAAAGGTAAAAACTAATTGTGAAGACACACTGATTCGTGACATAGCCCAAGGTCTACGTTAGGTGGGATGCATCAGTTTGGTTGTGAGTTGGCGAAACCGACGCATGAAAAGGCAAAATTCCTACTTGTGGTGACATACTGATCTGAAACGTAGCCACAGGTCTAGGTTAGGCTGGAATGCAGAAGTTTGGTTGTCAGTTGGCGAAACCAACGAATTTAAATAAACAAAGCTGTTTCGTGGATGCACGTTTTGTTGGAGTGCAGAGTTTGGTTGTGGTTGGTGAAGCCAATTAATGTGAAAGTAAAAATCCTAGTTGGGTAGACATACTGATCTCTAGTGTAGCCATTAGTGTAGGTTGGAGGGTAACACTGTGGTTGTGAGTTGGCGAAGCGTAATTCACGTAAAGTAAACATAACAGTGATTGTGAAATCGTAGGAAGTTAGGTGTTCAGTGGAATTACGCGAGTGTTGAAAACGTTCTTCCATTAGCCCGTTCGGGAATATTAAAGAAACGATGGTGCTGGGGCGACGATCTTTAGTGACTGCCTCAGTTCATACAACTCTCAACGTACTGAAGGGTTTCAGCATTGTACAGTGAACAACAGTCTGAAAGTCGTTGATTTGAAAGATCGTTCCTTTCACACAGAGAACGTGGAGAGGATGTGGTGGGACGTCTGCGGCGCCATCCTGTGGTATGACAGAAATACAAAACATTTCACTAGTTAGCTAGCTGAGTATATGTTCCGTGGAGCACATCGCCGAAAAGAAACATTTCATCACGTGTTTGTTGAAGAGGGAACACTTAACCCGCCCGGCGGAATTGTAATGCAATAATTCTTTCGATGAATGTTGCAAGCACGACTAGCGACTATAGTTCCTGCCTTTGCTTGGTACTACACACTTTGTACATCACATTGGACTATCTGCTTTATTCGTTTTCCGTTTTTAGAATTTTTTCGCTCTTCTTGTATTCGCACACTACGATTGGCTGATTACATTCCGTGTAATGTGTTCTCATTCTATGTTCTGACTTGCTGAGAAGATCGCGTGTCCTGTGCCTAGATTGTATAACAAAAGTACATCGTACAGCGCCATCTTGATTTCAGTTTGAGAAGCTACTGTGTCGTATTTGATGGAGTTGGTATTTATATTTGCTTATTCCTCAAATATGCTGTTTCAGTGCTACAGTGCATTAAAGATGTGTCCAACAGACGTCCTTTTCTCTCGGTTTATTGTGCTACTGTGCCTGAAAGTGCGATACGGATACATGAAAATTCTACCCTGCAGTCATTGTATCTTACTTTCGTAGGAATCCTGCCTTTATACTAATTCTACATCTACATACATACTCCACAATCCACCATACGGTGCGTGGCGGAGGGTACCTCGTACCACAACTAGCATCTTCTCTCCCTGTTCCACTCCCAAACAGAACGAGGGGGAAAAAATGACTGCCTATATGCCTCTGTACGAGTTCCTAATCTCTCTTATCTTATCTTTGTGGTCTTTCCGCGAAATTTAAGTTGGCGGCAGTAAAATTGTACTGCAGTCAGCCTCAAATGCTGGTTCTCTAAATTTCCTCAGTAGCGATTCACGAAAAGAACGCCTCCTTTCCTCTAGAGACTCCCACCAGAGTTCCTGAAGCATTTCCGTAACACTCGCGTGATGATCAAACCTACCAGTAACAAATCTAGCGTTGCTTCTATGTCCTCCCTCAATCCGTCCTGATAGGGATCCCAAACGCTCGAGCAGTACTCAAGAACAGGTCGTATTAGTGTTTTATAAGCGGTCTCTTTTACAGATGAACCACATCTTCCCAAAATTCTACCAATGAACGGAAGACGACTATCCGCCTTCCCCACAAATGCCATTACATTCTTGTCCCACTTCATATCGCTCTGCAATGTTATGCCCAAATATTTAATCGACGTGACTGTGTCAAGCGCTACACTACTAATGGAGTATTCAAACATTACGGGATTCTTTTTCCTATTCATCTGCATTAATTTTCATTTATCTATATTTAGAGTTTCCGCCATTCTTCACACGAATCACAAATCTACTATTCTACTCACTACTATTCTATCGGATACCTCCTAACAGCGTGTCGAACCTACTTTTGCCCGTCTTAGTGGCATGGAATCCACGAGTCTTTGGAAGTCCCCAGTAGAATAACTGAGCCATGCTGCCTCTGCAGCGGTCCACAACTGCAAAAATATTGCCAGTGCGGTGTCTTGTGCACGAACTGAGCTCTCTGTTACGCCCCATAAATGTTCGATGAGGTTCATTTCGGACCGTCTAAGTGGCTGAATCATTTGCTAGAATTGGAGAGAATGTTCTTCAAACCAATTGCGAACAATTGTGGCCCGGGGAGATGGTGCATTGTCATCCACAAAAATTCTGTCGTTGTTTGGGAACATGAAGTCCACGATAGGCTGCAAATGTTCTCCAAGTAGCCGAACATAACCACTTCCAGTCAATGATCGGTTCAAGTGGACGAGAGCATTCTCTCCATTCCATGTCAACGCACCCCACACCATTATGAAGCAATCCTGCGCTGTTGACAACTTTGGCCCATGACTTCGTGGGCTCTGCGCCACACTCGAACACTGCCCTCACCTCTTGATAGGTATCACGACGTATAATTTTGGTACCTGCATTTTTGCTATCTGAAGCGATTGTGAGAGAGCAGTGATGTTGTAAGATGTATCGTAGAAGTTCAGTGAGTATCTCTGAGCTGCGCGAGGGCGCAGTAGAGCAGACAATGACAGGAGTCGAAGTTCATCTGTGTTAGAGTTAGGCAGTGTTAAGGGGCTCCGGAACGCCCTATACTTGCAATGTTAAAATAACGCTTATAAATTACATCTTTCCTCACAAAGTATTTGAGGTAGGAAGTTGAACTTTTTACAGATTATTTATTGGAATATGAGCTACAACTGAACATAGGGATTTTACAAAATTTTAGTTCAATTATTAAAGATGATTTTTTTTCAATTGTAATGAAAATTCACAACATTTTTTTGCAATTTTTTATTTATATATTCAAAAATATACAGTTTTTTGGAAAAAGGCTGTGTTAAATTATGCTGAAGGTACTGTGTAACATTTACTGAAAGTTTGAAACAAATATGTTTGGAAGATCCTTAGAAAACATGTAATTAGTATGAGAAAATAAAAGTTTTGGGAATCGAGCGACAAAGATTGGATTAACTTTTTAGTGCATTCCAGGTCCATAGGATGGATTATCTTCATCCTCTGCAAACTCCTCCTCCAGCTTCCTATTGTTCCTCCTCCTGTTTACTCTTGCTTGTATTTCTAGACTCTTTACAGCCCTGTCTGCAGCCCGAAGGCGTTCCTTGTCTAAAGTAAGCATCGCTCGTTGTTGTGTTCGTAGATTTTGCTACCATTTTCTTCAGTTGCAGTTACTGCAACACTGTTCCAAAAGGTGGTCATGTATGAACACTTATCACATTTCAGTTGTATTTCACTAGCAAGTCCTACGTGCTTTATTATGGAGAGTTCCAGACCAACTTCACTACAATGAATACATCTTACACAGTTTGAAAAAATTCCTTTGAGAACCGACATATCAAATATTTCATTCACATCCGATTCGCCCATAAAACATTCATAGTTTTCACTCATTGAACCAAGCTTCTTCTGTGAAGTATTTTCTTTCCCACTTTGACTGCTATGGGCAGGTGTACTTGAGAGGTTAGGTTCACTCACTTGGTTATCGTCTTTATTGTTTACAGTAATAACACATACCTTTGGCTTTCCAACATTTCTCCTTTTCTTAAAAGCCTTCAGAGGATTTCTAATAACTTTACTTTTACTCATTATTATACTTCAACAAAACAGAGACTCAAGAAACAGAATTAATTACGAATATTTTCGAGATAACGACAGAGTAAATAAACATGAAACAATCGACAATCACACTAGCGATATATATTGAACCATCACAGGTTAGCCACAACACATACTTTACCCCACATCACTAAAATGCACCTGATGAACACGGACGTTAATAATAACACCATTTGACACCAGTTTAACAGCGCCACAGTGGGTCACGCCCATGTAGAACACATTTCAAAAAAAATTTAAAAATCGTTGTAGTCTTCGGAATTGAATAAATTATATATCTATTAAAAGGTAATAGTCTGCAGATTCAGAAAACGCAAAAAAGTAAAAATTGAACTTTTCATGATTTTGAGCCTTTCCGGAGCCCCTTAAGCAGTGTTAGTAAAGAAGCTATGGCAATATTATGATTCAAATTTAATGTCTCAGTTTATCATTTTGTTCAATCAACATGATTATGAATTGATTTGTGAAGGAAGAAATCTAATGAGATGTCAGGGAAATACAATGATTATGTTTTTTTTGTTTTTTTTTTTTTTTGTTTTTTGTTTTCACTGTTTCTGCGCCATCGAATTAACATGGTTATTGTACTGATAGTTGCTAGATTTGAGAGGTAGGAAAGTGTATTGTTTGGATGTTAAGAAGTTCATTAAATTTAAAATCTGTCTAGAGCACTTTTACATAGTATACAAAAGACTTAGTGTTGTCGTTTATGTGCATATTTAATTTTCTTATCAACCTTTCCGTTATAATTCTTTTTAATGGATTATCCAACCAATTGTGTTCGAAAAAGAGTTCGATTTGAAATTAACAGAGAACTCATCACACCTCTCGAGTGTCTCTGTGCAGATACAGTAATTTGCAGCTTTAGCATAGCGGAGCGCAAGACAGAGCAGTACTTGCAACGCGTTATCCAGATTTGCACAGAAGAGAGGTAAGGAGAAAAGATTATGATTTCTTTTTATTTGTGCAATCAGGGCCAACTTATGTTATTCAGAGACAGATTTTGTGATCAAATTTTGCAAAAGCCAAGTACTCTAGGTTTCATGTCCAAGTTAACTGGAAGTTTTTGGAAATTTGTGGTAAGGTCTATGGGACCAAATTGCTGAGATCATCGGTCCCTAGGCTTACGCACTGCTTAATCTTAACTTAAACGAACTTAGCTAAGGACAACACACACACACACCCTTGCCCGATGGAGGACTCGAAACACCGACGGGGGGAGCCGCGCGGACCGTGACAAGGCGCCTCAGAACGCACAGCAACCACGCGCGACCCCAAGTTAATTATTCAGGCAGTTTATGCTCTTCAAAATTCTTGCAGTCAGATCGCTAACTTTTACAGTATGAAAGCCTTCCCTTTTCATTACGACAATTAATTACTTTTACAGTGCACCTTTGCTTTCTTATTACTACAGTTCATTTATGAACACAGCATTTAGATAATTTTCACTTTTACCATCTCGATAGGCGACGGTTTTCCAGACGTCTAGGGTCTAACCCTTCCCCATGAACCATGGACCTTGCCGTTGCTGGGGAGGTTTGCGTGCCTCAGCGATACAGATAGCCGTACCGTAGGTGAAACCACAAAGGAAGGGTATCCGTTGAGAGGCCAGACAAACGTGTGGTTCCTGAAGAGGGGCAACAGCCTTTTCAGTAGTTGCAGGGGCAACAGTCTGGATGATTGACTAACCTGGCCTTGCAACATTAACCAAAACGGCCTTGCTGTGCTGGTACTGCGAACGACTGAAAGCAAGGGGAAACCACGGCCGTAATTTTTCCCGAGGGCATGCAGCTTTACTGTATGGATAAATGATGATGGCGTCCTCTTGGGTAAAATATTCCGGAGGTAAAATAGTCCCCCATTCGGATCTCCGGGCGGGGACTACTCAAGAGGACGTCGTTATCAGGAAAAAGAAAACTGGCGTTCTACGGATCGGAGCGTGGAAAGTCAGATCCCTTAACCGGGCAGCTAGATTAGAAAATTTGAAAAGGGAAATGGACAGGTTAAAGTTAGATATAGTGGGAATTAGTGAAGTTCGGTACAGGAGGAACAAGACTTTTGGTCAGGGGAATACAGGGTTATAAACACAAAATCAAGTAGGGGTAACGCAGGAGTAGGTTTAAGAATGAATAAAAAAAATAGAGTGCGGGTAAGCTACTACAAACAGCATAGTGAACGCATTATTGTGGCCAAGATAGACACGAAGCCCACGCCTACTACAGTAGTACAAGTTTATATGCCCACTAGCTCTGCAGATGATGAAGACATTGAAGAATTGTATGATGAGATGAAAGAAATTATTCAGGTAGTGAAGGGAGACGAAAATTTACTAGTCATGGGTGACTGGAATTCGAGAGTAGGAAAAGGGAGAGAAGGAAACGTAGTAGGTGAATATGGATTGCGGCTAAGTAATGAAAGAGGAAGCCGCCTGGTAGAGTTTTGCACAGAGCATAACTTAATCATAGCTAACACTTGGTTCAAGAATCATGAAAGAAGGTTGTATACATGGAAGAATCCTGGAGATACTAGAAGGTATCAGATAGATTATATAATGGTAAGACAGAGATTTAGGACCCAGGTTTTAAATTGTAAGACATTTCCAGGGGCAGATGTGGATTCTGACCACAATCTATTGGTTATGAACTGTAGATTAAAACTGAAGAAACTGCAAAAAGGTGGGAATTTAAGGAGATGGGACCTGGATAAGCTGAAAGAACCAGAGGTTGTACAGAGTTTCAGGGAGAGCATAAGGGAACAATTGACAGGAATGGGGGAAAGAAATACAGTAGAAGACGAATGGGTAGCTCTGAGGGATGAAGTAGTGAAGGCAGCAGAGGATCAAGTAGGTAAAAAGACGAGGGCTAGTAGAAATCCTTCGGTAACAGAAGAAATATTGAATTTAATTGATGAAAGGAGAAAATATAAAAATGCAGTAAATGAAGCAGGCAAAAAGGAATACAAACGTCTGAAAATTGAGATCGACAGGAAGTGCAAAATGGCTAAGCAGGGATGGCTAGAGGACAAATGTAAGGATGTAGAGGCTTATCTCACTAGGGGTAGGATAGATACTGCCTACAGGAAAATTAAAGAGACCTTTGGAGAAAAGACAACCACTTGTATGAATATCAAGAGCTCAGATAGAAACCCAGTTCTAAACAAAGAAGGGAAACCAGAGAGGTGGAAGGACTATATAGAGGGTATATACAAGGGCGATGTACATGAGGACAATATTATGGAAATGGAGGAGGATGTAGATGAAGATGAAATGGGAGATACGATACTGCGTGAAGAGTTTGACAGAGCGCTGAAAGACCTGAGTCGAAACAAGGCCACCAGAGTAGACAACATTCCATTAGAACTACTAATGGCCTTGGGAGAGCCAGTCCTGACAAAACTCTACCATCTGGTGAGCAAGATGTATGAGACAGGTGAAATACCCTCAGACTTCAAGAAGAATACAATAATTCCAATCCCAAAGAAAGCAGGTGTTGACAGATGTGAAAATTACCGAACTATCAGTTTAATAAGTCACAGCTGCAAAATACTAACGCGAATTCTTTACAGACGAATGGAAAAACTGGTAGAAGCGGACCTCGGGGAAGATCAGTTGGGATTCCTTAGAAATGTTGGAACACGTGAGGCAATACTAACCTTACGACTTATCTTAGAAGAAAGATTAAGAAAAGGCAAACCTACGTCTCTAGCATTTGTAGACTTAGAGAAAGCTTTTGACAACGTTAACTGGAATACTCTCTTTCAAATTCTGAAGGTGGCAGGGGTAAAATACAGGGAGCGAAAGGCTACTTACAATTTGTACAGAAACCAGATGGCAGTTATAAGAGTCGAGGGGCATGAAAGGGAAGCAGTGGTTGGGAAGAAAGTGAGACAGGGTTGTAGCCTATCCCCGATGTTATTCAATCTGTATATTGAGCAAGCAGTAAAGGGAACAAAAGAAAAATTCGGAGTAGGTATTAAAATCCATGGAGAAGAAATAAAAACTTTGAGGTTCGCCGATAACATTGTAATTCTATCAGAGACAGCAAAGGACTTGCAAGAGCAGTTGAACGGAATGGACAGTGTCTTGAAAGGAGGATATAAGATGAACATCAACAAAAGCAAAACGAGGATAATGGAATGTGGTCGAATTAAGTCGGGTGATACTGAGGGAATTATATTAGGAAATGAGACACTTAAAGTAGTAAAGGAGTTTTGTTATTTGGGGAGCAAAATAACTGATGATGGTCGAAGTAGAGAGTATATAAAATGTAGAGTGGCAATGGCAAGGAAAGCGTTTCTGAAGAAGAGAAATTTGTTAACATCGAGTATAGCTTTTAGTGTCAGTAAGTCGTTTCTGAAAGTATTTGTATGAAGTGTAGCCATGTATGGAAGTGAAACATGGACGATAAATGTGCTGCTACAGAAAAATGCTGAAGATTAGATGGGTATATCACATAACTAATGATGAAGTATTGAATAGAATTGGGGAGAAGAGGAGTATGTGGCACAACTTGACAAAAATGAGGAACCGGTTAGTAGGACATGTTCTGAGGCATCACGGGATCACAAATTTAGCATTGGAGGGCAGCGTGGAGGGTAAAAATCGTAGGGGGAGACCAAGAGATGAATACACTAAGCAGATTCAGAAGGATGTGGGTTGCAGTAAGTACTGGGAGCTTGCACAGGATAGGGTAGCATGGAGAGCTGCATCAAACCAGTCTCAGGACTGAAGACCACAACAACAACAGGGTCTAACCGAAACGGTCACGAACCCAGGCCAGGCGCTCCAGGCGATGTCGTGCTGTTAGCAAAGGCACACGCGTCGATTCGCTACTGCCATTGTCCATTAACGCCAAATTTCGTCGCACTGTCCTAACGGATATGTTCTTCGTATGTCCCACATTGACTTCTGCGGTTATTTCACGCAGTGTTGCTTATCTGACAGCACTGACAATACTACGCTAACACCGCTGCTCTCGGTCGTTAAGTGAATCCTGTCGGTCACTGCATTGTCCGTGGTGAGAGTTAATGACTGAAATTTGGTAATCTCGGCTCACTCTTGACACTGGGTATTTCGGAATATTGAATTCCCTAGCGATTTCCGAAATGGAATCTCCCAAGCGTCTACCTCCAACTATCATTCCGCGTACAATGTCTGTAACTTTTCGTCGTGCGGCCATAATCACGTCGGAAACCTTTTCACATGAATCACATGAGTACAAATGACAGCTCCACCAATGGACTGCCCTTTCATACCTGGTGTACGCGATGCTGTCGTCATCTGTATATGTGCGTATAGCTGTCCCATGACTATTGTTGCCTCAGTGTATTATCCTTCGTGAAAACCAAGAAAACGATTGGTAGTACAGACAGTCAAAGAACTGTATTCCTCCGCAAAACAAATTTGCATAATATTTTACTTCGTATAACTTAATTTTATCTCTATACGCAGTTACTAATTGCTATTGAACTACCTAAGAGAATGGAACGTTATTCACCACATGTAAAATATGGGTGTTTCGTTTTCCTTGACGTTGTACCGCTTACGTGGACTATCAATAACGGTGTCGAGTTTAATCGTAATAAGTACTGAAAGGTCTAAAAATGGATTTTACTCTTGCGTCATTGGACCGTGTAATAAAATTAACTGGTAGGTTACAACTTCCCTCAGCAAATTCATCGATGCGAACCGCTTTAGTGGTCAGGCCACCTCATTCGTAACCGCGAAAAGCGAAGTTCAAATTTCCGCCTGGCCATCCTCACGTAGCTTTTCCATGTTTTTGATAAAACATTTAAGGTAAGTTCTGTGATGATTTCATCAATAGAGTCACGGCCTATTCTATCCTCCATCCTTGTTCCACTGAGCTAGTGTTCCAGCTGTACAGACCTTTATGTCCACAGAAAACTCAGTTCTAGTCTTAATTGATTTTTTAAAATTCATTCTGCTTTAAGTTAAGCCGGACTCACTTGGTATATCCCCGCTCTTATCTCACTGAAACATGTAGGAAAATAAATAAAGAAACAGAAGTTCTGTCTAATCTTGCCGTGTACAGTCTTTTACACCAGCAGAAAGACTATGTTAAACAGCAGAAGATTGCTTGTCTGATTACAACATTGACAAGTTTTATAAGGAAGCCCATCGATGAAACGGAAAGACTCTATACGTGATTAAACATGTCTTCAGGAAATACCTGTAAGGGAAAAGAGAACGCAGACTCATCCAAAGGTCAGGATACCACAGTAATGGACACTCAACACGAAGAAATATTGTCGGTCTTCTCTTCTCGGAGGTCAGTTCCTGTAAATCGGAGATGCGAGCAAACGAGAGACAGGCAGAAGCATAGAGACAGAAAGATATGTAACAATCGCGTACCACTTGATAGCAGGGATCTGTAACCAGATTTGTGTCAGAAATTACATGAAGAAGATTTTCCGACGGTATTTGTTCTCCTATGTTGCGAATGCAGGCAAGGATCTTACTTTAGCGCACTGGC
Source organism: Schistocerca nitens (assembly GCF_023898315.1). NCBI lineage: Eukaryota > Metazoa > Arthropoda > Insecta > Orthoptera > Acrididae > Schistocerca > Schistocerca nitens. Next base: position 585,758,262 of record NC_064619.1, on the reverse strand, counting down.
TAAGGACACAACCTGAAGAAAGAGGCGCCCTTTTTCTCTTTCATGAGTCCTTACACACTTCTTGTACGGAGCCTGGTCGGACATAGCTACGCAATACAAAGGAAATTTATGTTCTCATATAATGATACGGTCATAAATCTTCTGCAGACTTCACGGCTGTCTCGTGTCGTTACTCCGTAATGGACGTGCATTCTACATGGTAGTTCAAGAGCAGCTGATAACACTCCAGGTAGAAGTGTAAGATTAATGGCGACAAAGATTTACGCTTGTTTCACATCGGTAATATTTCCACCTTTCTCAGGAATTCGGGTACTGAACTTGTCATTGGTGGTCCAGTATGTTGTACCGTAGCAAGGTACATGTTCTAAACTAGATTGTGTGCTGTTAGAAACAAACGAACTGTCACCTGTTATCCGGTTAACGTTCAATAATTTTTTCATATGTACATGCGTTCCTAATGGAATTAACTTCTGGTCCCATGCTTGCGGGAAATAATAATTGATTAAAAAGGCCCGCCTTCTTCTGTGAATACCGTGTCTGTAACGTAAATGTGCAGTGAAAAGAGCGTGTAAGTCAAATCACTGAAATAGCAACCAGAATTCGCCAATGAGCACGAGAAAACGTCGCTTTAAACATAAAAGCAACAACAACAATGCATTTAATAGCCAAATACTAATCATGTACAGCTCATAACAGGTCATCTGTAGCAATGAGGTGTGGCTGATTTCGTTTGAGAGCCACAGGACACACATGTGTAAGAAAATAAGCAATAAATGGAAAACTTACGGAAGATGTCACAAGTATAGTGAAACATATTTGGCGGATAAAACGAAATTTTGTTCTTACTAGAAGACAGACACTTTTAATTCGCTAATACGTGAGATTAATTTATTTAAATAGCCTGTGTAAGACTGATTCTGTAATTTACTGTCTGTTAAAGAAATAAAGTTCTAGGGAGCACGCTGTTCAGTTGCATTTTCATAACTCAGATAACTATTCTTTGAAGTCATTGTAGAGAACCAATGTTATTTATTGATTGCTGCCCACGGAACAGTTAACGTAAGATCGGTAGTTGGTGTTATAAACGTTGTAGGTGCGTACCGAATACAAATTACACAATCAGTAACAACTAATTAAGGTTTTTCGTGCCAGCTTATGTTTCTACAATATGAATTTCGACAATTACATGTGTTTCGCTGCAATGATCAGTGTCACTGATTTGTTTACTCTGCATTATCCTTTTTTCTACTTATTACGATTACGTGTTCGTGCAAAAGAACGTGTCTGGTACGCAAGCAAAACAGAGCACTTTGAAAAATTTGTATCTGTATTACAGGGACGATAAAAAATTAGCCTATCACTATTTATTACGGAATTCATCCGTTCTTTTGAATTTTTCTCGAGTGTCCGGGTGGAAGGTGTCTTTTACACGGTGTATGAAGAAAATCTAAAATCACAAATTAATACGTTCTGGTTTGTAATCACATTTATGGATAAACACGAAGATATTGTCACGCAGTTTAATTCAACTAACCCACGGGAACGACCAATATCTCATGTTTTCTACATATTCCCAGCGACCACGGTCCAATCTCGCTGATCGCATGCTCACTACAATCGACACTGACGTCATTGAGCCAACATGGGAACACGCAGAAGTTATTTGCTGCGTAACCCCATGTGCAACAATATGCGCTGAATGGTGTGCTCCGAAACACTTGCGCCTCTACCAGCATTGTAATGGTGTGGCTATATAATAACGGGCCTATTGCTGTAAAAAAATTTTGTTTTAAATACATACATATTTAATTATTGTCAACCTAAATATACACCCCTCCTCTATCCCTACAACGCTCCTTGCGAATTTTCCGTTGATGGAAACAGTGCTGGAACTCTTCTTCTGTGCCGCTTTTTCTTTCATTGCTTCAACAGACAGGAATTTTGTCCCTTTTAATGTATATTTGGCCGTCGGGAAGAGGTAAAAGTCACATGGTGCTAGATCAGGCGAATAACGTGGGATGCTGTGCTTCGCTAGAAACCTCTTAGCAGAGAATTCGGTACGAGCCGATGTGTTGCCTTTTTGCAGAACCTATGACTTTTGCTCCTACAGTTCGTATCTTTGTTTTCTTATTTTCGCACGGAGTTGAGCAAGAACTTCAAGGTAGTAATGATGATGAACAGTTTGACCCTCAGGAACCCAGTGAAGATACACAATTCCACGGATAGGATATGGAAAAAACAACCATTGTCGCTTTGAATCTTGATTTGCTCCCTCGAGCTTTTTCTCTCCACTTTCCAGTGGATGGATCGGTGCTTACTTTCAGGATCATAACTGAAAAAACTAAGATTCGCCTCATGTTATCACTCTTTCCAATAAATAAGAATCATTTTCAATCGTATTCCAAGTGTCAGTACAAACATTTTCACGAGGTTCTTTTTGTTCGATCGTGAGAATTTTGGGCACCAGTTTCTCACACACGTCTATCATTTTAAACTGGTTGTGTAAAATTTGACTTATGCATTCTTTGTTAATTCCAACAGTTTCAGCAATCGATCGAATAACCGATCGACGGTCATATCGAATCAGATTAGTTACTTTCTCGATATTTTCGCCCGTTTTTTATGTTAAGGGTGTTCCACGTTTGTCATCTTCAACGTCTTCTCGGCCATCTTGGAAACTCTTGATCCACTCAAAAACTCGCATATATGATAAACAGTTTTCCCTATACGCTTCTTTTAGTAAAAGATAAGTTTCAGTTGCAGTTTTTCCAAGTTTCATGTGAAACTTGACGGTAATTCGTTGCTCTGTTATTACACTCATCATTTTTCTGGCAAAACAAAATAACAGCTTACGCAAACGAAGACCACGGCTACACTGATTTGCCTGCAGACACCAGAGATACTGCTTTCCACTGACAAGGCTTCACGCTTCACAGCTTTTGATCGTTTATCTTTGGTGCATACTTACTTACTCTGTATCAGCATCAGCCCCATTATTTTATAGACACACCTTGTACTCTGTTGTTAGATCAGCCACAGATTGCCTCCCATCCTGATTTACAGGTGGAGCAAGCGTCCGATCTCTACGTTCGCAGATGAGCTCTGTACGCCCGACACCTTATCGCCCACTCACGGCATCTCTGTGCTTTAACAATTTTCCACAGATGATAACTACAGAAGTAGCTACGCGAACAGGTAACCAGCTTCGTCGTTTCAGAGATGTCCGTCCCCAGGCAACGAACCATAACAAGCTGCCCTTTGACAGACTCGCTTATGTCAATAAATTTCCGTATTTCTGAACACGTGTAGTCGCCTGAGTGATTTCCTACTTGTTTCTGCTCCGCTTTATATTTCCTTTTCCACTTCACGTACTCGAAATGCTGCTAGGTGGTGTTCCATCTCGCTGTGGGTCGTTGTAATGTTTTGGCTCAGCGGTGTAAGCGTGGTGCAAGTGCACGATGGCATCAGCTATCCACAGAAATGGCGTTTCTCACGCAACAGTAGACGATCGCTACGAAAAGAGATGTGTTGTTTCAGTCATTTCACCTAAAATTTCCAAATGATTTGTTTTATGTTGTGTGTGCATGAATTCTACTGAACATTTGGCAAGTTCTCTTGTACTCATCGAGTAATGCTGACATGAAGCAAAATTTTAATTTTTGTTTGGTTGCCCATACGTCTAATTGAACAGAGACCGGTACTTAGCGACGACATGTGGGAGCTGTACAGTCTAGGGAATGACATCACGGATGTGAGTTACAAAACTAGGCGGAAATACGCTATGCGGCAAAAAGTTTCCGGACGCCAATTACTGCCATTCCAGCAACGCCACCATGTAACACGTAGCATGGGAGACTTTTTGCTATTAGTAGTGTTCAGTTATTAGAAAAGTTTTTCCAATGAGCTCTGATGCCATGAAGGTGGAGGTTGTTAGTGGTCTTTCTGAAACATCGTGAATACACGGAGTTAATGCTCGTAACTGTTGCTTAAATAATTTATCACTGGCATGCAGCTTCGAACTGGGTTTCTCCAGCTGTTACAGCCGACGTGAAAAAATTGATAGTCAGACATCTCGTAACTTATTTCATAGTTTTATACAAGAAATTCCTCGAATGTTTTTTGTACGAGAGAAAGTTGTTTAATTTAATAACTGGGCGTGTTGTCAATTCGCCATCTTGCGTTTTCTGATAGCTTATTTACGATTTTTACGTTAAAATTTTGAGTCACTGTTATTACCCACTACTCTGTTGCACTGTTCTGTTTTTACCGTTATTAGCTACAAGTGTTAGTAAAGAGCTCATGCTGTGAGACCTATCACGTTGAATTTTTTCTGAAGCTTCTTTATGATGTTAAATCATCATTTCTGCTAAAATTTCTGCTACCATTTCTTCGCTTTCTTAAGCTAAGTATTTCATTTACATCTCCATTTACATCTACATCCATACTCCGCAAGCCACCTGACGGTGTGTGGCGGACGGTACCTTGAGTACCTCTATCGGTTCTCCCTTCTATTCCAGTCTTGTATTATTCGTGGAAAGAAGGATTGTCGGTATGCCTCTGTGTGGGCTCTAATCTCTCTGATTTTATCCTCATGGTCTCTTCGCGAGATATACGTAGGACGGAGCAATATACTGCTTGACTCCTCGGTGACTGTATGTTCTCAAAACTTCAACAAAAGCCCGTATCTAGCTACTGAGCGTCTCTCCTGCAGAGTCTTCCACTGGAGTTTATCTATCATTTCCGTAATGCTTTCGCGATTACTAAATGATCCTGTAACGAAGCGCGCTGCTCTCCGTTGGATCTTCTCTATCTCTTCTATCAACCCTATCTGGTACGGATCCCACACTGCTGAGCAGTATTCAAGAAGGGGGCGAACAAGCGTACTGTAACCTAGTTCCTTTGTTTTCGGATTGCATTTCCTTAGGACTCTTCCAATGAATCTCAGTCTGGCATCTGCCTTACCGACGATCAACTTTATATGATCATTCCATTTTAAATCACTCCTAATGCGTACTCGCAGATAATTTATGGAATTAACTGCTTCCAGTTGCTGACCTGCATCAGAGCTCATTGGAAAAACTTTTCTAATAACTGAACACTACTAATAGCAAAAAGTCTCCCATGCTACATGTTACATACAATCTTTGTTTCTATGTATTCGCAGCACATTATACTTGTCTACATTGAGATTCAATTGACATTCCCTGCACCATGCGTCAATTCGCTGCACATCCTCCTGTCCAGGAGGCTTATACAAGAGGCACAAGAAAATTGTCTGACAGGATAGGCTGACAAATGGCAGATGTCTATGCAAATGACATGCTCATTCCTGCCAGTTACAATTTACCACATTAATAAGTACACACTAAGTTCTGAAAGACGTTATACAGAATCATATTTCACTGCTCTCATGATGAATTCGGCAGTTACTTTTAAGAAGGCACCGTTTTTATTTACCATTATTGTTATACTACGCCGTTTTATTTTAATGAATCGTACAAAACTGCTTGTCGCTTCCGACAGATCTATGTGCCTCCTTTTTAGTATATTTTCATTGCACGCATATTAAGATGGCTGCCCAGAAAGTAATACACCGCACTATTTCCTCAGCCGAAAACAACGCTACGAATGCGAAACGTTACGTGTCTATTATTTGAAGCCTCCTGAGTGAGCGCTCCAAGTTTCCCTCACTTCCGACAGATAGCGTAGCTGCAGGACAGTTTCAAACTGGCGTCTGTAGGTGGCGTACTTTACAAGCAAAGTGCCGTCACTGAATTTATTGCCGCAGAGAAAGAAACTTTGGGGGATATTCACAAATGCTTGTACAAAGTCTGTGGAGCATCTGCTGTCGACAGAGGTACAGTTAGTCGCTGGGCACGGGGGGCGAAATCATCAGAAGGCGGTTCGGCGGAGCTCCACGATTTGAGGCAGTGGGGAGGGGGGGGGGGCATCCAAGGTTGTCACACCTGACAGCCCCCTTGGAATTCCACTTGTTTGGGCCATTAAAGGATGCCATTCGTGGAAGATATTTTGAGGAAGATGAGGAGGTGATTGACACAGTGAAGCACTGGCTCCGCCACCAATGATTGACACCGACAGGGCATACACGGCCTTGTTTCGCGCTGGAGGAAGGTCATAGAACGGGATGGAGAGTACGTGGGAAAAGAATTGTTGAAGGGGAAAAAAAATGCGGTGCATTTCTTTCTGGGCAACTCTAGTAAAACAGATAATAAGGCAAATACGGAAATTTATCCTCAGAACGATTAAATCAAATATGGCGTCTGCTCGCTCTAGTAATTAGATACAGCAGAGGTAATCAACGGTTGTTGATAACTGATATCGAAAAAATGCTTTAACTCCGACAACTGAAATCACAAAAAATAGCTTAGACTTTAAACTGTCTCTAATACGTTCCGCATTGCCGGTAGACGCGCTGCAGTAATGAAGTCGCTGTGCAGCATCGTAAAATTTAATCACGTGTAGGACACTTAACCTGCTAGGTTCATTTGTGTTGTAGCGCGTAAAATAAATGCCTCAAGCAGTGAAATGAAGTACATCACGGCGCTTGGGGCATGGGGGGTGGGGGGGTGGGGGGTGGGGGGGGCAGCTGCTCAACTGTTTGCGACTTAACAAGTCCAGCTTATAATGGCTCATTCCAAGAGGGCGTTACCTTTAGGCGGCTTATATTAGATCGAGGAGTTAATAATCAGCTGAGGAACGTAATCAAAGAAACGAACTTCGAGAGATTTATTAAAGTAGACAAAAACTGTGACGTTTTCCGGACTTTTCACACGCTGACTGTGCCGTGGACATTACAAAAGCCAACCTTGCAGTCTTACAGAGATTGCTTGTGCAGTGGTCAGGTCTCGGAATTGCTATGACAAGGGAACCACCACAGCTCTAACGGATAAAACAGAATAGAAATGATTTTATAATACGGAGAGGCGTCTGGTGTGCCAGCGTTCAGCATTAGCTAATCATCAGCTTACACAAGCAACAATGCACACTAATGACCAAAAGCATTATAATAACCCTGCTTAGAAGTGTGTCGGTCCACCATTGCAACGCAATATACACTACTGGCCATTAAAATTGCTACACCACGAAGATGACGTGCTACAGATGCGAAATTTAACCGACAGGAAGAAGATGCTGTGATATGCAAATGATTAGCTTTTCAGAGCATTCACACAAGGTTGGCGCCGTTGGCGACACCTACAACGTGCTGACATGAGGAAAGCTTCCAACCGATTTCTCATACACAAACAGCAGTTGACCGGCGTTGCCTGGTGAAACGTTGTTGTGATGCCTCGTTTAAGGAAGAGAAATGCGTACCATCACGTTTCTGACTTTCATAAAGGTCGGATTGTAACCTATCGCGATTGCTGTTCATCGTATCGCGACATTGCTGCTCGCGTTGGTCGAGATCCAATGACTGTTAGCATAATATGGAATCGGTGGGTTCAGGAGGGTAATACGGAACGCCGTGCTGGATCCCAACGCCCTCGTATCACTATCAGTCGAGATGACAGGGATCTTATCCGCATGGTTGTAACGGATCGTGGAGCCACGTCTCTATCCCTGGTTCAACAGGTGGGGACGTTTGCAAGACAACAACCATCTGCACGAACAGTTCGACGACGTTTGCAGCAGCATGGACTATCAGCTCGGAGACCATGGCTGCGGTTACTCTTGACGCTGCATCACAGACGGGAGCGCCTGCGATGGTGTGCTCAACGACGAACCTGGGTGCATGAATGGCAAAATGTCATTTTTTCGGCTGAATCCAGGTTCTGTATACACATGATTGTCGCATCCGTGTTTGGCGACATCGCGGTGAACGCACAATGGAAGCGTGCATTCGTCATCGCCATACTGGCGTATCACCCGGCGTGATGGTATGGGGTGCCATTGGTTGCACTTCTCGGTCACCTCTTGATCGCATTGACGGCACTTTGAACAGTGTGTTACGATCCGTGGCTCTACCCTGCATTCGATCCCTGCGAAAACCTACATTTCAGCAGGATAATGTACGACCGCATGTTGCAGGTCCTGTATGGGCCTTTCTGGATACAGAAAATGTTCGACTGCTGCCTGGCCAGTACGTTCTCCAGATGACTCACCAACTGAAAACGTCTGGTAAATGGTGGCCGAGCAACTGGCTCGTCACAATACGCCAGTCACTACTCTTGATGAACTGTGGTATCGTGTTGAAGTTGCATGGGCAGCTGTACCTGTACATCCAAGCTCTGTTTGACTCAATTCCCAGGCGTATCAAGGCCGTTATTACGGCCAGAGGTGGTTGTTCTGGGTACTGATTTCTCAGGATCTATGCACCCAAATTGCGTGAAAGTGTAATCACATGTCAGTTCTAGTATAATATATTTGTCCAATGAAGACCCGTTTATCATCTGCATTTCTTCTTGGTGTAGCAATTTTAATGGCCAGTAGTGTAAAAGCTATTCTCTGCGGTATGGATTCGACAAGTCCCTGGTACGTTTCCAGAGGAATGTGGCACCAGATGTCTAGGCACAGATCATGCAATTCCCGTAAATTATAGCCTGTTTTTTGTGGGCGCGGAGATAGCCCCTCTATCGCGTTCTGGTTAAGCAAATTTGGTTGCCAAGACATAATACAGTTCACTATCGCACTCCTCAAATCAATGTGGTATGATTCTGGCCTCGTGACACGAGCACTTATCCTGCTGGAAGGCGCCACCGCCGTCACGTAAGAGATCAGGCGTGGAAGGATGGAGGAGGTCCGCAATAATGTTCACATAGTGCGCAAGTGTCACGTTGCCTTCATACATCCACAGGACCCATAGAAGTCCAATGGAATGTCCGATATAGCATAATGCTGGCCCCATCGGCATGCTTCCCTGACCCAGAGCATGTTTCGAGTCGTCGTTTGCCTGGATGGCCCACGTTTTGGGACAAGACCATTGATAAGGAGTAGCAAGAAACCTGATCCATCCGACCAAGCAACGTTTTTCCATTGATTCACGGTCGAATGTCGATGACATCGTGCCTACTGCAGTCATAATTGCCGATTTCCTTGGGTGAGCGTGGGGATACGCAGAGGTCGTTTGCTGCAGAACCCAATGCTCGACAACAAGGTGTGCTCCGAAACACTTGCGCCTCCATCAGGAGTGTAGTCTACCGTTAGATCTGCCACAGATCGCCACCTATCCATTTTATAGAGCAGACAAGTTTCTGTGCTCCACATTGAGTGGTGACGTATTAATGTCCAATAACTTTTTGCCTTCTCATGGTTTCGTCATCTTTCGACCACTTTCTGTAGATGCTGGCTGTGTATCATACATTCATGCTCATAAATTAAGGATAATGCTGGTACATGGTGAAACAACACGCTGGTGGGCGGTTTGCCGGTTTAAATCACCTCGGGGTAGGGCGATGCGGTGTATTTGACCTGCGGTCGTCGCACGGTGGCGCTGGCTGCAGTCCACATACGGAGAGGTGTGTTGGTGCATGTCAGAGTACGGTGCAGCGAGTAAGTTTGCAGACGTTTTCAGACGTGCTAATGGTGACTGTGTGTTGAAAATGGCTCAAAGAACACATATTGATGACGTTATGAGGGGTCGAATACTAGGGCGACACGAGGTTGGTCAAACACATCAGGTCGTAGGACGGGCCCTCTGTGTGCCACAAAGTGTGATCTCAAGATTATGGCAACAATTCCAGCAGACAGGAAACGTGTCCAGGCGCTACAGTACGAGATGTCTACAGTGCACAACGCAACAAAAAGACCGATATCTCACCATCAGTGCCCGCAGACGGCCACGGAGTACTGCAGTTAGCCTTGAAAACCGTTTAGAGTCACCGTAATGTTTATCAAGATTCTCTATAGTCTCCTGAGACGTTTTGCCTTTCATAATGTTTAATCACCACAAGAAATTCTTGGTCGTCCATTTTTTGACAACCACTCGACTTCCTTGATTCACACGAATGCCAAACACAAAGAAATAGATCAATATGGCTGAAACGTGGTGTGCGTTCTTTCCAAAGTTGCTACTAACTAAACATGACCTCTATACGCGCCGGTGGTGCCATCTGTCGGACTTTGCACGAACTTTTCAAACGCCCCTCGTATGTGTATGTAGCACACATATTGATTAAAAAAAAGTGACGAATACGTTGAGAGGCGATAGTACTCATTAAAAGAAGAAAAATATGTTTACTTAACATGGGTCCATAAACGCATGCTTTCCGAGATAAACATGTGTTATAGGAAGCGGTGTGCGGCGCTTGGTTTGCATATACGTATTACGGCAGTCGTTGCACTGGCGCTCCGTCAAATGTGACGGCAGGGTTTTGTGATGTCTTGCTCACAGAACCCTATTGCTCTGCAGTCGCTTGTGTGGTTCGAGTCGTTTTGTAGGGTACTTTAGTTTTCGTGGGTCTTTGTGGGACATTTTGTGCAGTACTGTCAAGCCTGGGTACCCGTCTTAGCGTTTTACCTTATTCCAAACGCGGATTCACTTTTGTGTTTACTGTTAATGCGCTGGTTGTACGTACAGATGGTGTGGTACATTTACATTTTCTCTCTTCCACCACTTGTTAGCAATGGAAGCCCACTATTCGACAAGTGAAACGTAGGATATGATATTCTGCTGTGGTATATCAAATGGACATATTCTGCGGGCCCCTGCCCGCTACGCTGAAAAATATTCGCAGCGCCGAGTTCCCTCTGATAAGCTGTTCACCAGACTTTTCCAGCGTCTGAGGAAGACAGGTACACTTGCACCTCGGAAGACAGATAGTGGAAGGCCCTGCAGAGCCCGCACGCCTGACATGCTATTTTCGATGGAAGAAACCCGTGCGTCGATTGTGCGACGATTAGCAGCAGCAGAAGGCGCGTCTCGCTCTCTTAACTGGGGGATATTGCCTGAAAAATTGCTGTACCCATATCATCTACGGCGCGCTTAGCCCCTAAGGCCAAAGGATCATTATGACAGACGGCCGTTATGTCAATGACTGTTGCAGATGTATGCCGCAGATCCACTGTTGCCGTCCAAGATTTTATTTGCCCATCAGACATAGTTCACAAGAGATAGTATTGTGAACGTCCATAACCAGCACGGGCAGGTGTAAATTCCCAAGAAATTCAGAAAAGAGGGCATCAACACCGATTCTCAATCAACACATGGGCATGCTTACTTGGCGATAGATTAACAGAGCCATACGTACAACCACAATGGTTAAATACGGCGCATTATATAGACTTTCTCATTAATGTATTGCCTACCTCGCTGGAGACTGTGCCACTGCAGCAACGAATACAAATTCCGTTCATGCATGATGGTGCAGCAGCACACTTTCGTGACAGTGTCCGCGAACATCTGACGCAAACATTTCACGTTACGAAGGACGTGAAGGGATTGGTCGGGGTTGGGGGGCTCCACATCTTGGACCGCGCGTTCCTCAGACCTCAATCCTGTAGACGTTTTGTTGTGGGTACGCTTGAAGGAATTCTACGCCACGTCATTTAACGATGTGCCGACACTACAGGGTCGCGATTTCAATGCCTGCCAGCAGCTGCAATAATAACTGAACTTACTTCAAAGGGTGCGTCATTCCTTATGCCGGAGGGCGGACTGGGGGACAACGTAGAACACTTGAGGCATTAATACCACAATTTAAACTGTTGTCTATATCTTATTAATATAGTCTCGAAACTTTTTGGACTGACTGGGTATGTACCTAACGTAAGCTATTAAGACACCCATATTTTTAGCAGTAAATTAATAATCACCCAATGATTCGAAATTCCTTTTTGTGTTTCATTGCATTTCAGTTCTAATTTAGAAGTGAAGTTCGAATGCAGCTAATTAGGTTAAAGCAAGTATTTCGTAAGTTCAGTGATTTCACACAACATTAGACTTTTAAAGCAGTTGTTTGTGCTGAAACGGAAGAAAAAATCGTACTTACTTAAGTATGAGTTCAGAAATTAGAGATTGAATTTTTTGCCGTTAGTTTCACTAATTACAATTTCTTTCTAACCTGTGTTCGTCCGGTTAATGAGTAAAACCTTAGTGTATCACATTACCTGTCTAGTACATATGAAGTATCCATTACAGGTGACACAACATCTGTGGGTAATAGCAAGAGCGCCGGCCGCTGTGGCCGAGCGGTTCTAGGCGCTTCAGTCCGGAACCGCGCTGCTGCTACGGTCGCAGGTTTGAATCGTGCCTCGGGCATGGATGTGTGTGATGTCCTTAGCTTAGTTAGGTTTAAGCAATTCTAAGTCTAGGGGAGTGATGACCTCAGATGTCAAGTCCCATAGTGCTTAGAGCCATTTGAACCATTTGAAGAGCAAGAGCGTGCACAAGACCTCAACTGCAGAAAGGGTTGAAGGGGAGGGAAAAATTAACTTTAATTTCGCGGCGATTTAGTGAACGACTAAATAGACGACAGACTGCTATGGATACACCTGCTACGAGCAAATATCCGTTACATGGTCTGGCTTTCGTCAAACTTGCACTGAGGTAACAAACGTCACGGGATATTGCCTAGTATCCTGTCAGACATCCTTTTGCTCGGCGTAGTGCAGCAGCCCGACGTGGCTCAAATGGTTCAAATAGCTCTGAGCACTATGGGACTTAACATCTGAGGTCATCAGTCCCCTAGAACTTAGAACTACTTAAACCTAACTAAGCTAAGGACATCACACACATCCACACCCGAGGGAGGATTCGAACCTGCGACCGTAGCGGTCGCGCGGTTCCAGACTGAAGCACCTAGAACCGTTCGGCCACACTGGCCGGCCCCGACGTGGCATGGATTCAACTAGTCGTTTGACGACGCCTGCAGAAATATTGAGCCATGTTGCCTCTATAGTCATCCATAATTACGAAAATTTTGCCGATGCAGGATTTTTTGCACAAACTGACCTATCGAATATGTTCCATAAATGTTCGATGGGATTCATACCGGGCGACCTGGATGGCCAAATCGAACTGTCCACAGTGTTCTTCAAACCAGTCGTAAACAGTTGCAGCTCGGTAACGTGACATCGTTGTTTGGGAACATGAACTCCATGAATGACTGCAAATGGTCTCCAAGTAACCGAACATAACCATTTATAGTTAATGGTCAGTTCAGGCTGACCAGGGGACCCACTCCCTTCCACGTAAACACAGTCCTCACCGCTTGCGCTGTGCCTTGTTAGTGTGATGTGCGCCACTCTCGAACGTTACTATCAAATGTTCAAATGTGTGTGAAATCTTATGGGACTTAACTGCTAAGGTCATCAGTCCCTCAACTTACACACTACTTAACCTAAATTATCCTAAGGACAAACACACACACATCAATGCCCGAGGGAGGACTCGAACCTCCGCCGGGACCAGCAGCACAGTCCATGACTGCAGCGCCTAAGACCGCTCGGGTAATCCCGCGCTGCGGTACTGTCAGCTCTTAAAAACTGAAATCGGTAGTCATCCGACCAGGCGGCTGTTTTCCAGTTGTTTAAGGTCCAACCGATATGGTCACGAGCCCACGAAAGGCGCTGCAGGCGATGTGCTGTTAGCAAAGACACTCATGTCGGTCGTACGCTCCCGTAGCCCAGTAACATCAAATTTCGAGGCACTGTCCTAACGGATACGTTCGTCGTACGTCCCACATCTATTTCTGCGGTTATTTCACGCAGTGCTGCTCGCCTACTAGCAATGACAACTCTATGTAAATGCCGCTGCTCTCGGTCATTAAGTGAAGGCCGCGGCCACTGCGTTGTCCGCTGTGGGCGGTAATGCCTGAAAATTGTTATTCTCAGCACACACTTGACACTGTGGATCTCGGAATATTGAATTCTCTAACGATTTCCGAAATGGAATGTCCCATGCCTCTACGTCTGTTATTTCCTGTCGTGCTTCCATAATCACGTCGGAGGCCGTTTTACACTACTGGCCATTAAAATTGCTACACCACGAAGATGACGTGCTACACACACGAAATTTAACCGACATGAAGAAGATGCTGTGATATGCAAATGATTAGCTTTTCAGAGCATGCACACATGGTTGGCGCCGGTCGCGACACCTACAATGTGTTGATATGAGGAAAGTTTCCAACCGATTTCTCATACGCAAACAGCAGTTGACCGGCGTTGCCTGGTGAAACGTTGTTGTGATACCTCGTGTAAGGAGGAAAAATGCATACCATCACGTTTTCGACTTTGATAAATGTCGGATTGTAACCTATCGTGCGTGCGGTTTATCGCATTGCGACCTTGCTGCTCGCGTTGGTCGAGATGCAATGACCGTTAGCAGAATATGGAATCGGTGCGATCAGGAGGGTGATACGGACCGCCGTGCTGGATCCCAACGGCCTCGTATCACTAGCAGTCGAGATGACAGGCATCTTATCCGCATGGCTGTAACGGATCGTGCAGCCACGTCTCGACCCTCAGTCAACAGTTGGAGACGTTTGCAAGACTACAACCATCTGCACGAACAGTTCGGCGACGTTTGCAGCAGCATGGACTATCAGCTCGAAGACCATGGCTGCGGTTACCCTTGACGTTGCATCACAGACAGAAGCGCCTGCGATGGTGTACTCAACGACGAACCTGGGAGCACGAATGGCAATACGTCATTTTTTCGGATGAATCCAGGTTCTGTTTACAGCATCATGATGGTCGCATCCGTGTTTGGTGACATCGTGGTGAACGCACATTGGAAGTGTGTTTTCGTCATTGCCATACTGGCGTATCACCCGGCGTCATGGTATCGGGCGCCATTGGTTACACTTCTCGGTCACTTCTTGTTCGCATTGACGGCACTTTGAACAGTGTGTTACGACTCGTGGCTCTACCCTGCATTCGATCCCTGCGAAAACCTACATTTCAGTAGGGTAATCCACGACCGCATGTTGCAGGTCCTGTACGGGCCTTTCTGGATACAGAAAATGTTCGACTGCTGCCCTGGTCAGCATATTCGCCAGATCTCTCACCTATTGAAAACGTCTGGTCAATGTTGGCTGAGTAAGTGGCTCGTCACAATATGCCAGTCACTACTCTTGATGAACTGTGGTATCGTGTTGAAGCTTCATGGGCAGCTGTATCTGTACAAGCCATCCAATCTTAGTTTGACTCAATGCCCAGGCGTATCAAGGCCGTTATTACAGTCAGAGATGGTTGTTTTGGGTACTGATTTCTCAGGATCTATGCACCCAAATTGCGTGAAAATGTAATCACATGTCAGTTCTAGTATAATATATTTGTCCAATGAATACCCGTTTATCATCTGCATTTTTTCTTGGTGTAGCAATTTTAATGGCCAGTAGTGTAGATGAGTAATCTATGTACAAATGATAGTTCCACCAATGCACTGTCCTTCTATATCTTGCGTACGCGATACCACCGCTGTCTGTATATGTGCATATCGCTATTCTATGTCTTCCGTTACCTCAGAGTATACTGCAGCAACATGTCTATTTGGCAGAGCAGAATGTGAGTTTAGTTTGAGGAGAATTTTTTCCTTCGGTTTAAAGCAGGGGGTGGAGGGGGATGGGAAAATGGGAGTGGTGTTGCCCAGCCGTGCTCCTCATCGGGTATCCCTTTGGCTCAAACGAATTGTCACTCAAAGGCTGGAAATCGTCTACATCCATCTGCGTAGGACTTGTGTTTTACATGACGCTCTAGTCAACTTCCAACTGTAAGTCATTAAGTAGTATTTGTGATCAGGAGTGGTGTGTGTTCGTTTTTTTGTAACGTAGCAGATGCCTTTTAACTTTAGTAGATGCCGCTAGAGATAGCACTTCAAGCATAAGGAAGCCGCCACTCACCTGTCACGAGAGCGGATATGACGTGGATTGACGGCAGACTTCATTCCCACGGTCGCAAGGGGGCTTCTCCTGCGAACAAAAACAGTACTATCGTCACCAAAATATCCCCCAAAGTGTGCACGGAATACTACTGTTGATAATGTGGAAAATGAGATGCAGAACAAGAGGTGACCAGGTAGGTAATCTGAATAGGGTGAGCTGCAGCTACCTGGAGATGTTCTCGTACAGTTTAGAGTAGAATTTTCCCATAGTTTGCATGGTCAGTGAGGAACAGTCAAAAGAATACAGTAAACAAAATTTCGATAGCATAGATGTTGGTGTCACACAGATCTCGTCTCGGATTTATAAAACAATGTACAGGGTGAACCAGAATTCCATCGACAAGCTTTTAGAGGAGGCGCTAAGGACCGAAACAAGAAATGAATGTCTAGTGAACGACGACTCTAAAATGCATCCTAGAGAGCTATGAGCACGTGTTTATCTTGGATACTGTAATACACATCTCCTCTACTGCAAGATCTTTGCCTTCTATATTCTGGGAGGAGGAACAAAACCAGAAAAAATGTCCAGTATAGCTTATGAGCCATGAGCACTTCTTCAGTAGAAGAGATGTGTTTCACAGTGGCGAAGATGAGCAAGCGCTCTTTGCTCTTATGGTATGCATTTTGGAGCCCATGTTTACTGGACATCTTTTCTTGTTTTGTTCCATACTACCTCCTCAGGAAGTTTGTTGGCGGAGCTTTGGTTCACCCTGCGTACGTTACAGTACATATTTTTTAAGTGTCTTATAGTCTGGCACGAGTATTTCGAAGCAAGGTACGTTAAGGTGTAACGTCCTGTTGACAGCATGATCGCTAGAGACAGAATTTGAAGAACTTATTAAGTGCGCGATAGGTGGATTTTATATCTCCTCATTTTTACTATCACACTCTAGATGTTCTCCTTGTCAAGCGATATCTGTTTAAGGGGCTCCGGAACGCCCTTTACTTGCAATGTTAAAATAACGCTTATAAATTACATCTTTCCTCACAAAGTATTTGAGGTAGGAAGTTGAACTTTTTACAGATTATTTATTGGAATATGGGCTACAGCTTAACACAGGGATTTTACAAAATTTTAGTTCAGTTATTAAAGATGATTTTTTTCAATTGTAATGAAAATTCACAACATTTTTTTGCAATTTTTTATTTATATATTCAAAAATATACAGTTTTTTTGGAAAAAGGCTGTGTTAAATTATGCAGAAGGTACTGTGTAACATTTACTGAAAGTTTGAAAGAAATATGTTTGGAAGATCCTTAGAAAACATGTAATTAGTATGAGAAAATAAAAGTTTTGGGAATCGAGCGACAAAGATTGGATTAACTTTTTAGTGCATTCCAGGTCCATAGGATGGATTATCTTCATCCTCTGCAAACTCCTCCTCCAGCTTCCTCTTGTTCCTCCTCCTGTTTACTCTTGCTTGTATTTCTAGACTCTTTACAGCCCTGTCTGCAGCCCGAAGGCGTTCCTTGTCTAAAGCAAGCATCGCTCGTACCATGTTAGAACCTATCTTCATTCCCATATTTCTAAATACCTTGCGCCTTACAATGTTGCCATCATTGAAAGTCGCAACAGCATCATACACACCAAAGTGAAGTGTTTCTATTCCAACAAATACAGTCTTGGGGATTCTCGACCATATAACACTATTTACACTTTCATTGGGGTTTTGAGTTTTTCGTGAATACACTTTTTCAACAGTTCAGGTGCTGCTAAGTCTCTGAAAATAGGTTTTATCACCTCCATTATTGCATGAGGCAGACTATGCTTATGAGTGTACACTTCACCAGTTAGCAATCCTTTGTTATATTTACACCACCTGTCTTCTTCTTTGGGACACAAGCTATGTTGGGGATTTTCATCGTCTTTATTGTTTACAGTAATAACACATGCCTTTGGCTTTCCAACATTTCTCCTTTTCTTAAAAGCCTTCAGAGGATTTCTAATAACTTTACTTTTACTCATTATTATACTTCAACAAAACAGAGACTCAAGAAACAGAATTAATTACGAATATTTTCGAGATAACGACAGAGTAAATAAACATGAAACAATCGACAATCACACCAGCGATATATACTGAACCATCACAGGTTAGCCACAACACATACTTTATCTCACATCACTAAAATGTACGTGATGAACACGGACGTTAATAATAACACCATTTGACAGCAGTTTAACAGCGCCACAGTGGGTCACGCCCATGTAGAACACATTTCAAAAAAAATTTAAAAATAGTTGTAGTCTTCGGAATTGAATAAATTATATATCTATTAAAAGGTAATAGTCTGCAGATTCAGAAAACGCAAAAAAGTAAAAATTGAACTTTTCATGATTTTGAGCCTTTCCGGAGCCCCTTAAAATCAATCAGCAGAAGTATATAACTGGTACTCAGTTTATGTTGTTTGAAGCATCGGGTTAGTTTACGACTATCGGCTTCGTGAAATACACGCTCCTCGTTACGTGACCGTTTATAACCAGGCGGAAGCCCAGTCGGATTAGTTCTGCTCTGCGAAACTGCGTATTTCGCTATTATTTCATTGCAAATCTGATGATGCTGTCAACGCGATTCAAATTTCGGTGATCAGAAGGGAGAATGGTAACCAATAATACTAATTAATATTTATATAACTGTCAAAAACTTTATGACCAAATTATTAAATATGTTAAAGTATTGAATTGTTTGTTTAGTAAACAACGTTTATACGATGATTGGAAGCATTCTACCCTATTCACGATAAACAGTGCGTACAAGAAGAGAGGAGAAGCTTTTAGAGTGTGGTGTGCTTAACATTAAATGGGTAGAGCGGGTAACTAAAGAACAGGTTTTGAATCGAATTGGTTAGAAAAGAGCTTTAAGGCAGAACTGATTGACTTAAAGAAGGTATCGGTCGATAGGGCACAAGGTAAGGCGACAAGGCATTCGTAATTTCGTATTGGCGGGGAAACTGTAGAAATATTTGCCTTTTAAAAATCCGTTTTATGCAAAATACAGTATTTTTCTCTGTGACTCGACCATACATATTCCCATACCAGTTTTTCGTCTGCAATCGATCTCGTTTTACCTCTGAAACTTTGTTTAGTTTAAGGATGAGATTATACAGTTTGGCCTGCGTACGTGCATTTTATGACTTGTTAGCATGTCGTATTTTCCGTTGTACTGTACATCTTTGGTGTTTATTTGCAGGTTGTAATTAAAAGCACTGTTTTTCGCACCTTTTCCACTTCCCTTTCACACAGTATCGCAGGTTTCCATATCCAAAACTACATTTAGGAAACATTTGGTAGCCCCATTCATCCAGAGATCTTTAAAAAATCAAATTTAATTCGTAAACACGGAAAAACTGCAACACGTGTTTCCAAACACAGCAAGATGACTTGTAGAGGGAGAGCAAGGTGCAGCTACAGTAAACAAATACAAATCAACATGGTTGTTCTTCTTATTACAAAAGTCCATTTGCCAAATCGCATAAAAGTACACATTGATTACTAGTTTCAGCGAAATTACATAGCCACATTCAGATCATCTCAACAGAAAAAATTTTTACAGGGCCAATCCATCTAGTCGACATTTCACATTAATTGGACACAACCGTAAAAAGAACAATTACAAAAAATTCTAACGTCAAACCAACATAAATTGCATACGAATTCCAAGTAAACATACCTTATAGAGACGGTATTCCATAATACCGTCTCTCATCAAACAATAAGAGAATAACTGTGCGAATACTGCATAATAGTCACTAATATAATACACAAAACGTGTATAAAGTGAATGGTTTTTCTAAACGTCTTATGTACTTTATTTGCGACTTATTTGCGACTACGAGGGGCGTTGGAAAAATCCGTGCAAAGTCTGAGAGATGGAACCAACGGCGCGTATCGAGGTCATGTTTAGTTATCTGCATCTTTGGAAAGAACGCACGCCAAGTTTCAGCCGTATTGCTCTATTTCTTTGTGTTTGTCACTCGTGGGAATCAAGGAAGTCGAGTGATTGTCAAAAAATGGACGAAAAATAATTTCGTGTGGTGATCAAACATACTTTATGAAAGGCAAAACGCCTAATGAGACTACAGGGAAGCTTGATAAACATTACGGTGACTCTGCACCTTCGATTAGAACAGTTTATAAGTGGTTTCAGAATTTTCGGAGAGGCCATATGGGCACAAGTGATGCTGAACCTTCTGGACGCCCAGTGGAGGTTCGGACTCCAGAAACCATTGATAAAATCCATGACATAGTGATGGATGACAAGAGTTAAGGTGCGTGAGGTTGCTAGTGCTGTGGGCATCTCGAATGAATGGGCACATAATATTTTGCATAAGTATTTGGACATGAGAAAGCTATCCGTAACATGGGTTCCGCGATTGCTCACGCATGACCAAAAACGGAATCGTGTCAAGTGTTGCAAGAATGGTTCGCAGCTGTTCAGGAAGTATCCGCAGGACTTTAAGCGTCGTTTCGTCACTGTGGATGAAACATGGACACATAACTATACTCCTGAGACCAAACAACAATCTAAACAATGGGTTACCAAGGGAGGATCTACACCAAAAAAGGCGAAGACCATTCCATCGGCCGGAAAGGTTACGGCGACTGTCTTTTGGGATTCGCAAGGGATAATCCTCATCGACTATCTGATAACGGGTAAAACTATTACAGGTGCATACTATTCATCGTTATTGGACCGACTGAAAACCGAGCTACAAGAAAAACGCCGGCGACTGGACCGCAAAAATGCCCTTTTCCATCATGACAATGCACCAGCACACACTTCATCAGTTGTGGTCGCAAAATTATTGAAAATAGGATTCCAACTCGTTTCAAATCCCGCCTATTCTCCAGATTTGGCTCCCTCGGACTACTACTTGTTTCCCAATTTGGAGAAATGGCTGGCGGGACAAAGATTTTATTCAAACGAGGAGGTGATTGCAGCAACTAATAGCTATTTTGCAGACTTGGACAATTCCTATTATTCGGAAGAGATCAACAAATTAGAACAGCGTTGGACGAAGTGTGTAAGTCTAAAAGAAGACTATGTAGAAAAATAAAAAAGGTTTACCCCAAACACGTAAGTAGTTTTTATTTTTGCACGGACTTTTCAAACGCCCCTCGTATTGTGCACCGTTCGCACAGATATTCTCCTCTATGATGAGATTATTGGAAAGTACAATGCTACGACAAATGTCTAAGTTAAAGCGACAGCTATGTAGGGAATTCTCTAGAAGGTGTAGCAAACTGTTGTAAATAAAACTTTTTTCATTTTCACTGTAATTTCCATATCGCGACCGATCGCACCTTACTTTCCGAATAGCCCTCGTATACAAGCTTTATAAACGAGGATACTGGAATGTAGTCGAATTAAGTCGGGTGATGCTGAGGGAATTAGATTAGGAAATGAGGCACTTAAAGTAGTAAAGGAGTTTTGCTATTAGGGGAGAAAAATAACTGACGATGGTCGAAGTAGAGAGGATATTAAATGTAGACTGGCAATGGCAAGGAAAGCGTTTCTGAAAAAGAGAAATTTGTTAACATCGAGTATAGTTTTAAGTGTTTGGAAGTCGTTTCTGAACGTATTTGTATGGATTGTAGCCACGTATGGAAGTGAAACATGGGCGATAAATAGTTTGGAAAAGAAGAGAATAGACGCTTTCGAAATGTGGTGCTACAGAAGAATGCTGAAGATTAGATGGGTAGATCACATAACTAATGAGGAGGTATTGAACAGAATTGGGGAGAAGAGGAGTTTGTGGCACATCTTGACAAGAAGAAGGGACCCGTTGGTAGGACATGTTCTGAGGCATCAAGGGATCACAAATTTAGCATTGTAGGGCAGTGTGGAGGGTAAAAATCGTAGAGGGAGACCAAGAGATGAATACACTAAGCAGATTCAGAAGGATGTAGGTTGCAATAAGTACTGGGAGATCAAGAAGCTTGCACAGGATAGAGTAGCATGGAAAGCTCCATCAAACCAGTCTGAGGACTGAAGACCACAACAACAACAACAATCACAAGCCTTATAAGACTTTTTTCCCAGTATTTAATTGTTCACAGGCAAGAGCTTTAAAGTCTCTCTCCTACAAGAGTCGTGCACAAATTATGAATTTAACATACGGCATAGGTCTTTATGACCTTCTTTCGGATTCTTTCATCGCTCCCTGTGAGACACGTGAAAGGAAACGTTATTAATGCAATCGGTACTTGAGATCTGGCATACACAATGTTTTTGAGCAGCGAAAGTGGCAACACGGGCCGCGCGGGATTAGCCGAGCGGTCTGAGGCGCTGCAGTCATGGACTTCGCGGCTGGTCTCGGCGGAAGTTTGGGTCCTCCCTCGGGCATGTGTGTGTGTTTGTCCTTAGGATAATTTAGGTTAAGTAGTGTGTAATCTTAGGGACTGATGACCTTAGCAGTTAAGTCCCATAAGATTTCACACGTGGCAACACGTTGGGAGTCGAGAACGGTAGGCTCTCATTTGCGTATTGGTGACGAGAGCAGTCCACCCCCTAGTCCAGTAGGACCATAGTGCTCGCCGCTTTGCTCGCCTCCGGTACTGGGTTCGACGACCGGGGCGCCTCTTTCCCACGGCTCTTAACGGCGGGGCGCCGAAAGTTACGGCGCGCCTCCTTTTTCCCGCGCCGGGCTTGGGCCCCCACGGCTCGTAAACCGTCGTCCAGAGCTCTGGCAGAGTGCGGGCGCCCCCATTCTGGATCTGACCGCAAGAACCTGCCCCCGGCACTCGGCCAAAATTTCCCTCATTAAGACGCTCACAGTTATAGTCTCTAACGGCGTCTCTGGCCCCTTTGTTTCAGAGTCAGAGTGTAATTACTGCCGCCCACGGCCGCAGAAACAAATTTTGGTAGTTCTGCGAAGGGTGCTACATTTTTGCCGAGTGGAGTGGTCAGGGAAATTGTCTTCCTCGCAGGTGTCTTCGCCGTCCGGAGAAAACGCCTCTTCCGTGCCAGGGTGTCGTAAAACGCTTAATTATATCGCTGACCAAGAAATAGTTACCTTCTGCAGTGTCGAAGAAAGAAATATACCGCGATTTGGCAAATGAGTGCTTCTGAGAAACATGCGTTTAGACTCCGTGATTATCTTTGAAAGAAGGTCCACCACGCCCACTGGACCGAGACACCAAACGGATATCCACATTGTCTCTACTTATTTCTGTTTCTTTCAGAATTTTTAAGTCTGTCTGACATAACAGTGTTGTTGCGGTAGTCTTCAGTCCGAAGATTGGTTTGATGCAGCTCTCCTTGCTACTCTGTCCTGTGCAAGCCTCTTCATCTCTGAAAAACTAGTGCATCCTCCATTCTGCTGAATGTGCTTACTGTATTCATCCTTAGTCTTCCTCCACGAATTTTACCCCAAACACTAAACAGGTGATCCTTTGACGTCTCAGAATGTGTCCTATGAACTGATCCCTTCTTCTACTCACGTTTTGCCACAAATTTCTTTTCTCCGCAATTGTATTCAATACATTCCCATTAGTTGTTGTTGTTGTTGTGGTCTTCAGTCCAGAGAATGGCTTGATGCACCTTTCCATGCTATTCTATCCTGTGCAAGCCTTTTCATCCTCGAATAACTTTCTGAATCTGCTTGTTGTATTCATCTTTTGGTCTCCCTCCCTTCATGCTTCCCTCTTTATTACTAAACTGGTGATCCCTTGATGTCTCAGAACGTGTCGTACCAACCAATCCCTTCTTGTAATCAAGCTGAGCCGCGAATTCCTCTTCTCCCCAGTTCTATTCAGTACCTCTTCATTAGTTACTGATCTACCCATCTAATCTTCAGCATTCTTCTGTAGCACCAAATTTCAAAGGCTTCTATTCTCTTCTTGTTTCTCATTAGAAAACTAAACATAGCCCGAATTGGCCATGAAGGCCCAACGTTACCAACCCCGGCCGTCGTGTCATACTCAGCCCACAGGTGTCACTGGATGCGAATAAGGAGGGGCATGTGGTCAGCACACCACGCTCCCGGGCTTATGGAAGTTTACGAGACCGGAGTCGTTACTTCTCAGTCAAGTAGCTCCTCAGTTTTTGCCTCACAAGGGCTGAGTGCACGCAGCTTGCCAACAGCGCTCGGTAGACGAAATGGTCACCCATCCAAATGCTAGCCCAGCCCGACAGCACTTAACTTCGCTGATCTGACGGGAACCGGTGTTACCTCTGAGGCAAGTCCCTTGGCAGATACATGATCTACACATCTGTAGCACCACATTTCAAAAGTCGCTATTCCCATCTTGCCCTCCATGTTTCACTTCCATACATGCACTCCGCACAGATACTTTCAGAAAAGACTTCCTAACATTTAAATCTATATTCTACATCAACAAATTTCTCTTCTTCAAAAACGCTCTTCTTGCTGTTGCCAGTCTGTACTTTATATCCTCTCGCCTTCGGCCATTAACAGTTACTTTGGTGCCCAAGTAGCAAAACTCGTCCACAGTTTTAAGAGTTTCGTTTCCTAATCTAATTCCCTCAGTATCGCCTGATTTAATTGGTATGCATTCCATTATCCTTGTTTTGCTTTTCTTTATGCTCGCCCTATATCCTTCTTTCAAGACACTGTCCATTCCGTTCAACTGCTCTTCCGTGTCCTTTGCTGTCTCTGACAGAAATACAATGTCATTGGAAAACCTCAAAGTTTTTATCTCTTCTTCCTGGACTTAAATGCCTACTTCAAATTTTATTTGGTTTCAGTTATTGCTTGCTCACGGTACAGATCGAATACCTTTGGGGATAGGCTACAACCTTGTCTCGCTCCCTATTCAACCACTGCTTACGTATCATGCCCCTCGACTCTTTAACAGCCGTCTGGTTTCTGTACAAGTTGTAAATAGCCTTTCGCTCCCTGTATTTTACACCTGCTACCTTCAGACTTTCAAAAAGCGTATTCCAGTCAATATTGTCTAAGGCTTTCTCTAAGTCTACAAATGGTATAAAGGTAGGTTTGCCTTTCCTTAACATTTCTGCTAAGAGAAGTCGCAGAGTCGCGTGTTTCTACATTTCTTCGAAATACAAACTCATCTTTCCCGAGGTCGGCTTTTATCGGTCTTTCCATTTTTCTATAAGGAGTTCGTATTACCATCTTGCAACCATGACTTTATCATTCAATAACTGTAGACAAGATGTCTACCGTAGAGATTGATACATACAAATTTTTTAAAAAAAGTCTACATCTACATCTGTATTTCGCAAGCCACGTTTCGTTGTGTGGAGGAGGGTACTTTGTGTGCCACTGTCGCTTTCTCTTGTTTCTTTTGCAGCCACGAATGGTTTGCGAGAAGGAGGATCGCCTGTAAGCCTCCGTGTGAACTCGAATCTAATTTTATCTTCAAGGTATTTTCGCGAGCAATAGATAGAAGGAAGCAATATACTGGCTGACTCCTCTAGGTACGTACGAAAAGTGGAAACTGAACAGAAAAGCACAGCGTGATGAAGAACGCCTCTCTTGCAGCGTCTGCCACTGAAGCATATCTTTGACGCTTTCGCGCTTACTAAATGAATCTTGTATCTAAGCGCGCTTTCCCTCTTTGGATCGCCTGCATTTCATCTACAAATCCTCTCTGGAATGCATCCCAGTCTGAGGATTAATATTCAACTATTGATTGAACGACGGTTTTGATAGCGATCACCTTAGGATGTGGACTACATATCCTGCGTATTCCTATAATTGTGTGTGTGAACTCCTAAGGGGTCAAACTGCTTAGGTCATCGGTTTCTAGACGTACACACTACTTAAACTAACGTATGCCAAGAACAACACACACCCATGCCCGAGGGAGGACTGGAACCTCCGGCGGGAGGGGCCGCTCAGTCCGTTACATGTCGCCTCAAACCGCGCGGCCACTCCGCGCGGTTATTACTATAATTACCTGCGGTATGTTTTACTTGGTCGTTCCAGTTTAAATCTCTCCGCATACTCCTCATGTCACTACTTCCGCGCTTGTTCTGCAAACGTGTAGTCATACAATAAAGAGTATTTATGCCTGTTTATGTGCAATACGTTCCATTCTTTTATGTTGAGGGTCAACTGCCAATCCCTGAACTAAGTGTCGCTCTTGTATAGGTCTTCCTGCATTTCGCTACAATTATCTATAGTTGCGACTACTCTATACAACATCACCCTCCGCGAAAAACCTCATGAAACTTCCAATGTTATCCACTAGGTCATTTAAATAGGCTAATACACTGAAAAGTAATAGCCTAATATCACGCTCTTGGGATACCTCCGAAGTTACTTTTGCGTCTAAAGTAGAGATGGGAAAAAAGTAAATCTTTTTACGGAACCTTTCGTTCTGAGCCAGTTCTTCTTATTGATCTAATTCGATTAACTAGTGGAAATGAACTACAGAGTTCATTTTTAATGTTAAAACGCCAGTGAATAAGAGCATTTAAAAAAACTTAAACTAATAAAACAGCAAGCAAAATTTTGTTGCCTACAAATACTGATGACCTTCAGGAAGAAAACCAGTGCGCATATTTCCAAGAACGTTTCCTTTTTTTCCTTACATGCATTCTCTTTTGAAAAAGGCGCTTTCAGTTGTAGTCCAGGGCGTTAGATGGGAACCTGGGTAGTGGGGAGCACTAAAGATTAAATTATTCTAATTCTAACCAACAGCACTTATCTGCCGCCTACTTCTTTCTCTTATCTGCTAAGGTCTCGAAAAAGGAATAACCCTTTCTTATTCAAAAGCTCACAAAAATTCATTCTTATCTGGGAAAGAGATATTTAGGCTCAAAAGACATAGAAAATCAATCAAACATTCCTTTATCTCTAGCATCACATCTCAGATACTTCGATTCTCTTCTGTTCCGCTTTTCCCGCAGTTCGTGTCCCACTATCATGCAATGCTGTACTCGAAATGTACATACCCAGAAATTACTTCCTAAAATTAGGGCCTATTTTTAGCATTAGTAGACTTCTCCTGACCAGGAATGCCCTTCTTTGCTAGTGCTAATCTGATTTTTTTGTTCTCGTTGCTCCGTCCACCATGTGTTATTTTGTTGCCTACGTAGCGGGATTCCTTAATTTTGTCCACCATATGATCACCAATTCTGATGTTAAGTTCCTCGCTGTTCTCACTTCTGCTACTTTCCATTACTTCCATCTTTCTTCGATTTACTCGCAGTCTGTACTCTATACTCATTAGACTGTTCACTCAATTCAACACACCCTGTAATTCTTCGTCACTTTCACCGAAGACAACAATGTCATCAGCGAATGTTGTCACTGACATCCTTTCGCAGTTTTAATCCCACTCATGAAACTTTCTTTTATTTCCGCCACCGCTTCTGCGATGTATAGACTGAACAGTATGAGTGAATGTCTACATTCTATCTCACAACCCTTTTAATCCGAACACTTCGTCCTTGGTCTCCCAGTCTTATCGTTCCCTCTTGGTTCTGTCCCATTTTGCATTGTCGACCGTTTGTTACAGGTCAGCATATCCTACGGACATGTCTTGATTTTTCTTCAGTCTTGCTTCCATTTTCAATCGTAGCGTGAGCCAAACTGATCGTCGTGTAATAGATCCTCAATTTTATTTCTCCGTCTTCGGTATACTATTCTTACAATAAATGTAAATAAATTTTTTATTAAAAATAATGTTACCCTTATGTTACTAGCATTAATAAAATATTTACTCTATTTTACACTTTAGAGTTCTGACTATTGCATTACACAAAACGTATTTTAGATAAATAGCTTTTGCGTAACTTATTTCTTTTCTCAGTCATTATTTGACCCGATTAGTTCTCAAGGAACTGAGCTAGCTCGTACGCAGAGTCTTTTCGCTACAATTTTTTTGCTAGTGATTGTATATTACTTTTCTTTGTTCTCACCAAAGTCACAGGTCAGACAGCCTGTGTAGAAGTGGTCCAGTTTAGTATGATCCCTACATGTTCCCATGTTGACCCAACGGTATCGTGAATTACGTTTGCAGTGGACACGGTATCAGCGGCATTGTACCGCGAATTAATGGAAACTTGTTACCTGGGCAGATGAATCACGTTTCTTGTTACACCAGGTAGATGGCCATCTCCATAAGTGCAGTCAACGAGGTGAACGGCGACTAGAAGAGTGCACCACGCCACAGACGTAGGCTGATGGGAAAAGTATTATGCTGTAGTAGACATTCTCCTGTGCTTACATGGCTCCTGTGGTAGTATTCAAAGACATTCTGACAGCTGCGGACCACCTACACCCCTTCATCCTTGATGTTTTCAGCCGGCCGGAGTGGCCGAGCGGTTAAAGGCGCTACAGTCTGGAACCGCACGACCGCTACGGTCGCAGGTTCGAATCCTGCCTCGAGCATGGATGTGTGTGATGTCCCTAGGTTAGTTAGGTTTAAGTAGTTCTAAGTTCTAGGGGACTTATGACCACAGCAGTTGAGTCCCATAGTGCTCAGAGCCATTTGAACCATTTGAACCTTGATGTTTTCCCCGATGTCGAGGTCGTATTTCAACTGTATAATTGTCCGTGTCTCAAAGCCAGAATCGTGCTACAGTGGTTTGAGGAGAATGATAGTGACCTCACGTTGATGTCTCGGCCACCAAATTTGCCTGATGTGAATCCGATGGAACCCATCTGAGTCGCTATCGGGCGCCATCATCGCGTACGTAAATCAGCGGCCCGTTATTTACCGGTTTTACATAACTTGTGATTAGACATTCACTGTCACATACCTCCACAAGCCTACCAACGAACCGTAGAGGAGGTGACAAGCAGAACCGATGGTGCATTTCTTTCCAAAGATGGCCCAACAAGCTGTTAAGCAGGTTGTCATATTTTTTTGGCTCGTAAGTGTATGTGTTCCACATAGGCGGAAAGAGTCAT
Organism: Schistocerca nitens; assembly: GCF_023898315.1. NCBI lineage: Eukaryota > Metazoa > Arthropoda > Insecta > Orthoptera > Acrididae > Schistocerca > Schistocerca nitens. The sequence continues at coordinate 585,729,569 of NC_064619.1, read as the reverse complement.
TATTGTTCGATTACCTATATGGCAAAGTATCTATGACTGCAAAGCGGTCAGATACAAACAGAGGGTTATTCATAAATGCCTCTGGGGTTTCTGAAGAACTTCAAAACGTGTAAACACAGAAAATGAGTCGATAAAACAATTCTCAAATGTTTTATATCGCATTACAGGTGCTTAACATGAACACTATTTGAGATGTGGTAAACGCGAAAACGAGCGTTTAATTTATTGAAGTTGCTGACACGAAATGCCTAGGAGGACGCAGCATTAGTTAGCACGGTCCGTAGTGTAATGACGTCACAGCGCGTATTAAGAATCGAAGCTTGGAGAGATGCTCTACCCACTGAAATGTGTCTTTTTCTGTATCTTGTAGTTTTCACGCAGACATCTTTTGAAACCCCAGAGGTACCAACAAATAACCCTATAGTCGTAAGAAAAGCAGATTTTAGAAGAGGTCGGTCCTTGCAGAAAAGGTCAACACTGGAACGTAATGGTGCAGAATTTCCGGCGGCACCACCACCCCAAGGAAATTTCATCATATGGGGAGATAAAAAGTGAAAAGTAAAGTCAACTAACAATAATATAACTGTGATAGGGAAGGTGAATGGTCGACTTAGGTTTATTGGGAGAATTTAGGAAAGAGTGGTTCAACTGTGAAGGAGACCGCGTATAGGATGCTGGTGCGATCTATTCCTGAGTACTGCTCGAGTCTTTGGGACCCGTAACAAGCCTGATTGAAGAAGACACTGAAGCAATTCAGAGACGGCCTGCTAGGTTTGTTACCGATAGGTTCGAACAACATGTAAGTGTTATGGAGATGCTTCGGAAACTCAAATGGGAATCCCTGGGAGAAGGTGACGCTCTTTTCGAGAAAGCTATTGACAAAATTCGACTGCCGCCAACATACATTTCCCGTGAGGACCACAAAGATGAGATACGAGAAATTAAGACTCAGCGGAGGCATATAGACAGTCGTTTTTCCCTCGTTCTGTTTGTGAGTGTAACAAGAAAGGAAATGACTAGCAGTGCTATAGGGTACTCTCCCTCACGCACCGTACGGCGGGTTGCGGAGTATCTATGTAGATATAGATGTAAATGTAGATGAACGTGTACAAGCTGTGTAATGATGAACCTGTCGGTTGGAAACCGGTAACGGCAGTATTTGTACAAATAAATAGCATAACGAAAAGTGACTGGCTGCTGTTATCTTCTCTGCAAGTATTAACCTATATTTTGTTCACAATCACGGGCTCAAAATGTCAGTTTTCGACAAAACAGCAGAAGTCGATTTTCCAGAATACTACTAAGGAGGTTATATTCACTCAAGATCCAAACGATTCTTGAATATTGCCTGACACCCTTGCCAGCATTGTCTAATAGAGGAGACAGGCAAGATTTAAAGGAGAGTAACACATGTTTTGACTGGTCCCTTAGAAGCGGCGAGAGAATTACGGAAGTGTTCGTCAAATTCAGGCAGCAAATGCTGCGGGCAGTCCTCCTTCCGATACGGCAGTCACGAATGGAGCACGAAAGGACGAAATGATGAACTGATAGTACACGAAGTTCTCTGCACCAAACGCCGTAAATTGCCTTGCAGGTTATATATGTAGGAATGGTTCAGTGAAACCACGGAGAAGTCAGTGCTAGATGACTGGAGTAAGGGCGAAACCCGATCCTCATCCTCCTCTCCCCCTCCTCCACCACTCCAAACCGTCCTGTAGTGTTTTACCAACAACGCCACCTTGCTGGATTCTCTACGGAAATGCGAAGAGGTACATTTATTGATCCCCAGTAGTTGCACTACGGACCTGATCTAAGCCTCAAACATCTCCCTGTGGAAATGATGCCTCTCTCTGAATCTCTGGTCGCTGTAGTGCACTCCCACAATAAATTAATCGACCTGTGCTCAGTGTCTCGTGTAATAATGCCACATGAGACAGTTGATGATGATCCGTCCGTTTGATGAGGCATACGACACTTTTGATCCATCTGTTCGATGAAGAAAATGGTACTGGTGATGGTGATCCATTCATTCGATGAGACGTGTGACACTGCTGATAGTGATCCATTTGTTCGATGTGGCATGTCAGTGTTGGCGATGATCCGTTCGTCTGCTGACGACACTAGTATTTTATTTCGTAAGATGTTCATTTTCGGCAACTTTAGCTTTCGCTGACATAGTTCTTCCCAATTGAAATATCACGGTCTGTCATCAGAGCTTTTACTCTGACCGTAGTTCTTTTATAGTTCCAAAGGATATATCAATGCGCTAAACGCTCTGAGAAGACGCTTTTAAAAGTGTATCGTTTCATCCTAGAAAAATTATTGTTAATAACATACAAAGGGGGACCAAAAAGTTGCTGTCTGAGAGCTTTACTGCAGCGTATGTGCTAAGCAGCGCGACTGTGATGTGTATCTACACCAGGGCTTCACAACATACGTGCTCGCGGAGCAAGCTGTGAGCAGCAAGGCGCGAGCACGGAGCAGCGCGAGCACGCTACCCCCACTACCGGACCAGAGCGGAGAGTGGGGAGAGTCACGTGGGGCACACAACAGCTGCCGCCAGTCGATGTAAATCCGCGGCCACCTGCAGGGATATCACTCACGAACTATTACTGCGACAAATGAAAATATAAAGGAGAATGTACACATGCCACATAATTTTATTAGCTTAGTGTATGCCTCTACATTCGCATTAATTTGTGAACTGTTACACAATAAAAGGTGTCACTGAAGTGTGGGATTATCGGTTATCTTGTACTTTTTGCCCTTTACAATTGCGTCTATGTTCGGAGTAATTGTTCTTGTGCATTTTAGGCGCAGCATGCAGTTTAAATTTCGATCAGACAACGCGTTTCTCAGGCGCGTCTTGTTACATTTCATTGCAGAGAACAGTTGTTCACAAACATACGTGGAACCGAACATTGATATTATTGTAGCCGCCAGTTTGTGCAAACGAGGAAATCTGTCCTGAGGGAAGTGTCTGTAGAATTCCAAAATGTTTTTCTCGTTCTGAAATTTGTCTCTGTATTCTCTGTCCCTCTGCAGGTCAATAATTTCTTGCTGCAGCTCAGGACGAATCTCTTAAATATTCGCTGAATATGGAGAGAACAGATCAAAATCACTGTCTAGTGCTGTCAGATCTTGAAAGCGCTGATCAACTAAACTATGTGAATAACGTTCACAGTCTTTGTGAACATCTTGCATGGATGATAATTTAGGAAAATGAGCTAGGTTTCCTGTTTCCAGCTGACTCACCCAAAGTGTCAATTTCACTTTAAAAGCTCGTATTCGATCTATGAAATGAGTAATTAGTAGATCTTTACCTTGTAGTAAAATGTTCAAAGCATTCAGATGGCTAGTTAAATCTGCTAAGAACGCGAGATCACATTCAAACGTGCGCGCGCATTTCCCCTCCCTCCCCTCCATCCCTACTCAGCGACCTTGCACCTGCTCGCGAGCACGTGCCTGAGCAGACGCGAGTACTCGCGCTCAAAATCGGCCAGTTGTTAAGCCCTGATCTACACTGATCAGTCAGAACATTATGACCAATCGATGGTAGCCTGTCCAGGCAACAGCAGCGTTACCTGGCGAGGAATAACTGCTAGTCAGACACACACTATGTGCATGTAGTATGAGTGAGCGTGCTGTCCTTGTGTAGAATCGGGAAGGGGCGAGATCTATCTGAGATTCGAGGGCAGCTTGTGATGGCCCGGAGGCTCGGCACGAGCATTTCGGAAACTGCATGACGCGACTGACGTTAGAGGGGTGCTCTGGTGAGTGTTTTCAACACGTCTCAAAACCAAGGTGAAACCACGTCCTGACATCGTGGGTTTGGATGGCCACCCCTCATTACATTCGGACGTTGTAGGCTGAGCAGGCGGCGAACTGTGGCGGAACTAATATCTGGCTTTAACGCTGGGCAGAGAACAAGTTGTCTAAACTCACACTGCACCGAACACTCCGAACGATGGGCCTCCGCTGCCGACGATCCATGCATGTTCCAATATTAATACCACGAGACTGCGAATTAAATGGGAACGTGATCATTGCCACTGGACGTTGGCGCAGTGACAGAACGTAGCATGGCCTGATGCATTCCGGTACCTTCTTCGTTATGCCAATGGGAGGGCGCGAACCTGTCGTCTTCCAGAAGGACAGCTCCTTGACACCTGTACTGCAGGACTGAGACAAACTAGCGGCGGCTCCATTATGCTCTGGGGAACATTCGCGTGGACATGCGTGGGCCCAATGAAGAATGACGGCCAAGGTGTATCGAACATTGGCTGTAGACCATGTACACCCCTTCACGACGATCATGTTTCCCGGCGGCAGTGGTATTTTTCAGCAAAATAATGCTCCATGTCACAAAGTCAGGAGAGCAATGGGGTGGTTCGACGAGCACAATGGCGACCTCCAGTTGATGTTTTGGCCCCCAAAATCACCAGATCTGAACCCGATCGAGCACATCTGGGATGTTATTGAACGTGACGTCAGAGCTCATCGCCCTCTCCCCGGAATTTATGGAAATTAGGTAAGTTGTGTGTGTCGATGCTGTGCCAACTGCCTCCAGCGACCCACCGAGGTCTCACTGCTACAATGGCACGACTCGTCGCCGCTGTTATTCGTGCCAAAGTGGACATACCGGCTATTAGGAAGGTGGTCACAATGCTCTGGCTGATCAGCATACACTGAGGTGACAAGTCATGAAATAGCCATATGCACGTACACAGATGCGGTGGGTCCGCAGCTCGTGGTCGTGTGGTACCGCTCTCGCTTCCCGCGCCCGGGTTCCCGAGTTCGATTCCCGGCGGGATCAGGGATTTTCTTTGCCTCGTGATAACTGGGTGTTGTGTGTTGTTCTTAGGTTAGTTAGGTTTAAGTAGTTCTAAGTTCTAAGGGACTGATGACCATAGATGTTAAGTCCAATAGTGCTCAGAGCCATTTGAACCAGATGCGGTGGTATCACTTACACAAGATATTAAAGGGCAGTGCATTGGTGCAGTTGTCATTTATACTCAGATGATTCGTGTTTCCGACGTGATTATGGCCGCACGAGGCGAATTAACAGACTTTTAACGCGGACCGGTAGTTGGAGCTAGACACATGGGACATGTTGTTGTTGTTGTGGTCTTCAGTCCTGAGACTGGTTTGATGCAGCTCTCCATGCTACTCTATCCTGTGCAAGCTTCTTCATCTCCCAGTACTTACTGCAGCCTACATCCTTCTGAATCTGCTTAGTGTATTCATCTCTTGGTCTCCCTCTACGATTTTTACCATCACTGCCCTCCAATGCTAAATTTGTGATCCCCTGATGTCTCAGAACATGTCCTACCAACCGGTACCTTCTTCTTGTCAAGTTGTGCCACAAACTCCTCTTCTCCCCAATTCTATTCAGTACCTCCTCATTAGTTATCTGATCTACCCATCTAATCTTCAGCATTCTTCTGAAGCACCACATTTCGAAAGCTTCTATTCTCTTCTTGTCCAAACTATTTATCGTCCATGCTTCACTTCCATGCATGGCCACACTCCATACAAATACTTTCAGAAACGACTTCCTGACACTTAAATCTATACTCGATGTAAACAAATTTCTCTTCTTCAAAAACGCTTTCCTTGCCATTGCCAGTCTACATTTTATATACTCTCTACTTCGACCATCATCAGTCATTTTGCTCCCCAAATAGCAAACCTCCTTTGCTAATTTAAGTGCCTCATTTCCTAATCTAATTCCCTCAGCATCACCCGATTCAATTCGGCTACATTCCATTATCCTCGTTTTGCTTTTGTTGATGTTCATCTTATATCCTCCTTTCAGGACACTGTCCATTCCATTCAATTGCTCTTCCAAGTCCGTTGCTGTCTCTGACAGAATTACAATGTCATCGACGAACCTCAAAGTTTTTATTTCTTCTCCATGGATTTTAATGGTTCAAATGGCTCTGAGCACTATGAGACTTAACATCTTAGGTCATCAGTCCCCTAGAACTTAGAACTACTTAAACCTAACTAACCTAGGGACATCACACACATCCATGCCCGAGGCAGGATTCGAACCTGCGACAGTAGCAGTCCCACGGTTCCGGACTGCAGCGCCTAGAACCGAACGGCCACCGCGGCCGGCCATGGATTTTAATACCTACACCAAATTTTTCTTTTGTTCCCTTTACTGCTTGCTCAAATCCAGATTGGAAACATTGGGGAGAGGCTACAACCCTGTCTCACTCCCTTCCCAACCACTGCTTCCCTTTCATGCCCCCCGACTCTTATAACTGCCATCTGGTTTCTGTACAAATTGTAAATAGCCTTTTGCTCCCTGTATTTTACTCCAGCCACCTTTAGAATTTGAAAGAGAGTATTCCAGTCAACATTGTCAAAAGCTTTCTCTACGTCTACAAATGCTAGAAACGTAGGTTTGCCTTTCCTTAATCTTTCTTCTAAGATAAGTCGCAAGGTCAGTATTGCCTCACGTGTTCCAACATTTCTACGGAATCCAAACTGATCTTCCCCGAGGTCGGCTTCGACGAGTTTTTCCATTCGTCTGTAAAGAATTCGCGTTAGTATTTTGCAGCTGTGACTTATTAAACTCATAGTTCGGTAATTTTCACATCTGTCAACACCTGCTTTTTTTGGGATTGGAATTATTATATTCTTCTTGAACTCTGAGGGTATTTCGCCTGTCTCATACATCTTGCTCACCAGATGGTAGAGTTTTGTCAGGACTGGCTCTCCCAAGGCCGTCAGTAGTTCTAATGGAATGTTGTCTACTCCCGGGCACTTGTTCCGACTCAGGTCTTTCAGTGCTCTGTCAAATTCTTCACGCAGTATCCTATCTCCCATTTCGTCTTCATTTACATCCTCTTCCATTTCCTTAATATTGTCCTCAAGTACATCGCCCTTGTATAGACCCTCTATATACTCCTTCCACCTTCCTGCTTTGCCTTCTTTGCTTAGAACTGGTTTTCCATCTGAGCTTTTGATATTCATACAAGTGGCTCTCTTTTCTCCAAAGGTTTCTTTAATTTTCTTTTAGGCAGGATCTATCTTGCCCCTAGTGAGATAAGCCTCTACATCCTTAGATTTGTCCTCTAGCCATCCCTGCTTAGCCATTTTGCACTTCCTGTCGATCTCATTTTTGAGACGTTTGTATTCCTTTTTGCCTGCTTCATTTACTGCATTTTTATATTTTCTCCTTTCATCAATTAGATTCAATATTTCTCCTGTTACCCAAGGATTTCTACTAGCCCTTGATTTTTTACCTACTTGATCCTTTGCTGCCTTCACTACTTCATCCCTCAGAGCTACCCATTCTTCTTCTACTGTATTTCTTTCCCCCATTCCTGTCAATTGTTCCCTTATGCTCTCCCTGAAACTGTACAACCTTTGGTTTAGTCAGTTTATCCGGCTATGGATAAACATGTGGGACATTCGATTTCAAAAATTATTAGAGAATTCAATATTCCGAGATTCACAGTGCCAAGAGTATACCGAAAAATACTTAATTTCAGACATTACCTCTCATCATGGATAACACAGTGGCCGACGGCCATCACTTAATGATCGAGAACAGCGGCGTTTGCTTAGGAGTTGTCAGTGCTAACAGTCAAGCAACACATTGTGAAAGAACTGCAGAAATCAATGTAGAGCAGACGATGGACTCGAGTGCCTTTGCTAACAGCACGACGTCACCTGCAGTGCCTTTCCTGGTCTCTAGACCAGCGCTTAACAACTGGCCGGTTTTGAGTGCGAGTACTCGCGTCTGCTCAGGCACGTGCTCGCGAGCAGGTGCAAGGTCGCGGAGTAGGGAGGGAGGGGAGGGACGGGAAATGCGCGCGCACGTTTGAATGAGATCTCGCGTTCGTAGCAGATTTAACTAGCCATCTGAATTTTACTACAAGGTAAAGATCTGCTAATTACTCATTTCATAGATCGAATACGAGCTTTTAAAGTGAAATTGACACTTTGGGTGAGTCAGCTGGAAACAGGAAACCTAGCTCATTTTGCTAAATTATCGTCCATGCAAGATGTTCACAAAGACTGTGAACGTTATTCACATAGTTTAGTTGATCAGCGCTTTCAAGATCTGACAGCACTAGACAGTGATTTTGATCTGTTCTCTCCATATTCAGCGAATATTTAAGAGATTCGTCCTGAGCTGCAGCAAGAAATTATTGACCTGCAGTGGGACAGAGAATACAGAGACAAATTTCAGAACGAGAAAAACATTTTGGAATTCTACAGACACTTCCCTCAGGATAGATTTCCTCGTTTGCACAAACTGGCGGCTACAATAATATCAGTGTTCGGTTCCATGTATGTTTGTGAACAACTGTTCTCTGCAATGAAATGTAACAAGACGCGCCTGAGAAACGCGTTGTCTGATCGAAATTTAAACTGCACGCTGCGCCTAAAATGCACAAGAACAATTACTCCGAACATAGACGCAATTGTAAAGGGCAAAAAGTGCAAGATAACCGAGAATCCCACGCTTCAGTGACACCTTTTAATGTGTAACAGTTCACAAATTAATGCGAATGTAGAGGCATACACTAAGCTAATAAAATTATGTGGCATGTTTACATTCTCCTTTATTTGTTTCATTTGTCGCAGTAACAATTCGTGAGTGATATCCCGCAGGTGGCCGCGGATATACATTGACTGGCGGCAGCTGTTGTGTGCCCCACGTGACTCTCCCCACTCTCCGCTCTGGTGCGGTATTGGGGGTAGCGTGCTCGCGCTGCTCCGTGCTCGCGCCTTGCTGCTCACAGCTTGCTCCGCGAGCATGTATGTTGTGAAGCCCTGCTCTAGACCATATTCGTTGGACCCTAGTCGTGACCGCAGCATGGTCAAATGAACCCTTTTTTCAACTGGCAGGAGGTGATGGTAGAGTGTGGCGCAGACCCCACGAAGCCAAGGACCTAAGGTGTCAACAAGGCACTGTGCAAACTGGTAGAGGCTCTAGTATGGTGTGGGCTGCGTATACATTGAGTGGACTCGGTCCTATGGTCCAACTCAACCGATCATTGACTGGAAATGGTTACGTTCGGCTACTTAGAGACCATTTGCAGCCATTCATGAATTTCATGTTCCCAAACAACGACAGAATCTTTATGGATGACAATGCACCATGTTACTACAAAGTTCGCGCTTGGTTTGAAGAACATTATGGATAGTTCGAGCGAATGATTTGGCCACGAAGAACACTCGACATGAAACCTATCAAACATCTATGGGACATAATCGAGAAGCAACACTTTTGCAATTATGGACGGCTATAGAGACAGCATGGCTCAGTATTTCTGCAGGTGCTTCCAACAAGTTGTTGAGTCCATTCCAAATCGAGATGCTGCACTGTGCCGGGAAAAAGGCGGTCCGTTACGATAATGAGAGGTATCTCACAACTTTTGTCACCTCAGTGCATAACCACCGCCACCTAGGCAAGGAGTTAGTGTGGCCTTCGAACGTAAATAGACTTCTTGATCGATCTTTACATATATAGAAGCTAAAATTTTATGTTTGCCCGACAGTCGAACATAGATCACTAACTTGAGCGTGACATCATTTTGGATGCAGTTAACGTAAATGTCATTAGAGTTTATACTTCAACCTGTTTGCCTGCGTGGCTCCATGTTATATCATATTTTTCATTTCTACCTGGTCAGTAGAGATGCATTCACGTATTTGTGTCGGCAGCTACTTTCTGCTGTTCTAGAGGGGTAGACTATAGGACGGCGGTACCCTCTAGACTCGGTAGTCACCGTCATTTGCACTAAGCAGTTACACTTAAGAGGGTTGGGTTGTTTGGGGAAGAGATCAAACAGGAAGGTCATTGGTCTCATTAGATTAGGAAAGGATGGGGAAGGAAGTCGGCCGTGCCTTTTAAAAGGTACCATCCCGGCATTTACGTGAAGTGATTTAGGGAAATCACGGAAAACCTAAATCAGGATGGCCGGAAGCGGGATTGAACCGTCGTCCTCCCGCATGCGAATCCAGTGTGCTAACCACTGCGCCACCTCGCTCGGAACACTTCAAGAGGCCACATTACAAAAATGCTAGAGGGTACGATGAAAGAAAATCTGACAGTTTTGTGGTAGTCTGCCACACGAAATCTGGCAGTCATTACCAGTACTAACTCTTTATCTGACTATACCAGATAGGCAGTTGTTATTGTAACTTAGAGAAGATGACGACAAGGGATAACGCTGGGAGAATGTGACGCTAGTAAGGTAGAACTGATTCTTTAGAAGTTCTCGTTAACCTGCAAACTGTAGCGCCCCATAGATTGCCTCTATGTAGACGTGGCCCAGCCGTCAACAGCAGGTATGGGCGCAAGCTGCTAATCGTAGCCTTTGTACGAAAAAACAAGAAATGAATATTCAAGCGCTCTTGTATACGACCTAGTTAAGGTTCCTGCGATAATCGTATTTTACGTGATACCGTCGTCACACTCTTTAATATTCATCAGCAAAGAGGGCCAGGTCGAACGCAGTCCAGAAACTCCGCAGAGATAATTTGGGAAAGAAAAAAGTGACGTTTCTATGGGACTGCTCTGTTCCCTACAGCTTAGCGGACAGGATTTCACATGTTCCTCTGCGCTGCGGAAAAGATATGTTCTTTACAAAAATTATCACTAAGTTGTACATAGCTTTTTTTTATTTTCTCTCGTTACCAGCAGTTTCATGAGTTCACCGTTACGTTTTTACTCTAGTGACCATTTTGAATGTTTAACGGTGAGAAGATTTTAACCAATCATCCGGCAAAGAATCTGTGGCCTAGTGTAAGAATATAAAGGCAAGAGGAACAGTCCAGGCACACCAGTCACGGAACAAACTTTCAAATTAATTATCAGTCGGACTGTAGTACCCTCATATCAGTAATCCTACGGCAATATAGCAAAATACGTTGGTTAACAACTCTGCTTCACGATGGACTGTTGAGAATAATAAGAAACTGTGTGTACACTAAACATGTGAAAATGATAAAAATTGACTTGAAATACGTATCAGAAATATAAAAATATAGTATCCATAGGTTACTGGAAACGGTAAAGACAATAAATAAATTACTTTATACAAAGTAATTCAAAACGAATATAGCGATGACAGAAGCTATAGCTATTTAATGCATAACGATACATAGATGAGAATGACAGAGCATGTAGAAGAAAGTTCCTTTTTCACATAACTTATAGGTGTTCTGTGTGACTGCTCTTGGTCACATGGACAATATTTAAGCGATAATACGAGTACATTTCATGCCATACATTCTCAAGTATATGTGAAGTTCCCTGCTCAAGCGCATTAGAAATAGCGATTTTGAATCATTTGAATCACGGAACACAAGGCGTTTCACACGTACCAATACAAAGAAATCCGAAGATGCCAGTTCCGGCACACAGAGCGTCGGCAAGTCCAGTACGACGGTGTGAAGGTTTGATTTAAAAATGTGTGAACCTCAATATCCCCAAGGTGAACGCTCCACCTTCCTGAAAGACGTCATCCGTAGAAATCTCTGCACTCTGATGATAGAACTACAGTAGTTACAGTCTAAAACGCATAATGCCTTCTGTTCGGAATCCACCATTTTCATTAATGGCGCAGAAATTGGCACTGGTGCATTATTGCGCAATCGCCGACTTCTGATCCACTATGCTTGCGCAACGATGACATAATAGGCTTTCTCATATATTTTCTGTGATTCTTATCGAAGTATCTCTATGTACTGAATAGTAATAGCAGTTTTTCTTCACTGTACGCATTTTATTTGCCTTATATATTACAGTAACCTCTGCCAGTATTCCAAGTCAACGTTTAGTTAGTCGTCTTCTTTTATGAAATACAGAACGTTCGCAAAAAAAAAAAAAAAAAAAAAAAAAAAAACGCGACAAACAATAAAGACTGCCCGAAACCGATCAATCTCGAGCGTTGTGAACAACAGTGTATCAGCAGTAAGTGATAATATTGCAGACAGATAGTGTAACCAGAAAAATCACTAATGAGCCATTAAAGGAGGTGGAAACATGAAAGAACGTGCATCTCTCGTTGTTGAGCGGCGTAGCTAACAATAGCTGGTACTATGGCTAAGGGCAACACTGGATGAAACTTCCGAAGTATATGAGCTTTAATTAGAAGAGCATCCGCATTTGAGCTTCACAGTAGAGCCAGATTATTGCCCGTTTCAGTTGTAAATAGTTTTATTGATTAAATTTTAAACCGACAAAACTATTTACAACTGAGGCGGTTAATCATCTGACTCCAATTTCATAGGTATAAAGACCAGTCTGAGTAGGAACTGGAGTTTCAGGAAGATTTTATAGCCAGAGATATTGCCCCTCATTCAGGTAACCAGGGCAGAAGGCGCTGCTGTGTCCCTGGGCGATAGGTTCGTTCCGCATAACTGTGATATGTTTGGTTGACAACTTGTTCGTTCCAGTCCTTCTGCTGGTACTGTTGTTTCTTTGTGGAGCCGGATGCAAATCGCGTCACTTTACTGTCCTCTGTACGACACAAGCTGAATCTTGTGGAGGATAGTGGATAAAGACATGGTTAGTGTCCTTCTTTATGCCATAAGCGCACAGGGGTCATTCGGCCCACTATAGTGGATGACGGTGCTATCTAAATATTTAGTGTTTGAAGTTTGGGAAACAAATTGTTACGAGAAAGTTCCAGTGATACATGTCAAAGTCACTTAATGCTTCCGAATGTTTCTTGCACTGCCGTCTCTTACACTGATATGCACTTTACTGGATGTAACTTGCAATTTCAATTGCTGAATTACATCTAGATGTGATTTCTGGTCATCTGGTGGTGGCAGATTCTGTGTCGGAGTCGGTGGTGATCTCCTTCCACTACGTTGTCAACCAGAAGACCGCCATTTCTTAGAGTTTTTCAGGCCGAAATGATGGCGAGAGAACTGTAAAAAAAGTACCTCGAAATGTAGTTGCATGTGTAGAACTAAAAATTTCAGTAATATTAATATTAGCACTATTCACATGTGTATATATATCTTGTAATCTGACTTGTTCCACATCATATCGATAAAATAATCGTGAAAATGATCTACGGAACTTGACATAACTAAACTAAATTAAAACTAAAGCTACTCATACCTTGGTAGTTCGCAATCCACACTTTCACGGGTTTCTTGTCGCACAAAATCGCGGTGTCAGCGCAATTCTTCGGAAAGGATACTCTCTGTCTGCATCTTCTGGCGATGTGCTGGTGTGCTATAGGTAAGCGATTAATTGCAATTAACCGATTGATCATGCATGTCAGAGAAAATCGTTGGATAACACGGGCACAGTTGTCAGCTAACAAGGGAACCTCCCCATCGCACCCCCCTCAGATTTAGTTATAAGTTGGCACAGTGGATAGGCCTTGATAAACTGAACACAGATCAACTGAGAAAACAGGAAGAAGTTGTGTGGAACTGTGAAAAAATAAGCAAAATATACAAACTGAGTAGTCCACGGGTCGCATAGGCAACATCATAGACAAAATGAGCTTAGGAGCGTCGTGGTCCCGTGGTAGCGTGAGCAGCTGCTGAACGAGAGGTCCTTAATTCAAGTCTTCCCTCGAGTGAAAATTTTATTTTCTTTATTTTTGCATAGTTATTATCTGTCCGTTCGTTCATTGACGTCTTTGTTCACTGTAATAAGTTTAGTGTCTGTGTTTTGCGACCGCATCGGAAAACCGTGCGATTGGTAGACGAAAGGACGTGCCTCTCCAATGGGAACCGAAAACATTTGATCGCAAGATCATAGGTCAACCGATTCCTCCACAGGAAAACACATCTGATATATTCTATACGACACTGGTGACGGCATGTGCGTCACATGACAGGAATATGTTGTCGACCCACCTAACTTGTACACTTGGCGAAGGGGTAAAAAGGTTCTTCTGCCTTGCCCGATTTAGGTTTTCTTGTGGATGCGATAATCACTCCCAAAAAAGTGATGAAAACATAAGAGTTTGTCACATAAACTGAAAATAAAAAATTTAAGTTTTCACTCGACGGTAGACTTGAACCGAAGACCTTTCGTTCCGCAGCTGCTCACATTACTACGAGACCACGGCGCTCCTGCGTTCTCAGTCTCCTTGACATTGCATATCTTCCCATGAACTACTCAGTTTGTATATTTTGCTTATTTTTTCACAGTTCCACACAACTTCTTCCTGTTTTCTCAATTGATCTGTTTTCAGTTTTTCAAGGTCTATCCACTGTGCCAACTTATAACTAAATCTGAGGGGGGTGCGATGGGGAGGTTCCCTTGTAAGTAAGACATATCATGAGAGCGTGTACGGGCTATCATTGCAGAACTGCGGTACAGAAAAATGTAAGGACGGTGGGTGCCTCAGTTTTCCCTGATGTGTTCATTAACCCGATTCCGATGAGTCTCGTCGGATGCAGTACGCTACCGTCCACCACGAGTCCTGTCACACTCGTTGAAGATGGCACTACCGTTTCCTTCATTACGAGCACGGACAACCTAACGTCGCTCTTTACTGATTCGATACAGTCATCACGGACACACAGCTTTCATTCTTGTATGGGTTTCAATAGGAGGTACAACTCGGAGCCGCCTAGCGGCGGAGGAGTGCAACGTGCGTCAGCGAAGCGGGAATGTCGATCGAGTAACGTTTATGATACGTAATACCTCAACCGGTATTGAGAAAAGAACAAAAACATTCGGAGGCGCTACTTTTCAGAGTGCCCTCGTACATACTCCGGAAGTCACCACACGGTGAGTCGCTGAGGGTATCTTGTACGACTACTTGTCTTTCCCTTTTCCACTCGCAAATGGAGCGAAGCAAAAGTAATTCTATATGCTTCCGTACTTATTCACTTATTCTTTCTTTGCGTTCCTTACACGAAATGTACACTGTGGGTAGCAAAGTCGTTTTTCAGTCAGTCGCAAACACTGATTCTATAAATGTTATCAAAAGAGTTTCTTCAAAAGAACGTCTTCCATTAACAGATTTCCATTTAAGTTCACGGAGCATTTCCGTAATACTCGCGTGTTGATCGAACTTACTAGCACAAAATCTAGCACCACTGCTCTGAATTGCTACATTGTGTCCCATTAGTCTGCCCTTGTGCGGATCCCAAACTCTTAAGCAATACTCGAGAATCGGTCGCACTAGAGTTCTATATACGGTCTCCTTCATAGGTGAGCTACACTTCCCTAGAATTCTACCAATAAACCGTAGTCGACCATTCACCATCCCTCCTACCGATCTTAAACCTAGATTACTAAACCCTAGTAAAATTTACTGTTGCAAGTTGTTCCTGCCATCTGGTATTGTCAGTATAGGGAGTAAAACAAGACTTTTGTGTTTATTTTGTATGTGACACATACCGTGGGAGACGTTATAATTGTAATTAACTTGTGGAAACCTAAAAATGATGACTTCCTTCGAATGAAATACGGAATAGTAAAATTTAGGATGATTACTAACAATGTAACATCCCCCTCCCCCTTTTAGTGTTCTAGGGTTACCGTTTTGGAACGTCACGCTTAGTTTAATTCGACGTGGCTGTGACAAGCCAACGATCGGGGCGCGAAGCGTAGGGGGCACCTGCGCGCAACATTTGTATAAAGTGCGTATCACAATTAGTAGCGAAAACCGAAATCAGGAAAGAGTAAGAGAGATAACTATGGGAAGACGGCGCCAGATTGTAAGTCGATTGGGTGGAAAAATGGTTTCGAACCTGTTCTACGGACGGCACACACTAATACTGTATTCGTACATAAAGAGACGGACTGTGATACATCGGACCCTCGCGAAATGGGAACAGAGAGTAGCATTTTCGAAACGTCGCGATTACACTGCGATCTTACGCGGCTAGAAAGTCGTGAGATTTATTTGCGTTGACATGCTGTGAAATCTTTCATAGACCCGCCTTGGGAGACTGTCAGGGGAAATCTGTCACCATAATATCATGCACTTTAGACATAAACTTTTAGTTATTAGCGCTAAGCTTGAAACTAGCTGTACGAATAAAAAATAGTAGTGCAACACATAGCAGCCGAGGTAATTTTTTGGCAAGATGTTTCCTGTTTCACTATTAAACAGGTGAGGTCCGAAACACGAACAAACTTGTAGTATTAGAAATATGGGCGAAGCGCCATTGTGGGAAGGGAATTTACTTTGAAGCTAAATAAGGATATTTTGTTCGAGCGTCCATTACCTTTGTCTAACGATAGCATTTCCTGACAATTTTAGGCACGTTTGTAATTGCCTATAGACTGGCGTCACTGACGGAATAGCATTTTGTTCATACATGAACAGCAACAAAATTCTTCGCCCTACACCAAACCTAGTCGTCGCTAGTTAAGAGTCGTCCATCGCTTTGTGTCAGTGCCTACAGCACAGGTAAAGCAGAACGCAAGGACACCCTAGGACTTTGGCTACCAAATCTTTTGTGGCCGAGTGCTCGACAAAAACCTCTCGGTTAACTCTCCGCATCAAAGTCGGATAAATTCCCGAGCTTTCAATCTCTGCATCCCTCATCGTCGTCAGGGAATAAGTCCGACTTAGTCAAGAAATTCATCCAAGGTTTGGGATTTTATGCGAATGCGACGAGACTAGTTAACCGCGAACTTTACAACCCTAGTATTTTAATTGGAATTAGGTTAGTGGAGCTGGCATATTTTACAAGAGAAGCACACAGTCAACATGTCACAGCTGCTGCAGTACGATACTCTTCTCAAACATTTGGTAGAACTCGAAAGTTTTTTGAGCCTTTTCAATATTATACTCGTAGTAGCGCTCTAGCCGTCGTGCAGCAGCGTTCATGGCAACCGGCTAAGCCGCTAAGGAGACATCCATTAATTCCGTGAACTCAAAGTGGAAGGGGAGGGCTCTGTGAAAATCTCACCATATCTCATTTACGGGAATAGTGGAAAACCAGAAACGCCATCCAAACAGTCCCGCACGTTCTAACAGTTTCCTCTGATATGCCAACACTGCTCGGAACTTCATTGTTGTGTAAGACAGCTGCAGCCACAGCCAGTGAAACATGTCAAACATTTGGGAAAAAGGACTCGTTGTGTGAAGCTGGATTAGTGTGAGTGTGTGACAATGCCGTATTAGTTACACCAGCGTGTTGCCATTGTTGAAGCGTTCATTCGCACTGCATCTTTTGTGAAAACGAAGACTTTTGTTTCAGGAGAAATTTCCAGGACGTTCTGCGCCAGCAAAAGCGCCTTACAGGAACTGACTGAAAAATGGCGGCCTACGGTATCGATTGAAAGTGCTCCCAGAATCTGCATACGTGAAGAGGCAGGTGCAGACGATAATGACAAGAAGTCCTCATAAGTCAAGCCAGGAGAGTGAGTCAACAGGTTCATGCGAGTGAGGGTAGTAGCAGACGTGTTTTAAGGAAACTGAAGTGAAAACCTTACCAGCTAAATGTTGTGCAAGAACTGAAGGAGTCTGACATGCAGGACAGACTGCATATCTGTTCATGGCTGTTGAGAAATGTTGCCAGTGGTGTAACCACCCCACAAAATTTGAAAATGGACAATAATTAAATGTTAATGGGAATAGAGCCAAGTGTAACCTTCCCGCAATAATGAAAGATAATTTTTAAATGTGAATATTCATTCTGCTAAATGTAATCTCCCCGTAATTATTATTAAATGATATGAATAGAATGAAAATGCAATTAGATCCAAATGTTACCTTCCCACAGTAGTAAAACTCAATGATAATAACAATGTGCAAAAATATTAAGTCCCCACAAAATTAACGTTAAGATCAACCTGCTACATTTTATAAGGTCATCTGCGCTGACCTTAGGCCCTGTGCAAATCTGATAAATTGATTCTGGCAGGAAAAGCATAGGAAGTATTGTTTCAATTGTAATGATTCTTTTCTTAAAAAAGATTGGTTTGAAAACAAAATTATTATTGGGGCATTCTTGAACAAATTAATTACAGTTAATATACATTACATTATCACATGTGCGCAATGCTGCTTCATTACCTTATTTAAAAATATACCTCGTCCCGAATCTTGACCAGACACCCATGTCGACGCCCGCCGACTCCTCACACACAACTCCCACTGTCTCTCGCGCGCTACTAGCACGAACGAACTACATGCTCTCGCGACTCGCTACGTACCACTACTGCTTGCAACTCGCAACTGC
This sequence comes from Schistocerca nitens, assembly GCF_023898315.1. NCBI lineage: Eukaryota > Metazoa > Arthropoda > Insecta > Orthoptera > Acrididae > Schistocerca > Schistocerca nitens. The sequence continues at coordinate 585,711,413 of NC_064619.1, read as the reverse complement.
AACTACCGACTCCCTACGCGGTCAAGCGCAGACTAGCAACGATAAATAACTCTCTGGTCAGAGATTCTGTCATGCCTCGCCATCGCTGCTACTGAATACATACGTGTTTCAGTGGTGTCTTGGACCCCCTAAGACTCATCATGAGTGACGAGACGTGGCTCCATCTGTCTGGACACATAAATTTCCAAAACAACCGGTATTGGTGGACAGAAAATCCACACGCGGTCCGCCAGGTAGCCTTTCACGACGAGAAGATCGGTGTTCGGTGCGCCATTTCCGCCACGCGCGTTGTGCGGCCCATAGTTTTTGAAATGACAGTGAACAGTGACATGTATTTGGGTATCCTGGAGGAGTTTTATTCAAACTTGACAGAAGAGGAGCGTCAGTTATGTTACTTTCGGCAACAAGCCATAGGTTAGCTGCATCATTGTCCCGTGTGCACTACTTGTTTACACGAGAGAGGACAATCAGCAAAGATTTGTGGCCACCTCGGTCGCCAAACTTGTCCAGTTGTGACTTTTACTTGTGGGGACTTTGACATGACATTTGATTTTTCATAACTATAGCGGGTTGGCTCTGAGCACCATGGGACTTAACATCTGAGGTCATCCGTCCCCTAGAACTTAGAACTACTTAAACCTAACTGACCTAAGGACATCACACACATCCATGCCCGAGGCAGGATTCGAACCTGCGACCGTAGCGGTCGTGCGGTTCCTGACTGAAGCGCCTAGAACCGCTCGTCCACACTGGCCGGCTAACTATAGCGGGAAAATAGCTCAATGACATCTTATAAGGATGGTTCTTCAGAAAAAATTTATACGCAAACAATGGGCATTTCAACGAAGTACGAATACAGTACCCATCAACTGATGGAGTACCTGGGTATGAATAATGCTGAAATCTTCATGAAGCAGCGTCGTGCTATTACCTGTCAACTGATGCAGTACCTGGTTATGAAGAATGCTGAAATCTTCACGAGGTGATATTTCTCTCTGAACCTGCAACATTGTAATAGTGTCGTGCAATCAGTTCAAGTAATTTAATTTTTCACCAGCTGAGGTAACGCCGCTACAGAGCCGTTGGGCGTTCGGTATGGTAGTCTACCGTTGTGTTCCAAGCATGAGGTACGCAACAAATACCGCCAGATTGCGTCACCATACAGCCATAACCACTCGCGTGGCGTTTCAGCCTTCAGACTGCAGTCACTAAGACGAATCTCTTCCTGCTCCTTCGGCCCTCCCTTCAGTGTGTCGTACATAACCACCGATGATAGAAAGTGCTGTCAACTGCAGACTACGTCGCTTTGGCCTTATACTGACGGACATGGGATTCCTTCAGATGACGTGCATCAAGAGCCAGCAGGTAGACATTTCAGTTGGGTGCCAGCACACAGCTCAGTACAATACTGCGAACAGTCCGTATTTACGGAGAGCTACGACTGGCAACAGTGTCTGGGAACTTTACAGCAGTTATACTGACAATATCATAGGCTTCCAAGAGGTACCAAAGGTATGTAGATATCACTGTGTTAGGTTTAGAAAATAGAACTGTGCCAAATATAAGTAACATTTTGTAACTTATTCCTAATAAACGTTATTCTGTGAGAGTTACAGGCTTGGATGCAGCCGTCTCGTGAACTGGCGCTATCTTGGAAATTTTGGCGGACTGCGGTGTCAGTATTAGGGCTGTTGTAAAAGTATCGAAATATCCATATTTTTCCTAAAAATATAGATATATATCGGCGTAATTTTCTCACCTATATATCGACATCGAAACAGCAATATCGAGTGCCGATATTTTTATTTTATATTTTTTTCGCAATTTTTGATGAATATATGAAATTGTTCTTTTTGATATAGTAGTAGAATATAATTTTACTTCCACTGTGTGAAGGAGATTTACTACTTTTTGAGCTCCCGTCACGTCCAGTCTTTCTCTTTGACTGTGTCAAGTAAGTGTAGGTGGCACAAAGTCCGATTGCACTGGGGGGTAGCGGTGGGAATGGAATATCAAGATTTCCAGTGTAGAGAAACAGCACACCGGTTGAATTAAAAAACAGTTTTTAACACAACTAGTGTGCTATTTCTTCACGTCGGCATTCTTCAAAACCAGCTGATGAAACAGATGACCATCATCTAAAGGGCAAGATTGGTTTTTGCGGTGGCCGGGACGTGTGAGAGGATATGCTAAAGTAATCGGCGCTCGGCGCTACCAACAGAAACTGCAACGTTCAATTTCAAAAATGGCTCTGAGCACTATGGAACTCAACAGCTTAGGTCATAAGTCCCCTAGAACTTAGAACTACTTAAACCTAACTAACCTAAGGACATCACACACACCCATGCCCGAGGCAGGATTCGAACCTGCGACCGTAGCAGTCCCGCGGTTCCGGACTGCAGCGCCAGAACCGCTAGACCACCGCGGCCGGCGTTCAATTTCACCCGGCAATTTTGACACTACAGCTGCTAGGTTGATGGCGTTTGCAGAAATGATAAAACCGGGAAGTCGGCAAGAAGTGTTCCAGACAAATCCGCTATGTGGCGAAAAGGAACGACCGATCAATGGGACACCTTTTATTGTGCAACATAGATGTTGTTACCATTGTTAGCAAAGTATTTATCGCCAAGCGTGAGCGTGCATTGTCTTCCTTTAAATTCTTGCTCTAAAGGGGATAAGCAGGCAGCTAACTTGTTGATGTACAGGATATCTAATAGTAAATCAATACTTAAATATACAGTTCTCAAACCTTCAGTACATTCACAATGTGTAAAAGATATTTGTATAGTGCAGAACGTCGATATTCTTTTTATCGATATATCGATACTTCTCTTCGATATACATTAGGGCGGTTAATGTTATCAAATATCGATATACCGGATTGCCGATACTTTAAACATATCAACTGGCCTACTCGGCATACGCTGGCCGCAGAGCGCCTTCGCGCAGGCATTAGTCGAGTCGTGTCGCTGGTTACCTGCACGGACCGAACTGTTTTCAACGAATGTGGTTTCAACATGGAATTTATACCCATTCGGCTCACAATATAGCCCTGACAAATCCGTATTTATTCGTGGTAGGACGTCAGTCACAGTCCTGACAGGTCGACGTAGCGAGGGCTTTATTATAACTGTTCTTACGAAAATAAAGTAGTATAGATTAACAACTCGGTGTTGACGTGTTTCTGTATCTCATGGACCTAGTGCCTGCATAATCTTAACAAATATCAAGAGAGAACCTCCGCCGAGAACGCCAGACCCGTAATTGCCTCATAATTTGTCATTTCTTTGTGCCGCCACATATCCCTTACAGTGCTGCACTATCAACCAGTGTTTCATTGTAAAACGAACAATCGACCACCTTAACAATCCCCTGCCATTCTCAATTCTTTTAGTTTTCATTATACTTTATTCTTCGAAAGTTTGCTTTAAAAAATTGGAAACTGGTGGACGTTACTTTAAGCGCCACGTGAAAACATAAAAAGCGAGAGAGGAACGCTCATGTTGCTTTCAGTTAGCGGGTGGCTAACAGATCACCGCCATGATACATAGTTACTTAGCACGATGAAATGTAGCGAACGCCGTTGTGGTCTTCTGCCGTAATTTCATGTATAAGGGCCGTGTTTGCGACGAAACCATAATACGAAAGAGATTTACAGGAGAGTCACATTCTCTATCTCTTTTACGAATTCCACTTAATTGCTTAGGCTGCGGCTCGTGTATCTTCATTACCTGACGTCGAGGCTTTGCGCAATCAGACGGCGCCCAAGATGCGGTGCAAGCGCTGAAGATGTTATGAGTTATGGACTGTAATGTGCGCGCCGGCATCGATAAGTGTTGTCGACAGGCGTGGGAGTCGCCGCTTATCGAAACGCGCGCGCAGTGGTCGACCGCCCTCGGCAACTCCCGCCCCTTCCCTCCTACCACTCGGGCGACAGTTACTCCCACGGCTCGCCACCGTCGTCCGCCATCACTCAGAGTCCTGAACTCACCGCTAGGGGCGCCACCTGTCACGCCCAGCTACCGGTATTTGGCCGGCTCTAACACGAAAAATTTCGCTGAGGACGTCTGCGTTAAGTTCACAGAGGAGGGTGATTTCAGATTACTGCGCTCACACGTTTTACACTAAAGCGTAGAAAACCTCACCGATCTCGTCAAGTAATGAAATACAAAAACCTTAAATTGGTATTATCAGTACACTTCAAACGAAAAAGTCTAAACTACAGATAAATTCTGCCTTTCACTTTACGCTCCAGGCTGAAAGTTATTTTTCATTGATTATAATCTTATTAATCATTACACTGGTGAGGTTTCTTCCACTCCTCCTTCATGGAATTAGTGCAACAGCCTACCAGAAACTGAAAATCAGTATATTCCTAACACGTATTTTATTCAGGTTACCTTCCATTCAGAACGCTGTTGCACCAAGCGACTGTTATATTGACTTGTAAATCATAGATCTCAGCCATCAGTCGTCCTTTTTAAATTTTATTGGCAGATCTAGATTTCAGCTAGAAACTAGCCATTCTCAATGCACTATCATCCTTGATCAATGCATGTAATGCCTGTTGGTCGGGCTTCATCCAAAATTCATTCAATGAACTGTGGATGAACCCCATTCAACAGGCATTACATGCATTGATAAAAAATGATAGTGCATTGAGAATGGCTAGTTTCTAGCTGAAATCTAGATCTGCCAATAAAATTTAAAAAGGACGGCTGATAGCTGAAATCTATTATTTGCAATAAGTATTTTATTATTCTGTGCTCTCAGTGAACAATTAAAATTTCTAATTTCATGAAGTCTGAACGTGAAAGTTTTCAGGTGAGAAAACAAACGCGATATAACTCTCGAATTTAACTGCAGCAAATGAAAAGGGCTTTGAGCCTCCATAAGTAGCTGATTTATAAAAAAAAATAATAATAAATTATTGTGACTGGATGAGGTATATTACTGTTAAAATTAATTGAATCGTTTAACTCAGCTAACTGTATTTTCATCTGTAGGCTACAAAACAATGGAATATATTTCGAAAGAAGCTTGGATTAAGCACAGTCTGTGTGACTCGTAGCTTAATAGTTGTAGCCGTTGTATAACAGCAGCTCCACTAAACATAATTAAATATTTTGTGCAGTTCGAAAGCACTATACCGAAAGGACAAGAGCTCCAAACACATTTATTAATTTTTTCCGCATTCTAGTTTGTCGGAGTATACAGCGTGTTCCACAATTCCTTTTGCACTCTTCTTAGGGTTGTAGAGGGCACTTAGTAGCTAAAGTTTCGATAAGGAACCCATGTCCGGAATTGAATCGTTTGGATATAAATTATATGCGGCGATCAAAACGTTTCCCTTCGAAGGCCATACATTCCAGGATCGGGCATGCCAGACAGGCAAAGTCGTCGTGAGCATTGAGGCAATCTCCCACCGTCGCACCAGGTTGCAAGATAACCGTTTATTAAGACACCGCGTCCTGCTGCATGAAGAAGTCTGTAACTGCCTGCTGCAGATTCTCATTCGACAACAATCGTTGATCCTTCGAAGCCTTTTTTTTTAAGAATCCGAAGGCGTGGTAATCGCATGGGAAGAGATCATAACTGTAGGAAGGGTGCTCGAGTCTCGTCCGTAATGGATGATCCTGGCCTCCCACGACTTACTGTGTCGAACCGCGACTAGCACGGCGCACCATTCTTCAGTGATGGTTTCGACACGCATGCAGCCCCATGCACTTCCTTGATTTTCCGATCGGTGTCTACCGATGTTTGTCCTTCGGCAGCAAAGAACAGAATAACAGTACGTTGGTCCTGTTTGGACGTACTCATCGCCATAGTTCACGTTTCCGCATTTACAACACTCACGTCGGAGAGATGCGAGTGTCACACTAATACCTTGCTTACACATTGGTGCCCATATAAGCGCATCGGAGTCGGGTTACATTACATATACACTGGAGCAACGCCCTCAAAGGGAAACTGTTTGTTCGCCCCTTATAATTTTGAAGATCGGATTGCTTTCAAATACCCCTCATCATGGTACGCACTAGGGATGGAAAAAACCGGCCTGTTAAAACTGATACCGGTGTTTTGGTTCCGAATAACCTGTATTTTTCGGTATTTGTTTTGTCTCGCTTATAACAGGTGTTTTTTTTTAATTTTTTGCTAAGAACCGAGATAAAGAAAAACGACCTATCAGTTAGCCATAGCAGTAATGCTAAAATATTTCATTTTAAGTAAATCTTTTTTAAAAAAGGAAAAATTTTTATTCGTAAAATTTGCATTGGTTTGAAATATTGCGTTATTATAGAAAATCGGAAAAGCGATCAGTGCTATTTTAGTAAAAATGTCGACAGAAATGAGCAACAAACACATGGCATAAGAATTGGTAGAGCATTGCTGAGACAATAATGTCCCTGTTGCCGTGTGTCATTGCTCAAGGTGTGGTGGCGTAAGCTGTCGCCTGCACACCGGTGAGCAAAGATGTAGCAAGAAGATCGATAGTAGACGCTGGATCAAGCACGACTATCAGGAGAGAGGCCAAAGACAGACTCGCAAGTAACATGCCACCAACGTCCTCTCGAAAGCAAATATTTAAATCGCCGCCGCGGACCGTAGGGCTCAGTCAGTCAGTTCAAATGGTTCAAATGGCTCTGAGCACTATGGGACTTAACTACTGAGGTTATCAGTCCCCTAGAACTTAGAACTACTTAAACCTAACTAACCTAAGGACATCACACACATCCATGCCCGAGGCAGGATTCGAACCTGCGACCGTAGTGGTCACGCGGTTAAAAAATGACGCACTTAGAACCGCACGGCCACACCGGCCGGCAGTCAGTCAGTCTGTCGCAGTCACTCAGTCACTACTCCAGTTGCCGTTTGTTACTTCACTTCACCGGCTACGAGAGTGTATAGCGACTGGGATAGTGTTTATAGCAGGACCTGTACTTCACCAGCAGTGAAGCTTGTATCAAAACACGTGAACTTTCTTAAAGACAAGTAGCTTCCTGTTTAAGTAAATAAAGAACCCTGTTAATATACACTCCTGGAAATGGAAAAAAGAACACATTGACACCGGTGTGTCAGACCCACCATACTTGCTCCGGACACTGCGAGAGGGCTGTACAAGCAATGATCACACGCACGGCACAGCGGACACACGAGGAACCGCGGTGTTGGCCGTCGAATGGCGCTAGCTGCGCAGCATTTGTGCACCGCCGCCGTCAGTGTCAGCCAGTTTGCCGTGGCATACGGAGCTCCATCGCAGTCTTTAACACTGGTAGCATGCCGCGACAGCGTGGACGTGAACCGTATGTGCAGTTGACGGACTTTGAGCGAGGGCGTATAGTGGGCATGCGGGAGGCCGGGTGGACGTACCGCCGAATTGCTGAACACGTGGGGCGTGAGGTCTCCACAGTACATCGATGTTGTCGCCAGTGGTCGGCGGAAGGTGCACGTGCCCGTCGACCTGGGACCGGACCGCAGCGACGCACGGATGCACGCCAAGACCGTAGGATCCTACGCAGTGCCGTAGGGGACCGCACCGCCACTTCCCAGCAAATTAGGGACACTGTTGCTCCTGGGGTATCGGCGAGGACCATTCGCAACCGTCTCCATGAAGCTGGGCTACGGTCCCGCACACCGTTAGGCCGTCTTCCACTCACGCCCCAACATCGTGCAGCCCGCCTCCAGTGGTGTCGCGACAGGCGTGAATGGAGGGACGAATGGAGACGTGTCGTCTTCAGCGATGAGAGTCGCTTCTGCCTTGGTGCCAATGATGGTCGTATGCGTGTTTGGCGCCGTGCAGGTGAGCGCCATAATCAGGACTGCATACGACCGAGGCACACAGGGCCAACACCCGGCATCATGGTGTGGGGAGCGATCTCCTACACTGGCCGTACACCACTGGTGATCGTCGAGGGGACACTGAATAATGCACGGTACATTCAAACCGTCATCGAACCCATCGTTCTACCATTCCTAGACCGGCAAGGGAACTTGCTGTTCCAACAGGACAATGCACGTCCGCATGTATCCCGTGCCACCCAACGTGCTCTAGAAGGTGTAAGTCAACTACCCTGGCCAGCAAGATCTCCGGATCTGTCCCCCATTGAGCATGTTTGGGACTGGATGAAGCGTCGTCTCACGCGGTCTGCACGTCCAGCACGAACGCTGGTCCAACTGAGGCGCCAGGTGGAAATGGCATGGCAAGCCGTTCCACAGGACTACATCCAGCACCTCTACGATCGTCTCCATGGGAGAATAGCAGCCTGCATTGCTGCGAAAGGTGGATATACACTGTACTAGTGCCGACATTGTGCATGCTCTGTTGCCTGTGTCTATGTGCCTGTGGTTCTGTCAGTGTGATCATGTGATGTATCTGACCCCAGGAATGTGTCAATAAAGTTTCCCCTTCCTGGGACAATGAATTCACGGTGTTCTTATTTCAATTTCCAGGAGTGTATGTGTGCAGTTGTCTTGTAGAAAGAGGATACTGCCAGCCACCAAACAACATTTTCTCCCTTGATTCCTGTGGTACAAGGCTCAACATGAGGTACACGTACGAGATACGCCCCCACATGGCCAATATGATAATTGCTATTGCAGAATGGCACCAACCACTATCTGGAAATATTTTTACGAAGTGACGTAGTAATGAAGCACAATGCATCATTTCCTTTAAATGATTTCTACGAAATAATATAGGAGGAAGCTATTATGGTAACAGTAATAAATTAAAAATTTAACAACGGTTCATTCATAACATACAATAAAAACAGCTAACAACTTTTCTACTGCCTGTGTCTTCATTATAAGCCTTTACGTGCTTGCACAGACAAATGAACACGAGAAACACAGAGTTCGTCAACCTCAGTTTTCACCCTTTAGCACTGCTTGTTTGTAATGCACAAATAGTGGCATGATCCCCGATTACTACACGATTTTTGAGCAGAGTTTCAAATAATTTAGAATCAATGCGAGAATACTTGTGGTTTTTTCTAGTACTTAACCACTTATCACTTTTCGAGAAAAGCAGCGAACAGTTGGTAAAGTTTTTTTTTTATTATCCTATTTAATTTAATATTTTCATTATATGTGTCTTGAAACGGAGAGAGTCAAAGTTCTTCAATCTTTGTTGAATTTCTATGTTTATCACGTGAAATAATGGGAATAAAAATGAGAAAATCAGTTATTTCAGAGACTGGTTACTTTCAGCCGTCTTAACAATATTGTTAAAAATTTGGGGGGGGGGGGAGGGTACCGGTATAACCGCTGAAACCGGTATAACCGAAAACCGGTTGTTTCAGCGATAACCTCTATCTCTAGTGCGCACACAAACTGGTAAGTGGGCACCGCCGTCAGTCGATGTTGCTGTTGTCACATCACATACGATTTTCCTCCAACCACAACGGCTGCTGGGAACTGGTACATTCACAACGAAGATGGTGGTCCACTTTCGATTCTGAAGAGGACGCCCTTCGTCACGCAGAAGAGAACCCGAAACATTTGCCCGTTTCATGATCTACTGTAGACCACACAGTCAGAGCTTACTGTCTCCGGTGTGCGTACGACGCGGGAGATCTGAAACTGATGCAATCATCAAACTTACTTTATATCCAAACGGTACACTTTCTGACGTGGGTTCCATGTTAAAACTTTGCCTGCTAAGTCCCCTCTATAACCTGTATAAGTCTGTAAAATGTATTACGAAACACACTGCATAGAAGATTTATTGCTACTGGAAGAGATTTACGGTATCGATTGCAGGCCCGAACGCCTAATAAAAGCGTTATCTTTCCAGTTTAATCACAAAACAATAGCGTATCTTTGTACAGAGTTATAATTTTCCGTCAGTAGGCAGCTATGTTATCTGCATGAGGCACACGACGGCGTGGCCTTCACATAATGGATGGAGTACCGTGGCGAGGTCGTAAGCAAACGCTGGCGTTATAATGGCGTGTAAATTATTGTAATTATGAGCGATAAGACGTGCAGCGTCTGATCAACGCCTCAGACGACAGCATTATGCGAATTTTGCCCATCAAAGATAAAAAGGATACCATTCGAGATAGAATTAAAGTTTTCCACAAATGCCGTTAGGTAAGGAGGTAAATACGTGTGTGAGATCACGCAGTGTTCGAGTGTGGAGATGTTGACTCAATTAGACACAATGAAAAAGGCTCGTAATGCGGAAACGGTGCGATTTACCTAACGTCCAAAAGCGCAAGGAAATTGGCTTTCGAGCAAATCGTGAGAGTATTTACCAAATGACAAAGTTTTTAAATTTTGTACGTGCCATGGCGGTTAAACTATACCGTGCGTGGCAAAATGGTGCTACCCAAATCCGGCCCCCATACATGACAGGGGTGAACGAGAGCAGCAGGTACGTCTGCTGGCGAAAAGACGTGAAACTTTTCAGCAGCAGACCGCCCAGATTAACGAAGGAGCTACTAACAGTGTCTCCTCGACGACCGTTCAGCAAATGTTGCTGTGTATGGGCTTCCGCACCAGGCGACTGCTTCATGCACCTACGATGATTTCTGGAATTTGCACGCGAGTAGCTCAACTGGACGTCCACTGAATGACGATAGATGGATTTTTCGTATGAATCACATTTTTAATTCCATCGGACAGATGGCGTGTACGGCGTGAAACGTTCGGAAGCAAACACCCTGATTTCAGGAGGGAGCGTTATGATCTGGGGAATATTTCCGGGGCATACTCTGGGTTATCTCGTCATTATGGAAATTCCAATGGATCAATGCATTTATCCTTAGGGACCATATCCACCAGTAAATGCAATTTGTTTCTCCTCGGCGCGATGGCATCTACCAACAGGACAACGCAACATGTCACACAGCTCACAGTGTATGCGCGTGGTTCGAAGAGCACCGCGATAAGTTTACCCTACGCACCTGTCCACCAAACTCCCCGTACTTAAATCCAATGGCGAATCTGTGGGAACACCTCGATCGGGCTGTTATCGCCATGGATCCTAAACTGAGAAACCTCGTGCAGTTGGGCACAGTTGTGGAGTCGGCATGGCTCCACATCCCTGTCGGTACGTCCCAGAACCTTACTGATTCTCTTCCTGCAAGCCTCGCATTGCAAAAGGTAGTTAGTGAGGCTTTTGACAGGTGGTTACATTAATGTGACTGGTCAGTGTAATAACCATTAAGAGTATGGGCCGAGAGAAAACTCGCGCACGCGCTCTTGGCATTAAGTTTCCTTCTTCTGCTTCTTCGCGTGGCCCCTAACGGGACGCCGCGGAATCTTTCACTCAGTGATTAGAGAAACAATACAGGGTGAGTCACCTGAAGTTACCGCTGGATATATTTCGTAAACCACATCAAATACTGACGAACCGATTCCACAGACCGAACGTGAGGAGAGGGGCTAGTGTAACTGTTTAATACAAACCATACAAAAATGCACGGAAGTATGTTTTTTAACACAAACCTACGTTTTTTTAAATGGAACCACGTTAGTTTTGTTAGCACATCTGAACATATAAACAAATACGTAATCATTGCCGTTTGTTGTATGTAAAATGTTAATTACATCCGGAGATAATTTAACCTAAAGTTCACGCTTGAAACCTCCGACGTTCAGTTGCGTGTTGTAACAAACACGGGCCACGGTCGGCGAGCAGCATCTGCAGGGACATGTTTACGATGACGACCGTGTTTACGAGTGTGGCTGTAGTGCACTGTTGTGGTTTGGTCTAGCTGTCGCAGTGTCCGCATGTAGCGCTTGCTGCTATTGTTATTCTGCATTCGTCTCCGCACGCAGACCAACTGTAGTACACCGTGTTACCAGACGTCTGTGATAGTGTACTATTGTAGGAACTGTGACCGTGGTGTATTCGAACTCTGAAAAGGCGGAGATGATACTCATCTATGGCGAGTGTCGACGAAATGCAGCTGAAGCCTGCAGGGTGTATGCAGAACGGTACCCGGACAGAGAGCATCCAACGTGCCGCACATTGCAAAACATCTACCGCCAACTGTATGCAACAGGTATGGTCGTAGCACGCAAATGGGTCCGTAACAGGCCCGTCACAGGAGAAGCGGGTGCAGTTGGTGTGTTAGCTGCTGTTGCCATGAACCCACACATGAGTACATGGGACATTGCGAGAGCCGGTGGACTGAGTCTAAGTAGTGTCATGCGCATACTGCATCGTCACCGCTTTCACCCGTTTCATGTGTCGCTACATCAGCAATTACATGGTGATGACTTTAATCAAATGGTTCAAATGGCTCTGAGCACTATGGGACTCAACATCTGTGGTCATAAGTCCCCTAGAACTTAGAACTACTTAAACCTAACTAACATAAGGACATCACACACATCCATGCATGAGGCAGGGTTCGAACCTGCGACCGTAGCAGTCACGCGGCTCCTGACTGAGCGCCTAGAACCGCTAGACCACCGCGGCCGGCTGACTTTAATCATCGAGTGCAATTCTGTCAATGGGCATTAACAGAGAATGCGTTGAAGTTCTACCTGTTTACCGATGAAGCGGGTTTCACAAACCACGGGGCAGTGGATCTACGGAACATGCATTACTGGTCCGTCGACAATCCTCGCTCGCTCAGACAGGTAGAGCGACAGCGACCGTGGACTGTAAATGTATGGTGCAGAATCATTGGCGACCACCTCATTGGTCCTCACTTCATTGCAGGGGCCCAACCAGCTGCAACATACCTCGCGTTTCTACAGAATGATCTGCCAACGTTGCTTGAAAATGTCCCACTGGAAACGCGTCGACGTATGTGGTATCAGCATGATGGTGCACCTGCACATTGCGCAATTAACACTAGGCTGACCCTTGACAGGATGTTCGACGGGCGTTTCATAGGACGTGGAGGACGCATAAATTGGCCAGCCCGTTCTCCTGATCTTACACCTCTGGACTTCTTTCTGTGGGGTAAGTTAAAGGAGAATGTGTACCGTGATGTGCCTACAACCCCAGAGGATATGAAACAACGCATTGTGGCAGCCTGCGGCGACATTACACCACATGTACTGCGGCGTGTACGACATTCATTACGCCAGAGATTGCAACTGTGTGCAGCAAATGATGACCACCACATTGAACATCTATTGGCCTGACATGTCGGGACACACTCTATTCCACTCCGTAATTGAAAACGGAAACCACGTGTGTACGTGTACCTCACCCCTCATGGTAATGTACATGTGCGTCAGTGAAAAAGACCAATAAAAAGCTGTTAGCATGTGGACGTAATGTGCTGTTCCAGTCTCTTCTGTACCTAAGGTTCATCACCGTTCCCTTTGGATCCCTACGTAATTCGGTGCTCTCCGATACACACGATCGAACAGCGGAGGAGTGGTACTCAAGCGTCAACTTTAGGTTACAATATCTCCGGATGTAATTAACATTTTACAATGCAACAAACAGCACTGATTACGTATTTGTTTATATGTTCAGATGTGCAAACAAAACTAACGGGGTTCCATTTAAAAAAACGTAGGTTTGTGTTAAAAAACATACTTCCGTGCATTTTTTTATGGTTTGTATTAACCAGTTACACTAGCCCCTCTCCTCACGTTCGGTCTGTGGAATCGTTTCGTCAGTATTTGATGTGGTTTACGAAATGTATCCAGCGGTAATGTTAGGTGACTCACCCTGTATATTTCGAGCACTCGTAACTTGACGGTATGAGCAGGTACATACTTGAATGAGATTTTCGCTCTGCAGCGCAGTGTGCGCTAATATGAAACTCCCTCGCAGATTAAAACTGTGTGCCGGACCGAGACTCGAACTCGGGACGTTTGCCTTTCGCGGGCAAGTGCTCCTTTCTTCCAGGAGTGATAGTTCTGCAAGGTTCGCAGAAGGGCATCTGCGAAGTTTGGAAGGTAGGAGTTGAGGTACTGGCGGAATTAAAGCTGTGAGGACGGGTCGTGAGTTGTGCTTGGGTAGCTCAGTTGGTAGGGCACTTGCCCCCGAAAGGCCAAGGTCCCGAGTTCGAGTTTGGTCCGGCACACAGTTTTAATCTGCCAGGAAGTTTCAGGCACACACTTCATTGTTATTGTCAGCAGTTTCGATGTAGGAGTCGTTGAGCTCATTGTACGACAATCCTCGCACTTTCCAGCCCTTACTATAATCGAGACTGGGTGGATGATGATTTTGCTGAAAGTCTAAGTCTCCATACTCATAGAATCTACACACCAACTTGAATAGGTGCTTGGTTGCCAATTCCCTCTCCCCCCTCGCCCCCCCCCCCCCCGGCGATTCCCCCCCTCCCCTCCCAGTGATTTTAGAGATTCCTAACGAATCTTGTCCATCATTCTGCTTTATTTGTTCGCAAGACTTCCAAAGCTCTGTTAAACTCCTACTCTAATATTGGATCCTTCATAAGTTCCATATCGACTTCCACCTTTTCTGCAATCACGTTATCAGACAAGAACTCAGTTATTCTTTCTCCCCTCTTATTCTTACTACCAAGCCCATATTCACCAGCAACTTTTTAGTCTTCTCCTTCCCATACTACCACGTTTCACTTCGTCGTGGTTATAAGATACTCATCTTTTACATGCTACATTACCCGATCAAAAACTTCTTTTATTTTCTCTCTCTCTTCATCTATTGTAATAAATTTCAATTACTTATAGCAAATACACTGTTCAAAAATCGCAGCAGGAGCAAGTATACCCGGAAAATGTCTAACGATGCGGGAAGTTTCTTCCGTTTCTCACGTCCACATGTAATCTGAACTATTGTTGTTGTCGTCGGTTTGCTGTCGATTCTGATGAAAACAACACCGTCATCGATGTGCTCTCAGTTAATAAGTCTCTGTCCTACTTCTCTATTCACAACAAATTCTAATTCTGTTATTGCTCTTTCTGCTGCTGTTGCTATTACCCTATATTTGTCTGAACGGATGTTCTTATCTTCTTCCCATTTCGTTTCGATGAACCCTACTGTACCTAGCCTTTGCATTTCTCTTTTCAGATTTTCTATCTTCCCACCACTTTCATACTGCTGACCTTCTAAATTCCGAGCAGTACCCTTTGTTTTGTTATTCCATTTTTTTCTCATGGTCACCTCCGCCTTTGCAGTCCCTTCCCGAAGAACGGAATGGGTGGCTATTCCGAAATCTTTTGCCAAAGGAGAGAGCATGATGATATTCTTCAGTTATAGTTATAGGCCAGACTTTTCGTGTGTCTGTAATACAGCGGTTTCCATTGCGATCTGCACCCTCATGCCGTTGACAATTGCTAATTCTACAGGCATCTAGTTAACACGCGTCCTGACATATCCTTCAGCTCTTCTTTGCAGTGAATCACACATTCTTTCAGGTACACTTGGCTCTATTCGAACTGCGTCGCCCGCATCTCGTGGTCGTGCGGTAGCGTTCTCGCTTCCCACGCCCGGGTTCCCGGGTTCGATTCCCGGCGGGGTCAGGGATTTTCTCTGCCTCGTGATGGCTGGGTGTTGTGTGATGTCTTTAGGTTAGTTAGGTTTAAGTAGTTCTAAGTTCTAGGGGACTGATGACCATAGATGTTAAGTCCCATAGTGCTTAGAGCCCATCGAACTGCGTCACACCCATTGGTGACAGCCTCCTGTGGCGTCAGCGCAATGTCGATAGGTTGGGCATACACCAGTGCGTCTACGATGAATTACTAACGTTAGTGGAGAACTTTATCCTTGCAGAAACTCCAAGACTAATATTTTGCGCGATAAGGCTTCGTTTCATCTGCGCAGTAGGATGATCTGCCCGTTCTCCAGACCTGAATACGTTGGAATACGAATGGAGCCAGGTGTATTTGAAAGACTGCGTGATTCACTGCGAAGAATGGCTGAAGGATTTGCAGGATGTATGTTAATCACATGCAACGCTATCTATAGTGTCTGTTTCTACGTAAGAGACAGACGGAAATGGTCTATATCTCAACAGATACTGGTTTATGGACATACAATTATAGAAACCATTGTTCTCGTTTTGACCAATACTGTCTCCTATAGGAACTTGTCACACATGTTTAAAAACGCCCCGCATATCGAGTGTCTCTTTTAAAAGTTGTCAGTAACATTCTCTGATGTCTCGGCAGATACTTCCAATTTCGTTATAGCAATGTGTAGGTGCAATCAACACAAATAAATGTTTCTGATCACTTGCTCATGAGACTCCAGTGTCAACGAATAACGTCGATTTGATCTCCTTACAAACGATTTTTTTAGGAGGATTTTTATAAACCCGTTCCTTATAGCGGTCTCAAAATAATCTACTTTCCGCTTACTGATTTGTATTAGTAGCGAGAGCAAAATACGACTAATCCAACAGCGACTGAGTAGCGTTGCTGCATGGCAGTACCAGTCAGGCATTACCTTCAAACAAGACGCAGCAATTCAAGCGAGGAGGACCTGACCAACAATTGAATAAGGGTTCGAGATTGCCCTAAAGACATATCGTTGGTACGAATGTAGAACAGGCGCTTAAAATTTCAGCTGTAAAAGAAAGAAAGTGAAACCAGAAACAAACCTACTTTTACAATGACGCTAGGAGCATGTAAAAGGCGTTATGATCGTGTTTTAGTTCAGACACTTGACGAAATTCTTAATAGGGCTATGTGAATTATTGTAGCAGTGTTAATTCTTATTCATCCAATCGTTTAACAGTCCATTCTAAAACAGCTATCAAAACATTTTTTGCATAGCAACATATGTGAGGAAACGGCACCCTTCCTTGATACACGTAATGACAATAAACCCGATTCTCATTTTTATCTTTCGCGCTAATATTGATGTTCCTTTCAAAGCTGCCCCGAAGGCTACTCACATTGAGTGGTTGCCTTCTACGGCCTCGTGACGTCATATGATGTCCTATGTTTTCAGGCTCCCTTCCACAGATTTGATAACCACATCGATAACTAAGGTTATTCAGTGCTGTAGTTCTGATTTTTCCCACAAGAAGAGTTAGTGCAAAACATGCCTCTGATGATTCGTGGAGAAATGTTGTTTCTACAGAATGGCATATCGGCACATTTTGTAGAGTCTGTCCGAGACGAACTTGATGCTAAATTTACGAAAGCTTGGACTGACCGAGGTGGACCACTTGCCTGGACAACAAGGTCCACAGGTTTGACACGTTTAGCCGCTTTCTTGCTGGGATACTTGAGAAGTTTTGTTTACGAGACTACTGTGCAGTTGAAGGTAAACCTGTATGTAATGATTGTGGGTGCAGCGAAATGATTCACAGTGTATCAAGTATTTGTGGATTATGTGTATCAGAACGGTGAAGACACAATGTCTGAAATGAGCTTGGTTATCGTCACATTCTGAGATTTACTATTCAGTTTAGCACGAGAGTGAAACAGGTGAGCAATTTTCCACTGTTTACATGCCACACTTTACACGCTCCGTCCATCTTACATCCTACAGAAGAGTGTTAAGGAAATTGTAGAACACCGGATGGTTAAAACTATGCACCGAACTGGGTGTCGAATCCAGTACCTTTCCTTTTACCATTTACAGAGTAAGTTTTACCATTCACATGTGAGATACGGCTCACAAGCTCCGATTCGAGATGCACTGGCAGTTGTCCTTGCAGTCAACCATTCCAACACTCCCCTCATCCAATCTACGTAAACCAACAAAGACGTGAAGTATTTTGGTCGCATCATGAGTTGCCCGCAGTCAGAAGAACGAAGTACACGATGAGATGAAAGTGCCCTGTGGACATATGGGAGTAACGAAGTCTTAACAGCAAACATCAGCAATCTAACTGTTAGTAGCAGCAGTGTGATAAGTGGGAAAATGTCGGAAATTCGGCTCAGCGCCAAATGGTTCAAAAGCTCTAAGCACTATGGGACTTAACATCGGAGGTCATCAGTCCCTTAGACTTAGAACTACTTAAACCTAACTAACCTAAGGACATCACACACAGCCATGCCCGAGGCAGGATTCGAGCCCGCGACCATAGCAGCAGCGCGGTTCCGGACTGAAGCACCTAGAACCGCTCGGCCACAGCGGCCGGCGACTGTAGCGGTATACCCACTTGACATGCGTACAAAGTATTCCGAATTCTGCTGGAGCGTGTATGATAGTCTAGCAGAAACGAGACCAACGACAAACTGATCAAAATTGAGGAACATATAGTTGACGAAACAACGAAATTTTTCTGCCTAAGAAACAAAATAGTGCATGACGGACTTAAGAAGCAGACTAATACAGACGAAGAGGTAATTCATCGCCAAAAGAAGTGAATTTGTATTCAACAAATACCTTAACTTAAGATAGAAATATCTAGCAGTTACATCTGGAGCATAGCATTGCACGAAAGTTTATCATGCATTGTGAGAAAGCAGTAAAAGAAGAGAATCAGAGCGTTTAAAGTGAATGCTGAAAATTACACTCGAAGAGGAACGGAACACTTTACAAAATTCTAATTAGATGAAGTGACAAGTTGAAAGGTAGTGGCCGGCCGCGGTGGTCGTACGGTTCTAGGCGCTCCAGTCCGGAGCCGCGCTGCTGCTACGGTCGCAGGTTCGAATCCTGCCTCGGGCATGGATGTGTGTGATGTCCTTAGGTTAGTTAGGTTTAAGTAGTTCTAAGTTCTAGGGGACTGATGACCACAGCAGTTGAGTCCCATAGTGCTCAGAGCCATTTGAACCATTTTTTTGAAAGGTAGTGTGTTCGGAAGTCGAGGAGTAACTTCTGTGATGCTAGCGAGAGTCGTAGGGGCAGACAGAAATTTGAATACATTCAGCAAACAACTGAGGATTTTGGCTGTAAGTGCTAATCTGGGATGGAGAGAGCGAAGAAACAAAAACGTTATCATTGTAGCACTGTGCTTGGTAGCACCTGGCTTTGTTGTCACTACTTTGGGGAAACTACCTTAATGTCTGCCTCAAACTCTTTCGGCGGACTAACGACTTACGTAATCTTGTCTGAGGCTTTGTAAGCGTACATTTGTAGCGGTGATCAGTCCTTACGGTTTGGTGCTCATACTTTCTTTTTTCCAATGTAAGAAGTGCCCATCTTTCGTCAATCGTTCATTGGAGTCGGAGATGTGCTGAATACTGGTGAACCTACCGGCAATGCCTGGTCATCGTTATTAGAAGAGACGACTAAATCCTTCATCGGCTGTGGATGATCCCAAACTGATCTGCCTGCCTAGAAACTTTCACCGCGGGTGCGAAAGCGACAGCGTTCTTTCATTCTCATTAAGTATTCGTCGAGATTCGTTGCGGCTTGCGTAAACTCGCAAATGTCGCGACAGGCTGGCCTACAGCGTTCGTGGTGTGTAGAGGAGTGGCTGATGTTTGCTCTCTGACGAATATCAAGAGCTGTCCTACGTACGAAAGGGGTAACAAAGTTAGAACTGACATCCTACGACTTACCTTTAGAATATTCACTCCGGGAGTTCACCATGGACAATAATTCAGCATCTAATGTCTGAAATTAATGCTATACTTCTTAAATAGCTTGTATTACCCGGGCGGTGAATAATGTTTATTAGAATAGAGACTCAGTTGGTAACTGGCAGCCTAAAGTCCAATTTCGTCCACTCCTAGATAGTTTTCTAGTACTTAATTCAACTTTCTTCTTCATCGTTGTTCTATGCATGTGAAAGTTACTTCAGTTTGTAGTGATAAGATTGATGCCCACGTGTCTGCAGGCAACCTGTTGAAAGATCATAGCAACCAGTGACTCTCGGGACCCATACTGCCCCAACTCCTGAAATCGTGACGTGGGGAGCTATTGGATACGACAATAGGTCTGATTTGATAATAGTTGAAGAGAGGCAGAATGCTCGCAAGTATATGGCAAGAATGGCAGACCCTAGGTGATACCCTTCTTGGCCAGGGTAAGAAGTGGTATATTACAGCAGGCTAAGCCAAGGATACACACTGAGTTCGTACAAGGAACTCCTTGAGTAAAGTACAGATGCTTGACTGAGTTGTCCCATTCGCTGATTCATCACCCACAGAGCATATCCAGGTTACCCAGGTTAGACGTACATTTTTCACACCATCCTCTAGCCTTCGTGAACTGACACAGCATATGATTCAGGTATGGCACGAAATTCCTCGACAAGACATTCGTTCCCGTGCAGCTCAAACCTCATATTAAGGTTTTATGAAGGACATCTGTTCCGAATGGAATGGAAGTTCAATCATTTCATAATAGTCGTAATGGGACGAACATCTCCAGAAGATCTGATGAATATCACACTGGCGTTTCGCGGTGTAACACTTTCCATTTACGAAGTGCATGCTGAAAACAACACAGGTTCTCTCGTTCCCTTAGACACACCCGATGTCTCACAAGCTCGCTAGTTAGAAGTCGAGACCGTTCTTGACGACCTATGATCGAGGTCGACGTCTTAAGTCTAGTTTGATAATACGCATCCCTCGTAACGTCAACGGCAGCTACTGGCGCAAGCATTCTGCAGAAAAAAGCACCACGTGACCACGTCACGTTCACGTGCGCCACTCGTGTTAACCGCGTGCTCGTGGTAGCTTTCCCAATCGTTTCAGATTGTTTCTAATGTAATATCATGTTGGTGGCAGTTGCAACAAAGGAATGCAGCAAAGCAAGATATCACCACGCTTGAAGGGCGAGGTCAAGGTAAAGGATTCACAGAATGTAATGAACAAACGGAAATCGCCGTTCGTTACAAACAATGTGCTAATGGTGCAGTCTCAAAAGACGCACAGCTTAAGCTTTTTTCTGAAATAAATACTTCCTACGCTGAAGTGATTATTGTGCGATTTCCTCACACATTGTATAATAAGAAGGACAGAAATAAGCGGCTTATATACGTCGAGGTTAGTAAGCACAAGTTCGTGTTGGTCAGTAATGAGAAAGGAATCTTTGGGGACATCTTCAAAGGAACCATTCCGGAATTCACCAGAAGCGGCTCAGGAAAAGAGGGCATAATGTAAATCTGAACAATCCTAATCTCTTTTGTTCACTCGAAAATGTAAGGTCCCTTCGAAATTAATGCTACAGAATTCAAGAGATTCCTTTTATCTGAAGGAATGAAATTGGCCAAGATTTACTCGGGAATGCTGAAACATCATAATGAGAAGTGTTTTAGTCAAGGAAACGTCTATGAGTGGATACAAAAGCGTAAATTTGTTCGTAAAAGTATCACCGACTATTGAAGCTTCGAACGAAGTGTTACGAAATCGCACAGACGACCTTATTCACTAAAGCAGAGGTATGAAAACCGTCACAACTGCTGATGATAACTGTTGAAATATTAGCGTTGGAACTGTGCGTTCAGTCGCCCGAGAAAACTTAGCTATAGCGAAAGGTTATTAAAATGGCAACGGCGACAGTAGACTTCAGTTCCGAACGACATTTGTTTAAGTAACAGAAACATCTATAAGTGGAACCAGCAGTGGAAATATATACAAGTGTCAGAAGCACTCGGCTATCAGTTCAAGTATCAAACGAAGTGTTACGAAATCTCACTAATGACATAAACAAAGATACAAGTAGAAAAAACGGTAGATATGCTGCATCTTGAAATGTTGATGTTGGGGCTACATACTCAATTATTCGTGAAAAAATTGAAGCAAAACATACTAGAAAAGGGTTCCAAGACAACAACTTTAGTCTCCAACGACACTTATGTTGATAATTATTATTAACTCAAACAACAGCTTTTAACCCAATGGCTGTCTAAATCGTGTCATATGCACATAGTAGAAATGTCTCTGGAGTGAGCATTCGGATGCACAGAAACAGGTTCTTTGTCCACTGCCCAAGTTGTTTTACCCGTAAAGCAGTCCGCACAGTTATGTGTAAATACATCGCTATAAAAAAGAACAGTACGGACATATCCCGTCGAAAAGTACCGTGGATTGTGCATACGGGTCTCGCAGGTATGTAATAAATTGCATTCGATATCTGGAATGAATTTGGACCTACGTCATACCGAGTTAACCTCTTTCTCCACTGCCCAAGTTGTTTTACCCGTAAAGCGGTCCGCACAGTTATGTGTAAATGCATCGCTATAAAAAAGAACAGTACGGACATATCCCGTCGAAAAGTACCGTGGATTGTGCATACGGGTCTCGCAGGTATGTAACAAATTGCATTCGATATCTGGAATGAATTTGGGCCTACGTCAAACCGAGTTAACCTTGTTGTCCACTGCCCAAGTTGTTTTACCCATAAAGCAGTCTGCACAGTTATGTGTAAATGCATCGCTATAAAAAAGAACAGTACGGACATATCCCGTCGAAAAGTACCGTGGATTGTGCATACGGGTCTCGCAGGTATGTAACAAATTGCATTCGATATCTGGAATGAATTTGGGCCTACGTCAAACCGAGTTAACCTTGTTGAAAGTTTACATAAGCCAAGTTAGGATGATAAAACATAGCGAGTTGATGCCTCAGAATAGGCCCTACCAACCGATCCCTTCTTCTAGTCAAGTTGTGCCACAAACTCCTCTTCTCCCCAATTCAATTCAATACCTCCTCATCAGTTGTGTGATCTATCCATCTAATCTTCAGCATTCTTCTGTAGCACAACATTTTGAAAGCTTCTATTCTCTTCTTGTCCAAACTATTTATCTTCCATGTTTCACTTCCATACATGGCTACACTCCATACAAATACTTTAAGAAACGTCTTCCTAACATTTATATCTATACTGGACATTAACAAATTTTTCTTCTTCAGAAACTCTTTCTTTGCCATTGCCAGTCTACATTTTATATCATCTCTACTTCGACCATCTTCAGTTATTTTGTACCCAAAATAGCAAAACTCCTTTACTACTTTAAGTGTCTCATTTCCTAATCTAATTCTGTCAGCATCACCCGACTTAATTCGACTACATTCCATTATCCTCGTTTTGCTTTTGTTGATGTTCATCTTATACCCTCCTTTCAAGACAGTGTCCATTCCGTTCAACTACTCTTCCAAGTCCTTTGCTGTCTCTGACAGAATTACAATGTCATCGGCGAACCTCAAAGTTTTTATTTCTTCTCCATGCATTTTAATTCTACTCGGAATTTTTCTTTTGTTTCCTTTACTTCTTGCTCAATATACAGATTGAATAACATCTGGGATAGGCTACAACCCTGTCTCCCTCCATTCCTACGAAAATATTTTACATTTTAAAATATTGATTTGGCAGATCTCATGTTTTAGCATCCACTACAATACGGGTTAAAAATCACTTTATGCGAGGCCTGTTCAGAAAGTAAGCTCCGATTGATTGCCAAATTGAAACCACAGTGAACATCAGAAATGTTTTACTTGTAACAATTAGCTACACCTTTCAGCTACTTCTCTACGTAGTCGCCGTTCTGACTTAGACTCTTGTCATAGCGTTGTACCAACTTTTCAATAGCCTCATCATAGAAGGCAGCCGCCAGTGCTTTCCGCCAATTCTCCACGCTGGCCTACACCTCGTTGTCTGTGTCAAAATGTTGTCTTCAAAGACAGCGGTTCATGTGACCAGAGATGAAACTCAGGGGGAGACAATTGCGGACTGTATTGTGGGTAATCTCACATTTCCATTTGAAAACGATGCAGGAGCATCTTCATTGCCCCTGCAGAATGCGGCTGAGAATTGTCTTGAAGAAGAAACAGCACGACAGTTATGTAATGTTAGCTGCATAGCTTCAGGCGAAATTTCTCACCAGGCCCTCGTACTTGGCGGCAGACACTATTTTCTAGACATCTTTACGCACTCACTGCGAGCTCAGAAATGAGAAGAGCGACGTGATGCTAACTGGGGTTATACTAGAGACACTACCCAACACATCTGTGCAAAGCTTTATCGGATTTTCATAGTCGTTTCCATTTCGCGACCGATCGGAGCTTACTTTCTGAACGCCCCTCGTAAAATAGAAAGAGTTTAATAAAAGTGTAACAAAGCCAACAAGCGTTAAAAAATGCATTTCACTCTTCTGAAAAGACACGGTCACACAGAAATAAAGTTTCCACGAACTTCTTACAATATATTTATACTTTACGAAACTAATTTTAGTACTCCAGTGCCACCTGTCAAGTGAAAAGTCAATATTTAAGTAACAGGAGAGGGAACAGAATAACTGTCAAGTACGGCTTCTATGCTACGTGGGTACTTCAAAAAGTATTTGTTTTACGTATTAAATGTGTTCTGCCTTACGGCAGGTCTTGGCATGGGGAAAGCCTGGTCAGAGAGGTCCATCGCATGAGCGTCTAGGGAAGTGATTCCAGTGGTGGTTTCCCGTTGCCTTCCACTGATGATGATGAAATGATAATGAGGACAGCACAACACCCAGTCCCTGAGCGGAGAAAATCTCCGACCCAGCCGGGAATCGAACCCGCCGCGCTGCCTCAGCTATTGGGGTGGACTCAAAAAATAAGTTATACGTTATTATGGCTGCACAAGTAACTCTGAAAACAACACTCGGAACGTTCTGTTTGCTTTCAAGTCATCGATGATCGAAACCCTCTCTTAGGTCACCGAATTGTTCGAGAACCACGGTGTCAAATATCCTCATCTGTAGAAGAGCTGATTATCCTTCAGTTTGCAGGAGAGATGTAAGTCTCATGGTGCAAGATCTGGACTGTATGGCGCATGTTTTCAAACCTCCCACGATAAACATAAAGCAAAGCTTATGACGCGCACGCTGCGTGGGAGCTTACGTTGTCGTGCTTAATTTTCCTTGCTTTGCGCCTTTGCAGGTTATACGTATAGCAAAACTCAACGTCTGCACGACTTCTGATGCTAGTGACGATCTCGGACGATGGTATGATCGCTGCATATTGAGATGGGCATCTGCTGAGCGGTGCCAGCCACAGTAACTGTGATACTGCTGCGAATCAGTCTCTCGGTAGGCTGGGCATTGTCGCCTGTGTCGATGTCGAGGGTCTTCCTTCGCGATCAGCGTCACTCATGTCTGTGCGACCTTGGCCAGACTGTTGACGAACAGACACGACATTGCATTTGGTCCATATACCGCCATAATTTCGCGTTGAATTATGTGTGCAGTTTAGACGTTTCGCCCACTAGTAAAAGTACTGCACCGCCTGTTTCAGATTTGGAGTACATGTCCATCTGCTGCGCCGTTTCACTTCCACACTTGAAGCACCTGTTACACATACAGCAGAAGAACTGTGTCTGCAGGAAACCTGGAACGTCTACGCTCGTCTGTAAATGCACCAGTCACGTTGAGCAATGACATTGACGGCGGACGACATGCCTAACTTACTTTCTAAAGTCGCTACGTATTTCATAAACGAAGATTTTAAGCTTGTTAATCTGCTGAGTAAGAAAGTAATCTGAAGTAAAAATAAAAAAGAGCTTCTAAAATTATTGCACAATATGTTTGTTTTTGTTGATTTCTGTTGCTCATTATTCGGATACTAATTCAGAATTTTCTTATTATCTGTCTCTGTCTGTGTTTGTTTCTCACTCACTCTCTCACACATATCGTGGGCGCCCACGCACTCACACACAAGTGATCTTCGTTCAAATAGAAATACACATACGCGCGCGCACACGTGCTCGCTCAAGTATAAACACACACACTTGTGTACACTTCTTTACCTCTCATTTCAGATTAGAGATCTACGATAAAGCTTTGGTGAAAAAACCGAATGAGCTGTCTGGTGGTTGTATGGACACCCTATCGAATCACTGCTCATTATGGCAACTGTCCACATCACCTGGATCTGAAAATGACTAGTTTTGTATGAATAGCGTTATATTTGTCAGTAGTCGTTTATGCTTACTTCCGCGACTGTCGGCTGAAATGCACGGGCTGTTTTATTTCCACGTTACTTGAGGCTTATTACGCAAATCGTCTACAGTCTGCCCGGCGATCACATCTGGCCGCGAGATCAATGGTTGTGGTCTTCTTGAATTCTGAGAAACAATTTTCATGCGGTATTACAGAGTCTTGCAGCAGACAACGTAGAGTGCAGTGACCGCATCCTGAGCAATATCTACAACAGCGTTTTGTCCTGGACGGTAGTGGTCATCAGAGATTAGGGTATTGTAGGAGTACCGCAGGGTAGTGTGGTAGGACCGGTCATTCTCTCTACACATGCGAGAGTGGTTTGATAAGCCTGGTAAAAAAGCAAGAAAAACTGTTTGTTTAGTAACCAACTCACGTAGCTGCTCGACATAGTCTCCACTGAGGGATACGTACTTGCTCCAGCGATCCTCCAGTTGTTTCATCCTATCGGAAAAACAGATTCTGTCAGATTCCGCAAAATACTCGTTGACTGCAACTATAACTTCCCCATTTGAAGAAAATTTCTCCCCAACAGGCCAAAATTCCAATTTAGAGAACCGGAAGAAGTCACTTGGCCATAATTCTGGTGAATAGGGTTAAGGAGGAATCAGTTCAAAGCTCAGTTCAAGTACTTTCGACATTGTTCTCAGTGATGTGTGGTATGGTGACTATTCGTATCAATGATCACTTTTTTGCGTGCCAACTTTTTTTTTCAGCTAACGCAAGTTTCAGACGGTCCAGTAATCAAGCATAAGAGATTCCAGTTATGGTTATACCTTTTTACAGGTAACCTATGAGGATTAATCCTTGGGAATCCAAAAAGAGAAACAGTGACCATGACCTTACCAGCTGTAAAATAGTTGTTACCGTCTTCGATTCACTTTCACCATTCTTTGTGCATTGTTTGTACCGCCAGCTTTGACTGTGGTGTGTAATGATGAATCCAGGTATCCAGGTTTCATCAACAGTCACAAATCAGCGCAAAAGGTCTTGCGGATTGCGGTTAAACATCGCCAGACATTTTGTTGAAATGTGCCATAGGCGCTTTTGGTCTGCTGTGAGCAATCGCCACAAACACCTCGCGCACAGCTTCTTAACAGCCAATTCTCCGTGCAGGATAATATGCACTCGCTCGACTGAGATGCCTACAGTTTCAGCAATCTCAAGAATGTTTATGCGGTGGTCTTGCATTACCAAATCACAGATTTTGACAGTGGTCTCCTTTGTGGTTATCTTGAATGGCCGGAGTGGGATTATTTTCTAACAGACATTATATACAAAAATACTTGCTTCTGGGTCCGAAGTTCCGTTCTGCCAATAGTTTGTAGCATTGTACCGAAGTGTAGATTTCCCTATAGTTTGTATTGTACACTGGTGAGTCCTTCTTCAATCGTGTTGGTGGTTTTTCAATTGCTGCGTTATTCATCGCGGGTAATGAAAACCCATACGCTGTGGTCGTCTTCGAGCAAAAGAACCGATATCCGGTTTGAATCGTACGACAGCTGACAGGTATTTATATGCTACCACCCCATTTGAATGACGCTCCTTACCTCGTGGATTGGAAGAGGAAGTCCTGGCGCATTGTCTGCGTGGTCACCGGCGTTCATTTGAACATATTTTCTGTCCCAGAGGACTTACATAAAGGCGATGCTGTATGAGAGCACACTGAAAAACCGGAGAGGAACTAGTTGATGGTGTCCAAGCTCTCGTCTCGCTACTCAAGAAGCAAAAAATTTGTGAACTATTGTAATGCATAGATTGAATTGATTGAGGCTGAGACTCCGAACAGTTGTTACGAGTTTAAGCTGTTGCTGTAAGATGTAACCTGACGATGTTGAGAAAAAATAAATATTAGTTTTCGATAATTAGTTTCTTACATCTTCCTTTATTAGCTGAATAATTCTGAACCCAAATTTTTACATCCTGTACAAGTGAGTACAAAGAGAATGATGAATCTCTACAGTGTTTTGATATAACTGTAAATACCTCCTGCTGCTGCCATTAATAAAGATTTAACAGAGCTTCTTGGTTAATCAATCTTAACTTTGGCTTTTACACACGTTTCGCCTTGAGCAGATATGTGTGAGTAAATAAAAATCTGTGAGAGGGAATCTATGGAGATTTTTTTCTGGTTTTTCTTCCACATAGAATAAAAAGTGTTAACCATAATCTTCCAATCTTAAATTTACGATTTAGATACCATTCTACATTAATTTCTCCATGGATTTAGATAGCAAACTGTGAAAGGAAAACAGCTGTAACGCAAAATACAGGAAACTGCAAGAACCAAAGTATGTAGTAACAGAGAGCCTATATATAGAAAAAAGTGTCTTTTTTTTAATTTGTGAATACTTCCCCTAAAAACTGAAATTTCAGATATGTAGAGTTACTAAAGAGTAATTTTATTCTTGTTTAATAGAAAAAGAATAATAATCTTAACTTATCTAATGAGGCAAATTCTTCCGGAAGGCGTAACAACATATAAAAAAGTGTAAATATAGATGAGTGAAGGGAGGAGTCTGCTGGAAGGCAAACAATTAGCATGTCTTGTAGGACTTCCTGTTACCATCGGATGAGTCTGTCTATAAAATTCGTGTAGGGTAAGGATGAATCTCAGTCAACACTGTCTGACAAGAAATTCAGCAGACAAACACTACCGAAGAATCAGTTGATACATCGCCTTTTACCTATTATGTTCTCGAAGCACGTCGCTTGCATTTTTGTGTTGGAGAAGACGTGATTGAAATGCAAGTAGAGATGTAAGCATTCGTGATTGCTATAAGTTATGTTGAACACGGAAACGATTGTGTGTTCTTATAACTCGATACAGAAAAAGTCCTCACTTGTATCAGGGTGTTCGCAACATCTTACAGGGGAAGCATAGCAAGTGACTTATTCATTTTGCATTATTAATAGTTCACTAAAGTTAGTATTATTTTGAGCCTACTACATTTAACAAAAATGGTACTTACAAGGGAACCTCCCCATCGCACCCCCCTCAGATTTAGTTATAAGTTGGCACAGTGGATAGGCCTTGAGAAACTGAACACACATTAATAGAGAAAACATGAAGAAGTTGTGTGGAACTATGAAAAAATGAGCAAAATATATAAACTGAGGCCGGCCGCTGGTGGCCGAGCGGTTCTGGCGCTACAGTCTGGAACCGCGCGACCGCTACGGTCGCAGGTTCGAATCCTGCCTCGGGCATGGATGTGTGTGTTGTCCTTAGGTTAGTTAGGTTTAAGTAGTTCTAAGTTCTAGGGGACTTATGACCTCAGCAGTTGAGTCCCATAGTGCTCAGAGCCATTTGAACCATATAAACTGAGTAGTCCATGCGGAAGATATGCAACATCAAGGATAATACCCGCACCGCAGCGTCGTGGTCCCCTGGTTAGCGTGAGCAGCTGCGAAACGAGAGGTCCTTGGTTCAAGTCTTCCCTTGAGTGAAAACTTCAATTTTTTATTTTCAGTTTATGTGACAAACTATTATGTTTTCATCAGTCTTTTGGGAGTCATTATCACATCCACAAGAAAACCTAAATCGGGCAAGGTAGAAGAATCTTTTTACCCATTCGCCAAGTATACAAGTTAGGTGGGTCGACAACAAATTCCTGTCATGTGACGCACATGCCGTCACCAGTGTCGTATAGAATATATCAGACATGTTTTTCTGTGGAGGAATCGGTTGATCTATGACCTTACGATCAAATGTTTTCGGTTCCCATTGGAGAGGCACGTTCTTTCGTCTACTAATCGCACGGTTTTGCGGTGCGGTCGCAAAACACAGACACTAAACTTATTACAGTAAACAGTGACGTCAATGAACGAACGGACAGATCATAAATTCGCGATAATAAAGAAATTAAAATTTCCACTCCAGGGAAGACTTGAACCAAGGACCTCTCGCTCCATAGCTGCTCACGCTAACCACGGGACCACGGCGATACTCGACTAACGCTCTCCTTGATGTTATATATGTTGCACATGGACTACTCAGTTTCTATA
This sequence comes from Schistocerca nitens, assembly GCF_023898315.1. Classification (NCBI taxonomy): domain Eukaryota; kingdom Metazoa; phylum Arthropoda; class Insecta; order Orthoptera; family Acrididae; genus Schistocerca; species Schistocerca nitens. Next base: position 585,681,687 of record NC_064619.1, on the reverse strand, counting down.
TTTTGCTTATTTTTTCGTAGTTCCACATAACTTCTTCCTGTTTTCTCGATTGATCTTTGTTCAGTTTTCCAAGGCCTATCCACTGTGACAACTTATAACTAAATCTGAGGGGGGTGCGATGGGGAGGTTCCCTTGTTAGTCGCTTCGTCTATCACTCCTACGACCGAAACGCTGGTAGCCTTCAACCTGTTTAATCGTCATAGGATGTAATGTTTCGGATTCGCAGCCACTTTGCATCTTCCCCGACCATGTCTGAAGAATATTTGGAATTATCTTTAAATATGACATCCAACTTAACGCTTGCTTCAGTGCAGCTTGGTTCGCTAATATTTTAATACTCTCAGTATTACGAGGGGGGTTGAATAAGTAATGTAATACATTTTTTCCTTGGTTAATAGTTTGATGAAGTTGCGATAGGTAGCGGCACTATACATAGCGTTCAAAATGGCGTCTGTACTGAAGGTAGGTTCCAGTGAGAGAGTTGCCACTGAGTTTCATTTGGCGTAAAGCCAGAGCATCGCAGATGTTCATAGGCGCTCTAGAATGCCTACGGGGACTTGGCAGTCAACAAAAGAACAATGAGTCGTTGGGTGAGGCACCTGTCATCATCGCACCAAGTTCGTGCAAATCTGTCTCGATCTCCCGCCGGCCGCACACAGCTGTGCCTCCTGCATTGTTGTAACGTGCGGACACTCTCATTCGAGGTAATCAACCGATGCGAATGAACTTCTCCTTCTCCATGACAACGCAAGGCCTCTCACACGTCTGTGCGTCGACGAGAAGCTCACAAAACTTCATTAGACTTTCCTTCTTCATTCGCCCTACAACAAGGATCTCGCATCTTCCGACTTCCATCTGTTTGATCCATGGATGGTGGTGAAGTTATTGATGCAGCAAGAGGTTGGCTCGACGTCGACGAGCAGAGTGGTACCATGCGGGCACGCACGCCCTCCCAATAAGGTGGCGTAAGCCCGCCCGGTTGGCCGTGCGGTCTAACGCACGGCTTTCCGGGCGGGAAGGAACGCCTGGTCCCCGGCACGGATCCGCCCGGCGGATTTGCGTCGAGGTCTGGTGAACCGGCCAGTCTGTGGATGGTTTTTAGGCGGTTTTCCATCTGCCTCGGCGAATGCGGGCTGGTTCCCCTTATTCCGCCTCAGTTACACTATGTCGGCGATTGCTGCGCAAACAAGTTCTCCACGTACGCGTACACCACCATTACTCTATCACGCAAACATAGGGGTTACACTCGTCTGGTGTGAGACGTTACCTGGGGGGTCCACCGGGGGTCGAACCGCACAATAACCCTGGGTTCGGTGTGGGGTGGCGGAGGGGTGAAGTGGACCGGAGTAGTCGTCGTGGGGTTGTGGACCACTGTGGCTGCGGCGGGGACGGAGCCTCTCCTTCGTTTCTAGGTTCCTGGTTAACATACAATAGAATACAACACAAGGTGGCGTAAGGTCGCCACGTTGAACGGAGATTATGTTGAAAAGCAGGGTTTTGTAGCCAAAAGAGTGGGGAATAATATGGTGTATTGGAATCCACAATAAAACCAACCTGCTTTCAGAAAAAAATGCGTTTCATTAGTTACTGAACGCCCCTCGTAGCTAGACTGATTCCCCCACTTTTGTTATTGTAACCAGAACTTACAGTAAGTGCCTGATAGTTTCGTACAAGTAGGATAACTGGAGTTACCCTATACGAAGTTTTCCTACATTCAACAAAGCTGCGGTTTCTTCCATACGCTGCAGCTCTCGTCATTGTTCTACGCATTTCACCTGCTGTTTTCTTATGTGTATTTGATATTCTAAGCACAATGCGAAGTTCTGTAACAGAATAATACGTAAAAGAATAACATGGTAGGTGTGAGGGCGGAGGTAAAACAGTGTGTAAACCTCTTTCACCTGAAATGGTTTATCATGAATATTGCTTCAACAATGAAAAACGAAGACAAAACAGGTGTTTGATATGTTAATCCGGAATCCGAAAGAGGACACTTATTAGGTGAAAGGTATGTTGATCTTTCCCTTAATCATATTACTTTTCTATATTTACGAAAATTATCCGAGGCATGTAAAAAGTGTAACACTGATATTGAAAAACACACTTTCGTTTTCTGTTGTCATCACCTGGCAGACGTAGAATTTATACTAGCAGATTTCTCAAGAATATTTATAATTAGCTTTGTTTTGGCTGTTAGTAAATGCAGTCATCACCACTGATAATTCCATAACACTGTTAGCTAACACTACTTTTTGTAAGATGGGCGAAATTGGTAGACAGACATTAATTTTTTAGAAATGGCCCATGAGATGTCAGACGGTATCGATGTTCCTCTTGCGTGAACCATCCATCTTTTGACGGAACGCCATCGTACCATGACTTTACAAAGGAAATCGATCTGTCTGTCCCTTGAGACACATACCAATCTTGCAGACCTTCCGATTCGATAATTTCTGTACTTATGAGTTGAATGTGTTAGTACTTTTCAAATTTTATCTTTTTAAATTGATATCCCTCTCGGCATCACATTTTTTTTTCAAAATTCGTGGAAGAGTACTCCATCAAATCAGACTTAATACACCTGTTAAGCAATGTGTTTCACAACAAGGAAGAATAAGGTCAACAAGAATATGAAGCGTATTGCGACTGAGGCATCGTGTATGTAATCGACGTCTCTTGAAGGTCAAACAAAGATGAATTATCCTTGCTGGCAGGAAATTTCCTTCGCAGGTAATAATCATTGCCAACGCATTATGTGCGTAATTTGCGGCTGGTTAGTACGAGGTTAGTACGAACCGAAGTGGGTAGCAAGAGCAGTGCGTAGCCAGGAGAGAAACCAGAGGAGTCCGTGAGGACGCCCTCCTTAATTAAAATGCGCAGTAATAATCCAGGACGAACCACAGGAACCCTACGTGCTGAGAATGGTAACAAGGCCGGGAGTCCCGGCACCTAGTGCTGGGAATTTCCATCTGGACCGTATAGTTCACAGACATTCCAATTTACGCAAGTTTTTATGACTGCAATCATCTCATGACTCAAAATCATTTAGACGCAAATAAACATGCAAGCGACCGCGCGCGAGCCTACACAAGCGCCCACAGACACACAAGGTCGTCCAGGCTCACATCCAGCACACATGCATGCATGTAGGTACCGTATTTCGCCCATAGTATAGGAGCCAATCTGAATACCTAGTTTTCCTACCTAAAACTTTAATTTTTTTATTTAAAGGAAGAAGTTATACTAGCAACTGTCTAAGCAACTTGTAGCTCCCTAACAGTTCGTCATAACTACGATGAATATAATAAACAGATAAGTCAGCTACATGGCAATTCTGCGCTGCATGTCAGCGAAACAAAAAGTGTTTGTGTTATGTCTGTAATGGCGAAAAAAGTAGCTGTAAGTCACAGAAGGAAAGGCATCTTCAGACTCCAAAGTGCAGCTGATAGAGACGTATTTACGAAGATACGGATGCATTGCACCAAATGAGGATTCGCGAAAGCCTGGAACGCGTCTTGGCACAAATAAGGCTTTCTAAAAAGTGGGTGGGTGCTGTCTTTTCATGTGATTCAAGTAATAAAAGAACATCAGGTACTTCTGGCAATAAATTCACTATGACTAGATGTACAGGCGGATGACTACGACATTTGTTTCGTTTTGTTCATTTTTGTCTTAGTTTTGATTGACGATATCGAACTGGTGCATTACTAGCTTGTCATTATTGACGTCCAAACACTATTAAAAACTCTCTCTTTCATCATGCTAAACATACTCGTATACTTGAATTACTTCTGTGAATCACGGAAGATAAATACAGAATGGAAAAGGCCGAAATTTGTGATTCTGTTGCCGCGCGGGATTAGCCGAGCGGTCTGAGGCTCTGCAGTCGTGGACTGTGAGGCTGGTCCCGGCGGAGGTTCGAGTCCTCCCTCGGGCATGGGTGTGTGTGTTTGTCCTTAGGATAATTTAGGTTAAGTAGTGTGTAACCTTAGGGACTGATGACCTTAGCAGTTAAGTCCCATAAGATTTCACACACATTTGAACTTTTTTTGTGATTCTGTTCTTGTGTTTCTCGAAGACAAACTATGAGCTAAGTTCTCTGAGATACGCAGTAAAACTTTATTCCCTTCTCCTTCATCCTCTCTGCATATCTCTGGTATACGAACGAAGAGTTTCCTGATGATCCATTTTTCTTGTTGTCGCGGCGAAAGTGAATAATGTGAATAATGAGTACTGAGGCCATTTAGCCGATAAAGTGTAGCCCCTGTAAGTTACAATATTGATGTCCGAGCGATTTGTATGAAACAGCCTATTCTCCTAGCGTTGAGTGTTTTTCACAAAGGTATCAAGACGTGATACTTATACACTACAAAGTGCCCAGTATTCTACATCACAGTTTAGTGACCCTGCGATGCTTATACACTACAAAGTGCCCAGTGTTCTACATCGCTGTCTAGTGATCCTGTTATGAAAATGGTTCAAATGGCTCTGAGCACTATGGGACTTAACATCCGAGGTCATCAGTCCCCTAGAACTTAGAACTACTTAAACCTAACTAACCTAAGGACATCACACACATCCATGCCCGAGGCAGGATTCGAACCTGCGACTGTAGCAGATGCGCGGTTCCAAACTGAAGCGCCTAGAACCGCTCGGTCACACCGGCCGGCTCCTGTTATGAATTCTTGTTAGAGGTAATAAACATGTTCTCCTACAACTGATTATTAAATGATGATTTCCGAACGGTTTTCATTCCTAGCGCCTATAATATGACTAATATAGAGACGCGAACAGGTTTCCATTGGCTCATTTTTTTTGTATTTTTTTTTTAAGTGAGTCTTTTGGAAGTCTTCATGTTTCTTCAAAATCTGCACCCCCTGCTGCTTTAATTTCTCTCTTGCATGTGATGGAATGCACGACAATAGGAATCATAAGCAATGCCTGGACAATAAACTCTACTTTCATTCAGAATCCCGTGAGAAATACTCACAAAGCAATAAAATCTTGAGCAGTTCATCAAAAAATACATCTTGAAGAACAAGGCTGTAAGTAAAGCTTATCGTTGTACTGAAAAGCGCCTTGTATATGTAACTTCTGGTACTGTGCACTTCTTTTGTGTCCGTTAGTCAAGCCGAGCAGTTAAAGACCAACTGTGGCATGCCGTCTGCTCGCACTATTGACAACGTGAGCTAGGGTTGCCAGATTTTTTGAGAGAAGAAACGGAGCGTTTTCGAAGCTACTCCACTTCTGGAGGAAAAAACCCAGGATATTTTCGAATTTTCTATATTTTTTTAGAGATAAAATGAGTACACACTAAATGCTTCCACATAGGGCCTACTACAATAATGAGATTTGTTTACAAATACGAAAAACATTTATACAAATTCATATAACTTTTATTGGTATTTTGTAAATGTTTTCGTATCTTTCAATAATCTAACTTCATGTTTTACATAGTCAAAAATTTCTTTACATGACTGATTAAAATTCACCATATTTTGGAGCTCTGGCTTGAACTGCTCTGTACTACATCTATTTCTTGTCTCATTCCATTTGTTATTCATTAATGAGAACACTCTTTACACAAAAACATTAGATGCTGGTATACTGGACAATGGCTTGCACCGTATTTTACTTCAGTATCGGGAAAGAAGATATGGTATTACCGCCAATAATCGATATGCATGCTTAGCCGGTTTTTCCTCGGAGAATGAATTTGAATTTAAAGACTTTGAGACAGTAGTCGAAAATCTTAACCTGAGAGATCACCCTATTATAAATATTTGGTACTTTATATTCTGGTACAGCTGAGAAGGGACGTAACCACTTCGATATATCACTATCATCCTTGTTCACACTTTCACATAAGTTAGTCTTGAATTCAGAGAATTCAGCTGTCAATACAAACCTGATCTCTCGGGTTAAGACTTTCCACTACTGTCCCAAAGTCTTTAAATTCAATTTCATTCTCCAATGAAAAACCGGCTAAGCATGCATATCGATTATTGGCGGTAATACCATATCTTTTTTCCAGATAATGAAGCAAAATGTGCAAACCATTGAAATCTGCTGAAACTTTTCTTATTAGTAAGGAGATAAGCTATCAGATAGTTTTATGGCTGTCTTGCAGCCGTAAAAACCATGCTTCTGGTTCTTTATAAGCTTATCAATTAGAAGATGCATTTGTTTGGAGATCTCCAAGACACACAAATCACAACCTTTTCTAATGTTCTTTTAACTGTATCCAGCAGATTTCCAACATTGCTCACAAAATGGAGTTATATTTCTAGCATGATGTCTTGCACAGGGTTTTCATTAAGAAAAACTGACCTCAGAAATATTGGAAACTCGTCAGTACTTTGGAAGTAGCTCTTGATGGCATCCCAGTTCAGAAGGATCCTGTTTACAGCCATAGTCAAAGAAAGCCATCTTGTGGTAACGTCTCTCAGTATCCCTGATCATTCCAAAAGATTTCAGTTCCTCTCTTATTTTTACTGAAACCTGAAATGATTATAAATGTTTATAATTATTCTTTCTTCATCGGTATCTAATTTGTCAATTGCTCTCATAATTGCATTATGGAGTATATGATTAGTGCACCTCGCCTTTGTAATATTTTTCTTCTTATTGAGAAGTGACTGAGAAACATGTATTCGTGTCAAAATTAGCGCTTGCATTATCAGCACTATATGAAGCAACCTTATTTACACTCAACTTGTGGATATCTTAACTTCGCAGTAGAAATCAGTCACTCCAGAGGAGGTACCATCAGCATTTTCACTGAAGCTCAGAAGTCTGTTTTGTACTCCTTTCTGTGATTCAAAATAGCAAATGCAAATAGGAAATATTTTTCTGTTGCTTTTTTTCGTACGCCTGTTGCCACACTTTTAGAGCCAGCACGGTCTTCGCCAACATTACCACTTTCGTTCGCCCACAAGAAATCTTTGAAGCCATAGTAGAATCTTCAAAAATGTTTGAAACGAGCTTGTTTCAACATCCAAAGTGGAGTAACTGTGGCTGTATTTCACTGCATAATATGCTAAGGCCATTTCACTTGAAGCGACATTATGATGTTCTATTGTATTCTTTTTACTTAAGAAATAATTCTGCAGTTTCTTTGATTCAGCACTACGTTTTTCTTTTAATGCATGTCCCTTACATTCTGCGTGTTGGCGCAAGTCATTTTGTCCGTCGTTAGAAATTAAAAAATCATTTCTGCAGAAAACACAGAACGTCCGACATTCGTTCGGTGCGGTTTAACCTAAGGAAAGGTATTTTCCCCAATCTTCACATACACTTGAGTGTGTTAATATTTCAGTTTTTTTTGTGGGAGAAGGGAGTCTTGTGCGAATCTCCGATTCCACGTCTACTCATTCTAACAAAAACTAAAAGAGCCATTGTACTACAATGGTACGTTAATTGCCTTGTTTAATACTGAACGTGAAAATACGAGAACGTATACTTACCAGTTGATCTCGCAAGAAAACCAGTGAATCGGAAATGCGTCTCGCTCTATCTACAGGTGACTAAAAACTGGTAATACTGACAATAAAGCTTAATAATCATAATAGGCTAAGCAACAATGGTTTGTGGCTACTGTAGTCTGTGCGCGTATCCCCGCCCACGACGTGCGGATAGTGGTTGTTGCTGCGAGGCAACGACAATGAAAAGGAGGAAGTATTTCTGTCTTTCTCTCTCTTTTGCACACTGCTCCCAGTACCTACCCCCACGTAACCGATTACCTTCTATGACAGAAATGACAGACGGAGGTAACAACGTTTTCCAAAAGTGCGCTATAGGGTCGTTTATGTTCATATGTGGTACCTATGTGCAATAAGGAATATGATTAAATAAAACCTGTTGTAGTACAGAAGTGCTAGATAGCTACGGATATCAGCAGTTTAAAACAATACGTTGTAGTCACGAAGCCCACCAAACTGTACCAGTAAGTCTCAACAAGAATACGGACAAAACGCCCGCTCTAAGCGCACAGACTGTAGTCTAACGCTAGCCGCTGTGCATTTTTCTCAGCAAGTGACTGGTTGAAAGTCCGCCCCGATAGATGAGTGGTCAGCGTGACGTATTGCTGTCCTACGGGCCCGGTTTCGATTCCCGGCTGGGTCGGAGATTTTCTCCGCGCAAGGACTGGGTGTTGTGTTGTCTTCATTCATCATTTCATCCCCATCCGGAGCGCAGGTCGCCCAATGTGGCGTCGAATGTAATAAGACCTGCACCAAGGCGGTCGGACCTGCCCCGCAAGGAGTTCTCCAGGCCAATGACGCCAAACGCTCATTTCCATTTCCACTGGTTGTAAGTGTTAAACCAACTCATATCTGCAACCTCCATGAACGTTTACTATACCTGTAACCACCGGAAGAACCAATGTATGGTTCCCTAGCGTTTAAACTTTCTGAAATTTAGGAAAGTACCGGGTGATCAAAAAGTCAGTATAAATTTGAAAACTTAATAAACCACGGAATAATGTAGATAGAGAGGTAAAAATTGACACACATGCTTGGAATGACATGGGGTTTTATTAGAAAAAAAACAATGTTCACAAAATGTCCGACAGATGGCGCTGGACAGCAAAATGTCAGAGACTGCGCATGACAATCGTGTATAAAAGGAGCTGTAATGAGAGAGAGAATCTGATGCGCCAGCAGTCGCAGCATGTTGACGTTACCTGAAAGGCGCTTTTAGTGAAGCTGTATTATCAGAATGGGGAATGTGTTAGTTCAGCGTTACGATCCTATCGCCGTAGGAAGGGGATTCGAACGGGTAAAGGTCCGTTGACAAATGCAGCTGTGGCGAGAATGATTTCGAAGTTCGAAGCCACGGGTTGTTTACACGATAGACCCCGTAGTGGCTGACCGAGCACAAGGCGTAATGCCGCTGAGACATTCAGGAAGAAATGGAGAAAGCAGCGGGTTCGTCTATGCTCGGGGAAGTCAGCGCTCGTGCAGTCGCACCGGCATTCCATAGACTACTGTTTGGTTGGCACTTAGGCGTACCCTCCGATGCTATCCGTACAAAATCCATCGCCAGCATGAACTGTTACCTGGCGATTTAGTGAAGCGGAGGGCATTCGCGGTATGGGCGTTTCAAAAGATGGCGGAAGATGACGATTGGTTGAGTAACGTGTTGTGGACCGACGAAGCTCATTTCACGCTCCGAGGGTCTGTCAACGCCCACAACTGCAGAATTTGGGCTACTGAAAATCCTAGAACTGTAGTGGAAACTCCATTGCACGACGAGAAAGTCACGGTATGGGTTGGATTTACCATATCTACCGTTATCGGGCCTTTTTTCTTCGAGGAAATGCGTGATTCTGGTTTTGCAACTGCTACCGTGACGGGTGAGAGGTACGTCGATATGTTACAGAATCGCATCATTCCCAGCCTGGCTGATAAACACCTGCTGGAACGTACGATGTTTATGCAGGATGGCGCTCCACCCCATATTGCTAGACGCGTGGAAGAAAGTTATATAGTTGCAGAATTCTGACTCCACATTTGTAAGGCCATAAACTCAACATTCTGGAAGCCCTAGAAATTAACAAACATCTAGCTCACAGTCCATATCTAATATTAAATGACCAGATACAGCTTAACACTTCCCCTCTCCTAAACTTCACATGATCCTCTCTGTTTTTCATTACTTGCCACATTGTCTGTTCCCACATATTCTCCAATTTTCCTGTATTCATTGACTTCTTTTTTTATTTCAACTATTAAGAACTTCTTTTAACTGGAACTTGTATTATTTTTCCGTTTAATACCTTTCGTAGTTGTCTCATCAAGTATTGTTTTTATTTTACTAGGTTCATTTATTTAACGCAAACTGTTACACAGACACAATTTTGAATATAGTGTTAATGTTTTTCCAGTTTACTCATTTTGTATTTGTGTATTGTTCAACTTTTTTACTTTTAAATGCAGTACCACTACACTCTCGAAGATTGTTTCCGCACACTCCTCAGTTTTCTTGCATTTATTCATTTCTGTTTATCTTATTGATAATGCTTACGATCCATACATATTCTGTAACTACATTGACAATTCTTTCTTCTTTTAATTTCTTTGTGTATCACTCTCCATATTTTATATCTCATGAAGTAGCGTTGTCATGTACTAATTTTATTTTATTTTATGGGTTTTGTTTATTAATATAAATTGTTATGTAGGCTTCCTGTTCATATTTTGTGAAGTTTTTCCTGTTTACTCTGTTTTTGTTTATTTACTATTCAGCTTTTTACGTTTTACATCGCATTACCACCACACTGTCCAAGATGTTATTTATTGTACATTTATGCTTCAATCTAGGTGTTTAACTTCTCTTCGAATGTCTTTTACAAACTTTGTAACTTATTTGGTGACAATAGTCAGCAGATGCCTGAAGAAGGCCCTGTAAGCCGAAAACCGGTCGACATCATAAAAGTAATACTGTAGAATAAAAGCAAACTAGCGCTTTTCATTTATTTTTTCTTTATGATTCTTGTAAAAATTTGCGAATATGACCTTTGGTCTGCAGCGTACTGGAATACCTGCAAACTGCAACATAAAGCATTTCTCTGGCCGCCTTCGGCACATCGTGTGTTATTCGGAAATTTGCTGTATCCATCTCGAATTGAGAATACAACACCTCGACAGGTGTTATGAGGGAGATAACTGTTTTAACTTTGTTTTTATACCGTATTCTGCTCTTAGTGATCTGACCAAGTTTTCTAAAAGTCTCATTTTAGAAATTGAGTATCATATCGCCTATTGTGTGTAATAAAATGAAACAGTATATTCTAAACGCTGTTTTATCAGACTTTATCGAAATTTCTTCCTTTGTGATCAAGCTGTACACCAGAAAACTCTATATTCAAATAGTCTATTTAACAGATATAAGACGACCTTCATACCATTACTCTTGTTATTACTACTATTGCGTATTTAATGCCTTGAACGTTTAAAAAACTACTTACGTACGAGCTACTTATGTTCTCTGAGAAGCCTACGAACTATCAATATTTCGTTCAAAAGGACGATATTATGAAGACTGCGACTGTTGATAAAAACAAATACAACCGTTTTCTACGTCAGTCAGTTGTATGTTTTGCTACTATTTGTTTCGATGGTTCAAGCCATCATCTTTAGGTAGAGAACTGTTTATTTTGCATATTTGCTGTTGGTGAAGAGTACAGGCGTCTGTTCACAGTAGCAAACCGACGGCAGTGTATGTTATGTTGCTTCGTTTGAGTCGTTTGCAGACTTTCTACGGCTCTGGCGTGCTGTAGGCTCTTCATGGTATGTTTGTGATAATACCGGTATCTGACATTAACACAAGGACGATGTTTGTACGGCTGTACCTCATTTGCCGGATTTCCGTACCTAGTTATCTCCTTATTACTACTGAGTTGCAAATTACGGGCAATCTCTAACAACATGTGACTTTCTCAGATTTATCACTGTCGTGACTCGGCGATTACAACGGATTGTTTTGTAGATTATGATGCTATGGTTCCCAAAAAAATTGAATTATTCATTTTCTACTACGGTGAGAGGGTTTTATCTGTAATATGGGGGAAGGTTTTTCATTAATTGCTTCTGCTCTCTGAACTCGGCGACCTTTCCAAGTCTTTTCGGGTGTTCCTTCGGTGGCAGTGTTTGTAAGGTGTGATAACATCGGCCGGCCGGAGTGGCCGTGCGGTTCTGGGCGCTACATTCTGGAACCGAGCGACCGCTACAGTCGCAGGTTCGAATTCTGCCTCGGTCATGGATGTGTGTGATGTCCTTAGGTTAGTTAGGTTTAATTAGTTCTAAGTTCTACGCGACTGATGACCTCAGCAGTTAAGTCGCATAGTGCTCAGAGCTATTTGAACAATTTTTATGATAACATCTCGCTGTAGTCTCCGTACATCCTGCAGTTATCATCCGTTCCTTGGTCCTTCTGGATATATTTCCGGTAGCTGCTCGTCGTAATGGCTTCATCTTGTATCGCTGACAGAGACTCCTCCTTGCGTGCGCCAGCTAGTTGTTCGATGTTTGGAACATGCTATGATCCTGGCTGAGATCGTTCACAAATTCCCGACGTAATTAAAATGAAATGAATACCCCCAGCTGCATACAGGCGTTGATACAAGTCAACGGGGACAGTTGATAAGGTGCGCCCCGACCGGGACTCCAACCCGGGATCTTCTGCTTACATGTCAGACGCTCTATTCATCTGAGCCACCGAGGAAAGAGAGGATAATACGACTGCAAGGACTTATCTCTGGCACGCCTCCCGTGAGAACCCACATTCGTAACTTATTGTCCCGCACTATAGTCATAGTGCCCCTGCCCATTATACTCACTACTCGCGGCTTTTTGCCGATTCCCGTAAGAGTTCGGGCATTGTTTGTGCATCCGCACAGAAGATGGTCAAATGGCCGGTGAGCCTTATATATACTAGGTGTGGCTAGAAAAAAACCGCACTAGTACTGGTGAAACAATAAAACGAATGCAATAAGGCTGAAAGTCGCGTGGCCTGTCACGTGACCCTCGCTCCGCCTACTGCTCGAGTTTCATCTGCCTCCTGCACTCAGTCTGCCAGTGGCGTCTGTTTTAAGTAGTTGACGTTTTGTCTGTGCGTCGGAAAATGTTGAGTGTACAGAAAGAACAGCGTGTTAACATCAAATTTTGTTTCAAACTAGGAAAATCTGCAAGTGAAACGTTTGTAATGTTACAACAAGTGTACGGCGATGATTGTTTATCGCGAACACAAGTGTTTGAGTGGTTTAAACGATTTAAAGATGGCCGCGAAGACACCAGTGATGACACTCGCACTGGCAGACCATTGTCAGCAAAAACTGATGCAAACATTGAAAAAATCGGTAAACTTGTTCGACAAGATCGCCGTTTAACAATCAGAGCAGTGTCTGAGTTAACAGGAGTTGACAAGGAAAGTGTCGAACAAGTTTACCGATTTTTTCAATGTTTGCATCAGTTTTTGCTGACAATGGTCTGCCAGTGCGAGTGTCATCACTGGTGTCTTCACGGCCATCTTTAAATCGTTTAAACCACTCAAACACTTGTGTTCGCGATAAACAATCATCGCCGTACACTTGTTGTAACATTACAAACGTTTCACTTGCAGATTTTCCTAGTTTGAAACAAAATTTGATGTTAACACGCTGTTCTTTCTGTACACTCAATATTTTCCGACGCACAGACAAAACGTCAACTACTTAAAACAGACGCCACGGGCAGACTGAGTGCAGGAGGCAGATGAAACTCGAGCAGTAGGCGGAGCGAGAGTCACGTGACAGGCCACGCGACTTTCAGCCCTATTGCATTCGTTTTATTGTTTCACCAGTACTAGTCCGGTTTTTTTTCTAGCCACACCTCGTATATGAAGATGGTATCTGTCCTTTCGGACATGTCCGAAAGGACAGATACCATCGGTGACCATGCAGCTCGTTAGAATGAAATTACAATTAAATGAATACCCCTAGCTGCATACAGCCGTTGATATAAGTCAAAAGGGACAGTTGGAAATGTGTGTCCCGATCGGGACTCGAACCCGGCATCTCCTGCCTCATGTCTAAAAGAACAGCTACCATCTTCATATATATAATTCCCGATGTACGTCTTCTCTAATTCAACCTACACTGTCGAGATACATTAATGTGACCGCCACCTATGGTCAAAGTCAACGTGCAATAACCATTAACACATGGCAGGTGACGCACTAACAGTGGAGGGTATCTAAAGCGAGTCGGGTGAGGGGGGGGGGGGGACGCCGCAGAAAACAGTGCAGCCCTTGACGAAATGCGGAAACGGAGCGATTTATCTGACGTTCAGATGCACATGTTCACTGACTTTCGGACTAAAAGCGGAAACTTTTCCGAAACAGCTGACAAGGGGAGGCCGCCAATTGTGAAATTCAGATTCGATTCATACTGCGCTTAATAAAAGCTCATGGCCAGAGGTGTAATGTGGAAAAGCACCAAGATGCACTTCTCAGCCGTTGTCGAGAAAATCGACAGTGAAAAGAAACCGTTGCGGTGAAATAAACTCTACGACTAACAATTTTCTACATCGTCGTGGCGCAGCCGTAAGTGCTCGGGTTCGTAATCCGAAGGTCGCCGGATCGAATTTCGCGTCATGCAACATTTTTTTAATTATTAGTTTTTTGTAATTTATAGCTTATGCATGTTGGTGAAGGCGGATCGCTCTCCAATTGTGTCGCCTCCATTTTTCCGTTTGTTTAACAGGGTGTACCAAAGCTCTCACGTCCGCACTGATTTTCGACGATGCTATAAGTTGCGCTAGGGACCGCATCTACCTTCTTTCGAAGTTAGCAGGCAACTACGCTGTTATGCGGCGGCTCGTTTCGGCCCATTCAACCTCTGTCCAAGTGTAACGAGCGAGTAACGGAGTTTATATTTCATACCTGCCACAGCAAATTTGTGTTCGTGGGGTTTCTATTCTAATTCCAACGTTTGACTTACGCTATACGTATTCGTTTCGGAATATCGTTTCTACGTCTTCCGTTAACTATACGTGGTTAACATTATGAAGACAATTAATAACATTTGTGAAATACAACTTTGTTTGCGGAAAACATAATGATGATCGAAGTCGCCAGTTTTTCCACGACAAACGACTTTCAACAACTTATTATATGCATAATTGTTGCAACCGATTGCCGGGAATTATATATATATATATATATATATATATATATATATATATATATATATATGTGTGTGTGTGTGTGTGTGTGTGTGTGTGTGTGTGTATACACACACATTTGAATTACAAAAATCAAATACTAAAAAAAAAGTTTACATGGCGCGAGATTCGATCCGGCGACCTTCGGATTACGAACCCGAGCGCTTACCGCTGCACCACGACGCTGTACGAAATTATTAATCGTAGAGAGTATTTCACCGCAACGGTTTCTTTTAACTGTCGATTTTCTCGACAACGGCTGAGAAGTGCATCTTGGTGCTTCGCCACACTACACCTCTGGCCTTCAGCTTTTATTATGCGCAGTATGAATCGAATCTGAATTTCAGAATTGGCGGCCTCCCCTTGTGAGTTTCTAAACTTCTCGCGTGCCGCCTAGATTAAAGTATACCGTGCATGTCAAAGTGGTGCTATCCAAAACCACTGCCGAGGCTCCTGTGGTGCACCCTGGGCTATATAGATGACAGGGTGATCAAGCTATGCATGGGCGAATAGACGTGCATCTGTTGAGCAACTGTCCACCCAGGTGAACCACGAGGCAACCAACAGTGTCTCCTCAACGACAGTTCAGCAAACGTTGCTGCCTATGGCCCTCCGCAGCAGGCGTCTGATTCATGCACCCATGTTGACTGCTGTTCATGGGCGAGAAATTTGCACGCCAATACTGCAACGGGACGTCCAGTCAGTAGCGACAGGTGACCTTTTCGGATGAATCACGTTTTATGCTCCATCACACGGGTGGCTGTTGGCGTGTACGGCGTGAAACGCCTGAAAGCAAACATCCTGCAACAAATGGTGGAAGGGTCCCGACCTGAAGGCATTCCCTATGTGATTTCGTCATTCTGGAAGGCACAGTGGATGAACACAAGTATTTATGTATCCGTGGGGACCAAGTCCAACCCTGCATACAATTCGTTTTTCCCAGCACGATGGCTTTTACGACCACGTCTAAGCAAAGCACCAGCACAGCGCTCAGTGTAAGTGTGGGGTTCGAAGAGTACAAGAATGAATTTGCACTAATCCCCTGGTCCCCAAAGTCCCCGGATTTAAACCCATGAGAGAGTCTGTGGGATCATTTCGATCGGACTGTTCGCACTAAGGATGCTCAACTGAGAAATCTAGCGCATATGGCAGTGGTACTGGAATCGGTATGGCTTCACATCCCTCTCGGTGCCTTCCAGAACCTCACTGACACTCTTCCTGCACATCTTGAAGCGGCAAGCGATGCAAAATGTGGTTATTCGGGCTTTTGACAGGTAGGCACATTAATATGACCGGACAGTGTATTACCCTCCTGTCATTTATTTCACTGTGAGGCCTTGCGAAAGTTCCGGATGTTTATTCCAGATACAGTGGTGTTAATCAGTGCTACTGATGGTCTCTGGAGTGATTAATTGCTTTTGTGAAAACAGTTTCTCTGGTTACAAACTTGTTACTAGACTATTAGTATTTTTATCTCTAATATTACACTAAGTGCCTTTTTTGCACGTCATCAAGATAAACATCCTTTTGCAATGAAGTTCCGAACGTACATTTTGATGTTATAAATCTCCACCAGTGTTTGACATTACGCAGAAATTTCTCTGTTTGAGTACATGTTGATGGGTCTCCACATTCTGCAATGTGCTTCACGAGTCAGCAGGTGATTTGTAATGTTTCTAAAATGCTTACCTGGTGAAGGGCGTTTTCTGGGCCAAACTGCCGACGTACAGCAGCGTTGTTTGAGCCTTCCTCCAGCAGCACTGTCTGTTACTGAGTGTATGACGTACGTTTGCTGTTACTGAGATCTTTCTTACCTCTGTTTCCGGGATTCGTTATTGGCTGTGTAGTGTTTTCGGTGAAATAAACAGATGTATGACGACATAAAAAAGTCTTTTGTATGTTTACTGTGGCAAAACATCATGGATTCAGATTCAAGTCGTGTTTTACGTATTTGTAATTTGTGTAATTATTTTGAAAGCAGTGAAGGCACCATAAAAGCCTTCGATGACATTTTGAACGCCAATGAACTTTGACGAAAGAAGTGGATGACACGATGATTAAAATTTCGGTTTCAATTCTGTACATGAAAGAAACGTTTACTGAGTATCACTTTCATTAGTAGGAGAAATGAAGAAATTGGTGTTACCCTTTCAACACCTAGGACTAGCCCACATATAGATTTGTAACCATCAAAGACCTAAATCTGCTTAAAAAAAGTTGATTCATTAATTTTTCAGTATTTCGCGAGTTCAATAAGGCGTTTATTTTCTAATGGATGCCTGGTGTTCTAAATTTTCTTCCTTACTGATCTTACCAAACTGTTATCTTACCATGGATGGCTTAGCACCTGAGCCACTAACCTGTCTATTCTTCTCGTAAGGGTTTCCCATTGATATCTTTGTTCTCCAGTATTTCTGTTAACTCTTTGTTTCACACTTTCTTTACCAACTTTATTAATTTTTAGAAACTTTCTCCTGTTCTCGTAGGATACACGTTTCACTTGTATGTAGTGCTGCATTGCATACACCTGCGTCGCTAATGAAGTCATAAATAATACTGTAATATGTGATACCATAAATTCTATTGTTGTAGAAAGTTTTATTCTTTCATTATAATTTGCCGCAATACCCTCCTTGCTTTGATCATGTCGTGTTGTTTTGCTGCCACTACGGGAAAAAGAGGTACAAAAAAGTTAAGCTGTCCTCGGTAATCGGATATGCATCAAGTTTCTGCACTCTCCTGAACTGAATCCACATTTGTATTAAGGAGACAAACCACTTCATCCGACATCCCATGTGTCATAATATTGTGGACGACTAATACAATAGTTCTTAGATATTTAGCATGACACCTTATTATGACGTTCATTCAATTTGTGTGAACTATTTTTCAGTTTAAAAAGATGAAATACCGGTACATGTATAAACAGGTTTTCTCACCACTACCAAATGCTAATAGCAGACAACACAAGGTTACAAGTTCCCACTGGAAGTTGAATGATTATTGTGAACCAGTTGTTTGAGTGCTGAAAAAACACAGAAGCTAAAATGAATGAACTTTTATGACTTAATAGTTACAATCAGCCACTAAGCTATTACGAAGTTGCATATTTCTCTGCACTGGAAAAACTCGAGACAACAATCACACCCTGAAGGAGTCTACGAAGCCAAGATATAACCAGCGAAGTGCCAGGTCTATAATTTTATGAAAGCGGATATGACTACTTTCAGTTTTACGAAGAATGACTGATATCTATAAGATTGATACGCCGTTATAAAAACAATTATTTTATTTATTTATTTATTCATTTATTTATTTAACTTGATGTTATTAGAGCCATCAGGCCCTCTCTTACATCGGATCCGGATTTCACACATACTATATATATATAACACCATAGTTACCGAAGAAAATAACAATTTAGAATGACAATTACTATTAAAATGATTTGAGTGTCTGTGTTTGTAAAGAACATTGACTGTAAAGTAACAAATTTAATACTGGCATTACTTGTGTTACTACAGCTGCACCGAGCGAGGTGGCGCAGTGGTTAGCACACTGGACTCGCATTCGGGAGGACGACGGTTCAATCCCGTCTCCGGCCATCCTGATTTAGGTTTTCCGTGATTTCCCTAAATCGTTTCAGGCAAATGCCGGGATGGTTCCTTTGAAAGGGCACGGCCGATTTCCTTCCCAATCCTTCCCTAACCCGAGCTTGCGCTCCGTCTCTAATGACCTCGTTGTTGACGGGACGTTAAACACTAACCACCACTACAGCTGCAGCCAGTAATAGTGATAATAGTAATAATAATAATAATAATAATAATAATAATAATAATAATAATATAATCACTTTATAATAATAATAATGAAAATTATTGTGACGTTAATAACAATAATAACAGTGGCAGATAAGAGAAGAATTTCTAAGTCTACAAAACGATGTTTCCTGATATAGTTAGTTTTGGAAAAAGGAAATTTAAGGAGACTACATCGGTTAAGAATACTGGAAAATAAGGACTGTCGGGCTGGAGATGTAACGCGCTTTCCTGAACTATTCTTACAAATTTAAACCTCGATTCTACTTCGGCAAAAATGATTTTACTTTATCGCTTGTTAGTCTTACCCGGAATTATTTATTTGATGTGAAATTCCCAAGATGTTCACGATCTTCAAAAATGGCTCTGAGCACTATGGGACTCAACTGCTGAGGTCATTAGTCCCCTAGAACTTAGAACTAGTTAAACCTAACTAACCTAAGGACATCACAAACATCCATGCCCGAGGCAGGATTCGAACCTGCGACCGTAGCGGTCTTGCGGTTCCAGACTGCAGCGCCTTTAACCGCACGGCCACTTCGGCCGGCTCACGATCTTCGTTGAATTTTTTTACGTAAGGTATATGGTAGTGTTGGCAATGAGGTTTAAGTCACGGGACCGTTAGCTGAAGACATGTGATCGTCCATGGTAGGTCACACAAGAAGTAACGAACCGTCGCTAAGAAGCAGGTATATTCTTCTTGACAACAATTAGAGGTTTTCGTTAGCACATCGCGGTCTTCAACGGTCATCTCCGGACCGCGACGTAACGGCTTCTTCCCAGTGAGCTCGAAAGAATGAAATTGGGCACAAGGGCCCAACAGATACGGTGGCGGTCCGAAAGGATTCAGCTGTGTCCACGAGTCGCATCGCGGCCCAGGTGCCGGCGAGTCGCCTGTTGCGCTTCCCACAGAGATGCGCGCGCCGGCAGGGGCACACACACACACACGCGCGCATTTCAATGACAAAGGGCGCGGCCGAACCGGTCAGCGAGTGACCACTTGCCTCCTCACGCTCGCGCTTTTAATATAAACCGCCTGCCTCTAACAGGACGACCCGGTTCCGCTACAACCGCGGCAGCGGCGGCTACACTGCCACCGGCCTCTGAATGGGATCCGAGTGACCACGGGATCAAAGGGGCGCGCCATCCGCCTTTGCTCCCGACTGGACAGTCCGGTTGCGGAGGGAGGCGCCCGTGAGAACCTGCCGGCGCGAAGGGGTTGCGATGACCAGCTGGGCCTCCGGGAGTCGGAGACTGGACAGTCCAGTTCCGCGGCCAAAGGGCTAGCGCTAGGCTGGGCAGGGCCGGATCGGGTTAATACTTAATATCCATCGGCCGCCGGCAGTTTATTCAAAGCGGAGCGGCAGCCCTAGATGGTGCGATACTGCTGTTGGCTGACTAACCTGTTTCCCCGCCGCGACCACTGGGCCCTACCTGCAGATGACCAACTGGACGAGTTCTGCCGTGGGAAGGCGGCTGCCTGCCCGCTGCTGGTGACTGACCATCCGTTGGCACCCAACGTGAATCGGAGCCGCGTTTAAAGGAAAGAACGTGTTTTCTGTTGGAGGCTGGCGCGACCTTCCGAGAAGGGTTAACGGGAACCTGCCACCACCCGTACAATAGACGGGCCGGAATTTTTCGACCATCGCCTCAGTCCACTAGTTTGCCGCCGGTCCCTTACTGCTCCGTGCCCAAATCTTACAGACGAAATTTCAAAGGGGTGACCTTTCACTTCCGGCCAACGGACTTTACCTCTGTCTCTTCGACAATTCTTCGAGTTGACAGGTATTTTGTTTGCTTCCTCAAAGGATAACTTGGACTTATCTTTTTTCCCTACCGCACTACGAGTACTTTCCCACATCAAATGACATAGCTAGACAGAAAATAACGGCTCCTAACGGCAAGATCACGAACGAAGGCCTCTTAAGTGAGCCGTACAAAAAATTTCAATGTCAACGTACTTTACAGTTCCACAGCCAGAAAATTTCGTTATAATATAGATCTAAGGGCAAAACTTGAAGCGCGACTTTCACATACGCTGGCACGTGGCAAATCCAGTAAGGGCCCTAGCAGTATTAACTGTTATATTGTACTGAAACTAAAAATAGCTTCTGGAAAATGAAGACAAAACTGCCAAATAGCTGCATTATCATTTTATTTATTCTACAACAAGCCTCGAGATCATTATATCATCTAGACGACAGTCATACCGGCTTTCTACTACGAACCACTGTTATCATATACCGCGAAGCGTTACACATTTTAAATATCTGTATATGTATCTGTATAGTTCGTGCAGCCCATTGGTAATATTATGTTAATGACTACGCCAAATGTAAAGACTATTTCCTAGCTCGTCGGAATTCGTTACTTCCTTTTTGAAACAATTAGTAGCTCTGGAGCGTCACCGGAACAAATTACATCAAAGTAGTTCAAATTCCGCGGTTCCGATCAAGATTTTCGAGAGACTTCCCTTAGTTATCTGTCGAACGCTGGAACTGGAAGTCCTCTCACAGATATTCACAATTAAGAACCTTTCAACCATACATCCAGCTTGCAATTCGGCCCCTTAAAGGGCAACATCAAGCACGGAGCCCAGTTTAAAGGACCTTTCAAAATAATGTTACATGTTAACGCACCTTATACCCCTTTCATCAAAAACCTTCGTCAGAAATTGGATCTAACACAGGAATTGACTTAATAATATAAAGCTGGAGAGTCAGTTACACCTGGCTGTGGGGAAAGTCGTAGTTTGTCTACGAAAATGCTTGCTTGCAAATCACATTCTCGACCTGTATTGGTATCATGTTCAATAGTGTTGGATCCATATCTCGCTTAATTAATTCGACTGCATACAAGGAACACTGATGCGAATAACCAGCTGGTGTGACAATGGAAACAAAAGTAAACTATAGGCCACATGAATAAAAAATGCCTCGCGAAAACCTGCATCGAAAATTCAGCGCATGGATATTCAGAATTTTATCTTTTAATATTTTTCAGACATGTCCTTTCGCTCCTTCAGCGGCCCCATAAATTAAATAATAGTTCACCAAACGGCTTGCAAGTTGTTACTCTTCCCACCCTCCTTTCGTTGTTTGAACGAAATGAAATATTGTCACATCCCTAAATTAACACATGATGCAGTGGCTAAGGTAGCCTAGTGTACCCACGGCACATTGCCCTACCCTTGTGCAATTCTTGGTGACGCTCCATCAATAGTGATCATATCGATGACGGGATGTTGAAGCCTAATCTTGTTCTCGAAAGGAAAAATTATTCCTCGTTAGGTGATCGTGAAGTATAGAGAACTGGAATGAGACTCAATTGTAGGTGGCTTACCAATATGGCGTTGCCAACAACAACAAAAAAATATTGAGACGAATGACTCGGTGTCATTCTGAAGGAAAAATTTCGATTTTTACAAGATAGTGAATGAACGAACACGAAAGAGTCGTCACGGCTGAAGACGCCTTCCAGATGGAGGGCGCACGCCTCGACCTTCGCTCCGTGGAACGTGGTCGCCGACTGAGAGTAGCCGAGCAGCCACTTCGACTCTGGTCAGAGGCGAACCGGTACCCGCTGGACTGGCCGGCAAGTCTGCAGAGGCCGGCGGAACCTGTGGGTGGCGCGGCGCGAGGCAACGGGAGCAGGTCTCGCGGGTCGGGTCGTGCAACTGCGGAATTTGGCGCCTCGGCGAGTGGTCCAGAACAGGAAGCGGCCGGCGAGCGGAGTGCCTGGCGGAAGCCGGGAGAGGCCGCCGCGGCCGGCTACTGGTTCCAGGAAACTGGTTGCCTTCGCGAGCCCACGCATCCACTTCCAGATCTGTCCCTCTGCAAAACATTGCCAGGTGCATCCGAAAGAGTACTTTTACTGTTAATACGTTGAAGCTCCAAAGAAACTCGTATAGGCATGCTTATTCAAATACAGAGGCATGTAAACAGGCAGGGTACGACGCTGCGGTCGGCAACGCCTATGTAAAACAGCAAGTGTCTGGCGTAATTGTTAGATCCGTTAATACTGTTTCAATGGCAGATTATTAAGACTCAAGTGAGTTTGAGCGTGGTGTTATAGACGTCGCAAGGTCGATGGGACACAGCATCTCCGAGGTAGTGATGAAGTGGGGATTTTTCGTACGACCATTTCACGAGTGTACCGCGAATATCAGGAATCAGGTAAAACATCAAATTTCCGACATCGCTGCGGGCGGAAAAAGATCCTGCAAGAACGGGACCAACGACGATTGAAGAGAAACGTTTAACGTGACGCCGGCCGAAGTGGCCGTGCGGTTAAAGGCGCTGCAGTCTGGAACCGCAAGACCGCTACGGTCGCAGGTTCGAATCCTGCCTCGGGCATGGATGTTTGTGATGTCCTTAGGTTAGTTAGGTTTAACTAGTTCTAAGTTCTAGGGGACTAATGACCTCAGCAGTTGAGTCCCATAGTGCTCAGAGCCATTTGTTTAACGTGACAGAACTGCAACCCTTCCGCAAATTGGTGCAAATGTCAATCCCGGGCCATCGACAAGTGTCAGCGTGCGGATCATTCAACGAAACATCATCGATATGGGCTTTCGGAGCCTGCACGACACAAAGCTTTACGCCTCGCCTGGGCCCGTCAACACCGACATTGGACTGTTGATGACTGGAAATATGTTGCCTGGTCGAACGAGTCTCGTTTCAACTTGCATCAAGCGGATGGACGTGTACGGGTATGGAGACATCCTAATGAATCCATGGACGCTGCATGTCAGCAGGGAACAATTCAAGCTGGTGTGGAGCGTGTACATTTGGAGTGATAAGGGATCCCTGATACGTCTAGAAGCGACTCTGACAGGTGACACGTACGTAAGCATCCTGTCTGATCACCTGCATCCATTCATGTCCATTGTGCTTTCCGACGGACTTGCACAATTCCACCAGGACAATGCGACATTCCACTCGTCCAGAATTGCTACAGAATGGCTCCGGGAACACTCTTTTGAATTTAAACAGTTACGCTGACCACCAAACTCCCCAGACATGAATATCTGAGATGCCTTGTGACGTGCTGTTCAGAAGAGATCTGTATCCTTTCATACTCTTACGTTTTTTGGACAGCCCTGCAGGATTCATGGTGTCAGTTCCCTCCATCACTACTTCAGACATTATGGGACATGCCACGTCGAGTTGTGGCACTTCTGCATGTTCCGGGGGGCCCCTACACGCTATTAGGTAGGTGTCCAGGATCTTTGGCTCTGCGGTGTATTCTTGAAAGTGTTTCTCCTACAATGAGAAACGCATCTTGAGAGAAGTGGCTACTTTAATAATAATTTTTGACCTCATAATTGGAACGTCAGCGATCTTGTATCGTATGTAAAAAAAAAAGTTCAAATCGCAAATGGCTTTATTTTTATGGTATGATGACCAGTCTCATTCGTATATAGACCATCAACAGACAGGTCATGTCTCTGAAGTTAATAAAGGCCCATACCATTAACGTCGATATGTAGGAGTATTTTGGAACAGATATTGTGTTCGAACATTATGAATTACCTCGTAGAAAACGGTATAATGATACACAGTCAACACGGATTTAGAAAACATCGCTCTTGTAAAACACAATTAGCTCTTTCCTCGCACGAAGTGTTGAGAGCTATTGACAAGAGATTTCAAATTGATTCCGTGTTTCTGGATTTCCGGAACTCTTGACACTGTACAACACAAGCGGCTTTTAGTGGAATTGCGTGCTTATGGAATATCGTCTCAGTTATGTGACTGGATTCGTAATTTCCTGTCAGAGATGTCACAGTTCGTAGTAATTGACGAAAAGTCATCGAGTAAAACAGATGCGATTTCTGACGTTTGTTGAGATAGTGTTATAGGCCCTTTGCTGTTCCTTATTTATGAAAGCGATTTGGGATACAATATGAGCAGCCGTTTTAGACTGCTTGCAGATGACGCTGTCGTTTATCTACTAGTAGTCATCGTAAAATCAAAACAAATTGCAAAACGATTTAGAAAAGATATTTGAATGGTGCGAAAATTGGCAGTTGACTCTAAATAACGAAAAGTGTGAGGTCATCCACATGAGAGCTAAAAGGAATTCTTTAAACTTCGGTTACACGATAAATCAGTCAAATCTAAAGGCCGTAAAATCAACTAAATACCTAGGAATTTCAATTACGAACAATTTAAATTGGAAAGGACACATAGAAACTGTTGTGGAGAAGGCTAACCAAAGACTGTGTTTTATTAGCAAGACACTTAAAAAATGTAACAAATCTGGACTGCTTATACTACCCTTCTCCGACCTCTTTTAGAATACTGATGCGCTGTGTGGGATCCTTACCAGATATGTTTGACGGCGTAAAGAAATTTCAATCACCAACTTTCTCCTCCGAATGCGAAAATATTTTGTTGACGCCGACCTGCATAGGGAGAAACGATCACCATAATAAAATAAGGGAAATCAGAGCTCGAGCGGCAAAAATATAGGTATTCGTTTCTTCCGCGCGCTATACGAGATTGGAATAATAGACAATTGTGAAGCTGGTTCGATGAACTCACTGACAGGCACTTAAATGTAATTTGCAGAGTATCCATGTAGATGTAGAAGTGGACCAGGAATAAAACAGATATCCACCTCAAATGACATTAGATAAACAACGCAAAAAATAAAATGAAAATACTTCGTGTATACGCCTATTGGTGACGCGTGGGTGTGAGAAGCTACTGTCCGCAACTGCTAGCTAGCGTATGGACGCCAACGAGCTATAAAGAGAGAGAGCTGCGCTCATCGATCGGCGAGTGATCAGATGCAGAATCAGTACATCTACATCTACATTTTGGAAAGAAGGATTGTCTGTATGCTTTTGTGTGGGCTCTAATCTCTCTGATTTTATCCTCATGGTCTCTTCGCGAGATATACGTAGGAGGGAGCAATATACTGCTGGACTCTTCGGTGAAGGTATGTTCTCGAAACCTTAATAAAAGCCCGTACCGAGCTACTGAGCGTCTCTCCTGCAGAGTCTTCCACTGGAGTTTATCTGTCATCTCCGTAACGCTTTCGCGATTACTAAATGATCCTGTAACGAAGCGCGCTGCTCTCCGTTGGATCTTCTCTATCTCTTCTATCAACCCTATCTGGTACGGATCCCACACCGCTGAGCAGTAGTCAAGCAGTGGGCGAACAAGCGTACTGTAACCTACTTCCTTTGTTTTCGGATTGCATTTCCTTAGGATTCTTCCAATGAATCTCAGTCTGGCATCTGCTTTACCGACGATCAAAAAAATGGTTCAAATGGCTCTGAGCACTATGGGACTTAACATCTATGGTCATCAGTCCCCTAGAACTTAGAACTACTTAAACCTAACTAACCTAAGGACATCACACAACACCCAGTCATCACTAGGCAGAGAAAATCCCTGACCCCGCCGGGAATCGAACCCGGGACCCCGTGCTCGGGAAGCGAGAACGCTACCGCGAGACCACGAACTGCGGACTACCGACGATCAACTTTATATGATCATTCCATTTTAAATCACTCCTAATGCGTACTCCCAGATAATTTATGGAAGTAACTGCTTCCAGTTTCTGACCTGCTATTTTGTAGCTAAATGATAAGGGATCTATCTTTCTATGTATTCGCAGCACATTACACTTGTCTACATTGAGATTCAATTGCCATTCCCTGCACCATGCGTCAATTCGCTGCAGATCCTCCTGCATTTCAGTACAATTTTCCATTGTTACAACCTCTCGATACACCACAGCATCATCTGCAAAAAGCCTCAGTGAACTTCCGATGTCATCCACCAGGTCATTTATGTATATTGTGAACAGCAACGGTCCTATGACACTCCCCTGCGGCACATCTGAAATCACTCTTACTTCGGAAGACTTCTCTCCATGGAGAATGACACGCTGCGTTCTGTTATCTAGGAACTCTTCAATCCAATCACACAATTGGTCTGATAGTCCATATGCTCTTACTTTGTTCATTAAACGACTGTGGGGAACTGTATCGAACGCCTTGCGGAAGTCAAGAAACACGGCATCTACCTGTGAACCCGTGTCTATGGCCCCCTGAGTCTCGTGGACGAATAGCGCGAGCTGGGTTTCACACTACCGTCTTTTTCGAAACCCATGCTGATTCCTACAGAGTAGATTTCTAGTCTCCAGTAAAGTCATTATACTCGAACATAATACGTGTTCCGAAATTCAGTAATGTTAAGACACACAAAACAGCGTGTATAATGATTATAAAATTTCCATACAGTATATGCGTAACATTAAAACGTTAGGTACAAAAGAATTAAGGTAAGTAGTTGTATTACTCCTGGCCTACTTTATTAATTTCAGAGATATTACTGATCTGATGATGGTCTATGTACTACTGAAACCGGTTACCGTGTCGTAAAAGTGAAAAACACTTGCGATCTGGACTGATTGTTTGTTACATATCTACTTTAATAGCTCTGTACAGTCTGCAGGAGTAATAACATTCGAAAGTCAAGAAAGCTCAGGTGTATGTGTGAGGCTGGGTTTCAGCTTATCATCACGGTTAGATCTCGAAGAAATTTGAAACTTATTGTACTGCTCTTTAAGCACATTTATGAGATCCTGAAGACAAATCGGAGAACGAATTTGGTTTTACTACTAGAATATCGAAAATAAATGCTAATGAAACAGGGAACAGTAACTGCTCTTCGGGACCGATGACCGTAGCAGTCTGGTCCCTTTAATCTCCCAAACCAACCAACCAACTGCTCTTCTGTTGTTATATTTCTCCGTTTATATCCCCTGTTAAATTTTAAGCAAGTATTTCAGATTGTTTGGCTGATGTGGCTGATTTAACAACTCTCGTGTGGGGACTGCAAATCTGTCGTTATATCAACACTATGTAATTGCTCATGAAGCAAAATTTCCTGTACAAAATGCATTTTCGTGTAAATATGTATGATTCAATTGAATATCGTATACAGTTTCCCTAATGCGATTTTTAAACCATTTCACCTAGCCAGTAACACAGAATTCAAAACGTTAACATACAATTTTTCATTCGTTTTCGGAGGTGACAAATTAGAAAAATACCCAAGCGCTAACTGGGGAATGAAAACTGAACCTTCTGAGTACTAGCTCCCATCTCAACAAACTGGCCCGGCAACAGACATACCTTTCCATACTCAGTCCGTCATTGTGTATACGGAAAGTGAGAAATTTCTCAGCGCACTCAACTGATAATTGAATAGTGTTATAAGTCTATGAATTGCAAGCGCTGCACCTAGTGACATTTCCAGGGGCTTAGCTTTTCAAATCCACAAGGCGTTTCGATTAGCTTCACTGGGTGATGAAATAAATGGAGCAACATAACATGGTGTTGAAATATACGCAATATGAGATTCATCAGATTCGGTGTAGTACATTCGTAACCTCTGACAACGAATGATGATGTGAACTGAGTAAGTATTCCTTTTCGATATGAGGACTGGTGCCTCAAAATGCTATGAAAGATATCCTCTGGGTGGAAGCAAAGATATTATGCAAAGAAACTTCTACCCTATTCAGCACCATGACTAATTTATCTGCCAGCTATTATCTCACAGGTAATCTTTGGAGCTAACCTTTGGCGTAGTTGGACAAAAGAGATTAACTATAACTTAAACATGAAGTTGGAAGAGATATCGCAGAAAAAGAGATAAAAACAGGCTTCTTTGCAAGTGAACTGCTGCAAGCGAGGCAAGGTAAGCTGTATAGTTGGAACAGTGAAGTTTTCTCTCACGTTAATAAATGTTTCGATGACAAACACAAATAGCGATACGGGAAGAAATTTCTGAGAGAATTAGGCGCAAATCATTGAGTGAAACTCAAAAACAAGGCTGAGAATGTACTAGAGGCGCAGCATTCGTGAACTAGTACGAGAAAGTTTCAAAACTGCAAGGAAACCACGGCCAATATAGAAGTACTCACCGAAGTTGGTGACGAAAATTGTTTGAATAAAATCTGTTCAAATGAAAGGATCCGCCTAATGGAATGATTCGTAAATCACTCGAGGTAACAGGGCTTGGAAAAGCAAATGTAGACTACAGTTTTTATGAGAAACATTAAAAATAACCAGTTTTAGAAAATATTTAGTTTATGGTAAACCTTCAGAGACAGATGGCAATGGACGGAAGGAAATGTAAGAATGGACCGCTGTCAAAAGTTGATGTAGACAGAATGGTCTGTTAACGGATATTAAGAGCAAGAAATGCGTCACTGCGGAGTTTTGATCTAGCCTGCATCGCACAGTATGACGCGCTGTCGATTTACCATATCCGAAATATTTTAAGTGATACACCCTGTTTGGTTGTATATCAGTTTAAAAATCCACTGAATACTTCAGAAAACAAGACGAGTGTCGTTTTAGAAGTCGAAGAGCTAGGCGCAACAAATCAGTACATTCCAGACATGCTGTTTACTTTTTGCGGTAGGAATACAAATAGAGTTCTGTCGATGCCATTACAAGTGAATTCGTATTGGCACAATTTTTCAAAGTCCTTCACGATAATGGTGCTCCAGAATTTTCTTGGAGCATGAGTAACGATGATAAGTGGATCAATTAATGTGGTAATTGGATAATGTCATCTAAGAATTTTAAAAGGTGTTGACAGATTAATGAAATTACAATTTTTTTTAAAAATATTCGCTATCGTAATTAGCGTTACGACGAGTGTAATATGTTGTATTGCCGAAAGCGTTCTATATAACTCTAAATAAATGGGAACCGGTTAAACAAATTTCAACATTGGGTCCGCATGTACAAGAAGTATTTCACCAACGGAGCGCAATAAATAAATATACGCACCTGACGCTCACAATTTTTTTATCCCATTAGCTTGATTATTCATGAAGTATCCTCAAGTTTGCCTTGAGAATTTTTTTGAAAGTTCAGGAATTAAGAATTCAATTTCCTCGCCAAATTACACCGACGTAAATTTAATTCAGAACTGACGAGAAAAATCTTCGGTAGATCAGGGATGTGAGTAAAACCTTTTTAGGTACATGTGAGTTTCAAATGCTCTTGTAACATTCAGATACTATACTGTCCGAAATTACATGAGTGAGATGATATATTTTACCAAAAAAACGTAGTGAATAAAATCTTACCATACGTAAATGTTGCACTGAGATATTCCCTTCGTCTCCACCAGAGCGGCGTTCGTTTGCGTTTGCACCATGGCGTCAAGAAAAACTGTGAGTGCTTTGTATTGACCCATTTTAAGGCGGCGTAATGCTGAATCAACGTCGAGTCTAAGCATAGCTAGGCATAATCAAAGTGGGTTCACAACAGAGGGCAGTAAAGCGTTAGTCAGATCAATATATTGCACTTTTCGGTGGTGTATTTAATGTTCAGGTTCCACTACAGCTTGTTGCCATGGGAAAGACCGAGAATTTCAACCGCTGTCTGGACCCATAAGTCAAATGGTACTATGCTCAAAGTGTGGTACCTGGCAACCGTTACATGCTAAATACGGCTACTACCGCTTTTTTTTTATCAAAGATGATTAATCAATTAGCCTCACTATATGAGAATACGAGGGTTGTTTTTTAAGTAAGGACCGTTTTTATTTTTTAAAAAAGATACAAATACTTTTGTAAAAAAACTTTTATTTTCTGATTCTACACACTTTTACCTATTTTTCTACATAGTTGCCTTGTTTATTTAAGCACTTGTCATACCGTACAACTAAGTTTTTAATTCCCTCTTCAAAGAATTCGGCCGCCTGCTCCGACAGCCAAGAGTTCACGGCCGCTTTCACTTCATCGTCGTCATTGAAGCGCTGCCCGCCAAGATGGTGTTTCAGGTACCGGAAAAGGTGAAAATCGCTTGGAGCAAGGTCGGGGCTGTATGGTGCACGGTCCAAAACTTCCCAGCCAAAAGAATCAATCAAATCCCGAGTCTTTTGAGAGGTGTGAGGCCTAGCGTTATCGTGCAGGAGCAAAACTCCTTTTGTCAGCATGCCGCGCCTTTTGTTTTGAATTGCTCTGCGGAGCTTCTTTAGAGTTGCACAGTAGGCATCTGAGTTGATTGTCGTTCGGTGTGGCATGAAGTCCACTAGCAAAATACCGCGCCGCTCCCAGAACACAGTTGCCATAATCTTGCGCTTTGACAGCGTCTGTTTGGCTTTGACCTTGACGGGTGAGGTATTGTGTCGCCATTCCATCGATTGTCGCTTGCTTTTGGGAGTGATATGGGATACCCACGTTTCATCTCCAGTGACAATTTGACTCAACATGTCATCCCCTTCTTCCTCGTAACGAATCAAAAAGTCCAATGAAGTGGCAAATCTCTTCCCTTTGTGGTCCTCTGTGAGGAGTCTGGGTGCCCACCGCGAACACAGTTTCTTAAAGTTTAGGTTTTCAGACACAATTTTATACAAAACCGATCGTGAAACTTGTGGAAATTCCAAAGAAAGAGTGGAAATTGTGAATCTTCTGTCCTCACGAAACTTTGTTTCGACTGCAGCCACCAAATCATCAGTGATCACAGAAGGCCGGCCGTCATGGACGTTTTGACGGCCATTTTTAAACTCTCTAACCCATTGACGCACTTTACCTTCACTCATTGCATTCGAGCCATAAACTTCTGTTAACTGACGATGAATTTCTGCAGCTGATAGGCTTCTCGCGGTCAAAAAACGTATCGCTGACCGTATCTCACACGCGGCGGTCGATTCAATTTTCGTAAACATTATAAAGTAGCACAGCGATGCGTACACGTCAGCTACAGAGCTGCAACTTGCATCAGTGTGAACGGGAAGGATGCCGGCAAGTGGCGCGGTGGCTTGTTGCGCGGTCCGCGCGAACTATGGGACTATACGCGCGAACGGCCCTTACTTAAAAAACAACCCTCGTAATTTAGCCTTTGCTTGGTTCACTTTATGCGGGAGCAACCCTAATTAAAAGCAACATTGTAGACAGTGGACAAACAGAACTGCAAGTAATTAAGTTAAGAATAAGCGACATCCAGAAAAATCTGACTCACTCGCACAAGCAGTGATATAGCGTGCACAGCTTGTAGTACAGTTAGATAAAGTTGGAAATTGATCCTGAGAGATAAGCAAACAAAATGACTCACTTACTCTCTCCCACCTCATTCGCGGTGAGCTACAACGTCCTTCTCACACGCCTTAGCACAACGGAGAAAGGGTGACAAGTGCTGTACCTGGAATTAAAACACAAAGAAAAAGACAGAGGAGCTAAAGTAACTGACAGGAAAGTGTGACTGGATGACCATCACAAAAACGAGAGTGAACCAGTCCGTAAAACACCTTAAAGGTGCCAAAACTGAAAGTAAAACAAGAAACACGAGAGAAGAGCTAAAATAGCAGCATAGGTTAATGAGACTGGCTGACAACTTACAAAAACCGTTGGTGAGTCAGCGTCCCCGTTAACATATTAAAAACATTCCCCTTAAATTTTAGGAAACGAGTTTGACATATCACGAAACTCTAACCGCTTTCGTTTGTATGTCACTTAAACTAGAGGGCAGATCTTTCGGCAAGCCTGTCGCTGTCCTCTGGTCCGAAAAGAAACACAGTCTAGTAACATGTCGCGTACAGTGATCTGTACGCCTGAAGCACTACACTGGAGGGTCCTCTCGCCGGGTGAAGAAGCCACGCGTCACACGTCTCTGGCCTGTGTGAAGACGAGTACGGAGGCCCTCATCTCAGCTGTGTGTCTGGAAGAAGATACGCCTGGACCGCGTTGTGTGCTTTACTAGACGCAGTTTACTGTCCGTCACTTCCAGCCAGTCTTCCTCCCATCGACGCATGGCTATGTACCTCAACAGCGAAGTGATAACATGCAGGAGGATGGCACACTGAACTACAGAGTCTGCCAGAAAAATGTATGCACACTTTAAGGAACAAAAAGTATTGCTTACGTCTTTATTTTACATTTAATAACTGATCACTCATGTTATATAACCTTCAGTTTAGCACATGGATACTTTAAGCGTTCAAAATGTTCACCGTTGGCGGCTATACACGTAACAAAGCGACGTTAGGCAATGTTACAGTGGAGATCGCTGCACATGTCGCTGTAATCTCTGGCGAAGTTCTTCCAGCCTGCGTGGCTTACGTCGATAGATGTTATCTTTCACAGTTCCCCACACTAAAACTCCATAGGTGTTGGATCTGGCGACCATGGAGGGACCTTAATGGGCCCTCTTGGTCCAATCCAATGCCCCAGAGAATTGTCATCCAGGAAAGCTCGTACGGCTAGGTGGTAGTGTGGTGGCGCCCCGTCCTGTTGGTAGAAGACGTCTTGATCAGCTCCATAAAACGCACGTATACCTGACAAAATTGGTGTGCATAGCATTTCCAGGTACACTTCTCCAGTGACAGTAGCAACAAAGGAAAAGGGTCCTACTAAGCCCCTAGACAGTCCATACCACACATGAACCGTTGGTAGATTGACAGCTTTATCCACATACATAGGCGGATTTTCCGGTGTCCAGTACACACTGTTATGCAGATACACGGTTCCATTAAGTTTAAATTGTGCCTCGTCACTCCACACTATCTTCGTCACAAATTGTTCGTCATCAGTTACCATTTGCTGATTCCATTCGCAAAACTGCATTCGGCGATCAGGATCGTCATCATTAATCGCATTCAGTAATCGTGGAATGTAAACTTCCCACTTTGCACCTTTTATAATTCTTCGTACACTTGTACTGCTAACCCTCACTTCATGTGCACATTGCGTAGCAGACGTCTGTGAATAATTAACAAACGTTTTCAACAAAAGAGTCGACGAAGCAGGACTTGTAGCTGTACACTGTCTTTCTGATCTTTCTTTGTGAATATCACAACTGTCCCATGCAATTCAAACTTGTCAATGATGCGTTTAATTGTTAGGGGGGTTGGCGGTTCTGTTTCAAACTCCCGCATCCACTGAAGTTGCACTTCATCGGCATTATCAAACTTGAAAAACCACTTCAAAATACATTTTGTTTGCTCGAATGTCAAGCGTGCTCCAGCCATCTTGTTTTCTCAATACCGAGATGAAAGTACTAACATCTATTGAGCCAAAGACCGTACTACAACACACTCGCAACTCAAATCGACCGACAATATCGATATCTCGATAGAGCCTGACAAAGAGGGTATACACTTTTCTGGCGGACTCTGTATATAAATGAGGATCAGGACACACCTCCTTGGCTGCTACAACCACCCTTTAGGTCTCAGCAATACCCATGTGCCTTGGCGCCCAGAAGAAAGGCACCTCCTTCCCCAGCATCTGTAAGCGGAGAAGGGCGTCCTGCATTTTCTGGGCCGGCCGAAGTGGCCACGCGGTTCTAGGCGCTACAGTCTGGAACCGCGCGACCGCTACGGTCGCAGGTTCGAATCCTACATCGAGCATGGATGTGTGTGCTGTCCTTAAGTTAGTTAGGTTTAAGTAGTTCTAAGTTCTAGGGGACTGATGACCACAGCAGTTAAGTCCCACAGTGCTCAGAGCCATTTGACCAATTTTGCATTTTCTGGACCACTTTACCTGCCCGATACGAGCGTTGCAGGGATTGAAGAGCACTAATGGAGTCGGATCAGACAAGGAATTCAGCAGCCGCCGCACATCTCATTTGGTCCAGCGCCCTCAAGATCGTGGATAAATCGGCTTCGGAGACAGTGAACTTTGGAGGCAATCGAATCTTGAGGACACGATCAGGGAAAACAGAAGAGCAGTCGACGGAATTCCCCGTTTAGAAGCAACGGCGAATAAAGCTACATAGTTGTGGTGCTCATTGAAACTGTCAGAAAATATCGTGTTAAAAACATAAACATGAATGTAATCTCTCCTTTAGTGCACTAAATCTAAAATTACTTTGGGCGTCTTTAATTTATATCGGAATACGTCTGCAAACAGAAAAGATATAAGTGAAAATGTTTCGCTATAATTCATTCTCGTTTATAAGACCAATCAAATATGGTTACCATTATCGTAAAAAAAATTCCTAGCTAATCACATATCGGAACTAGAGAATGGGTTTGGTAACTAGGAGGTCAAAGTTCGATTATTATTATCAATTTAAACGTTCAAAGAAATGTATAAAGACCACGTAATAAAACATAACGGGAGGAGAATATCTAGAAACGGGGACCTTAGACCTGGGACAAAACATTCTCACTATGTTCAAAGTAAGTGTGACAAATAAACGCCATTACGACTTAAGTTAGATGAATACTCTTCTCATTTGCCCTATACGGAATTGGTTATGCTCAATATCTGTTAACACGGGTGGGGTTCAGTAAGTAAAGCAACATATTTCTTTTCCTCGGCCGATTTCAGTTGAGAATAATGCGGAATCTGTTGTGAACATCGTGGAATTTTTCTGCTACTACTATTACAGTTTCACGAAGTTTCTATAGGTGGCAGAGCTATACGCAGCCTTCTAAACGGAGATGTGCTGTCATTGAGTATTTTTTTTTTTCGGCGGAAAACCAGAGCATCACAGATGTTCACAGGCGCTTTCCGAATGTCTAGAGAGAGATCTGTCAGTGAACAAAAGGACGGTGAGCCTTTGGGCTTGGCGTGTGTCATCATCGCAACAAGGTCGCGCAAATCTGGCCGATCTTCCGCTTGCCGGCCAGCGGCATGCAGCTGTGCTATCCTCAGGAAATGTAAGGAAAGACTTCAGTTTCTACGTCGCCACAAAAATGCAAACGAACTTCTCATTCTCCATGACAATATTAGGTCTCTCACAAGTCTGTGAGCCCGAGAGGAGCTTACAAAATTTCACTCGACTGTTCTTCCTCTTCCACCCCAAAGCCCGGATCTCACATGTTCCGCCAGCCGGTGTGCCCGAGCGGTTATAGGCGCTATCGTCTGGAACCGTGCCACCGTTACGGTCGCAGGTTCGAATCCTGCCTCGGGCATGGATGTGTGTGATGTCCTTAGGTAAGTTAGGTTTAAGTAATTCTAAGTTCTAGGGGACTGATGACCTCAGATGTTAAGTCCCATAGTGCTCGGAGCCATTTGATCCATTTTTTGAACCTCACATGTTCCCACTTCCATCTGCTTGGTCTAATGAAGGAATGCACGTAGCAAGAAGCTGTACGTGGGTAATGGGGAGGTTATTGGTGCTGAAAGGCGTAGGCTTCAACGTTGACCAGTGGAGTGGCACCACTCTGGCATGCATCCAGTTCCAGTAAGATGGAGGAAAGGCCATCGCATTGAATGGAAATTATGTTGAAATATAGTATTTGTCGCTAAAGGATTGGGAATAACATAGCGTACCGGAGTCTTCAATGAAATCAATCTGCTGTCAGAAAAAAAAGTGTTGTATTACTTACAGAACGCCCCTTCTATTATACTCACCATAATGTCACGTGCACATATCAGGATCTAGAAAGCAGTACATAAGAAGAAATAACGTACTTCGTCTTAATATTGTTAATTTTTAATGCCTCATACTAATATGAAAATTCTTCTGTAAAGTACTTCTACGAGAGGTTGTAGGCGATTCAGTCTGGAACCACGCTGCTGCTACTGTTGCAGGTTCGAATCCTGCCTCGGGCATGGATGTGTGTGATGTCCTTAGGTTAGTTACCTTTAAGTAGTTCTAAGTTCTAGGGGACTGATGACCTCAGATGTTAAGTCCCATAGTGCTTAGAGCCACTTGAAAGTAGTTCTATAAATTGTGTTATGAGCTTTCCTTGGTCACTATTATCGCGGATGATTGATTATGATAAACTTTCATAGCCAAATAATTTAATTATTAAAGAACGTATGCCGTCGATATTTAATCGGACAGTGTAACAATGAGAGTAAATACTATATTTGCATGTTTATGTTGTATAAACAGAAAACTTTGTTACCATTATGCAGGAAGTAGTGCTGTTGTTCAGTTACGTGTCCGCCGTCAGCTCCTGCCAATAAGCGGCGCGTTTTTCTTTTTGGCCACGACAACAATCTAAATTAAAGATCTCAAGTGCCGAGATCAACGGCAACAGGTGCGGAATTGCATTCTCCGTAACCCGCGGACGATATTAAAGATGCCGTACATGGAATGTAGTGAAAATGTTACAGAGTGTTTAACAGGAGTATATACGGAAATGATGAAAGACGTTATGATTTTGGGAGAGGAAGATGAACAAGAGGTACAGCTGGATTATTAAGAGGGAAAGTTATATATCGACATAAACATATAACTTTGTGAATGGGGCAAGATGTTACAGATGTAAAGGGAAAAGACAGTGGATTGGAGAGAAAAGGGACTGATTTTAGAGACCATATCAACATCAGAAAGTCAAGGCATAGAATAGAGAAAAGACAACAAATGAATGCCTAGGTTACAGATGGATCAGACAAGGTTGTTGTCTCCCTCTAATCTAGTACAGTATATCTTTCGGAGAATTGTAAAGAAATGCTATGAGTGGAAAAGCATAAAATGTGTAAAAGTTGTTGACAACACTGTGCTTTCGGATGAAAAAGAGCTGGCACTGAACAAAGTGGTAGGTGATATGAATGCAGCTTGTCAAAGTATTAAAGGGAAAACCAAGAGTATGACCACTGGTACAATAAAAGGGAAGAAACAAGTCTAATATTTTGAATATTTAAACACCTTAATAACAGAGAATATAAAATGTTGTCCAGAAATAGAAATGATAACGTGTCATGGTTATGCAAATATTCAACACGAAGAGGAAGCTGCTAGGTGGAAAACAGAACCGACAACTGAGAAAAATACTGGTTAAGTCCTTTGTGTGGGGTGTGGTTTAGTATGGAGCAGAGACGTGGACGATAAAGAAGAAAAAAAAAAGAGTGGAGGCTTTTGAGGTGCGGACATGGAAACAGATGAGAAGATAAGCTGTACAGAAATTGTTAAAATAATTAAGAATGCTGAAATATTAAGAAATGTTGGCACAGAAAAAATAAATAGTACTGGAGATTTTAAAGGGATAAAAGAACTTGTTATGATACCGTCAAAGAATATAACGTTTATTGACAGGTGCTTGAGATGAGATGGTAAAAGAAAGCAAGGAAAAGGAGGAAAAGATACGAAGGTAACAGTGCAAAACAGTTTGTAATTGCAGAAAGAATAGCAGGACGAGATGGACAGCCAACACTGTATAAATATCTGAAGAGGTCGAAAAACCAGCTAGCCAGTTGCATATAAAGGTTTATTAACTCTTGACCATGGCAAAAACATCTTCATCAGAAGTAGTGATCTTACTACATCACATGATGGCACAATAGATTGGATGAAGCCGAGTGGTTCTTGTCATAAACAAATTTGATAAAACAAGAATTAATGGAAGTCATGGCTTTATATAGCGCCACATTACATAGACCGTACTTCAGAATGAATACTCATTAGTTACATCTGCCTAAATGTCAGAAAAATAGAGTAGAAAAGTGAAAATAGAAGATGATACGCAGACCAGTGACCAGTAGTAGAATATAGTTGGCAAACCTGGAGACTGCAGTTTTATCCGTTTCCTTGTTCTATTTATGTGTTCTAACACACTTCAGAGTTTTAATCAGATGATAAGCACAAATTATTATTAAAGATCCCTATCACAAAGTCTAAAGTATTTACCAATGCATTTGTAGGTCTGACGGTCTAAAATTCCGAATACTCAGATTATCTTCGATGATACTTTAAGACTACAGTTATTACTTTATTGGTTTCTTCATGTTTTATTTTAGATATAAGCTTCATCAAAACAACAATGAGTACAAATTTCAATTTAAAGATTTCAGTTTGTTCTTATTTATAAAGTAACCACAATTTAACCTGACGTTTGAAAATCTTGTACTTGGCTGTATGCGCCATTGCCCGAAGCCTATTTAAATAATTTTTTAAAAACTCAGTCATCATTTATAAAACTCAGTCATCATTTATATATGTTACATGTCGTTCCGTAGTTGATTCTGTATTCGTAAAATGTATTCCTTCTTTGCAACTAACTGAAAGGCAGTTTGCTTTGTGTCATACGAATTTCGTTTATTTGTAGAGCATCTTCAGTCCCGGTAGCACACGTTTGTTTCATGTCGATCGTAACTGAGATGTGTACGAATGACAAACAATATACAAAATTTTTCTTGTTGTTATCTTGTTTTCTGCGTGAGAAACAACTATTGCTGCACAAGTTTCGTGATGTCAAATTTCCATATGGCATTACTTACGATTTCTGATCGTATTAATCCATATTTGTTGTGCTGGAGTCATATTTACACAATTGGTCTGCAACCTCGAAGTGACCGCTTTTCGGCGTTTTTTGGGAAACATTTATATGAATGCTTCACTTAAACTTTTCACTGTGTATTGTGTGTGTGTATATACACTGTGTGGTGTTACCAACTGTTGCTGTGTGTTACAATTCATCTATTGTTCGTGTTGTAATGTCTACAGAAAGTCTGATATTTGATTGATTGCTGTATGTGTGCGTGTGCTGTATGTGTGTGCCGGCCGGGGTGGCCAAGCGGTTCTAGGCGCTACATTCTGGAACCACGCGACCGCTACGGTCGCAGGTTCGAATACTGCGTCGGGCATGGATGTGTGTGATGTCCTTAGGTTAGTTAAGTTTAAGTAGTTCTAAGTTCTAGGGGACTGATGACCTTAGAAGTTAAGTCCCATAGTGCTCAGAGCCATTATTTGTTATGTGTGTGAGTGTATGATTCTGTGTGACTGTCTTTTTGTACGTGTGTGTGTGTGTGTGTGTGTGTGTGTGTGTGTGTGTGTGTGTGTGTGCGTTTGGTGAAAGTTTTCTTGTAATGATAAGAGTCTTCTGTTGTAATTCTTCATTCTGGTAATTTTAATATCCTGTTCCCAGTTAGATGGTTCCTGCCCATGATTTATCCCGTTTTCTGCGAAGGCTGAACGGCTATTTTCATACTTCCAGCTTCTTGTATGCTCGTAGTTTTAAAATTTCTGCCGTCCATTCCCAGATACACTGATTTTCATTGTCGACTTTTGTAACTGGCGTACACCGGCTCCAGATGTTTGGTTTATCTGTAAAGTGTGTTTCTTATTCTATAAGCAATGTGTAATCCTTGTTTATTCAGTATATTTCTCCGTTCTGTGAGTTGATTTAACATCGCTTGATTTATGTAAACAACATCTACATCTACATCCATATTCCGCAAGCCGCCTGACGGTGTGTGGCGGAGGGTACCTTGAGTAACTCTATCGGTTCTCCCTTCTATTCCAGTCTCGTATTGTTCGTGGAAAGAAGGATTGTCGGTATGCCTCTATGTGGGCTCTAATCTCTCTGATTTTATCCTCATGGTCTCTTCGCGAGATATAAGTAGGAGGGAGCAATATGCTGCTTGACTCCTCGGTGAAAGTATGTTCTCGAAACATCAACAAAAGCCCGTACCGAGCTCTGAGCGTCTCTCCTGCAGAGTCTTCCACTGGAGTTTATCTATCATCTCCGTAACGCTTTCGCGATTATTAAATGATCCTGAAACGAAGCGCGCTGCTCTCCGTTGGATCTTCTCTATCTCTTCTATCAATCCTATCTGGTACGGATCCCACACTGCTGAGCAGTATTCAAGCAGTGGGCGAACAAGTGTACTGTAACCTACTTCTTTTGTTTTCGGATTGCATTTTCTTAGGATTCTTCCAATGAATCTCAGTCTGGCATCTGCTTTACCGACGATCAACTTTATATGATCATTCCATTTTAAATCCCTCCTACTGCGTACTCCCAGATAATTTAGGGAAGTAACTGCTTCCAGTTGCTGACCTGCTATATTATAGCTAAATGATAAGGGATGGTTCAAATGGCTCTGAGCACTATGGGACTCAACTGCTGAGGTTATTAGTCCCCTAGAACTTAGAACTAGTTAAACCTAACTAACCTAAGGACATCACAAACATCCATGCTCGAGGCAGGATTCGAACCTGCGACCGTAGCGGTCTT
Source organism: Schistocerca nitens (assembly GCF_023898315.1). Classification (NCBI taxonomy): domain Eukaryota; kingdom Metazoa; phylum Arthropoda; class Insecta; order Orthoptera; family Acrididae; genus Schistocerca; species Schistocerca nitens. The sequence goes on along the minus strand of NC_064619.1, from coordinate 585,641,268 downwards.
GCGGTTCCAGACTGCAGCGCCTTTAACCGCACGGCCACTTCGGCCGGCTAAATGATAAGGGATCTTCGTTCTATTTATTCGCAGCACATTACAGTTGTCTACATTGAGATTCAATTGCCATTCCCTGCACCATGCGTCAATTCGCTGCAGATCCTCCTGCATTTCAGTACAATTTTCCATTGTTACAACCTCTCGATATACTACAGCATCATCCGCAAAAAGCCTCATTGAACTTCCGATGTCATTCACAAGGTCATTTATGTATATTGCGAATCGCAACGGTCCTATGACACTCCCCTACGGCACATCTGAAATCACTCTTACCTCGGAAGACTTCTCTCCATTGAGAATGACACGCTGCGTTCTGTTATCTAGGAACTATTCAATCCAATCATACAATTGGTCTGATAGTCCATATGCTCTTACTTTGTTCATTAAACGACTGTGGGAAACTGTATCGAACGCCTTGCGGAAGTCAAGAAACACGGCATCTACCTGGGAACCCGTTCTATGGCCCTCTGAGTCTCGTGGACGAATAGCCGAGCTGGGTTTCACACGATCGTCTTTTTCGAAACCCATACTGATTCCTACAGAGTAGATTTCTAGTCTCCAGAAAAGTCATAATACTCCAACATAAACAACCGTAGAATGCTTGCGAGTATTTGTTGTAATCGTGCTCTAGCAAACTACAGCGGATTTCCGTCGAGCTTGATATTGAACTCGATACGTATAGCCACAAGGAGAATCATATGGGCTGAGTGAGGACTACGAGGCTTGGTACCGGTTCCCGCTCGCAGCTGAAACGCTGGCGGGCACCAGTTTCAATTAATTCCAGCGGACGTCAACTCCGAGGCTGTCGGACCGAGCCGGTGAGTCCCCCTGACGGCCAGCGAGGCCTTCCGACAGCCGCTCCAGAGAGATACGCCCGGCAACCAAATGAGAACAAAAGCTGCATGTGTCTGAGAGCCGACAGGCTACCCAACACTCAGATGGGGGCCGCTAGCAGGTGAGTCAGACACTCGCAGGCCAGCCTTGATCCCAACCACACACGAGTTCGGGCAGCTTCCGTTCACTTGTGCGTTCCATAAAGAGCAACTCTGGGCAGTGTACGTGTCACTATCCTATGCAGGCGCTTACAGCTGAAGAAAACACACTGAAACTTTGTTTATTGACTACCAGTCACTTTTATATGTCTTTTACACTAAAGCGCTAAAGAAACTGGTATAGGCATGCATACTCAAATACAGAGATATGTAGACGGGCAGAATACGGCACTACGGTCGACATCCCCTATATAAGACAACAAGTATCTGACGCAGTTGTTAGAGCGGTTACTGCTGCTACAATGGCAGGTTATCATGATTGAAAGTGGTGTTACAGTTGGCGTACGACCGATGGGACACAGGATCTCCGAGATAACGATGAAGTGGGGATTTTCTCGTACGACCATTTTACGAAAGTACCGTGAATATCAAGAATCCGGCAAAACATCAAATCTCCGACATCGCTGTGACCGGAAAAAGATCCTACAAGAATGGGACCAACGACGACTGAAGAGACTTGTTCAGCGTGACAGAAATGCAAACTGTTGCAGATTTCAATGCTGGCCTTCAACAAGTGTCAGAGTGCCAACCATTTAACGGAACGTCAGCGATATGGGCTTTTGGAGCAGAAGGCCCACTCGTGTACCCTTGATGACTGCACGACACGAAGCTTTACGCCTCACCTGGGCCCGTCAACACCGACATTGGACTGTTGATGACTGTAAACATGTTGCCTGGTCGGGAAAGTCTCATTTCAAATTGCATCGAGCTGATGGACGTGAACGGGTATGGAGACAACCTCATGAATCTATGGACCCTGCATGTCAGTAGGGGCTGTCCAAGCCGGTGGAGGCTCTGTAATGGTGTGGAGCGTGTGCAGTTGGAGTGATATGGGACTCCAGATACGTGTAGATACGACTCTGGCAGGTGACACGTACGTAAGCATCCTGTGTGATAACCTATATTGATCATGTCCATTGTGCATTTCGACGGACTTGGACAATTCCAGCAGGACAGTGCGACGTCCCACATGTCCAGAATTGCTACAGAGAGGCTCCAGGAACACTCTTCTGAATTGAAAGACTTCCGCTGGCCACAAAACTCTCCAGACATGAACATTATTGAGCATATCTGCGGTGCCTTGAAACAGATTTGGAAGGATGTGTCTTACGGGACCAGAGTTCTGAGGTCATCGATCCGTAGTCCGCCCCCGGTAGCTGAGTGGTCAGCACGGGAGAATGTCAATCCTAGGGGCCCGGGTTCGATTCCCGGATGGATCGGAGATTTTCTCCGCTCAGAGACTGGGTGTTGTCCTAATCATCATCACTTCATCCCCATCGAAGCGCAAGTCGCCGAAGTGGAGTCAAATCGAAAGACTTGCACCCGGCGAATGGTCTACCCGACGGGAGGCCCTAGTCACACGACATTAACATATTATCGGTCCGTAAGCCTACAGACTACGTAATCTAACTGAAACTAACTTACACTATGGACAACACACACACCCATTCCCGAGGAAGGAGTAAAAACCTCCGACGTGGGGAGCCGTGACAAGTCACCCTAGACCGCGCGGCTACCCCGCGCAGTCTCGTAACATATCTCCACCCCCTCGTACACTTACGGATTTATGGACAGCGCTAAAAGGTTCATGGAGTCAATTTCCTCCAGCACTCCTTCGGACATTATCGAGTCCACAGCACGTCGTATTGCGGCACTTTTACATGATCGCGCGGGCCCTTCAAGTTATTAGGCGGATGTACCATTTTCTTGGGTCTTCAGTATATTTAATTTAACATTCGCTCTAAGACGAAACAAAAACAACGCACCGAAGGAGCTATGCAAATTAGTCACAATCTGATATTAAATCGACGGAAAACGCAAAACTGTAAACTTTGCCGGCCACGGACGGATGAATGTGCTACGCTTCAACGCAGTTTCAGAGCGCAATTGGCAAGGGTAGTAAACAGGGGAAATATCGATACCGGGGTGTAAAGTCCTTGCGAATTTCATTCCGTGTTGTCACTTAGACAGTAACTATGCTTTGCAGACAGGTGCGTGAACAATGTACACTGATGCCAGAATTTGAGAGAGCCTGTTGGTGTAATCGGGGAATCGCTCGACATTTCTGTAGGAGCAATGTCAGTATTCGACGGTGTTGGCATGAATGGGTGAAGAAGCGGTCTACCCAGAGAGACGATAGAACGTGAACACAGAGCAATCGTCAGAGAGGCACTCAGAGTCCCGGATTCATCACTATCATCGATCCGACGTGCAACTGGTGCTGCAGTGACCACAAGGATCATTGATAAGAGGCTCAGAAACGGGAAATGAGCTCACGGCGCCCTTTGCGCCGACTACCATTGACCTCCGTACACCAAAAATCAGTGGTGTCGGACTCATTCGGCCTGAAATCTCATTGAATGGAGTAGAACTGTCTTCAGTGATGAGTCCCGCTTCGCAGACAATGTGTCAGCACTCCAACCATCAACTATCAACTGTGATTTGACAGCCGGCCGCGGTGGTCTAGCGGTTCTAGGCGCTCAGTCCGGAACCGCGCGACTGCTACGGTCGCAGGTTCGAATCCTGCCTCGGGGATGGATGTGTGTGATGTCCTTAGGTTAGTTAGGTTTAAGTAGTTCTAAGTTCTAGGGGACTGATGACCACAGCTGTTTAGTCCCATAGTGCTCAGAGCCATTTGAACCATTTTTTTGTGATTTGACAGTTGATGGTTGGAGTGCTGACACATTATCTGCGAATCCAGTAGTGCTGGCAACTGATGGGTCATGCATGGGGAGCGTATCAACCTGTACCACATCAAAACAGCCTGAAGATGACGCAAGGAAGCGTCGAAACTGGTAGAGACAAAATAAAATAAAATCATAAAGACGGCTGTGTTTTTATTTTTCGTCACGATTTTTTGATGACATTCATGGTGCGTAAAATTACCAAAATTTTTATGACTGATGAATGTCATTGTTGTAATTGGTATAATAAGGCAGTATAGGGTTGATTCTGTTGCCATTCTCATGGAGTGGGACGAACTATGTGAGTCAGTGGTGAGAAACTGTGCTCACATTTCAGAGAATGCCAGTTGAAATCTCCGTCCAGCTATATAGGTTTACGTTTCCCCGCAGTTTCCCTAAATCGCTTAAGGCAAATGGTAAGACGGTTCCTTTAAAATGAACACACGCAGTTTCCTCCCCACGTCTTCCCCAACCCCTTCGTTTTCAACGTCTTTAAAGATTCGTCGTCGACTTGTCGTTAAGCACTAACCTTCCTTCCTACTTGTAGACAGGAACTAGTTACGCTCCACTCATCACACTAACACTTCCACATCTACTAATTTTTATTTTTATACTACTGCATGCAAGAGTGATGTTCTGACGTAGAAAAATGCATCTGTGAGTCGCAGTTTGGTCGGTAGACTGACTTAAAAAGTAAAAAAAAAATCGGTGAAGAACTTAGCGTGTCTGTAGTGCATGAAGCTAAAACGGATGGCTGTAACAGAAAAAGCTCCATAAGTACAAAACTTGGTACAAAGTAAAATTTATTTGCTAATTCAATCTATATTTTTTTCACAGCATTTTAATACACATTTTTCGTCATTAACATCAACTTGATCATAAGAAATATTCGTGAAATCTTCTCGGGTGATCAGCCGAGTAAAGGCGTCGTCTTCTCGCAACGTTTCGAAGGGTTTCGTACCCATCATCTTCAAGCGAAGATGATGGGTACGAAACCCTTCGAAACGTTGCGAGAAGACGACGCCTTTACTCGGCTGATCACCCGAGAAGATTTCACGAATGGAATACGCCGAGAAAGTCTCAAATCACATAAGAAATATAACGCCGAAATATTTACATGGCTATCGGGGAAGAAACTGAATGCAGCCCCACCTTAATGAACCATTCTGTGACTAAGAAAAAAATTAAATAAATAATTAAATAAAATAAACAGAAGGGGTATACGAGGACTCCTCTGTGTTTGTGAGGAAGAACTGTAAATAAAACTTGTTCAGTTAATGCGGCTCTCAGAGCGAAGGAGCTGTGATGTTCTTCAAGACAGTGGAAACGATTTAATGCTATCATTGCCGAGCCTGAATTTGCGTAACAGAGTGTCACAGGACAATTCCCTCATAAAAACGAGTTTAGCACTTAATTTAAAAAAAGTGCAAAAAGTCTGCTGCTCTAGTCCGCTATCCACAGTGACAACACAGCGATCATATCGCTCACAGGTCTGAACAGTAGACGATAATGAATGAGTTGTCAAAGTAATGTCCTCTCACAACTCAAGGTAACATACCGTCGTGAATATACAGACGAGAGGTAAAAAAAAGTGGCTGCGCTGCTACCGCAGACGATATTACTAGCGACCTTATTTCCTAATATTAATAAATCTGAATACGGCACAGCATTTAACTATTATTACTGTTCAACTATAACATGCGTCATTATGACGGCTAAGCAACGCTACTTTTTACCCTCAATGTTTTCTCAATTTTTCTCTCTTCTGCTCTTCTGTTTTCTTCTCTAACTCCTAAGGTATCTATATGTATATCGTATTCTTACGACACTGAATAGCTGTGTTGCCACTTGTGTGGTGCAATGTAACAAATACATGTAAAATTACGCATTGTTAAATTAAGTGAAGCAGTTCTCATCGGTCGTAATACGGCTCAAGGAGAAGCGACTTCTCATTTACTCGCACCAAAACAAGAAATAAAAAGACCAAATACTTCCTTATTTTTATATTTTTTACTTTAAATTCATCAAGTTTCCAGATAAAAAAACTACTACTAAAGTTCTAAACCACAATTTAAAATTCATTTTCTTGGATTCCTGTTGCTACGGCTACTGTCCCTGTCACGGCAACACATGTAAAGCTCCTCGTCTCTCTCGATAACGTTTTCTCTTCTTTATTTTTGTGGCAGTCCGACTCAAGTGTGGGAGCTTTGCATAGAGATTATTTTACATAGAGATTACGCGTCGTTACGTAATAAACCTGATCATGAGCCTAATGTTAATACGTGTCTTTTATACTTCTCAAATATTGAAGTTATCCAATTAATGACTTGAAAATGTCACTTTGAAATATTATCAGCACACGTCAAATTACTTTGGTTTATCGTTCATTTTGCAAGTAACGTACTTCCCTAGCAATGCTTCCGTTCATCCAGTCTCGTTTACCAGTCAAGCTTATTTCACACTCACGTTAAAGTAAACATTGCTACGTTGCGTTCCTAATTAAAGAGGTAGTCACTGATCACGAAAGCATTTTCGTTCACGTTCTACTGTCAACATGTTTCTCCACGACAGTAAGTGATTCTCAAACATGACACTGTATCAACCATAAATATTTTAATTAAGCCGCGAAAGAACTCAAAAAATGGCTCTAAGCACTATGGGACTTAATCTCTGAAGTCTTCAGTCCCCTAGACTTAGAACAACTTAAACCTGACTAACCTAAGGACATCACACACATCCATTACCAAGGCAGGATTCTAACCTGCGACCGCGGCAGCAGCGCGGTTCCGGACTGAAGCGCCTAGAACCGCTCTGCCACATTGGCCGGCCGCGAAAGAACTGAAATACCTTCTCTTACAAACCGACGTAATACTTTTACCTATATGTTCTACTTTCTGCCAAACTCTAAACATTATTTATCCACGGCGCTGCAGGGCGCGAACATTCTATCCGGAAGCTCAACACCGATCCTTCCGCCCATGCCACAACGGCGCGCGACCACCAGTGCTGGGGCATTGTTGTCATTCTACAGCAACACAACGTCCCTCCGCTCGGCTCCGAAAGCTCCAGAAGCGAGCGATAAGTACGGAGTACTACATAGATACGTTATGAGATCAAAGATAGCAGTACGTCTTACAAGTGATAGTAATGACACAAGTTAGTCTGCTGAGACACTCGTTATAAATGCGGCTGCGCGGTCGATCGTGTTTACATTTCATTGTGGTTGTTTGGACACATTAAGGTGGCCTGTGACATGTGTAACTGATTAGATTATAACAGTCAACGTTTTGTCGAAATGCTATTTTATTGAAACTGAATTTCTGTTTCGGCTTTTCAGCCATCATCAGAACTAGTAATTACAGTAGCGACACGTAGGCGCGTATTCAATACGTAGTTATGTTCACATTTTACCTTTGTACTCATTTGTGGTTCATCTGTTTTGTACCTTCGACATGGATATTAAGAGTGAGTGAACTGAAGATTTTAACAATGGTAGGTTACTAATTTCGAGAGCGACTCACGCGAATGATCGTAGACACAAGACAGAGGGGCTGTAAGAAGAAATTCAAAACTCTGTCTGGCCATCTAAATTTAGGTTTTCCGGGTCTTATCTAAATCTAAAAAGGCAAATGGCCCGATAGGTCCTTTTAAGACGAAACTACCTTTTTTGTTACCTTTCCTCCTTAAGTCTACGCTTTCGTTCCCTCTGTAATGACCTCGACATCTGTAGGACCACCTGACATTCAGAACGCAATGAGGCTTCATTATAGCGTCACTGAAACAATTCGACATCTTCAGACATTGACTGAAAGGCTCTGATAGCTCATGACGCACGGTTTGTAACAGCAAGCGAAAGGCATTTTGAGCATTTGTGAGGAGTTTATGCCTTGATAACATATGAAAAGTTTTCATAATTTGCTGGAAGAAAAAAGATGATATATGGAACATTTTAAACGACGAACTCGCCTCCTCACTCCTACTATACCCTATTGTTGCCGCTGAATACGGAATATTAACAGTCTTTCTGTTCATTTCATCTCTCGGGGAATGATTACATAACTAAATGTTACGCTGATAACTACTCGTATCTCTGTTACAGAAAACATCGCAAAAAGATACAGATATATATCTCGTATGATGAAACACAAATATTTTTCTCTAAAAAACCTGATTTGTCGATGAGCATTATTTATGACATAGCCAATTCATAGTGAACATGAAAGTCACCCTTTGTTTCATTCAGCTTACATAATTACGACTCGAATCTGTTGAATTCTATGTGCAGTGTAATGTAAATGCACCCGTTTGTTGTATATGGAAAAAGCCATGCATTGTAGGGTAGATGAGTATATCATCTCGGGGGGAGAGAGAGAGGGGCGGGGAGGGGGGGGGAAGAATGGGAGTTGAGCACATCATCTCATTATTTTCGCTTCTTAACGACCCACTTACGTTTCTAAGTTCCAAGTATTTCCTCATCTCTGTGTGCGAAAAGGAATGACAGCTTAATGTGCTGCTATAGAACAGCATAATGTTGTATCATCTTTGAAAAATAGTTGACTGTCTACACGTTCTTTTTCTCGTTGTCGGAATATTTTACTTTATATTTTATTTTTCCTGGCTGACTGTCGTCGAAAGACTTAGCACTTTACCCTTAGCGAGATGTGTCTGAAAGTGAGTGACATGAAGGACACAGAAGAAAATAGTTTTGAGGTTACCCGAAAGGCGTCTCGACGGCGTTGCGTAAGTAACAGCGAAACTCTTCTCTGTATATTTATTGATGCTTGTTACGCTGTAGTACAACATGTCTTAACACTGATGCTAATACATATCGAATATATAACTTGAACAATTACATAATTGCACTGTTTCCGGTAGAGATTCTGGTCACGTCGGCAGTCGTTGATTTCGTTCCCTCTTTGCAAAACAGCGGTGGGTTTTGGAACAACTTTTTCGTTTAAACTTTCGAAAATTCGAGATAGTTATAGTCCGAAAAAGTGAGGATTGAAATAGCTGTTTTAAAAAGGGAAGTAGACCTTCGATAATTGCTTCTCCACAGATTTGTTTTTTGAATAAACGTAGAGCGTTCAATGTTGCTAGGGAAACGTCTGAACCAAGCTGTCAGATTGTGTTACATTATGTAGTAGTATGAGAAAGTGAGCTTTAAATATATTTAACTGGCAACATATTTTGGATCTGTAGGCTCCGGTTAGTACCTCGCAATCAGTTTGCGCCCTAAAAGAAATAATCTATCATTGCGGCTCGAAAATACGTAGCAAATGCTTAAGTTGGTGTGTGTTAGTTTTCACTAAGTACACGATACATAGAAGAAGAAATTACTTAAACTGCAGTTGTTTCAAAGATTATTTGTTTACAAATGATCAGTTTTATGTGTTAATAACTATTATTACTAATGCACTTTCTTTTGGCACTCTTTTTTTGTTTAAAGAATACGCGAGTTTCAAGAAATTATTCTCATTGTCAATTTGTTTCGTTATTTCGTAACATCTCAGACATGAGATCCACCATGTGCGAGTGACTGCGACATTTTGGTCAATTCACATTACACTGAAGCTCTAGTAACTATGCAGCTGTTTCCATAAAACAAAAGTCGCTCTGACATGTAAAATGCTCTTGCAGTTTCAAATAATTTCCGAAACACGTCCAGCGTTGTCTGAAAATAACTTAATCTGCTAGCAGCAAAAATCACTATTTTTGGAGTCACGAGCTTTCAACAACAGTTCTTATAAAACAGAGTAGGTTGACTTCATTGTAAAGTGTTATTTTATTATTTCATTTGTTACTTAACACATGCAAATGTAATACTGTTTACTGCAGTAAATTCCACGGAAAAATTTCAGCTGTCGATGTAAATATTACACAGTAAACTGATTTTACTGTTATCTATAACACTTATTATATGGTTACGTTCATACTGAGTAAAAGCTGAATATAATTTCATAATCGTTTTACTATCTTTGGCATTTTTTTCCATAATAAGTCTGCGCTGCATAAAGTTTCGAAAAGATGTGACTACTTGCCATATGGTTACCATGAAATAACTTCTTTCCGATTCATGCGGCAGGTATTAAATATTACGAATTTTTGCATAAAAGTGTTATTCAAGTTCTCAACCTCATTAGAGTGCGTGATAAATATATACGAATAATTTTTGGTTTGCATGTACTGTCGGAAATCTGAAATGAAGTCCACTGAAAAACAGAACCACAAGAAATGATTTCTTCAATATTTTTCAAAAATATTGAGTGTTATGGTAACAAGTGACAAAACTATTAAACATTAACCGTAGCTTCGCATCTTCGAAGAAAAGTCAATTAAATAGATATTTTACACAGATTCAGGCATTCGAAATGTGTTTCTTCGGATAATTTTTTCATAATAACTACGTTTTATAATATTTAGATGATTTGACTGAGAAAAGTAAATGCATGTTCTGTTGATAATTACCAGGACAAATAATATAGAATACTTTTCTCCTAGAGGTACAATACTTTCTGTGAGATGGTGTAGCATCATGCAAAGGATTTTGAGTGAATAAGATAATAAGTAGTGGAGTACAACAGAGGACGGAAGTCTGTTACAAAATAATTGTGGTGGAGACGTGTGGCAGCGTTCCAGTAGTGATTGAGGATAAACAAGGACTGTTTGGTTGTGGTTATATAAAGACAGTCAAGTGATCACAACATCTGCGATGAAGGCGGTTACGTACTAGCGTAACTGAGCAAACTCGAGTAGATCTACGATACCTTCTGAAAATTATTCGTGCAGTCGTTTGAAGAGAGGCAGCTTTAGCCTAATCATCATTTTATGCCAATTGAAAAAAATAAAATAACGAACTGAAGAATGATACATTTTGTCCGAGTAATTCGTTAACTTTTCGTTAATCTTTATGACAATAAAGAATGCAGTGCTCTTGGTTAGCACGCTGAATTGTACAAGCTCTATTAAAATATGAAAACATAAAAAAAATTTCACAGTATTACTAGATTAGAATAACTGCTATTAAATTTTTACGACAATGTGTGTAGTCCACATACCTCACGGAAATCATGAAAAGAAGAAGACATTAGGTTATCCTTATGTTGCACAACACGTAATTTTTAAAGTTCATGGCTTTCATGCAACGCCTCGCTTAAACATATTCACATTAGGATAAAAAAATGGCAAGTGATTTCTGTTTTGAATGAAAAAAAATTGCTGGTGTAGAGGTAGAATATCTAAGACTATCGTTTTGTCACAGAGGACCGTCTACCCCATTCTTGTACAGCGTTAATGTTCCGGAAGGTAACCCAAAACAGAAGCTCGCTTGATATCAAAAGATTGTATACGACGAATTGCTGTTTTAATCACAGGTAAGCAGGTCGACAAGTTAAAATATCATTTGCAAGAAACGGAACGCAGATCGCGAACCAAGAATTGCGCAGAACTAGCCATGCAACTGCTCCTTAACGGAGGCAAAGATGCCACTACTGGGCAATGGAGAGAGCAGTTGAATGCAATTTAGTCTTAAGCAGATGTATCTAGTTGTAGCAAATGGCTATCATTTATTCGCTAAGCAGGAGCGTATCAGTTATTACCTAGGAAAAAGAGCGGTAACATCAATAAATACTCGAATCATTGTAATTAAAAGGGAAGTTAGACCGCATAGGGGTAAAATGCTATTGGACCTGGTGTGCTCTTACCTTTTTCTCATCGTAGAACTGGCTTACCCACCCAGACCTGTAGTCGAACACGGATTCCCGGCAGAATGTTACCTGCTGTTTTTCTCGGGACCTATTTACTGTAATCCTACACACAATATAACGACTGCAATCGTTTTATCAACACTGTTCGTAAGTGTACTTGGCTGAATGTTCTTTATCAATGAACATCCACTGAATGTCAGAATTTCGGTTTTTTTTATTGAACCTATACATCTTTCAGAGCCGAACTTCTATTCTCTCGGTTCACAAATTTTTTTAGGATTTGGACCGTTAAAGCAATCGTAGCTGAGGGAGGTTACGTTGATAAACGACACATGAACCCTAATATAAAACATACTACTTCGCAATTAAACATCGGCGTTATACAAAAACCATGTCGAATTTCCGATTCATTGATTCATCTGTAAGATACACAAAACGCCAAGACAGATGAATTCATGAAAACTTGACATCATAATATGTTTACTTCATAGAAAATAATTTTAAAGTAGTCTCTTCTGATGATACGCCACATTTAGGGAACAAGACTTCTGGCGAAGAAAGTCCATTTTATTGTTAATTACACTCATTGACGTGGACTGTATATAAACTGGAAAAATAAAGCTTTTATAAATTGACGAGAAAATGATGCAAATAGGAGAATAAGTATGGTTTTTAACGCAAATTTGAGAATTACAGTGTGCTCGCTGTAAGTAAACCTTGGGCAGGCGTTGAAAAACTCTTGAGGCGGGAACAAGTTACACTTTGAAAATCCTCAGAGAAAGCCACAGACTCCTCTTTGTATAAACTTACACAATAAGACAACAATATAAACAAAGAAAACCTAAAATGAAAGGACGGGAGACATTCAGATTTTGCTTTAGGAATACGGACTCTTAAACTTCATAAAATTCCAGCAATGGAAACGAGCAAAGACAGTAAAAGACTCATGCTACGAGCTCAAGCATGTTTCCAGGAGAATAAATTAAGTCCTGGTATGATTTCTCTATGTGTTTTCATTGGTTGTAATTTACGAGCGTTGTTGCCTCTTCCTTCCTTACACTTTCGAATTAATGACTGTCTGACAAGCTCGTACGAGATCGGAGTTTGGTGAATAATTTCGGCGGCTTCTGCAGGCTTAGCAAACAACACTTCGCAATCAGTTACCTGTCTCTCACACGAAACGCTTCTACAGCTGATAATCCAACGATTATGGAAAACATTTAAATATGCCACTAACACCAATATCATCCAGACATGGAAAATTTCACGCAGGAACTATACATCATTTTCTTCGCGGAGCACGCTTGCGACTAGTTACTACCTTTCAAGAATACAGTAAAACATGTTGGATATAAAATATTTTTATACGTTTCTGGAGCTTCCACCATTCCTGAAATTTTGTGAAAGAGTTTTATTTATGTTTTTTATACGGAAGAAACTGACAAAATCGTCACTGCTAATTTCTGTCCAGGACTAGAGACAGCATGCAGTGGTAACAACAAATCATTATTTCTGAAAGTAGAGAAACAACAGAAGTCAATTTTTGCGATATGCATTTTTCTGCGCTAATTACGGGGCAACATGTCAACGTACCGATTACATTCAATTTGCACATCAGGCAAACTGAGCGAAAGAGTCGCGCCGTTAGGCGGCGAATTATAGTTTGAAAATCGTGAATCCTCTTGCGTGCAGTGCCTCGCGTGCACGGGTTTGGAGCTCAGAAATTGTAGAGCTCCTCTCTTGTGATTTAATAAGAAAATTGCGTGCCGAGTTTTACAGTAAGAAGTGGCACTTAGAACACTGTCCTCAGATATCTGAGCTACAAACTTCGGGTTATCAGCTCGCACGTGTTCGGCTCGATGAGTAAAAATGTTGATTCTTGGGCGAGGCGAAGACGTCCGCAAGAGTGGCGACACGAACGTGTGTGCAGTCTGGAGAGGGGGGGGGGGGGGGGGGGGAACAGGTCTGAAAGTAATTGAAGGCTATCCTTCTTGCTTTATGTTTACGTTTGGAGCACGATACGCTTCTTTTCTCAGTCGAGCAAAATCCTCTACAGAGCAAACATGTTCAGCATGGAGAATCATGTTTCACTTTAGGCTTTATGCTGTTGACGTTCATGTCAGACGAATATTTCAGAATAAATCTCTCTTACACAGTCTCTCTTAGACAAGTGCAACCTTCAGGATTTACAGCGTATGTATGCCGAAACTTACGGTGACACATGTTGAAGGCGTAGTCTAACAGAAAATCCATGCGTTACGTGTTGCTGTTACATACGCTTCAATTGTTGAAACTAGTTGACAACAGTTAGTATACTGTAACACGATAATGTGTTCAAATTCTGATTAAAAAAGTCTTAATATTTCAATTTTCAGTGTTTATTTCTATTTTTTTTCTTTTAATTATAAGAACAGTTAGAGGAGACACTCCTTCAACTGATGTTCGTGAAGAAACTAAGTTGAAACACTTAAGAGAGATCGGGTCACTAATCTAAATCAAAGCATAAAAAGCCTGAAACTGGCACAATAAAAACATCAGTATCCCAGAACGCAAAATTAAGGTACCACGCCATAATAACCAAGCTGAATGCTTCGACGCATCGCAACAGTGATTACAGACATACAAAAAGAAAGAAAAAATATAAGGTAAATTTTTCACCTCAGTGCGTACAGAGAGCATATATATAACAAGAAAATCCCACAAATTATACAAATATTCTGAGAAAATCACCTAAACTTCCAAAAAGAAGCGACTGACATTTCTTTCCCACACGATGAGAATGAAACGAAGTTGTCAAACTTTATTGAAAATGCTGTCCAGGCACGTTTATCAGTTTAAGGATACGGATAAAAAAAATGAGCGCCCCTTACTGTACACGAGATTACAAGTATTTCACTACATTACAGTTTCAGTACAATTTATTGTTTTATTCCCAAGAACGATACAACGTGTTTTACAAATCAATCTTCACAGTTTATAATTTTGTTTTTAAAACTTCTTTGATAAGTTCTATCAGCACATCCATCATCCAGCTCCTACACTTGTGCCTTGTTCAGGTATCTCGAAAACGTCAAGTGCGATGGGCTATGTATATTTGCGTAAGAAGGGCACGAGGAAATCGATGTTAGGCTCTTTAAGATTGCCGTTTTTCTGCAGTAGAGGAATTTTCTGATACTTCAGAAACATATTCATTAGGACATTCTTGGAAAACATTCAGCTTATTTGCCAAATTGTAATTTTTCCGGCGTTTAAGTCATACAGATCTTTAAATGAAAGCTAAAGAACAAGTTCACAATTCGTTTATTGATTTATTGACCGTTCTAAGCACATTAGAGCGCGTGTAATGATACAAAACTGAGAAAAACGTCTTCGGAAATGTTCCCTCTTTACTTGTGTTATATAACTCGTTATTTAGTAGCATTGATATGTGTAATCCTCGTCACGAACTATTTGCGAATTAGGCTTGATAGAATCAACAGAATGAAGATACGTGGGTGTTCATTGGAGTGAAAATGTGTTTGGTGTGGGCGTCAATGAAGATGTGACTGACAGAGGTGATTCTGTAGTGAAACAATAGGATCATATTCTTAAGCTCAAGGTTAAAAGACCTTTCCTGATTCAGGATTTTTTATTTTTGTTTGTTTTATTTTATTGAAAGGCATCTTCATACGCAGGTGACTTTAATGGAACAGAAGAGAAGGTTTCAGTTTTTTTCGCAGGAGCTGCCTTAGTTTGGAATGTTCCAGTCAGCTGTGTTTGTTTTTGCTGTTCATTTTTAGAATATTTTATCGATTTCGGAGTTATACAACTCCATCGTCAGCCAACTCTACGATTGTTTTCTTTGTACTATGCAAATAAAAAAAGAGAATTACGAAATGATAACATCTCTGCTCATACGGGAAAGTAGAAAAAGTAGAAAAATTCCTGTCTCGATAAAAATGTAAATCAAATAGACAGTACTCTCTCAGAGGATTTTTGTTTTTTGCTGTAAAAGAATGGAAAAGATGCCTTATTTCTGTTTAAGCGTTGTGATTACCAATTGCTACAGTCAACCTTCCAGAAATCTGTTTGCGGTCTATTCTTTTTTCTTCCCAGAAAGTGTTTTTCTCACGAAGTCCAGCTACTTCGTTTGAGGATAGTTTGTTAACTGCAATATTAAATTTAATTATAAAGATCGCTTGGAATTAGATTAATTTCAAAACTATGCCAAAACATACAACAATGCGTAACGTGAAGTTATTTTACAAATTTAAAAAACATTCAGTGTCTCGTAATTTATAGTGTATACTCATGCCCTACACGGGCCTCGAAGCCTCTGCCTATATTCATAAGGCAGCAAGGTTTGTCTCAAAAACTCAGAAACCTATTATTTGGTGCTGTTCTGATGTCTGCTTAGAGTAATAGCTCGAATGAAATTAAATAAATAGATAAAATAGCCCAAGCATCAAATAACTGTTTGTCACGAGCAAAACAAAAAAATACTGCAAGGTAATGTTGTGAAGCTACGAAGGGAACATTAACCAGCATAACTGCTTTTCTTATAACTTCATTCGTTACGAAGATACGAACAGCAGTACTTTTTTGTAACTGCATGTAATGCTTTTTATTCGGTAACCCACTTCTTCGCCACAAGACTTGTCAGAAATGTATCATAGTGTACCATTCACGTTAAAGTGACGTTATTAAAAATATTACGCAATATTAACTTAGGCTCACTGCAGAGATTATCCGAGGTAATGTAACTCGTTCACTTGACGGAGCTGCCAGTAAAGAAATGTAAACACATGGAAAATGCATATCATTCATAGAATCAACCACCTTCAGCTGAAGGTTTGTGTGAATTAATTTTACATCAAGGAAGAAGAACTAAAAATGTTACTCATTTACAAAAAAATCAGTACCTCTCAAGGATGATTCTGTATCACGTAAAATACAGTACCTGCCAAAATAATATATTCCACATCCTTATTCACATTTAAAACGGTTCGTCGCTTGTTAGCTGCATGAATATTAAACTCAAAACAGTTGGTGGAAGATTCCATGTTTCCTAACCAAGTAGGCTCTGTATTCTCCCCTGAGTTTACACAAAACCATCAGCACTGTAATATCGTTTGCGACTAAGTATACACCACTAGAACTCGAATAACAAGATTGAAGTAGCTCACAAATAATACTCCTTGACACCAAGATTGCATCAATTAACATAAAAAACCTTACATGTTTATCCGGATGGCCATTTTCCGCAACAACTCTTGTATAACAGTGACTATTTACTTTTTGTCCGTCTTCAGCTCACTCCAGTTTTAATATACTGTTGTGCCAGACGTTTCGCGTTTATTGTCAAGATATCATCAGTGGTGAATCTGTAAATACTTTGCAAACATATACGTTATTACATTTTGATTCTTCTGGAGTTAGAAACAGTTTTGCATATGAATTGGGATCCACGTTACGTACTGCCGATAACGAGAGAAAAACCTGTTGTCTTCGAAACGTGTAGAAATAAGCAGCAAGAAAACAGTAACAACTTTAGGAACTTCCAGCATGCTGGATAAACTTGGGTCAACAGCTTCTGTTAATCAGTAGCCGGAAAACCAGTCCAAGTTGCAAACATTTTGTTGACATCATGCCATTTTCGACTCTGTTGCGTTGATTTTGATTTGGAAATGAGTCTCGGCCCGAAACTAGTAATCTAATGAAAAATAAAATATTTGAAACTTGGACTGGTTTTTCGTTCTATTAAGTAAAAAAAGGGTTAAAAGGGTTCTGAGCACTATGGGACTTAACTTCTGAGCTCATCAGTCCCCTAGAACTTAGAACTACTTAAACCTAACTAACCTAAGGACATCAGACACATCCATGCCCGATGCAGGATTCGAACCTGCGACCGTTGCGGTCGCGCGGTTCCAGACTGTAGCGTCTAGAACCGCTCCGCCACTCCGGCCAGCTCCATTAATTAACTTGTGTTACAAATACACCATCTTACTCTAGAGGAGTAATGCAGTTGCGGCGGTACCACTATTGTGTAACTGAATCGCGGCGGAAAACAAAATAAAGTAGACCTCAACAAGGTGACAGATGGAAATATATTAAATGAAAGGAAAATAGGGGTCATAGCTGCAGTTTTACAATTTAATTATACAGTTCTCTGGACAACAAATATTTTCGAGACGCGTTCAGCTACTCGGCATCTATAGGACACGAAATAGATCGATAAAAAAGTAAGAAACTTCCTGGCAGATTAAAACTGTGTGCCGGACCGAGACACGAACTCGGGAACTTTGCCTTTCGCGGGCAAGTGCATTACCAACTGAGCTACCCTAGCACGACTCACGCCCCGTCCTCACAGCTTTACTTCTGCCAGTACCTCGTCTCCTACCTTCCAAACTTTACAGAAGCTCTTCTGCGCACACTCCGCTGCAGAGTGAAAATCTCATTCTGATAAAAAAGTATTTTGTTGATCTTGCCGTTATAAATCAAAAGTCTTTGTACTTATAATTTTTACAGTCAGCATTGACTATCCGTTTCATGTCCTTTTGAAGAATCAGTCAGTCTCGGGGACTGGGTGTTTTGTCCTTACGCTCGTATCGTAATAACTCATGTTACACTGTTGCGATAGCGGAAAGGCCACGGCCCGAGAGCCAATAAACTGAAGAAAAAAATAGTCAGTAGCAGAATCGCGTTGGGAAATTAACAAAATGTTTGTTGTCCCTCCATACATATGAGAAAATTATAAAAGCGTGAAAGTTGGTGTTTTCTTTTTCACCAAGCCGCAACATTGTAGTAGAATTTTTGTTAGTTCTGACCCCGACCACTTAGGCAAATTAAAATTAATTAGAAGCGCCAGTGAGGAGCGTATTAGTATTTAAGGGGGTTGGGTTTTTTGGGGAAGGGGACCAGACAGCGTGGTCATCGGTCTCATTGGATTAGGGAAGGATGGGGAAGGAAGTCGGCCGTGCCCTTTCAGAGGAACCATCCCGGCGTTTACCTGGAGTGATTTAGGGAAATCACGGAAAACCTAAATCAGGATGGCCGGACGCGGGATTGAACCGTCGTCCTCCCGAATGCGAGTCCAGTGTCTAACCACTGCGCCACCTCGCTCGGTATTTAAGGGGGGTAGGACGTCAAACGGGCCGACTTGGAGCAGGAGAGGCACCACAGGACATTTTAATTTCCACTGTCTATACTTTTACAAATAAATTCATAAAACTTTGAAATCATGATCAGGAAGGATTCAGGAATCATACTCATAGTAGTGGAAGCTCAAAAACGTAACAAAATACATTTTTTTACATGTGAAATTTCATCATTTTTTTCTCTTACTACTGGCTGCATTTGTTGTAATAGGTACACTTTTCTTCCTAAGTGAGAGAGATTCTTCGATGAATTTTGCACAGCGTACTAACTATAGTTATGTGTATGAAACTCTAGAGTTTATTTAATTTATGAAAAAATGAATGAACTGTTACATTTTAAAGTTCTTGTTTAGAAAAAAACACAAATTTTAAAGTTAATTATCTCAATTTTTACCACAGTTTTTAACATATTTGGAAAATTCTAGTTTCATACACCTGTAAGTAGTGCTTGTATGCTGTGCAAAATTCATCCAAGAATCTGTCTCACTTAGGAAGAAAAGTGTACCTACAGAAACAAATGCAGCCAGTAGTAAGTGAAAAAATGATGAAATTTCACATGTAAAAAAAAGGTATTTTGCTACGTTTTTGAACTTCCACTGCTATGAGTGTGAGTACTCAATCCTTCCTGATCATGCTGCCAAAGTTTTATGAATTTATTTGTAAAAGTATAGACAGTAGTAATTAAAATGTCCTGTGGTGCCTCTCCTGCTCCAAGTCGGCCCGTTTGAGGTCCTACCCCCGTTAAGACAATCGTAACTGAATCGAAGCTTTCGTTTCGTTTCTTTGTATGTGTGTTACTCTTCTCAGTACGGGTGAATCACAGCCGACAGCCTGCGTTTGTCTTACGATAAAGTGTTAATTTCTAATTTGCTGTTAATGGAAATGCTCCGGCAACATTCCGCAGCTTAGCGAAAGCAATTCGTTCGCAGTTAATTTAAATACAGTGAGATGGTAATGAAAGAGGCCACAAGCAGTTTGGGGGTAATTATCGCATCGGGAAAGAATTGCCTGGCTGCAGTTCCCGGATGCTGGCGACACATGGCACAGACCTCCCGGCCCGCGAGGCTATAATTCAGCGGCGGTGGCAGGCGAGCATGCAAAGGAGGCGGTCGAGCACGGCCTTTTACAATTGCGGAGCGCTTGTTCCGACTTCGCCGTCCGCCACACCGATAACCGCGCGCAGGCGGCGGTTCAGCTGATGAACGGCGAGCGGCTGCACCGCTGACGCAAACGGCCGCCTCCGAGCCGTAATCTGCGGCAAACACCCAGCTGCAACTGCCCTCGCGTCCGATTTCCATCGATTCACGTCACTCCGCGTTCTGCGCGACACTGTGCAATAGCCGCGACAAATGCCGGAATTTCTGCGTTTAGTGGAGCGAGCCATTACCGACGGTCACGCGCGTGCAGACAAGTGGGCAATAAATATGGCCGGTTGCGAGGAAGCTGCGACTCGCGTGCTGGATGCAGCCCGCAGCTGGAAACACAGTGCTTCTGTGCGACCGTCGTCATTGATGAACTTACACCTGACATTTCATAGCTATAAAGGCCTGGTATTTGACAACGGACGCTGCAAACAGAAACAGCTGCACCGACTTGGACGAACTTACTTCCCCTACTGTGAACTGAAGAGGAAGAAGATCTGAACATTGAGTTACTTGGCGTGTCGACGACGGAAAAAAGTGACGGACGCCCTAGTCCTGCTGCCGAGGAACATGAGACAGCGGACTATTCAACGTGGCCGGCCACGGTGGTCTAGCGGTTCTAGGCGCTCAGTCCGGAGCCGCGCGACTGCTACGGTCGCAGGTTCGAATCCTGCCTCGGGCATGGATGTGTGTGATGTCCTTAGGTTAGTTAGGTTTAAGTAGTTCTAAGTTCTAGCGGACTGATGACCATAGATGTTAAGTCCCATAGTGCTCAGAGCCATTTGAACCATTTTATTCAACGTGAAAATGCTGACGGCAACAATAGCTATCAAGATTTTCAGATCATTTTCGAAATCGTGGTCTGCTTTCGGATGTTCAATTGACTCCATGTTATGTAAGACTAGTTGACCTGTGCAAATGATTCGGGCACTATTTTGACCAGACAAATGGTTCAAATGGCGCTGAGGGCTATGGGACTTAACATCTATGGTCATCAGTCCCCTAGAACTTAGAACTACTTAAACCTAACTAACCTAAAGACAGCACACAACACCCAGTCATCACGAGGCAGAGAAAATCCCTGACCCCGCCGTTAATCGAACCCGGGAACCCGGGCGCGGGAAGCGAGAACGCTACCGCACGACACGAGCTGCGGACTTTGACCAGACACCAATAAGTAAGTTAGTAATGGACGTATAACATTTAAAAAGCAGAGATTGTGTTTGTCAGATTAATTTTATTTCTTAAAACTTTTTTTTTACAAAAATTCTTTGAAAACAATTTTAGCAGTTATAATGTGACATTTAGTTTTTGATTGTGTGTGTGTGTGTGTGTGTGTGTGTGTGTCACTGAATGTGCGAACTCGTGAGAAAGCCACTTGTATGTTCAAATGTGTGTGAAATCTTATGGGACTTAACTGCTAAGGTCATCAGTCGTTAAGCGTACAAACTACTTAACCTAAATTATCCTAAGGACAAACAGACACAGACACACACACCCATGCCTGAGGGAGGACTCGAACCTCAGCCGGACGAGCCGCACAGTCCACGACTGCAGCGCCTGAGACCGCTCGGCAATCCCGCGCGAAAGTCACGTGTGAAAAACAGTTTCTGGTTAATACAAACGTGCCCTTTGAAGCGTCTTACCCTTGTGCTTTATTAATGGTCATAGCGAAGGGTACTATTATTGGAAATTGCTTTCGCATCATTTGCAAAGCCGTGGTTTCTTCAGGAGGTGTGAGACGAAGGCAGAGTATGACCAGAGTCTCATCGGAGTTTGTGGATTTAGCAGTGATGATTACTAGCATTAGAGAGTTAGCACTTATCTTGCACCATTAACTAATCCCTGATTAACGTTAAAATTTCTGATTAATATAATAATAGCGTTTTTAATTTAAAACCAATTGATGAGTAGGTAAATTGGATGAATTTAACGAAATCAGGAATTCTACAGGATGCAACTGAAACAGTGTTTATTTCTTCAAGTTGGACAGTATCAGAAATCTTTCCCTCTCCAGGTAACAAAGTATAAATGACATGACAATAATCATTTTTAAACATAAAATTGCTTTTGAATACAACTGCAAAACATTTTGTTCATTGGTTTCTCTGGCATTGACTATGATGGTAATAAAATTATCATAATTATCATGACAACGATTAGGAATTTTGAACGTTTCGTTGAAGTAATCATTCAGTAAAAGCACGATCACAATTTTATCTCATATTTTGAGTCAACTTGAGAATTTTAACATGAGAACATATGGGTGATAGTTTACCTGTAGTTTCGACAAAGGCTTTTTTATTGTCATGTCTAATGACGAGTAATACTTGACGGAAATCTCTACCAATCAGAATTATTTTGCCTCAATAAGGGAGATTATTAGTCACATTGTCGTAAAAGTTGATCGACAATACTTAGCGCGTGTTTGGAAGCAAACAACTCCAACCGCTGTTGCACATTATACTAAAATTATATTGTCAATAGATGGCGCCTTCTAAATCCTTTACACCGACGTGTATGACCGAAATCACGTGGCAGCCAATGCTTGCGCGAAGAATTTTAACAATAGTAAGAGCTGTCGTGCATGTTAGTTAAACAGATTGTCAAATATGGCACCTTCTACCTTGTTTTTTTATATAAAATATAGACTTTAACCAAAAAATTATTTTAAACTGTATATGTATTTTTTGTCATTTGAGGTGAACGGAACCTTGAAAACCTTGTCTCAATCATTAACTTTGACTAATTAACATGGGATGTACTGCGTACCGGCAAAAAGAAACATCGGTGAGAAGTAATATGTATGACATTTGTAAGTATCGTACATAAAAATAGAATCAACAATTTGGCTTAACACCCAAAGGCACATTATCAGTCAATCACGATGAGAAAACCTGAGAGGTCATGTTGTTGAATTACTTTGTGAAATTCTTCCACAGCTGAAAGATAAAACCTTTAGGGAAACTAAACTTATTAATTATAATGATTGCACGTTACTATATGAAGGCAACTAGTGTTATTCAAATACATCAAGGCAAACTCGCGAAGTGGATTTGAAAATTCAGTGATAACCTTTGACTTGCACAATAGATTGTCTGAGTAAACAAGAATGTTTTTCATATGTTATAGGCAGCCGTCTGATTGCAAAAAAAAAAAAAATGGAATTAATAAAACAAAATGAAGCGTTCCTCAGAATTTCTGTATATGTTGGTATACTGCATACAACTTACGTCTGGGGTTTAAGCTCGTTTTCTGTTGTTCCATTGTAACAAAGTAGTGGTTTTTCTTTATAACACAATCATTGTGCCAATAGCGTAAGACGATGTTTATAAACGGAAAGAGAGTGCTTGTCCAACGCGTTAAATGTTAAAACATATGCACCGTTATATAAAGGGGAAAGATTGTTAGCAAAAATCTCGGAAAGTTTTTGACTGTGAGCACTATGGGACTTAACATCTGAGGTCATCAGTCCCCTAGACTTAGAACTACTTAAACCTAACTAACCTAACGACATCACACACGTCCATGCCCGAGGCAGGCTTCGAGCCTGCGGTCGTAGCAGTCGCGTGGTTCGGACTGAAGCGCCTAGAACCGCTAGGCCACGAAAAGTTTTTGATTGATTTACTTCTTACTTTCGGGCGAAATTATGGTATTAACTTTTTAAACAA
Source organism: Schistocerca nitens (assembly GCF_023898315.1). Classification (NCBI taxonomy): domain Eukaryota; kingdom Metazoa; phylum Arthropoda; class Insecta; order Orthoptera; family Acrididae; genus Schistocerca; species Schistocerca nitens. The sequence goes on along the minus strand of NC_064619.1, from coordinate 585,617,829 downwards.
CAACAACAACTTAAGGGTTTTCTATTAAGTCGATTGAGAGGAGAAAATGCAGTGCTGTGTTGTGAAAATTTGCTATTTCGTTTTCTTCTCGCAGTCAATTTCAGCTACGAAAACACCATTCAAACCACTAAACACAGTTTGAGGCTTAAATGCGGCGTTCCAGTAATACTATTACGCAACCAAAATTGTTCAAAAGTCGGTAATGGTACACATTTGCAGATTTAACCTATGAGAAGTGATGTCAGTTCTCACAGATTCAGCAGCTCGAGAGGTCGCTCTCATACCTTGCATTCTAGTTATCCCAATCGATTTACCCATTCATTTTAAGCGATTTCAATTCCCAGTCAACGTTTCGAATGCGATGATAATAAACAAGGCGCAATGTCAGAAATCCAAATACATTGGAAATGATTTATGCTCAGAGTGTTTTCCGCATGATCAGTTGTATGTTGTCCTTTCACGGACTGTTAGTCCAGAAAACCAGTTGACACTCTTACCACAAAGCAACCAAAAAACTAAAAAGTTGTATATTCTAAAGTCCTCTAATTTTATTGAACAAATCATTTAAAAACACCTCAAAAACTATAACAACAAAGAATAAGGCAAAGGACCCATACATATTTAGCAGTTGCGAAGCTTCGCCGGTTTCATTAGTACATCTTTATATTGCAAGGGATGCCTCGGCAGCTACAGAGTAGGTTAAAAAATTATTAATAAAATTACATTGTGGAAGCCAGAAAGAATGGAACCCGATAACAAAACAGGAAAAGATAATTTTTACACTCATACGCCCGATGGTAAATATAATCTGGATGTAAAACTTCGCATTTCAGTCCTGTCACAATCTAGTGTTCTGTAAACAACAGTGAGTTGTGTAATCAACATATAGTTTTTAAACTGAAACAGAACAATGACGGTGATCATATAAAACAATGATGGTTACCCATCAATTGTACTTTTATTTATATATTTTGAATTTCCTCAGTGGAGTGAGTATTTGCATATTTGCAGTATTTTGCCTACAGGGAACTCGCTTTTCAGCTTTTACCAGACGATGCTTCAGGTGAAACGTGACCGTTGCTGTTTTTAAGGTGCTGAACTGCTATTTAATTTCCTGATGTCCTTTTCTAATGCATTGTTACCATCGTTGTACCCTTCTTAGTAGCAAGAAGAAATTTGACAACATGATTATTAATCATGCAAAAATACATACGAAAGTAACTATTTTGTTGTCAAACCAAAATTACCGTTGTAACTTTTACTAAATGCTACATAGAGCCAAGTAAGGTGAACTTTCGTTAACGAACGAATAACGTAATAAAAAAAATTAGAAGATATTTACCAGGTCATCGACTGTAGAGGGAGGCCGTCAGTTTACCACGTAAAGGAAACTACCTACACCTCACGTACTGTGTTGTTAGTAATTATCATAAACAATTCTCTTATGATACAAGTGTAAAACTGGAACAAAATTATATCATTAACAGTTTTAATAATTACCATAATATATAAAATCGCTGTTATATTTGTATTCTTTCCAGGCGCCACAGTAGGAAAGATATCTGAACAGAAATATAGTTTATATAATTTAGAAAACGTGCGTTGATAACTAATAATCCAAAGAAGCTAATAATCGAAAGAAATTCACTTATACTTTGCAATCCACAATCAACAACTGTGGACACGAAATCAACATCCTACATTACTAAATAGCTATTCCGTGGGACTATCATCCATTCCCAGCTGCAGGTTGTCTACTAACGGTTTGCAGGGGATATAAAAATTTTATTTTAAGTATTTCATATAATCATTAGCCGAATTTAAAAATTTAAAATACTATCATACTCTACTCATTAAGACGTATGATCTGACGCTAAAGGCTTAACACAGTAAGTTTACTATTACAGTTAAGAAACTGTGTATATGTCTTGAGGGAGCGCAATTCACAACGCGCAAATTACACAGAGTTTATTCATTCAGATTTTAAGAATGAGAGCAGTTACCTGCTTACAACAAAAGTTACACACAATTTCAAACCTTTGTGAAACTTTCTGTCGCTGACATCCCTCTCAAAATGACAAAAGTGAAAAAGTTTATCGCTTAATACATTTTCGCCGTTCAAGTAGTAAAACGGTATTAGACACGACTTTTTAATTTATTACTTCTTTACTACCTACTCTATTTTGCAGGCAGTATTCATATACACTACTCGATGTACTCACAAAGTTATAACATAGTACGACTCACAGTTCAAGAGATATGACGTCATAAACACTGAGATGCGAGAAAAACAAGCGGAGGCTTAAAACGAAGCGCAAATTACCCGGACTATATTCATCCACTGTTTGTTAGTGAGAGTACATAGCGACTTCAAACAAACTTTTAAGACAATTTGAAACCTCTGAAAAACTTTGCTCGACTAGATGCTTAAGGTCAAATGTGTAACACATTAGTGAAGTAATCAATGTTTGAGAATGTTTTATACATGCGAATTGGATTCAAGAATCGGGGGATAACTGGTATGTTGCTAGATTTGGAATGAAGAATTCTGTTTTAGTTGCTTACCTAGATAAAAAATGTTTTCCCCAGACTCCCTAATATTTAGCAGCAAATTTCCTTTTGTGCATGTGGTTTCTAGCAGTAACTAGATTAACGCGCCAGCGTCAGTCTTACAGAGGAGATCAAATCCCTTTCTTTTTCCAGATTGTGAATCGCTCTTAATCGCTTTAAAGTGTCCATATATTCGATTAAATATTTGGTTACTACGTTTGGCTCAAGAGTGTATTTTAATAATATACGTACGCGACAAAATAAATTCTTATCTATTTAAGAGGTCAGACTCGTCAAGTATGTTATGTCACAACAAAATAATACAAAGTTTGTATGTAAAAAAAAAAGAGAGCGGAGGAAGCAAGTTTCCAGCCTCGAAAAGGTCAGGTAGGAGCAACGTGAAACAATAAGAACGAAAAAAATTGGGAAGAAGAAGCAGAATCAGAAGGAAATGGAGGAGAGGGAGGGGGGACGATGACATCATAATCAACGATTGAGCAAGAAACAGGCAACCATTTCAATGGAAAGAAAACATGGTACTAAGAAGGAAGAAAAAGGCCATCGCCTTCGCATATGAATTAGCCGAGCGAAAAAAAAGATGTGAATCAGAGATGTTGTTATCCTCCCGATCGAAGCGAAATCAGTAGTTCCACACACAGATAGAGACCGCAGAGTGATCAAGACACTGTACGCATAATTGTTCCACCCTCTGTTAGGGTTTTTTAACATCATTGTATTTCAGATTGCACTAGGAGTATGACAGGATGACAGAAATATTTGTTCTGGAGGTGGGACGTTGTTTCAAGCAACAACTGACTGATCAGTGTTTGAGGCCTGCTTTGAGATAACAAAAATACATATCAAATGCTGTTCAAAATTGGTATCAGCGTCAGAGTGGCTCTTAGTATGTTGTTAGGGGAGCCTTGTGATAATTTCAGTTAGGATCTGAGTTACGGAAATAAGATTTTTTGGTGCTGTCTTCAAACAAAAATAAAAAAAAGCGTGGAGGAAAAAAGCTGTGAACATTACGAAGCGGGAAAAATAGAGAATTAAGGAGAAAAGTTACAACGAAGGTAAGGTAGTCCTATCGAGGATTCGAGTCTCATCAATTCTCATGTAGTTAGTTTCTATGACTACCAATTCGCTAGGACGTGTTAGCCTATAACATATTTGATAACATCTTTTGTTCATCGGAGCTCAACGGCAGCTGACTAGGTCATTCCATTTTTGCGCGGCATGCAGTTAATTTCCATCTTTAGCAAGCGCATTAAAGAAACCAAAATTACGAGAGCGTGCTGAAAAGTAATGCCTCCGAATCTTTTATGTGAAAAGTCTTACAACTTTTTAAATAAAACAGACATTAACCTTCTACCTCTTTATTCCTTATGTCTACATGTTTGAAACCCTCTGCCGCTAGAGGGCTCCGAACTGTAGTGTGTAACATGGCGATGTGTAACGTTAGGTACACTGGCGTGTGAAAAACAACGTGCTGTGATCAAGTTTCGAATTCGGAGAGTTCGTCTACACATCGAGCGCCCTCTCTTCCAGCACGACAATGCTAGAACACTGAGCGCTGTGATACCTACAACAATCCCTCATCCGATGTTCATATGTTTGCAAAACTTAAGGAACACCTTCCTAGCCGGCCGAAGTGGCCGTGCGGTTAAAGGCGCTGCAGTCTGGAACCGCAAGACCGCTACGGTCGCAGGTTCGAATCCTGCCTCGGGCATGGATGTTTGTGATGTCCTTAGGTTAGTTAGGTTTAACTAGTTCTAAGTTCTAGGGGACTAATGACCTCAGAAGTTGAGTCCCATAGTGCTCAGAGCCATTTGAACCATTTTTTTTTTACACCTTCCATGACTTCATATACTGATGAAGCGGCGCAAGCAGGAGTGAGGTTGTGGCTTCGTCAACAGAGTCAAACATTCTACTGTGACGGCATCAACAAACTAATCTCGTTGGGAGAAACGTGTACGACGCCAGCGTGACTATGATGAGAAATAAATATGTAGACATGAAGAATAAAAAAAGCAGACTGTTAATAACATATGTGTTATTTAAAAACCTTAAAGAGTTTTCGCATGGAAAATTCGGAAGCACTACTTTTCAGCTCGCCCCCGTAGGAAAGGGCGAGGCTGTTTTTTATAATTTCACTAGAAGCAACGTTGTCTGAGTTGAATGTGGTGGAATGCCAAGGAGACAATGGTTACCTTAGTGAGGCAGGTGCACTCTTTCATCGACTGCTGGTATGTTAAAGGAGCAGGAAAGAGCTGTGGAGAGACATGCCCGTCTACAGAGATGGCTCTTTTGCATTTCTCTCCCTACTGAGTTCATTGTAGGAATTTGTCAGAGGAGGATTTAGTTCTAGGTTAAACATCTGATTTAATAAAACGGAAAATATGAAAAGTTGAACTGGAAGCAAAGAGTGGCGATAGTACTGTACATATTGTGGCCGCTAACATTTTCCTTCAGAATAACTTTTGATACTTTGAAGAAAGCGACAGTTTAATTTCGTATATTTCAGCTTGATTAACTGTCACGAGAGAGTAACATAAAAAACAATGTGTTTCCGTAACTTTGTTGCCCACTAAGCTACAGACATACTTTTTTACAAATTGAAATATGTTGCTTTTAGTTTGATAACAGTGATTCTCGATAAGACATAACAGTTCGAGAAGATTGTTTTGTGGTTAAAAGGAAAAAAAAAAAACAAGTAAATACGCTTTTAATGCTTTGGTTTTGTCGTGTTCTGCTCGAATGGCACAACATTCGAAATTTTACAGATGGGAGACACGAAATCACAAATTGTTGCTCGGAGGGTTTGAAGCTAATATAGTGGAACGAATATCTCTATAGATGAGGTTTGTTGGAAGGTATGACATAATGTGTTTACTGTGCATTGTTCTTTGAAGAAGAAAGAGAGGAAGATTAACGTCCAGTCGGCTGTGAAATCATTAGTGGCGGAGCACAAACTTGAATTACAGAAGGATGGCGAAGGAAATAGATCATTTCCCATTCAAAGAAATCATCTCGGTATTTTCTTGGAGCTATTTAAGCAAAACACAGAAAATTAAAATCTGTAAGGCTAGAAGGGAATTTTAAATGTCATCCTCCCGAATGCGAATGCTGTGTGCTAGCCACCTCACTCGGTTTCTTGTAAGATTTGTGCGTTTGACAGTAGTTGGTGCGCGAATATATTACATTAATTTCAAGAACCTACTCTTACTGCTTCTATGCTCACTCTTATTACTTTTCTAGAAGAACGACTTACAGTTCTGTAAAGTTTTTTCAAAGCTTCGATGGTGTTGGGACAGTACCTACCCACAAACCATTACGGTTCTGTTTCACTGTTCTTGATATATTCTGGAGATATTGTTCACAGGTTAGTAGCAAGGCAGCTGAATATTCGTTCGTGAAAATGATTTTAAACATAAAAAATATATCTTAGAATTAGTGACAGTATTTCAACATAAATATTTTTCACAGAACAAAAAGCAACTGAATTTCTGCTTGGCTCTCAACAAACCCGATTTATATTGAAACTGATTTCCAATCAAAGCAATAACTGCTCGAGCATTAGCTATCTCGGCGAAGGACCTTACCGTCAGGAGAGACACTAGCTTCTAGGCCGTGTGTCGTTCAATTTTTACTCCCAAAGTTTTTTTGTGTTGAGCGTACAAAGAAGTAACATCAAGTTTTCTAATACGGTAAATTTTACTTATGAGTTAAACGGCGGAATAAATACCCGTGAATCAAAATATACACTATTCATATATTCCTCTTCGCAACGTAGAGCAAAAAAGACAGAGCGATACGCCGCTACTGTGTCCGGGCGAGCGGCTGACTGCAGGCCGGCAGTTGGACCGTCGTCGGCCGGCTCGTTTCGTGCCGCGCGCCCGCACTGTCGGCCACCTTCCGCCCCAAGCCTCAATCGCTCTCCCATCTAATCGATTCACTAGTCAATACCGTTACACCGGGCGTGATTGCAGGACATTCCTGCACGTGAGGGGGAAATTAAAGTGGGTGATAGCTGTAGACCGCTTCCACTCACATGACGAACGCGGCACAGAGCTTGTGTACAAGCACATGACGTATGAACGAAGGAAAAGTTCAGGACTGTGAGATTTATTTTACTACGGATTCCGTTACTATGTTGTTTCCACTATAATTCTTATTATTTATTTGTTTGATTGCTATCGGTTACGAAGCTCTACGGTATCGTCTTTAGAAACTTACACATCAGTACAAAATAAAATACTGTCGCCACCACAGCCGGAGGACTGTTTCAGGTAACTGCAGTTAATGTCAGTAGGAGATTACGACGTGTTACGGCTAGCTGGTGTTATATGTTGAATCATAAGTATCGGCAACTTAGTATCGCAACTAATAGAAAAGTTTCTGGTTATGAACTATCGACACTACCTCTATTTTCCGTGAGTGACATTACTGTTTGTGGCGGAGCGTAGAACTATGGTTCCACATGTTTAATTTAAACTAAAAGATGTTATTACATGCTCAAAAACTTGAAACTGCGTGTAAAGTCGCCACTAAGGTTGCAATCACGGCAATAACTCCTAAAATGACCTTGAAAACGGTATTTTTGCGACAGTACTGCTGCACCCTTACGTTCCGAATGACTAATCGAGAATAACAATCCGAGTGAGTTGAATATTCGTTAACATGTACTAGTAATCAGTAATACGATGCCGCCAGTTAATGTTGATGTTATACAAGTATTTATTTTTAAAGTTTCTAACATCGCAATCTGACTCCAAGGAGGTGAATTGCGGGAGGTATCTTAGGTGCGAATAGCCATTCCGCTTCTAGCGGTTTCTAGAACTCGGAAATTTGACTTTAGACTACGCCGATGTATTGCTAAGCAAATACTGAGGATTTAGTCGGTGAATCGCCGCATTCACATTCAACAGGAAAAATGGGAAATTTAATTTCATGGTTGGACTCTTCTTTGCAGAGTCTTCGCTGGACTGAAGTGCTTCGTGTGAAAAACGTACTGCTTGTGGTACGTGCGATCGTTCCACAACCAATGGAATCAGTAGGGAGAAATTCTGACCTTCCAGTTCCCATGCATGTCTCTCTAACTTTGTCTTTCTTACATTTTCTTGGGCATGTAAGAAAAACTGAATAGGAAACACCATTATTTAATTTTACATAAATGACATAAATTGGGGTTAAATAGCAGTTTGTAGGCAAGCTGTGTGCTGCGCTCATTAAATGATTTAAGACTTTAGTGTAACATAAGCAAATGACACTATCACAATAGCCCGGGCAGTCCACGCACCAAATGATTCAGCTCAGTTTGAGGTTCATACACAATAAGAAGGTATAGTTGTATCACTCTCGCTTTACTAGTTCTATGAACACAGATAACAGAAAGAGCGAATAAAATAACAATTCAAAACGTGTCCGCCTATGACTGAACTATATGTTCAATTTTGACTTGACCCTAGTATCTCCTGCAAGTACGTTCTACGAATTTCTCATTAAAAGTACTATAAACTTAAATTACACAACTCAAGAAACGTAGGAACGTAAAAATAGCAAATTCATTATTTTTCATTACTTTACGACCTCTATGTAAGTCCATTCTCTGGAACGTAAAAATGTATGAAAATCTGCCGGTGGCGACGTAATTGATTATACAGTCGAACAATTAAGAAATGGAACTTGTAATTTTACTTGGCGAGCTAAAATATAGAAAATAAAATATTTTGGTTTCCGCAAATTATTGCTTATCGAATTTCTTATTGACGCATATCACGGGAATATGTAGCACGTTTAATAATAGTAAGTGCTTGTCTTACCTGTTACTGAGGTTTGACAAAACGACTGTTACAATTTCGAGAATATTGCTTAATGACTGTGGTAAATAATGGCGTCTAGCTCGAACCAATACAAGGTAGTTATAATTTCGTGTGGTTCAATGGCTTGGTGCAAGTCTTTCAATTGCACGCCACTTCGACGACTTTCGTGGCCCTAACCTACCCCACTTACCCAGACCGGGAAAGCGGACCTACAGTTCAACGTGGAATCCGAAACACGTGTAGTTTATGGCGACTCCCGCGTCGTTGAGAGGTGAAGGATATGTTAAAACGAACACTAAAAAATCCATAGTTCGACAGAGATTCAATACCGCGATCTCTCTGTTTGGAGGCACATACTTTTCTACTTTTTTTACCTCATATTGTTCGTTGTTGTTCGTTGTGTTTGTTCGGAGCCGAGTCCCATGACACCCGTTCATATTCATCGTTGATCCGTTTCAAGTCCATCGTTGATCCGTTCACTCAGTCTTTTATTCCAGAGGGCAGCTAACCCTCTGACCGGACACGCTGAACTACCGTGCCGGCAGTAATATACCACCAGACTCTGCTAATACATTAAAGCGAAGATGGGAGACGAATGGACAAAAAATAATGGAAGTTTCTCAGGCAATGAAGTTTCTTGCTCATGGTATTACTCTCATTGGAAAACTCACTGTCGAACTTGTGTGTAAGGAGTAATTGATACAGTGGGCAAATAATATGTTTTTTGCCTCTATTGTCTAAGAAAAGGAAAACAACATATCACACCTGCTTACGGCGAGTTTGGTGTAGGTAATCTACAATCAGCTACTACTAAAAACTATCGAATAAATTAGTTTGTTCTCACTAACCACAACACTTCCTCATATTAGTGTCTTTATATGCACGCAAACGTCTTGGTTATCCCAATAGATTAAATAAATTCACCACTAATAATATTTAATAAATGGTTTTGTGTAGTGACTGCATAGTCCGTATTTTCTCACAAAAAAGCAGTTTGTCGTAATCTTATACGGATGTTTCACATGTAGGAACCGTAATAGTTTTTTTGTAATAGTTTCATATTTTGCTTTTAAACATGTTTGTTGACAGATGTGCGACTCCATTTAAATTCCTTACGAAGTTTACGTCTTCGGGAATTATCATTTCACAGACTATTATATACAAAGTGTCAGCTGATTACATTCACAACAAGTACATTCTGATGAAACTGACTACAGAAAAGGAAATGTCAGTGAACTTTGGTAAACTATTCCGAAAACAATGTGGAAAGTTTACAATCTATTCTTATCCAATGTGAGAACTTTTTTACTGTTATGGTTTAATACTAATGTTCATTTGGCTGCAGAGTGCTGACAGTTCTTCGGTACTGCAGAGAACGATAGTTTTAGAAAAAACAAAAATAAGTTAGAAACAACTTAAATATAATAAGAACGCAGCTACGAAGAGTTTCGTTATTCTACATCACTTCGTACGATTGTCTTCAAATTTTTATAAGTGACCGCTCTTGAAAATAAGCAGTAAATGTTTGGTGTGCATCATTCTAGCTGAAACTCTGAATTTACAAATAAGATGAAAGTTAACGGAAAGTTTAAACATTCCGTTTCTTCATTTTTGTTTACTCGCCACATGAGAACTGTTCACGAGAGGAATTTCAAGTGTCAAGCTGCTGCACATCAGTTGTCCGCGTGCAAAAAGTTATCAGGGTACGGCCTTTGAATGTTTCAAACTTAAAAAGCGTTCGTGTAGTGACGATCTATTCTGTCGTAACTAATTGGCACATCTGTTGAAATACACACGTATTAAAAAAATTAAATAGATCTGGGGTAAACTACACTACTGAAATAAATAATAAGAGAATGAATACTCCGTAGGAGGCGACACAGTATCGCTTTTTTGGGGCTATTTCTAATCTTTTGGAACTAACATGGTTTAAGATATTTTAAAACCATACAATGTTGACTCTCATGCGTGGTACCTGCAAGTTTGATACCTCGGTTATATGGCCCTTTGACTAAGGCTTAATACCCGAATAACTAAAATCAAAAGCGATTTTTAAAATCTTGTTAATTGCACATGTAGTTACCCTGGCTCTCAGAGCAGTACTGGTATGAAAGTTGTAGCAGTAGGATTACTTAGGAATCGAATATCTGTAATTCGATAAGGTGCAAAATGATTTAAACAAGATATGGTGTGAAAAGTGGCAGTTGACCCTGAACAATAAGAAGTGTGAAGCCCTCCACATGAGCACTGAAAAAAAATCTATTATATTTCGGTTGCATGTAAATCACACAAAATTAATTGTTGTAGTTAAGTTAAATGCTTAAACTGGAACCATAAAGCAGAAAATGTTGGGGGGAAACTGGCGCAAACACTTCGCTTTATTGGAAGAATACTTACGCAAAAAACCTACTAAAGTGAGTGTGCCTCAACGCTTTTCCTTCCTCTTCCAAAGTGTTGCTGCACGGTATGGGATTCTTACCAGGTAGGGTTGCTGAAGGACGTCAAAAAATTCAAAGGAGGTGAGCTCGTTTTGTGTTATCGCGAAATATGGGAGAGGGTGTCACGGCCGCTGCGGTGAGATGATGTCGCGAAATACGTAATTAACTTTCTCCTCTGAAAGCGAATATATTTTTCTGACTCGCACCTACTTAGGAAGAAATGGTAACAGATATCAGAGCTCTCACGGAAAGAGTTAGGTGATCATTTTTGCTATGTTCTATTCGAGAGTGGAATGAACGAAAAATAGAAAGTGTTTGTATGAACCCTCTGCCAAGCACTTAAGTGCGAACTGCATTGTAGTCATATACATGTGGAAAGTGTCAACCCCATCGCTGATACCGAAAATTTCGCCATTCTCAAAACTGAATAGTAATAGCTTCCCTAAAACAGAATGATTATCATTGGAATTGCTCAGGAACACGGTTTAATTGAGCTGGATTCAGTGACGAAGAGAGTGTGTATTTGCCACCTGAAAATCAAATTATTATTTCCTTAGCTACTATCGTCATGGATGAAGCCACCTCTTTTTCATTTTATGTAACCATAACTACATTTTCCGCCTCTCCAGTTAGATAGCTGTTGCAGGAGGTAGTTTTCCTGCCTCTTCTAACAAATTCCAGCATGTTATCTTATCTTTGCGTTGCTAGCTGAAAAACGCTTAGTCTTTGAAATGGAAATGTTGACGGCGAATAACTGAACTTTAGTACCATTTGTCTCAAATATCTCGTGGTCGTGCGGTAGCGTTCTCGCTTCTCACGCCCGGGTTCCCGGGTTCGATTCCCGGCGGGGTCAGGGATTTTCTCTGCCTCGTGATGGCTGGGTGTTGTGTGCTGTCCTTAGGTTAGTTAGGTTTACGTAGTTCTAAGTTCTAGGGGACTGATGACCGTAGCAGCTAAGTCCCATAGTGCTCGGAGCCATTTGAACCATTTGTCTCAAATATCAATACCTAGAGAGCAATATAAATGAGGACTCGCCACGGTATTTCATCATTTTAATGTCCTCGGTTTGCACTGTAATAGCATGTGAATAGTGCGTCATCTTCACTTGTCCGATACGATCTCATGGCTCTATCGAGAATCCCGGATGAAGTGTTTCACGGAATACGTTGCTGCGAACGAGTGCGCAGAGTAACATCTGCTCTTCGCCGAGGCCACATATAAGGCTGGGAACCAGTTTGCCTATCCAACGCTCTGTAAGCAATGGATGCGAGCAATTGTGCTCGCTCAATTTGCCCTTACATCGCATGCTCGGCTGTGAGTACGTGAGAGAATGGACTGAACTCTAGGCGGGCGACACATCGCAGTGTTCAAATGATATAGGGGTTCTTTTCATAAGGGGAAAGGTGGGCAGATACTTGCAGTAGTTTATAATTATCGCTATATGTAAGAGGCAATGTGGCGACTAACGGACTCAGTGACTCATCATCGCTCAGCCGAAACCACTAAGGATAGAAACTTGAAATTTACGGAGAGTGTTGATCTTATATTGTAGGCGTCGTTTAAGAAGGGATTTTTCGATATTCTACCCCTAAGGGGGTGAAATAGGGGATGAAAGGCTTTGCAAAAAATGTGATATTTAAGAAAATTTAGAAGCTGATTTCTTCGTCATAAATAATAAAACAAAATAGTTATGTAGGCAGTTTTAGAAATTTAACTCCTAAAGAGTGAAATAGAGGATGAACGATTTTTTGCAAATATGCTGCTATTAAGGCAATTTTTGAAGCTAGAACTACGAATATTGGTGTTTGGATTTTCGGTCAGAAACAAAAAAAATATGCTTAAACATTTTTGGAATTTCAACCATTAAGGGGGTAAAATAGTGCGTGAAAGATTATTTTGGAAATAAATCATTACTGAGGTACTACTAAAGCTATTTAAAGCTACTTATGTGGAAAATGGTATTTGAATTCTTGGTTAGAAATAAAAAAAATACGTGTTTAATTATTTTTGTAAATTCAACCCCTAGGTGAAACAAGGGATGAAATGAAACTTCCTGGCAGATTAAAACTGTGTGCCCGACCGAGACTCGAACTCGGGACCTTTGCCTTTCGCGGGCAAGATGGTAGAGCACTTGCCCGCGAAAGGCAAAGGTCCCGAGTTCGAGTCTCGGTCGGGGACACAGTTTTAATCTGCCAGGAAGTTTCATATCAGCGCACACTCCGCTGCAGAGTGAAAATCTCATTCTGGAAGGGATGAAATGTTTTACGAAAATAGCATTTTTGAGGCCAAATCTATGAAGATTCGAATTTGGCTTCCGGGTTAGAAGTAAGAAATTACGCGTTTCAGTGCTTCGAGAAATTCAACCCCTTAGGGGGTGAAATAGGGGCTGAAAGTTTCACTAACTCATCACCGGCCAGCCAAAACTGCTAGGGATAGAAATTTGTAGAGGGCGTTGCTCTTATACTGTCAGCATCGTTTAGTAAAAGCCTGTTCGAAATACCAGCCCTATGGGGGAGAGCAAGGGTTGAAGAGTTGTTTTGAAAAGATATCGCTGTTACGGTAATTTTGAATCTAGAACTACGAACATTTATATTTAGTTTCTCAGTCAGAAATAAAAAAATAAATACTTCAGCAGTTTTAGAAATCCAACCACTAAGGGGGTGAAACAGTAGGTGAAAGTTTATTTTGAATATAAATCATTATTTAAGTGCTACTAAAGCATTTTTAAACTTACAGACGTGCATATTGGTATTTGACTTCTCGGTTGCAAGTAAGAAAGATACGTCTTTCAGTGGTTTTGTAAATTCAGCTCCTAAGGAAGTGAAACAGGAGGCAAAAGGTTTCATGAAAATATTTCTTTATATTAAAATATTTTTAAAGCTAAATATATGAAAAGTGACATTTGACTTCTAAAGAAATATGTGTTAAGGGATGCAAATTTCTGTGGAAGTATCACCACAATAATTCAAAAGGCAGGATTAACAAAGACGTCTGACTCCAGTTACCAGAATCACTTTTTTGTCAGAAGTATATTCTGAAAAGACCATGCTTCTATAACCTTAATCAGCGTTAAACGCTTAAAAGATGTGGCAGTTTGCTGAAGAACATATAAATTCTTCATAATCATTACACACTTTTGCTAGTGAAATAATTTTTTCACGTCGCTACGAGCTTCGTCACAGACTCTGGAGACTGAACCACTGTGCTGAGTCCTCACAGAACAAGAGTTGCGCAAAGTATTTCTTTCAGAGGGCGTCAGTACGCTCATACAACTATCTTATGAGGAAACAGGGTGATTTAGCAAAATCCTGTGAACGACTGCAGACAAGACTGTACTTTCCAGTTAAATTATTGTTGTGACATTATAGTGCCGATAAGTGACCAGCTACTGTAGCTGCCTGATAGAGATAAATTTCAAACGGGCGCTTGGAGCAGCCTGTCGCTACCGCCTTACTGGTCCAGTGACAAGTTATTCCGATTCGTTCCGCTACTTGGGGAAAACTAATCTACATATTGTACAAGTGTCAAGAAGAGAAAAATGCTGCGGTATCTGGGGTGCAGCACGAAGGGGAGTCGTAGGTTGTGTAAACTTTCTCTCGCAGCAAACATACAGATTCGTATACAGCGGGTCGTTAGAAATTAGGCCGAGTGAGTAAGGTTTCGAATATGGAGTTTTATTAGGAGATATTCCCTTTATCGGCTACGGTTAATGCAAAATGTAACGAAGTGTATAATTTCTACACTTATGCTGACACCAAAGATTTCTCACAAGCGTGAGTTTTGTCGTGGCGTAACACGGAGGCGTACTACTGCATCTGACAGCTGCTGTCTGCAGTCATCCCGAACAAACGCCTGGGGCAAGATGAATAGCCTGAGAGGGATCAACTGTGGACCTCCCCGGTGTCCGCATTTAATCTAACTTTATTTTTTTCCCGTGAATCTCTTGAAATATGTAACTAACGATGTCCCAATAAAAACGGAAACAGATTGGCCCATATAAAATCTTATCTTAGGAGTCGCGCTCTACATCATCAGAATCGAGAGGTTTAAACAAACAATTCAATTTTGCCATGTTTATAGCAAATAAATCGTACTTTCCGGACCATTCGTTCTCATTCAATATGTCGTACACAAAGGATTGACTACGAAATAATGTTTGTAATTCGAGTATCATAAGACCGTTATCGTCATTGGTAAGTCAATGGAAGATGGCTTCTAAATAGGCTCTTCAGAATTACTTCGAGAGCCGAATTAAAGCAAACTTAAGACAATTAAACAACAAGACTGGTTTCTGTGTTTCAGTTTTGTCCATCATTAGATCGAGTACAATATCAATGTGTTCAGCATTTTGCTGCTTGATTGTTCTAAGTAGAACTGCTTTCTTGTTTACCAGCAAAGGAAACTTGCAAATAATACGACAACGAGTGATTTCTAGCAACTGTTGTTCTCACTGTTTTGTCTAATAAATAGATGTATCGTTTTTCTTTAAAATATGAGGAACAGCTAATTGTTACATTGGAAACGTTCTTTTGTTTTCAGCATTCAGTTTAGTTCCCAGTTAGTTTTACTTGGTCCTTCTCCAGAGTTTAAGTATTTCTTTAAAAACCTACGTACTTCTTGCTATGCATTATCCTCTTAGTTCAAATGGCTCTGAGAACTATTGGACTTAAATTTTGAAGTCATCAGGCCTCCAGAACTTAGAACTACCTAAACCTAACTAACCTAAGGACATCACACACATCCATGCCCGAGGCAGGATTCGAACATGCGTTCGTAGCGGTCGCTCAGCTCCAGACTGTAGCGCCTAGAACTGCTCGCCACCCCGCCAAGCTATCCTTCTTAGTCTCCCTTTCATCTCTCACACGTATGCGTTACTCCGGTATCATGTGACATTCCGTAAAGAATACATTATTAGACTGGCATGGAACGCTAGACTGATGTTCGGGATTGTTCACATAACGTTCGATTTTATTTCTTCCGTAAAACAGGTCAGCCAGGGCCGCGATCATATCGTCAGCAGCACCACAGTCAACTCCACGCTATAGTCATCTCCAGTGAAATCATACCATTGACGGGAGTTTAAATTGCAATATATTTCGTTCATCTAGGCGTATTTGATGATGTATCTACATCAAAATATAGGACGTCTGTTTCTTCAGCTATTTCTTCGTATATACTTTCCTTCGTCAGATATCATATACAAGTGTGAGCATGGAACACGCCGCTCACGGCAGTTTTGCACTGTTGCTTTTTTTCGTAACACAGCTCTACCTATTACCACTCGATCCATTTTCTTGCACAGACGCTCTTGTCTGGCAAATTCGTCCTAAAATTCACGAGTGTCAATTAAATCAGTCGATTAAAAGTGCAGTAAACGTTCTTCTCTTTTAGAAATGAAAATAACTAAAATGTAAGAATAAGTGCGTGCACTGTACGTTGTCAAAATTAAGCAAAGAAACTGAAAAAGAAAAGAAAATAATGTAGATTTCCGAAAGCATACGTCACGGTTAACCGAAACAAAGAGTAGTCAACAACATGCAATATCTTACGTCAGTTAGATGGTAAACCCAAATTTATGACCGGCCTTTGTGGCCGAGCGGTTCTAGACGCCTCAGTCCGGAACCGCGTGACTGCTACGGTCGCAGGTTCGAATCCTGCCTCGGGCATGGATGTGTGTGATGTCCTTAGGTTAGTTAGGTTTAAGTAGTTCTAAGTTCTAGGGGACTGATGACCTCAGATGTTAAGTCCCATAGTGCTCAGAGCCATTTGATCCATTTTTGAACCAAATTTGTGTTAAAGTTGTTGTCTAGACCAGGTGTTCCCAAACCTTACCGCTGACGGAAAATTTTGAGGATTGTGATACTATAATGGAACACCGTGTTTATATTGAAAGTTACTACAATTTACAAAAAAATTGAATATCTTGTTCTATTCAATAATTACTTCAATTTTTAATCATAACTTATAACACAGTTATCATAAGGGAATTTGAAAGAAATAACTGAATATGCCTAAAGAAAAGCCATGTTATTAATAGTTTTTACGATGCCCTTATTCACTTCCCACGGAACACCAGTGTTACGTGGAATACAGTTTGGGAAACCCTGGTCTAGGCACCGAGTGTCGAATTTACTGCTCTGTACTCGGAAAACGTGCAACGCAACATCACCGAGGATGAGATTTTGAAGTAGGGAAATTACTATTGTTGTAACGAGGAGTGGCCCACATCCTTTATTGGCGCTTTATTGACACTGACAGAAGTTGAGGTACAAATATTGTTCAAAGAGAATTACTTGTTTTATTCAGTACGACATTTTTTGTCGCGTCTAGACGACGCTCATTGTTAAAATATCTCATGCGATTACGTCGGATAGTAAAAATAATTTTAAGAACAGTGTGTGCTTGCTTAACGGTGATGGTTATTTTTACCTGTTTGAGACCACAGAGCCCAACATACTTTAGTTTCCGCTTTTGTAGCATTGAGTGGAATCGGTTTAAGGTGTCTATTTTTTGTTTGGGAGTCAGAGATGTACATATCATACCGACTCCAAGTATCCTTGGAAATCAGTGCGAAAGTGAACTGAATAAAAAGTCTTTACCAGACCATTAATCTGAGTAAACACGAATTCAGCAGTGTTATTACAAGAAAAAATAAAGGAAAGGAAATTTTAGCTCACATTTGAAACTAGAATCTGAGTGTACGAAGCTTACCTAATACGAATCTCAAGAGGTCGTCTGATGTCATTAAGTAGGCACTTACTGGCAAATTGTTTAACGGGACCTCCGCTTGCACAGCAAGGATTAGCGTTGTCGTAAAGTGAGTAGCAGTGACTACAGAGTACTATTTCGGCAGTGTGATGAAAGGACCAGTTCATACATTTTGGTGTAGATGTTTAGAGGCAAGAAATGACAGAAAGACAAAGGTATGAAATGAAGTCTTGTAATACTCAAGCTTCGATATTATCTGGCAATATGAGTGGTAAAAATTTAAAATCATGTATACAACATCCAAGAAATCTCGTTCGAGTAAGCAAGTCAACAAGGGACCTAGGATTGTACTGAAATGAAATGTTACTGGAGCGAAAATTGCATACTTCCCATTGACACCGACTCAGGCTTCAGAATGAACAGGATGTGACGTTCGCAGAGTAATGATCCTTTTCTGTTATTGAACGCTCTTGTCTTTGGTACGTTGAAGATACACACCAATGGCCCGCAACTTCCTATTGTGGCAATGCAAAAACTTCTCATTAATTCACGAAACAGAATATCGCACTTTTTCACTAAAAATATATCTTGTGGATGAATTATAAAAACCTGGTAGCGTGTCATAAAACGCGGAGATCGTGGAAAAATTAAAATTCCATTCAGCTGGTGCATATTTCTGATTGAAACAATTACAGTTATGTAAATAGATCGGTTATTACAAAGGGCTGTCGAGAAACTTTTTCATTCTTCTTTTTTTCCCAAACCTTCGCAGAGACTCTTCAACCCATATGCGTTATATGTCGGTGTTAAAGTTAATTTTTTCCTGTTCGCAGGGTATTTTCAGCTTACAGTTTCTCCATATTGACGGTTTCACTACAACTCGCATATTTCGTTCCTCAATCAAAGTGCTTATTCGTAAAATTTCTTGCTAATTGCTTTTAACCCACAGCTTGCATTAATTGCGCCTGTAAACGTCTCGTTGAAAGGAGATTTGTTGACATAGAGCTTGCTAACGATTATGTTCCTATTTGTGTCGCTAACTGAAATTTCAATTCAACCGTTTAGTTCATCTCACATTGATCAGAACCGACGCTTTGTCAGTATTTTTGGACTGCGAATAATACTAGAGCTCACATCCAGTTCTCCGTTATAGCTTTCTTTGTGTGCACTGTTTCTTGATTTTTTTATGTTTAAGCGCTGTCCTTTCTGCAGCTGTTGTGCAGGCATGCCTTCCACTACAATCGATATGTTTCTTAAAAAGTAGACATTTTGCTTTAAAAGAAAAGCCGTGGCAGTGTTTCAATAACATTTACTGTTTTAGCGCTCAGAGGTCGCCAGTTTTCTTCACAACTGACGTCAGAATTGTCACTTACATTACGCCTTTTACCTCGACCTTCTCCTGCATAGGAAGTCTTCCATCGGACACACATTCGTTAGGTGACATTGTGGATTTCGATCTCATCAGCGCTCATTTTATAATTTAGATGTTCTATTATACTTTTTGTAATTATTGAACTCGCATTTCTAAAGAAGAGATAACATATAAACTATTAACCTTAACTGCTTGTCTTAATTTCGTTTCTGAGAATGCAAGACGCGTCGCGAAGACTATTCCAACAAAAACGACATAATAGGCTCAAATATCTTGCGAGGATCGTTGATTTTAAGGAAAATGAAAATAAAAATAGTTAATTGGTGTTCTTGTGTGATCCATCGCAAGAATTCGTCTTCTATAATCACAGTTCTCATTTCGTAAAAAAATTAATAGCTATCGTTTCAATGAAGTGAGCTACCACACTTCCCAATCTTCTATTACTCTATTTTCCTGCCGCTTCAACAAGGAACCTTTCCGCAGGTCTCAGCTAAACGTCCACTGGGGGAATTTATGTGCAGCCATATTGGCCTTTATGAACATCAAAACTTGTTCTGTTAAAGTATTTCTGGGTCTACCGGTATTTCTTTTCTTTAGATTCCTGCGCGGCGTTTTCTCTTTTGTAAAACGTGTTGTCGGCTTTTTCTCCCATCACACTAAGAAAGATCTCATTTAGGAGTGTAAGCTGAATTCAGTATATTAAGAGATGTGTAGTATCAAATAAGGAATAAATGGAAAAATGTGTGCTAGTACGAATATTATTCGCTACATAATAAAGTTAATCAATAGGTAAGGAAAAATTCCATTCCCACTCAAACTGAACTGCGTTATGAATACTACGCAACTCGGTATGTGCTGCTGTTTCAAATGTTACATAATACCTAAAAAAATTGGAATCTTTCTCTAATGACTTTGCATTTATTGAATCTCACATAAAGAGAAGACCTACCAACTGATAATAGTGAATCTATAATTAGAACTCCGTACTACCGTTTGAAGCGTCATAGAGAGAAACTTCCTCCACCGCTAACATTCCTGGCGCAGTGTAATCGAAATTACTCCATTAACTGCAATACAAACAAATTATTCAGATTTAAAATATTTGCTTAACTGAGGATTCACGTTTAGTCATGCTAGAATACATGCGATAGAGTTTCAAAAGGATTCAAGGAATTTGTCTGCCGGATTATTTTGTGTGCTCTTCTGCAGCGCCCGCATCTCGTGGTCGTGCGGTAGCGTTCTCGCTTCCCACGCCGGGGTTCCCGGGTTCGATTCCCGGCGGGGTCAGGGATTTTCTCTGCCTCGTGATGGCTGGGTGTTGTGTGCTGTCCTTAGGTTAGTTAGGTTTAAGTAGTTCTAAGTTCTAAGGGACTGATGACCATAGATGTTAAGTCCCATAGTGCTCAGAGCCATTTGAGCCATCTTCTGCAGTGGCTCGCAATTTGTGTTTGCTGATACAAAACAAAACACTAGCGTGCGAATCTCATTTACATTTCGTGAACTTAGTGACATGTCCGCAGTCAGATCGGGCTAACTTTGTAAGTACCTGAAGGAGATTAGTACCTGGATGCAAACCGGTGACCAAGACAGTAAGAAACAATAGAATCAATAGTTATTTTCGAAAATTCAGCAATTATCTCAATACCTCAACTGTTAGGACGGTAATAAACACTACACACTTTTAGGTTTTTCTACAAGACCGTTAAAAATATATAATGTAACGGTCAGTTCGATGGGAACACTGTTGTCAGAATCTGTAATCGAACTTCGAATTCAAACTGTACTGCTATATTCTGAGTATGAACAACTGTACATATTTGACTTTCCGTATACAATATAAATGCAAACGTCATGTAAGTACAGCTAACGCCATCAGTAACACCATCCCAAAGAAAAAGACAAATGCCTGTGCTTGTAAAGTCAATGGAGACAAATTTGTCTATAAGAGCCTATAGACGATAAAGCCTGTAGCTTTTCGTAGTGATTTACGGACGTTTAAAGTGAATGCCAGGATACATTGATTCCACTAACAAAGAGCTACAAGGTAAAAAAAAGGAATGCAATAGAAACCTGAAGAAAATTCCATGCTTACAAATAAAAAGTGTCAAAACAGTATGAATAGTACTAATTCAAAGTCAAAACGGAACGAGTTAACACTTCATGATCAACCCTGATCACTGTTCGGCATGTTAAAACAGTATGAGCAACATTAAGCTAAAGTCAAAAGGGCACGAAAGAACCCTTCATCACCCAGGCGGTCGGGAATATCAGTAAGGGCTGTGTTCCTTTCGCTGCTTCATAGAGAAATATCACTACTTCACCTGTTACCATTGTTTGTATCTCATCACTTTCAAGTTTTTTGCGCTTTTTGTTCGTACTACGTATCCATTTAAGGAATTCTGCTACAACGGCATGATGTACGGAGTAAGGAGGACATAAAAAAGAGATCAACAATGGCGAAAACGGTGTTCCTGGCCAAAAGAAGTCTGTCAAACATCGGCCTCAATCTGAGAAAAAAATCTCTGGAAATGTACGTTTGGAGCGCAGCACTGGATAGTAGTGAAACATGGACTGTGGGAAAGCCTTAACAGCAGAGAATCGAACCATTTTAGATGTGGTGCTACAGAGGAATGTTGAAAATTGGGTGGACTGATAAAGTAAGGAGAGAGGAAGTTCTGCAAAAAAAATGGCTCTGAGCACTATGGGACTTAACATCTATGGTCATCAGTCCCCTAGAACTTAGAACTACTTAAACCTAACTAACCTAAGGACATCACACAACACCCAGTCAGCACGAGGCAGAGAAAATCCCTGACCCCGCCGGGAATCGAGCCCGGGAACCCAGGCACGGGAAGCGAGATCGCTACCGCACGACCACGAGCTGCGGACAGGAAGTTCTGCGTAGAATCGTTGAAGAAAGGAATATATGGAAAACACTGACAAAAAGAAGGTACAGAATGATAGGACATCTGTTATGACATTAGTGTATAACCTGTTCAGTATTACAGGGAGCCGGCCGGAGTGGCCAAGCGGTTGTAGGCGCATCAGTATGGAACCGCGCGACCACTACGGTCGCAGGTTCGAATCCTGCCTCGGGCATGGATGTGTGTGATGTCCTTAGGTTAGTTAGGTTTAAGTAGTTCTAAGTTCTAGGGGACTGATGACCACAGATGTTAAGTCCCATAGTACTCAGAGCCATTTGAACCATCTGAGAGAGTTTTAGAGGGTCATAACTGTAGAGGAAAACTGAGCTTGGAATGCATCCAGCATATAATTGAGGACGTAAGTTGCGATTACTACTTTTAGATGACAAGGTTGGCATAGGAGAGGAAGTCGTGGCGGGCAGCATCACGCATCAAACCAGTCAGAAGATTGATGATTCAAAAAAAAAAAAAAAAAAAAAAAAAAAAGAAAAGAAAAGTCCGTGAACGTCATGTTACCCAGTCTTATAATCGATAATAGGTGACGTCTACCGCCAGTCCAATCCGTAAACCATGATTTTCAGTGGGAAATAAATTGTAGTTACAATATTTGCATTCTTCTATCCACCTGTTATGCGTCCCAACCATATGGTCGGGTACAATGACATAGATGTTAATGAAGAGCATCTGCAAGTATGTTGTCAATCTATATGAAATCATCAGCATGGCTGAAGAACAGCTGGCGGGGTCCACCGGGGAACAGAATTAACAGGAAAATAAGAACGCTGTAGTTCCAAACTGTTTTTGTCGCAGCAGAAGTTATGTCACGCAGACCGAAACGTGTTTAGAGCAGACATGGGCGAGACGGTGACTGCTCATTGCTTTTATGCGGCATTAATAAGCAAGCAACACCAGTCGTGGAGCTATAGTGGTGTTAAATATTGCTGCTGTAACAATCAGCCGGGACAACTGTGACTACGAGAGACGGGGGGAGACTGTGTGTGAGATGTCCCGCGGCTGATCTGGCCGGACGCGAGTGATAATAATGGGGAGGGTCAGAGGCACGGTTGCACCGCGCCTCGGGGCAGGGGCCGGGTCCGGTCTGCCCGGCAGCCGGCAGACAGGTATGCGGGAACACGGCTCTGCTCCACTACTGTCAACAGCTGCCCTTCCGCAACCATCAACTACCTGTTAGGTGCCGCTGTGCTTATAGGTGGACTCAAACGGCACGCGAGCGGAGAGGTAGCTTCACTTCATATGTCTCGGGAGAGACCTCACACGTAATATACGGCACACAGTTGCTATAAATTACAGAAAAAATGTAGTGAAATGATCGTATGGCATTGGCGGTCGGGCATCCCCACCTGACGAAGTAGACCGCCGAGTTGCAACTCTTTTAAGTTGACGCCACACTGGGTTAGGTTAGGTTAGGTTGGTGTTTAACGTCCCGTCGACAACGAGGTCATTAGAGACGGAGCGCAAGCTCGGGTTAGGGAAGGATGGGGAAGGAAATCGGCCGTGCCCTTTCAAAGGAACCATCCCGGCATTTGCTTGAAACGATTTAGGGAAATCACGGAAAACCTAAATCAGGATGGCTGGAGACGGGATTGAACCGTCGTCCTTCCGAATGCGAGTCCAGTGTGCCACACTGGGTATCGATGATGATGAAATGATGATGAGGACAACACAGCACACATACCCCAAGTAGAGACATTATCCGACACGACCATGAATCGAACCCGGGCCCGCTGCATGGCAGTCAGACGCGCTGAATCCTTTTTTTCTTTTTTCGGCATTGGTCACGGCATTTGGTCTGGGTGGAATGTCACATGACAGCAGGTTCAAGTTCTTCATTGAATACTTCAGAATGGTTCAAATGGCTCTGAGCACTATGGGACTTAACATCTGAGGTCATCAGTCCCCTAGAACTTCGAACTACTTCAACCTACCTAACCTAAAGACATCACACACATCCATGCCCGAGGCACGATTCGAACCTGCGACCGTAGCAGTCGCGCGCTTCCGGACTGAAGCGCCTAGAACCGCTCGTGATTACTTCACTCAGTTTCTTTTATTACAGAGGCAGCCAGCTCTCTGACCGGAACAAGCTAGGGGGGCAGACATTGCGGAAAAATACTAATCAATATACTGGCCGGTATATGTCAGCACAACCTAAGGAATCTTGACGAAATACAGAAAGTGGATGTGGTAAACATCTAAATAACATCCAAAATAAATTATGTGGCACAAGTCCCGCCACTGCCGCTGTCGGTCACTTCGTTAGCTGCGGACGTATGTTTGAAGTTAAATATGAAACAGTGACACTGTCCACAGACAACGGCGATTTAAATCTTACAGTTGTATACAATAAACAACAAGTACCGAACATTTGTAAAACAGTGCGGTTCTATGCGCTGCAGTCTGAAACCGAGCGACCACTACGGTCGCAGGTTCGAATCGTGCCTCGGGCATGGATGTGTGTGATGTCCTTAGGTTAGGTAGGTTTAAGTAGTTCGAAGTTCTAGGGGACAGATGACCTCAGATGTTAAGTGCCATAATGCTCACAGCCATTTGAACCATTTTGTTAAATCATGTGACAG
This sequence comes from Schistocerca nitens, assembly GCF_023898315.1. NCBI lineage: Eukaryota > Metazoa > Arthropoda > Insecta > Orthoptera > Acrididae > Schistocerca > Schistocerca nitens. Next base: position 585,593,418 of record NC_064619.1, on the reverse strand, counting down.
CTCGTTTATGACGAGTAATGTATTAGGACTTGTGTCTCTCCCTCCTCCACTCCCCTGTCCATCAGTAAAAAGACCGTACTTTAACAAAAGTGTAGACAACAAATGATGAAATTTTCCTGCTGGACTGTGCTGAAAATTCAGAACAGTGTGTATTCTTGAAGTTGAACTGATCTTTTAGCAATTATGTAGTGACAGTTGTCATTCCAGAATGACATAATAGGCCGAAATCACGATCACGATCAAATGCGTTTAATAGTAGTGCAGACAGAAGACAAAATATTTTGTAAATTATTGCAGGCTTGTGGACGTAGATAAACACAAAATTTAATTTTAAAATCATGTTGTTTATGTTGATAAGGTACCAACTACCACATTTTCCAGAAGTTGTGTGGGTTTCAGTTTTGGACTACGGGACAGAGTAACAACATCACTGAGTGTATATTTAAGATACTTCAAAGACGCTGTATACAAATCGGGAACTTACAAAAGCAAATATCTTTCTCTCTCTCTGTTGCCGGCCGCGGTGGTCTAGGGGTTCTAGGCGCGCAGTCCGGAACCGCGCGACTGCTACGGTCGCAGGTTCGAATCCTGCCTCGGGCATGGATGTGTGTGATGTCCTTAGGTTAGTTATGTTTAAGTAGTTCTAAGTTCTAGGGGACTGATGACCACAGATGTTAAGTCCCATAGTACTCAGAGCCATTTGAACCATTTCTCTCTCTGTTCCCACGCGTTTCTCACTGGAAAATTTGTTTATCGGCCTGTCAAAGTTTCTTGATTTCCTTGTAACATTTCTCGTGTCCCTGTGATGTTAACGCATGCCTGACAATATACCGTTCACGCTGTTTCTTTAATTAGGATTTTCCCGATTATTTCCCACACACTTCAGAATATTAAAATATGCTTGAGAAACATTTGATGGCTGACTCTGAACTGTCAGCGCCTTCTCTTCGTTCATGCTACCAATTTCTACGTCTGACACTACGGTATTTACACATAGGTTGCCGTAAATGCTGAAAGGCCAAATAATTACACCATTTAAATCAGGAATAATTTCTTTTATGGTTTCCATTGCTAGCAATATTGACAGTTGTATGCTTCGACGTTATTTCACGCATTAGTTGATACTGTACTTAATCATACCTCTTCCTTTGGACTAATTAAAACTTGGAGGAGGGTTGTTCAACGTCGTTCACAGCTCAGAAGTAACGTTTCCAGAGAGTTGGCCACGTAGCAGTATTTCTGTACCTCTAGGCTTTGTGCCAGTTCAGTCTGCGACTTCTTGTGGTTGGCAGCATAGAACTCATTTCGGAAATTTTTCATGTTTAGGTCGTATATGTTCTCCATAACGATTAAAAACTCATAGGAAAAGAAATGCCAGCTGCTATCCTTTGACGGCACGGGGGATAAAACGTCTAAGATCACAACAGCAATATTAAGCACAAAACTGATTTGACATTGAGCAGGATGCAAGTGGATTTTATTGTTTAAGAGCATGAAACTGCTAGGGCAATTCCACTTACAGCTACTCTGACGGCGGTATGGTTCGTCAATGCTATGTGGATGGTACAAATGGTTCTGAGCACTATGGGACCTAACTTCGGAGGTCATCAGTCCCCTAGAACTTGGAACTACTTAAACCTAACTAACCTAAGGACATCACACACATCCATGCCCGAGGCAGGATTCTAACCTGCGACCGTAGCGGTCGCTCTATTCCAGACTGAAGCGCCTGGAACCGCTCGTCCACAGCGGCCGGCGTTCTATGTGGAACCTTGTCGTATGCTACTACACATATGTAGACTACAAACTGAACATAACTACAGGGAAAATATATGTTTGTGAGGCAGTGAAACGCAGAGTAGAAAATTGTACACTGACTATAGGAGGTATTACGTAATAGTTTCTGAGTCTGATGCACGAGACACGTGCGAAATGAAAAAAAAAAAAAAAAAGGCCAGGAGTGGAAAGGTCACTAGTGCACGTTGCGGCCGAACGTGTGTGTCATAGTGGAAGAGTGACGTAATGCACAACGACCGTCCATAGTACTAAAATCAATACCACTAAGATCCGTGGTGATGTATCATTATCTCGTATACGTTAGGTGACACAAAGAAATTTACTTACTGTAGTGACATAGTGGTGCCATGTCATTAAGAAAAACAACACCAAAATTAGTACTGAAGAGGATTTGAGCGCCGGCCGCGGTGGTCTAGCGGTTCTAGGCGCTCAGTCCGGAACCGCGCGGCTGCTACGGTTGCAGGTTCGAATCCTGCCTCGGGCATGGATGTGTGTGATGTCCTTAGGTTAGTTAGGTTTAAGTAGTTCTAAGTTCTAGGGGACTGATGACCACAGATGTTTAGTCCCATAGTTCTCAGAGCCATTTGAACCATTTGAGGATTTGAGCCGAGGGGGATGGTGTAAGAGCAATTGAGTTTCGCCGTGAATATCGAAACAGTCTTGAGATTTTACGGCTATTGGATCTACGTACATTCGTTACTAGTAATCACCTCTGACGTATTCTGTATTTGTTCAAAGTTACACTGAACTGATACGTCTGCCTGAGTGGTGAGGCAGGAAGCGAGTTCGGTTGGCGATTTTAGTTTTGTTTGTCAACACTTACGACAAAGTTGAAATTATTCGAAGAAATGCGAACGGGATTTTTTAGGAAATGATTTTTTTTATAAAGGATAAAGTCAGACAGTAAATTTTTATGATAATGTTGCTATGTTTACCCCGATATTAGAAAGAAATCGAAAAGTTTTGTTTGCAGAAGTTACTAGAGCCGATCAGCTGTCTGAGAATGTAACATGGTTACTGCTTGTCGTTTTATGGCGAATAGCAATTTGATGGCCAGTAATTTGAATCTGCGTATTCCAGCTTTCGAAATTAGCTGCATTAATACGGAATCACCTTTCACATTCTTTCACCCTTAACGAAGAACGACAATACAGAACTAAATCCATTGAATGTCGCATATAATTGGATATACTCTAAATCAGTTCACTTCAAACACCGTAGTTTCTTCTTAATTTCCTTGTCATTAGACAGTCTCTTTGTAATGGTATTCTGTATTGATCCATATTTTTATCATATTAATTTGTACTTCTGTCACTTCTTGGTAAAACAGTTTCATCTCGAAGGTTGAAAAGCGAATGGCTTACCTTTTATTCCGTTGAAGTTTCTTTATTACGAATATATCTTGTGTTAATTAGGTCCTAATCAGTCGACATCTTTTATCATATCTAATTTAATTATATTCGTTACCTTAGAAAAATTTTAGATCCCGTTACTGTCAAATTAAACTGTGAACATCAGGTCGAATTCTTCCACCGTGCTTGTTCCGTGGATGTAATCCTCAGTCCATAATGCCCTCTTCATTGACGTGACGTTAAACTGTAACCAGTCTTCCTTTATTTATTCTATTAGACGTTACTGTATCTTCCAAACTGCGTTGACCTTCGCTAAGTAATTTCAAGGTTGTATGAAATAAACATCAAATTTTCTCACTGATCCACGAGAAAAGTGAAGTATTAAAAAACATTTGATCACTCACATTTAGACACTGCTGACAGTGTCCAGTATGCGATTCTTTGTCACGAAAAACACAGCGCGTATCAAAAATGTGTTTAAAAACTTTTGGGGAGGGGAGTATTCATCAAACCAAAACAGGAAAAAAACGTTATAAAAACGTATATCTGAAAATGGTTTGTTTTTAGTGATTAATCATTTTACTGAGGTCTTTAGCCAGAAAGTCATAGCAAATGCTCAAAATATATCGGCTGTTTCCACATTTTCATGTAATTGTCAGATTACTCACTGTCGCAGTTTTTAAAGTACTTCTGGACGGTATGGAATAGTTTTGCGCGCTTCCATTGCCCGTTGTCGAAGACACTCTGTATCAGCAAAGTGTGCTTCATAAACAGTAAGCCTCTACAAGTGTTCTGAATGATGTTTTCGTAAGGGAGTATAAATCAGAGCTAGGAGAACGTATTAAGCTACCAGCCACTTTCAATTGCGGTATACACTTTAATTTTTGGCAGCTTGTCTTGTGTAACCCGGACTGTACTCTGAGGATTTCCATCCACCTACAGGAGTAGTTGGGAAAATTTGTTATTTCAAAGGTAAATACGTCTCTATAGCAACGCGTCGTCATAGGGGATACACTTAGGAACTTAGGACAATTGACTTGTATCGATAACACCCCTAGATTATCTAGCAAAGTGAATTTTTATTTTTGATTACTAGGTTAAGTTTTATTTTACCTAGAGATGCGTTGGACGCAAACTTTCCGTAATAATTCACAACGGTTTTCGGGCCAATTTTTACCCGTTGTGTTGTGAAAAGTTCGAAGCCAGTTCTTATAAAAGTACTTTTGATTAATCCTGTCCAATATCATTCAGATGTGGGTCTCGTACCTCAGAAGTACTAGGTGTATTTTCTCGTTCTGTCATCTCTTCAGGCCAATAGAAGATTAAAATTTTCCATCAACAGCAGGACGGATACTTTTTTATCGCCTACTGAACCTACTGAGCCTACTGATAACCTTGACGTCGCTTGCACATTAAATTATTCATCTCTTTGAATGAAACACATGTCCAGAGTACGTCAAAAAAAGCTATACTGAATAAGCACAGTGAAAGATTTGTGCAGGAGTTCTGTACACGAAATTAGTATTGAACAGAGGCAGATGAAATGTACATCTGCAGGGGATGAATTTAAAAAGACTGCCTTTCATATATGATAATGTAACTATTGTTTTCCTTCTTATTCTTCTGCAGATTACCTATTTTTCTATGAATTTAATACTGTCCTTAGTGCGTTTTGGTGTCTAAATTTTTGTTGCCAGATGCAGTCTTTGACTTCGGATCGGCTTATCTAACTGTCCTCAGTTTCGTAAGCAACTCACGCATATCACATTGCTGCAATTAATGCAGTCTCCGTTCAGTGCATAGTCATTTCCTTTCGACTGTACTATTACGAGCCTTAGAACGGGGAACGCGGACACTGCTTGCTTAAATCAATCTGGAGACCCGGTTGAAAGTTGCAACCGCACTGACTCTTGTATCTTGTCAGACATCGTTAATCGTTTTATCACTACCTGCTTTCGTTTCCTTTCCTCATAAAATAATGCTTAATACTTGGTGTTACAAGAGCAGGTTGCAGTACGTCGAGGGTCAAACTAAAATAGCGAGTGTACTTTCCCTGATGATAACTGAGTAATGGGCACTGTAGTACATACCGATGAACATGTGTGCAAGACGAAATATGCAGAACGCGCGTCCGCACAGGCGTACGTGATTGTAAAGGCACACAAAATAGTTAGCTCTCAGTCGGACTGTTGCGAGACAGGAATAGTTCTCAGTTGCGTTCATTACCATGAACAACGACGTATTTCTTCGAGTGTGTGATAAGCTGTAGAAAAGGACGCGTATAATCATGTTATTAGTTCTTCGACTATTTTTCCCTCTATCGTTCTTCTCTTCCACCTGATATTATGTATTATTAAGTCGAATATTTTACGCCATGTTGACTGAGCTTGGTGAGCCAGATAACGGTTGACATGTCGAAGCAAATAACGAATGACTTCATACACCTGCTAAGTGTACAAGCGAAGAACACAGTGATATAGGAAACAATAACTGCGGCAAGAGCAAGGAAAGACTGCAAGTACTGTTATCTGTTTACCAAGTTCTCCTTTCGGTTACTGCTTCAGTATTAGCGTGAAGTGTTCATGATTTACTTACAGTTTTGTGGACTGATATTACGCAATAAACAGCAAAACATAGAGAATCCTGGAAGATAAGACCACTGTGAGATAATGAATGTTGTGTGGCCGAATTTTTTGAAGTCGAGTCACAGTCCACTATTTACATGATTTTAAAGTGATTACACAGGCAGTGCCAGAAATATACAGAAACACCTCTTCCACTCAACTCTTAAGCGTTTACAACAACACTAAAATAACTTAGTCCAAACTGGGTCATTAATATTTATTAATCTATAGGTACATTAATACTGATGTATTTTCTCATAATTTCAGGGTATGTGCATTTCGTAAGTAGTGCTCTGACGTCGTACCAACCAAAAACGCAAACTCTCACTTTTCGAATTATCTACCGTGAACATAGAGTTTAGGAGGAAGAATAGATCTATAACAGTGACAAAACAATGCTGTTAGACGTGTTTGTAGTCACTATTAGTAATGCAGCGAAGAATGTCTTTGTCCTCTGGTTTGCATCTTACTTCACGACCTACAAAAAAGATAATTTGAAAAAAAAATTAAAAAATAATTTTAACACAGATCAAGCGTTCTTTTCACGTTATCACTTTTCTTTGTGAAGTGAAATATTTTTCTGTTACTTATTAATTTTATTCTCATTCATTACACGCACCTTTTCAGGAGAAAAGTTCAAACTGTCTCCATATTAATAAAATGTTTGTGCTGGGAACTGCGTGTGTCACCTTCTTAGAGTTTCAATGTAACACACGCCACGTAATCGGATTAAACACATTATAACAGGAAAAAACATAAAACCACATAAACAAACGTAACCTACTGCGCACAAATGGGCGGAAAGATTCATAATTGGCAATTTCACAGTTACCAAACAGACACTGGGCATGACACATCCATTAGGCATCAGAGAGTATGCGTACACAGTGATATAAAGAGGAAGATCCATATAAAACTAATCGTAGACACATGCACAGGCCAGACAGATTCATTGGAAGAGACCTCAGGAAGTGTAGTTAACCCAAGAAGAAGACAGACTGAAAAACACTCGTCCGACACACAGTTTATTGTTCGTCCTCTGGAACCCTTACCGGATGGGGCTAATACAGGAAACAGAGGAGCCCCAAAGAAGACCAGCGCGTTTTGCCACACGTTCATCTAGTAAGCCCGAAAGCGTCGTGGGGATGCTCATGCAACTAACTTCAGTGGCAGATGCGACAATAGAGACGTTGCTCATCACAGTGTAGTATATTGTTAAAATTTTGAGAGCGTATGTTATATTTCACATGCCGACGGCCTTGCCGCAGCGGTAACACCGTTTCTCGTCAGATCACCGAAGTTAAGCGCTGTCAGGCTGGGCTAACACTTGGATAGGTGACCGTCCGGTCTGCCGAGCGCAGTAGGCAAGCGGGGTGCACTCAGCCCTTGTGAGGCAAACTGAGGAGCTACTTGAATGAGAAGTAGCCGCTGCGGTCACGAAAACTGACAGCGGTCGGGAGAGAGGTGTGCTGACCACATGTCCCTCCGTATCAGCATCCTGTGACGCCCCTTCGCCGAGAGGATGACACGGCGGCCGGTCGGTACCGTTGGGCCTACCTAGGCCTGTTCGGACGGGGTTTAGTCATGTTATATTTCACGAGATGACCACGAAGATATAATTATAGACATTCAAGGTCACACGGAGGCTTACCCACAATCTTTCAACCCGCGCACCATTGGCGGCTGCAACATTGATAGGGACGGTGGAGAGGGCGAGTGACAGTGTACATAATGTACACTCTGCCACATTCTATAGCGCGGTTTGTGGTGTATTCAGAAGCAGATGCACTATCGTTTAATGTGCCGTACTACAGTCTGGAACCTCGCGACCGCTACGGTCGCAGGTTCGAATCCTGCCTCGGGCATGGAGGTGTGTGATGTCCTTTGGTTAGTTAGGTTTAAGTAGTTCTAAGTTCTAGGGGACTGATGACCTCAGAAGTTAAATCCCATAGTGCTCAGAGCCATTTGAACCATTTCGAATGCGCCGTAAGCGTCAAGGTCACTAGAAGCGCAGTACAAGCTCGGACTGACGAACAAAGAAATCGGCAATTTCATTTTCAAAGGATCATCCCAATATTTTCCATCAATGTTTCCTGAAAACGCACAAAACCAAAAGCTAGTTGGTCTCTCTAAATCTCACTGGAAAATCATATTTTTGGTCACTACACGTTGAACTAATGAAATTTTCGAAGGGTTTAAGGCAGACGTGCTCATTTGCTAGAAAGGACATTTCACAACACAGACAATTACTTTTGCGTGCTAAGCGACTACATGCTTCGCGACCAGTTTAAGCAGAGCCCCATCATTATATTTCATGTAAGATGTTTGTAATGCACGCATCACTGAGTGAAAGAGATACAGAGATCTGTATTATTTGTTAAATTTTTTAACAGTCTTGATAGTATTCCAAAATATAAAAACATGATTTGTTGATTACCGGTTTCGGTTGACTAACAACCATCTTCAGATCCATGAAGACAATCAGAAAGCTGCCTTTCACTTAATGTGAAATTAACGATCTTTAAAAAACGTGCATTATTTGAAAAGTATTGAAGCATAAAAATAGTAAGAAACATACAATGCTTACTGAAGAATCTGTACCTATGTACAAAGTTGGCAGCAACATTGTCGTTACTAACTGTAGCTTTCTTTAGTAAGGGTGGTACATGTTTCACTATTTTTGTGTTTTAACAATTTTTAGAAATCTATGTTTTCACATTAATTGAAAGACAATTTCTGTTTATTTTCACAGATCTGAAAATGCTTTTTAACAGGCGAATGCGGTAATTAACGGGTTGTAATCATGTATTTTTACTGCGGTCAAGACTGTCAAGAAATTTAATTTTTTTAACACATCATATTTTGATGATAGAAATGTTCTCAATTTTTTGTTGTGGTAGCTACACTAAACAACAACGATATTGACATTTGAAGCAGTAGTGAGCTGTATCTTGGTACTTCTGGCTTCCTTCGTTTACTCTTGTTTTACCGCATAATGGCTCTCAGCACTATGGGACTTAACATCTGAGGTCATCAGTCCCCTAGAACTTAGAACTACTTAAACCTGACTAACCTAAGGACATCACACACATACATGCCCGAGGCAGGATTCGAACCTGCGATCGTAGCGGTCGCGCGGTTCCAGATGTTACCGTATATGACACAAAATTACTTTTATTGTTATATACCGGACCGAAATAGAATAAGTATAATGACCAACTAATTAAAATATTAATTTTGTCGATTTTCATGAATTACTTCACTTCAGTTGAGTAACTATTTACAGCAATCAAATGCTGATTATTTAGTGAAAAATGTAGATTTCACAGCGAAACAGAAATAAACCTATGTTAATTTTCTCAAAACTACAGAGTTTAGATGTAAAAGCAAAAATACGTGTCAACTATTTTCCTGTGATGATAATCTGTAGGAAATTACATCATAACATGTGACCCATGACTGTCCGTCTCCATTTGTCTTCAAAGAGTTCAGTGCAATAAGCGGCGAGACAGTCACTCACCGACGAGTAGCATTCTTTGAAAAACAGAGACTTCAGGGCACAATGGGAAACTGTACAACAAGAAAGCTGATGGAAGCCTTGAGAAGAAATGGCACATCACCTGCTTGTTCGTCTCCTCATTTTTACGTGCGAACAATACCATACGTCAGGCATATGAACAGCACAGAAACTTATTCGTTAAAAGTGATTGTCTGCTAGTGATAATAATAGTAGCCTAATAATAATAACTATAACGATGATAATGTTAGTCAACGGTGAGGGGAAGATTATTGACCATATGTCAGCTAATGCGTCAAAAAATTAATTTTTGTCGAATGTGTAATTATGTATCTTACGTCTGTGTACAGAAAGTATACACAAATGTAGAAAATGGCTTTACCAAAAAAGGATATACTGTCAAATTTAAAACTATACATAGCCACTGGAGAATACAATTCGGCTATTATTGTAGTTCTGCCACTGACAAGGAGAAGATGGTTCACAAAGTTGCAGGGTAGCAGATACTGGATGCTACTTAGGTCAACGTGGTTAGACTTGCCAAACTTTCCTAAGACTCTCTGAGTTGTATGTTAATCTTCCTCCCCGGCACAACAACTCGTAGCCTTGTATAACGTTCATTGTACAGTCATCTTTTAATGAAGTAGAGAACTATGAGATCTGATAATTGTGGTCAAGTAAAGGCAGTTTGTTCCCTCATGATCAGTTGCACCCACAGAAGCGACAGGAAAGAAACACGTCTGTTGCTACACAAACGGCCAGTATATCATTTTAGGCTGACTAGGGTATAGGACGTTGGTTAGTGTTACAGCGGTAGCTTATACAAGAACATTGAATCATCAGCTCAGCATCACCACACAGAGTGGTAACGCTTATGACTTGTTACTTGTTTATCAGTGCCAATTAACGGCGTGAATAAGAAGAGCGGGACAGCAATCCATCAGAAAAACGTTCATCCATTACTGTGCCCTGTCACGTATTTGAGTTGCCGCAGGGTAAATGACGAATGCTTAGTGGTCAAGGAGTTCTCCAGCAAGTAATGGTAAATTGTGTCATTTTCTCACAGACAAGACCGTGGAAGGCTAAGACAGTCAATTAGCGCTTCAGGAGCATACAGCGAATTCGAACCCTGAGACGTGTCGATAATGACAATTATTGTGATTATGCAATTCCACATTTCTGTCTCAGCAGACACTGGGCTTATGATCACCTCGTAAGGTTTGTTCCAATGTATATGAGTAGTCTCCTACTGACTATTTGTTAAGAGTCCTGCTGCATGTATGATTTAGAATCAAATCTAGCGACACAACAGCTGTGGTGTGTATGCAGTGTCTTAAATTACTTTATTCTGTAAGGACGATGCCATACACGGACTTTCACTGACAGAGAGACCGGACAGCAATTGGCTTTTTTGTGATTTTTTTATATTTACGGCACTTGAAGCTCAGAACCAAACAGCAATGGTCCATAGCAATTCAATGCAACTCTCAAAATTTCTGGAGAAAATCGACTTTGAATTTTTCCAAGCGTCTTTAATACCCCAAAGTAAGACCGACTTTTCGACAAGCAGCCTGGCTGTGTGCTAGAGTGCTTGCCTGCTGCGTGGGTGGTCTGTGTTCGGTTCCTAGCCGATGCAATTTCTTTTAAAAAAGCATTCGCGGCAAGCGTAAAAATATAAAGATGGAAAAAAAAAATCGATAGTACTTGAGACTGGTAATGGCTGGTTGGAGCATCATTTTTTCATTATGTTTTTCCTTATTTTCCATTCAGTTGGACATAGAATTCATAAAAAACATGATAATAAACACATATCGTTATATTTACGAAAAATGCGCGTCATGTTATTTCTGATTACTTATCACGTATGAAAATTAAGTTTTCATTGAATTCGTCCTTAATGTCGGTCTTTTATAAAAGACTCTTATTATATTTTGTCTCCATTTAGAAAAGATATTACATATTACATTTTTATATCTTTATATATTTTACTCTTTAAGGAAATGCTCGTACAATATGCATCTTTGTTTATAACATTACCATAACCAGGAATCGAACATATACCGTCCGCCCACGTGGCAGGTGAACCTTCTATCTCAGAGTCACGCTACCTATCGAAGACTCAGCCTTACTTCAACGTATTTAAGACGCTTGGAAAACATCGAAGTCCATTTTGTCGAGAATTTTTGAGAGTTATGTTGATTTGCTTTGGGTGATAGCTATTTGAGTTCTGAACTTCACGTACCATGAGAAAAATCCGATTGCTGTGTGTTTTCCTCGTGAGTGTAAAATACGGTATTGCAGAAGGAACTATTTATTAGCTATGTACTAGCTGTCAGTAATGACTCTGAATTCGGAAAATTTGGTTTCAGCAATCACAGAAATTCCTTTCCCTAGTTTACTACTATGCTTCCTGTTGTAAAACAGAACGTCCTTTGTAGTCTAGTATCATTCCTTTTCATATATACCCTTGCCGAAAACAATATTCCAAAAAATTAAGTGCTCATGTCTATCCTTTCAATTTTTAAAAATCCTTTTATTCTTAAGTTCATTTTTGTTCGTTTATTTCGCGTTGCCATCCTTATGCTTTGATTGCTTGTCAACTGTTACATATTTTCTTCGTGTCTCAGATTACTCATCTCTAAAAGTTTGTTTTACATTACTACTTTATTGCCTATCAAGGAACACTTTCCTATAATTTGGTCATGGCCGGGTAACATTGTTCAGAAGTTGGAAGAAGATGAGGGCACACCACATCCAATATAACCATAACCAGTAAAGCGTTGCTTTACTTGTTAGAGGAAAACGGTCAAATTAATCAGGGGCTAGCACCTGTCAAGCCGGCCGCCGTGGCCGAGCGGTTCTAGGCGCTTCAGTCCGGAACCGCGCGACTGCTATGGTCTCAGGTTCGAATCCTGCCTCGGGCATGGATATGTGTGATGTCCTTAGGTTAGTTAGGTTTAAGTAGTTCTAAGTTCTCGGAGACTGATGACCTCAGATGTTAAGTCCCATAGTGCTCAGCGCCATTTGAACCATTTAGCATCTGTCAAATCAAACGTCAGCCAAATAATCATTTTTCGTAGTTCTTTATCCACCTGTGAACCATTCAACTGGTGTCAGCAGCCGGTCAGAATAATTATTCTCCTTTAGATTCCATCAGCAAACTTCTAGTTGCGATAACTCACAACATCTGGTTCTCGCACCACTACACGGAAGCACAAATTTTAGTCTAGGAAGTTGATGCAAACTAGGCAGCTGAAATAATATTTCATGTCAGCGACAGTTTATTCCACGGAAAAATGCAGACAACTGACGGAACTGCAACTGACACACCCGTCTTGGACATGCATTTCAAAATTAAGCAACAATTGTTGGGAGAAGGTGACGTCATGGTTGATGTCCCAGTCAGCTGTTCTCCCCATGTTGACTTGATTTAGAAATCTATATATAAATGAAAATAGAGCCAATTTGGACTCCGGCAGTGGCTACACCTTGACCCAGAGGAAGAAATGAAAGCAAGGGTTTGCTCAGTTTTGACATTCCAGTTATTATAAAAGATATTAAAAGATATTACAGAGAAAATCTAACAGCGTGTTAGTTAACATTACTTGTTGGACGTAATTCCGCAAATTCTGTAACAGAATTCGTGTTATATAAATTACGCTCCAAACACCGGAGAAATACAGAAACTGTTACTCTGAATCATATTTACTGGTAGGCATTTAAGATTACCTATACCGACTAAATAGTACAAGATGTGAATGTTAACGGCCAGATCAATTGCTTGTAAAATGATATGAGGGTCTTTGGGAACGCCGGCCGAAGTGGCCGTGCGGTTAAAGGCGCTACAGTCTGGAACCGCAAGACCGCTACGGTCGCAGGTTCGAATCCTGCCTCGGGCATGGATGTTTGTGATGTCCTTAGGTTAGTTAGGTTTAACTAGTTCTAAGTTCTAGGGGACTAATAACCTCAGCAGTTGAGTCCCATAGTGCTCAGAGCCATTTTTTTTTTTTTTTTGGTCTTTGGGAACATAATACATAGAGTACATTGTAAACAATATACGAAAGTACAATGGAAGGCAAAACAGAGTTAAATGGGAGAATTTTTGATAGAAGTGTGTTCTAAATAAGACGTAATAATCAATATGTAGGTAGATTACAACAAGAAACAACACGTGAGCTTTGTTCACTTTAAAACAGGATTAAAGACTGTGAATTATTTTCATATTGGAATCGTCTCGTCACCAAACAATAAAGGGATGCACTGCGGTAAATGGAGGATAGCTGTGCAATAGGTCAGTCATAATGTTAAGCATAGATGTAACGACGACACCGAAGGCCTTTGTATATGTGACTATTGTTGGCAGAATTAATGTTCACAGGCCAGAGACGCATATTCTGAACAAGAGCCAATGTAAATAGTGGCATGTTTTGATGCATACAACGTGCGATATTTCACCGAAAAGAATGTAGGCCATTAGGATTACAGGGAAAATTTTGACCTGAAAGGATGAATGAAAGTAGATAGAATTAATAATGGAAATGGATTCTCTCTGTGAGAAGGAAGATCTGACGCCAGCGTAGAAGCTCTTATGGAGATGTCTGTAATGTTATGGTCTCAATAGGACTCAAAGAAGGTCATTGGCAGGAAAACAGCAGCTGGAAGTCAAAAAGCGAGAAGATTACCATTTTCAAGTATTTTGTGTAGTAAATCTGCACATCACTTTGAAATTGTGACTGTAGTCCCCAAAATAAAACATGAGACGTTAAGTCTCGTAAAGAAAGTGAGCTCAGTTGCCGCTTCCGACGTTTAGTGAGATACCACTTGAAACTCAAAAGAAAACTGGTTGGTCACCTTCCGCTCCCATCCACCGTCTCTGTTTCAGAAGCCTCCGACCTCGGAAAGAACGTCCACATCCGGTGTTCGGGGAACCCTTTGCACTCGCGGGCCCTCAAAGCGCCGAGGCTGTGACCGCCACCCGAAAAAACTAGTCTACAGTCCCGGCGCGCTTCCGAGCTCAGGTAGTTGGGGCGCAATCCACACTGTGGCATAAAAGAAAACGCCCTTAAACACTCGGTCCTCAAAGGACCATTGAGAAGGCATCCACTTTAGACACTGTATTTTCGGAAGGTATACGTGAGGCAAGGCCCTGAACTCTGACAAGATAGCCAAGCGCATCGTGGCAACATTTTCTCGTGAGCACCATTGATTGGCAGGGTATCCTGAAAGTGTGGAGAGTAATATCAAAAAGTCCTCTGTTAATTAATTGACTTAAATAATCACTTATAGATGTGGTGGACGACATGCTCGCGTTTATCTTTACCTAGTCGTACATTTGTAATGATACACATATAGCTCATGTTTACAAGTAAACAAGGAAACAGCACATAGCAAAAGAGTCATCACAAATTGAATGACAGATTTCCAGACACTTGACAAAATTTCGGAAGAAAAAAGAAATTGGAGTGAATCATTTTCTAACAACTTCAGTCAAAACACGATACGGCGTCTGAAACTTAATTGCTCGTTCTTTCAGAAACGAAATGTCTCGCTTCGCTCAAAATAATTGTATGTAACATAATATGAACATTGCAAGACAGCGGCGACATATAAAGCAGTCGGCTCGTCATCAATCAGGACAACTGAATGCGGATAAAAATAAATGTTGCAAAACAATGTCGATGTATATGTGAGGCCGAACACATATGTCATGTATATGTGAGGCCGAACACATATGTCGAAGTCGATTCTTGAAAACGGAAAACTCTGTTGGTTACCTATTCCATAGGTAGTATGCTACCTGGTCTGTACTGCGTTCCTACAATGATATTTTCGTTTAACTGATGACGAACTGATAGTGCGAAATGATGGTACACAATGAAATAAATATAAAAGTTAGGAGTTTTCAACAGTGGGAATTGTATATTAGTACGTCAGGATGAAATTAGTAACAGGAAATTATCATAATTAGCACCCTAAAGGCCTTCAATCATTCTCAATTGATCTTCGTGAACTAAGTGTTCTTTTTAAGTTATCTGAGTTTGTTATCGTAAGAGAAATATAAAAAAGAATAAGAAAGGAATCTGTTCGCTAGAATTCCTCTCTTTAGATTGGGTGTACGTAACTACCAGTAGGTCTTCTAAGGAAATGACAAGGAAGCGCAAAGTTTTCCATTGCATGAGGTACGGAGTTTCTATCGTTTGGAGATGATTGTAATTTCTGTACTGGATGAAGTAATTTTCACATCGTGACCCAATCACATTTCTATTTTTAGACGACCGCTTCCGATAGTCCCAAACACTGCGCTGCTGAAGAAGACCATGGTTTGTATAGGATAAAGCTGAACAGCTTTTAATCTACATAAACGATTTCCGATCGAGCTACATTTTCATGATTCCCAACTTTCGTGTAATATAACTTCCTAAACTCTTGTAAGTGACTGTGGAAGAGCTATAAGCCCCAATATTCCGTGGTTATCTGTGTGCCCATCAAGCGAATTCCATGAACCGCACTCTTGCCATTACCACAGGCTAAGACATTTTCGAAACCGCTCTGGTGAAACCGGAGTGTATACAAAACCGCGCTGCAACGTTGTATTTTCAATCCGTAAATCTGATCAAAATCAAAGCTGCATACCGATGGTCCATCTTGAGCAGCGAGAATATTTTTGATCGAATAAAATGATTAAGGCAAAAAACTTTTTCAGGATACTTGACTCTTGTGTTAAGCAATAAGCAAGTAAATGGGCTCCCTCTTTACGCCACTGCAATTAAGTTACTTCTTAATAGATTACAGTGGTGGCCTACTCGATCAGCTTGATGTTAAGGATAGGGTTTCCATATACAAGCATTCTCACAATATTTCGTGACGCTGAAAGTCGGTATCGTCTATAGAAAAGATTCGTGGAGGTGAAAAAGGCAAAATTCACTATGTTTCGGATACCACTTTGAATTGTAGGGTCCATCGTAACTGTCTAGGTCAACCAGTTATTACTTTCGGGAAAGACAACTTCTAGCAGAACTGTGCCCGTAAGAACACTGTTGTTTCCGGATCAGCCTTTGAGATAATGATTTAATTTACTTAAGAATACGCTGGAGGGCCGTTGTGTATATTCGAGGATAGAAAAGTAAGGGAGACATTCAGAAAAGAAGCTTAGGAAATTCACACTTAAAGCAGATATAAAATATTTAACGATGGGCGTTGTACACTCACAAGTCTCCAGTGTTTGGCACTCGACTCACAGCCGCATGGTTCGTGGTTGGCACTACCCCCACCTGCGACGAGAAATTCGGTTATTCACACTATCCCTAAATCACTCTCAACAATTGCTGTGATTATTCCTTTCACAAGTACACGGTCAATTTCGTTTCCCACCCTGTCCAACTGTAGTTGCCCTGTGCCTTTAATGACTTCGATGTCGACGGGGCATTGGACTCCAGGCTTCCTTCCTTCTTCGGGCAGATTAAATATGAGGCCGACGGAGAGATCGTTAAAGACAGGCACAATAAAAGGTAAGAAGGAAACACACCCGAGGTAATTTTAGTGTTGTGCTCCAATTGCATAACTGCCCCATTGGTGAGTTAATCGTAGCTGACAGATACTTGTAATTCGCGAACACTGTGATGGATGGCTGTTATTACTTGACGGCGTGTGCACAGTGATTTACTGGCTGGGTTAAGGAACCAACCAGCAATTTGCGACAAGCACGCCTCAGGGTTCCACACACCGAGCTTGCATGAGCTGTTCGGCGAACACGTTTTCAGCTACGTTTTATGCAGACGGTACTGGAAATACGGCGAACAAGGCTTATGAATCACTGTATTAAATTTGTGGACTCGAAATTTCTTCTAGCAGTAGAAAGAGGAAAATCCTAACGGCCATAGTTTATTTGTCTAACGAAATTCACTAGAGCTTTTTGGCGTAATGATAAAATTCTGGGTTACTAGTTCTGAGGACTCAGCTCGGTTAATTTAATTTAGTCTTTACGATTTTTTCCTAATATTTAGGACCTCATTTCACCGATATATCCTTCAAACAGATCACTGTCACATAGGATAGTGAGGAAAAGCATTGCAATCAAGGCCATGTAAACCAAACCCAAGCATCCGATTGCTAAAATAAGTGACGTTAGGGTACAAATAGCTACGATGTCGAAGTATTTGTTGGCTTTTAAGGCGCCTGGTAAACTTCCTAGTAATGCTATTCGTTGCCAACGTGCTGCCCACCTGCAGTGTCCTCATTTCGTAGGCGTGATGCGAAAATAATATTACACGTAAGAGTATTTACAAATGTTCAATGAGCGCTCTGGTGTTCGGTGACTTCCTTACGGAAGAGAGGACTGTGGATGCACTGACAGAAAAAATCGTTGTTCATTCCGTATGCTTTTAAATCGCTTGTCCACAGTATTTGTTCTCCGGAAGCCACAGCTGATGTGCGGTGAAGAGTATTTATACCAAAGTTCAGCATTTGACGATGCGGAACTGTATCTAATTCTTTCTGGAAATGAGGTAATAAGGCATGAATTAGAGCTACTGCCTTCTGAATATTAGGAAGGAACACAGCGAGATGGAGTTTCATACGACCGGTTCCTGAGAAAACTATATTGCTTCCTATACGCGAGTTCTTCGACGACCTAAAATGTCATAAGTGAGAATAAAATGTCTTTTATTATTCTAAAACACACTGGTGACAGTAAGTCAGGTCTATAGTTCCATGCATCTTATCAGTAAACCTTAATATTGAAATGAATGCTATGCATTGTCTTTAATTATGCAGTATATTGTAAGTCCTTGTAATAGAGTAGTTCAGGTGTGCCATTTTGAGACCGGAAGTAAAAGCAGAATCCAGAATGCTCACAGCAGGTGGCTGCCTCCACTCCCTTTCACTTCGTGTATTAGCGCAATAGGGTCCCCATTTGCATCGTCGGTGATTATTCGCCGAATCTGCTGTTCAAAGTGTCCTAAGAAAGTTTAGCAGAGTGGAGCTCTAGGTTATCTGGCCACGACCTGGGTAACTGACCATACATGCACTGAAGCCAAACCGTCAAACTGCTTTTGTTAGATTACAACAGTTACTTTTGAGTGTGATTAGGCAGGTGTCGCAGTGAAAAAAATAAAGTTGTGACAAGTTTTACGGTAGTATTTGTATATGGAGTCACATTCGATCAATGTAGCAAGGAATTTTCTGTTCTGTTTTTTGTAAAATATGCATAACTCTGCAATATTCAGAGGATTCAGCAATTATCGAGAGGGTAAGATAAACTTCGGAAGCGTACCATCATCACGTCTGAGCTCTTTCTTATACACTGAAGAGTATGTTGAAACAGTATAGAAACAAGTCGCGGAAGAACAAGAGAGAGGGAGAGTGAGACAGAGAGAGATAACAAACAGTTGCCTTGTATGTATCAACAAAAAAATGGTTCAAATGGCTCTGAGCACTATGGGACTCAACTGCTGAGGTCATTAGTCCCCTAGAACTTAGAACTAGTTAAACCTAACTAACCTAAGGACATCACAAACATCCATGCCCGAGGCAGGATTCGAACTGCGACCGTAGCGGTCTTGCGGTTCCAGACTGCAGCGCCTTTAACCGCACGGCCACTTCGGCCGGCATGTATCAACAATGCCCTCTGTTCTGCGCTATAACATTATAATGAATTACTCCTATTATCTCGTATAAAACGACGACAAGAAAAAAAAGAAAAAAACAAAACAAAACAAAAACAAAATCAGAAATGATTTTCAAAAAAGAATCTACATACCGCTCCAGCAGGAGAAAAATATCGGTCTGAAAATTTCCGTATGTGAATTCATTCGATCGCATACAGTACGTTGTCATCTACAGTATAGTGAATTCTGGGCTATAAATGCGATATTGCTCTCGCCTTGAGAACCGAACTGTCACAGAAGGCAAAACGTACCTCTACTGCAACGCTGTTCTAGCCGTGTCGGACAAAGAAATTGCTGCTCAAAAACAAGCAACCTGTCGGCTGATTTCTTCTTTTCACCGTAACTTATGTGTGCGAAAGTGTTGCATCCGATTTTCATAAAACGGCCATAATTGGCGGGCCGAACAGTGAATGCTTTAATTCGCATAGGCACACAAAAACATTTGCACGAAGTCCAGAGACGACAATGGGAGAACGATACCGCAGAGCAAGGCCACTCCGACGACGTTTTCATCGGCGTTACAGTCCTATGTATAGAATTTTGCGTGATGTTAAAATAAAGATGGATTTCCTTTGTAGAAAATAATTGGAGGTCCATATGTATTTAGAGGATAACATTTTGATTTCCCCATTCTGATGAATACAATTTTTGGAGGAAGCACAGGGATGACTAGCAGTTGTAGCTGATTCATACGAGGATTATGGAGGTTTAGAAGCATTTTAAGAGAGATATATTGTAGCATGGTAGACATTTAGAATATCAGAGACAACCAGAACATTACAAACGTCGCCATATGGAGTGATACCTGCAAACCACTGGCTCTCACAATAACGAGGAGAAGAAAAATTAATGGGGACTAATACACGTTTATTTGATGTAGTGCTGGTAATAACAATTGTAAACAAATTTTATTTGCTGATCTAATTGTTTAGTACAGACAATAAAAACTATACACTTATCTTGCCAAAAACCGAGAAGCGATTTTTCTTAGCGTTATACAGTACTTCTTTCTAGGCCCCTGACCTCTCCCTGGGTCTCTAGATTCTTCCTTTCTTTCTCAAGAGATACGACAACAACGATATAGCGCAGTGGTCAAAAATCTATATTTCGTATTGTCCTGATGTTTATCCAGTAGCCCTTTTTGACTTCCAGAAGTGAAGTCACGAGGTCAGAAAAAATGAACGAATTGAATCTGCTCACACTAATTAGTAAATATTTGTTATTACATATTAATGATCAAGTATTTTTTCCACCTCGAACTGTACCCTTAACCTGAGACAAGTCTTATAGACACAGTCCAGCTTAGTCTTAGTTGACGAGTGGTCTGCTACAGACGTCTTCCTTCTCACCACGGGAAGAGAGGAGAAAAAATACTGAGCTCCTCCACAGACTCACGATAAACGACAGACAGAAATACTTTGAGAAGTGAAACGAACGGATGCAGCCGAGTGCGAACTTCAATATTACCGGTATCTTCTCTTGTACACGTGCGGAACTTTAATCTGTTGGCAGCAGAGTCGTCTGAAAAGACTTACGTAAGCTATCTATTTTTAAATTTTGCGTTGCCGAAAATGTAGAGAACCTAATGAGTAACCAGCTACGCTTGCGATAGCATGCGGGATCGGCCTTCTCCATGAGAAGTGCAGATGTCCTTCTCCGAAACACACCGCTTACCACTGTTAAACGCACATTTTCTGGGAGTTTCACGTTCTCCTTGGGAATCGCGGTGTAGTTTCGCAAAGCTCAGTGCCGCGAAGAACATCAGATTAAAACGAAATTCACGCCAGTGGTTCTCTATCTGCACACACATTACGAAATAACTTTAGAATGTTCAATATTCAAAGGCATAGCGCCTGTTTTTAAAAATCGTTTGGAAAACTTGTTTAAATTTGCTCATGCGTTGATCTGGCCTAAGTGATCGCTAACTTAAAGTCGGGGAGGTAGTGCTTGATTCGAAGTCAGGTGGATCACATCCTGATGATTGATGCTATTTTTACCTTTCGTAATTGACCGGAAAGAAATGTGGTAACATAAATAACCAGACTTTGCCTCAACGTCATGGTTTGAGCAGAAACGTCTGTTTCATCGAGGCGGACATAAAATACTGTCATGTTGATCCGTCTCTCGGCTGCGGCGATTTCTCCCTTGCTTTAGATGATTACGCTATGCGCCAGCTTGGTGTCCCTATCAGAAACGTTTCTAGCAGACAATAGGCGACATAGGAAGTAAGTAGGTACGGGGTGACAATTATTGAACTATATGAACAAAAACGTAAATTAGTTACAAACTACAGCGTGCACACTATTTATTGATCATGTAAACGTCACTACGGATATTCGGATTTAGGTTATGACATGTTCGATATCCCTGCCACCATTGGCGATGATGTGGCGCAGACGAATTGCGAATTTCTGCATGACCCGCTGGAGTGTTGGAACATCGATGCTGTCGGTGACCTCCTGAATGGCTGTTTCCAGCTCAGCAATGGTTTTGAGGTTATTGCTGTACACCTTGTTATAATATAGCCCCACAGAAAGGAGTTGCATGTGTTCATATCCGGAGAATATTGCGGCCAATCTAGGCGCAAACCGGTGGCCCCTGGGTACCCCAGAGATAGAATGCTGTCCCTAAAATGCTGCTCCAGGCCATCAAACAGTTTTCTTCTTCTATGGGGCGAGCTCCGTCTTGCATGGACCAGATCTTGTCGCAATCAGGGTAACTTTGGGCAATGGGGATGAAATCATCTTCCAAAACCTTCATGTACTGTTCGGTAGTCACTGTGCCATCAAGGAATATCGCATCGATTATTCCGTGACTGGAATATTGCACACCACACGGTCACCCGTTGTGAGTGAAGAGACTTCCAGATCGCAAAATGCGGATTCTCAGTCCGCCAAATGCGCCAATTCTGGTTATTGACCAACCCATCCAAATGAAAGTGGGCTTCGTCACTAAACCAAACCACACAGCGCATGATAATTTCCATCATGCTCCGTGGCCAACAGTCCTAACGCAAACCGTTTAGAAGTTATGACGATTTCATTTGATATAGTTCAACTGTCAAAATGGTTCAAATGACTCTGAGCACTATGGGACTTAATACATAAGGTCATTAGTCCCCTAGAACTTAGAACTACTTAAACCTAACTAACCTAAGGACAAGACACACATCCATGCCCGAGGCAGGATTCGAACCTGCGACCGTAGCGGTCGCGCGGTTCCAGACTGAAGCGCCTAGAACCGCTCGGCCACATCGGCCGGCAGTTCAACTGTCACCCTGTGTATACCCCAAGGATCAGCGTCCAGTAATTCTAGATAATGTCCCCCGTGAAACAATGTTATATGCATTAATTCCGAAGGTAAGACATATCTCGAATACTTTCACATTACTAAAAGACAGAGAAGTCTCTGCAAGTGTCAGAGTGTGAAAGGGAAACGTTTCGGGCATAAACATTTTGTTGATATTGTAGCTGCCTTTACAATTTTGCAGAAATTGTGCAGCTAGTCGTTGTGGCTCTTATTGAACTGTTATCAATCGGTCATTATCGAAGACCTTTCCTGATTTTCAATGTATTTTTTACTACTCTATCATTACCACCGTATGAATTTTCTGATTCGAAACTTGAACTCAAGACACCTTTTGCTACTGACACTGAGTTAACCCAATATATTATCAAATGTTCCCGACAGCGAAAAAGTTCTAGATCCAGTTGCAGCTGTGGTTGAAGGTGAAAATGGTCTCCTCTTGCCCTCACTCGACTGAATAAGAACAGAAGTTGCTGTAGTCACGTGATATGGCAATATTTTAGTCATATTGTTAGGCTTATGATACTTGTTCCTAGTGTGAGAGTTTTCTACGAAAATAATACTGGGTCTCATTTTCCACTATTTTCGTAAAGTTTCAGACATGCGTGTAGTTAAGTTTTGTAGTTGAAAGTACGTCATGTTATAATACATTGTAGTGATGTAAACAGGTTACTCCATTACGCGTATTATATAATGAAATATTTTCAATATTTGCAGGCTGCAGAGCGCTACATCTATAAGACAATTTTTTTAAAAGTGTAACTGAAGCTAGACTACTGTAATAACTATCCCTATTCAATGACAGTGCACATAAGAAAGAGAAGCTTCGGTAGATACAACACTCATAAAAGAGCTCTCATAAACTAGAATTTTTTTTTGTTTTCATAAAATCGTCATTCTTAGCGGCAGAATAAACCTGCAAAGGAAGTGTTTGTTTTTACAGCCCTTGGGTAACTTCTTTCACTAAATACTAAGCCCTACATTTAATTCGTATATATAGATACAATGTAAAAGAGAAATTGCAATGTGGACCAGTAAGCACTCTTTAATTGTGTTGTTTTAGATGACTACGACATTATTAAGATGAGGAGCACATGTATTCAAGTGCTTAAGTATGTAATAAAAGTCTTTGCAAATATATTTAAGTGGTACAGTCTTCAACCTAGTTGGTTTGCCAAAATACTGTTCGGTTTATGAACTGACGAATGCAGACATTTGTAGGAATACATAC